>NW_017617070.1:3556464-4238964 GCF_001879475.1 Ipomoea nil
TTTTCGCATGGCAAGATCAAAAATTGAAACAAATCCAATGACAGAGATTAAGATCAATCAAACTTATAGGAAAGAGGACTAAGGATGCAAGGACATATAATTTACCACAAGTTGGCTAAGTTGCGGCTTTGATAGTGGGAGGCTTAGATCCAAATAAGGGAGAACGTGATATCTTGGTTGAATCAAGGGCTGGTCATTTCTAAGGGCATGACATTTTTATGGAGGACACTGTCAGCTGCTTTAAGGTCAAAGGGAGAAATTGTTTTGAATGTAGCATCAAGCGGTATAGCCTCACTACTATTACCTGGTGGAAGGACTGCACTCTCAAGGTTTTCTATACCCATTGCAGTGAATGAAGACTCAACTTGCAATATTAGCGAAGGAAGCCCACTTGCTGAATTGATTATAAAAGGAAAGCTAATCATATGGGATGAAGCTCTATGATGCACGAACATTGCTTTGAAGCATTAGATAGGACAATGAGAGTCATCTTGCGTTTCGCCAACCCAAAAAGCTCAGAAATGTCATTTCGGGGAAAACATTTGTACTAGGCGGTGATTTTAGACAGATACTACCACTTATTCCAAAAGGCACAAGACAAGATATAGTATAGGCAAGTATTAACTCATCATACTTTTTGAATAATTGTGAAGTACTCTGCTTAACAAAGAATCTACGGTTGCGTGGTCTTTCAAGTGCAGAAGAAGTTGAAAAGTTAAACAGTTTTGCGAAATGGATTGCTGATCTAGGAGATGGAAATTTAGGAGAAGACAAGGATGGTGCCTTTAATATAAGGATTCCTGATCAGTTTGTTTTGAGAAATGAAGGTGACCCCATAAAGGAAATTGTTCAAAGCACATTTCCTTCGTACTGTCATGGTCAAATAGATCATAAACATCTGGACTCTAGAGCTATATTAGCTCCAAAATTAGATGTAACACCCCCTAAAAACCATGCTATTTAAAGCCTTAAAACATGCAGATATCTAAACCAAACATAGATCACAGCGGAAGACTGAAAGAGGATATATATAAAACAGAGGAAACGGGGTGCTATGCCATGCTCACCCACAGGTGAACGCACAGGCTACATCTGCATTGTTCAAAGTCTAAAACCATCATAACAAAGTACTAAGTCTAGATTGGCTCACAGGCCACAAAACATAAGAGGGGAGCTATACTAGCTGGCACTAAATCGCGCACTCGTCTAAGCATCACCTGAAAAAAGCATATAAAGATGGGACGACGCCCGGTCAGCGAATAATGCTGGTAACCCACCAATACATGTGAAATATCATACATAGATAAGATATAAGTTTGTAAAGCCATTTTCGAAACGGAATACATACATATATATATATATATATATATATATATATATATATATATATATATATATATATATATATATATATATATATATATATAAGTTCAAACCAAGAGTAATAGTCAACACAAGACTCAAATGCTCACAACAAGGTAAGGGAACACATCCCAAGACCACAAAGAACAACAACGAAAACACAAGTAAGGCTCAAGGTATAATCTATCATCACACAATAGATTAATACCCGACATACATAACTCAAAGGACTAAGGACACACCAAACAGCTACACATGCCAAAGCAACACATGCCTTTGTGACTACACACGTCACAAGAAGAGAACTCACAACAGCGGCTACACAAGCCCTCGTGACATCACCCATCACGAGTTGATATGCCTTCTTTATGCCCGGTTCCAACCTTATGGCTACCCCCAACCTTATAGTTAGTTCCAACCGTTACCTCCAGGACCCCTGTACTTCTTAGTCCAACATTTTCCCTCCTGGGACCGTCGTCCCCCACCAACAAACCACCAACAAGACCACCAATTCATAGTACACAAGGTACCGATCACACACACGGCGACACACGCCTTACCCAAAATACGTGAACCTGACACACAGGTCAAAACTCCATAATCACGTCATGGACACCACGAGGACCACTGCAATACCTTGGTGACTAGTGTCCCATACCACTAATTGTGCAATCGAGGTAAAGCCACACACACATCACACCACAACAGGAATCAATCAACGGATCACAACGAAGATATGAAACCATACTAAATCAAGGAATGGATCACAGTCCAACATCAACGATGAATAACAAAAGTTATCATCCACCAATGGAAGGTACAAACAACACACATGCTAGCATTTAAAAACCGAACTAGCATGCTTATCAAACGGGCAAACCGAACATAGTTCCTTGGAACACACAAGACTCATCACGGTTCAACGAAACACAATGTTGAACACTTAGCACGATTCAAGACACCAAAACCTACATGGATCCCTACCATATAGTTCTAGACATACGAAACATCAAGAAGACACTCAAATAGTTCCACAAAAGAACATCGCGAAGTCAAAAGACCAAATACCGAGTCAAAAGAATCACGGGGAACAAATCCCGACCATACACCAAAGTGTATCCCGCGGGTGGACCCCTACCCGCGGTTCCGCCCGCGGGTACATACCCACGAGGCCCTTGTACCCCGCGGGTGGGCGGCGGGTAGGCCACTGCCCGCCGTTCCGCCAGCGGGTACGTAACCTTGTACAAAATAATCCCTTCGGGGATTTTCAACTCCAAGCTCAAATTCAAGTCTAAAACATGCCAAATCTCACCAAATACAACAAAATGACTTGAATCAAAGGAATACCCAAGCAATGGCATACAAGAATCCTAAACACAAGCGCTAGATATGCATTTTTACAAGACAATGCATAAACACTCACATTTCATAGCAAAATCACATATAGAATCCAAGAAATATCAAATAGGTAAGAAAAATAGGTTTTGTAGAGCATGGGTTACCTCTTGTAGACAAAAACCTTCTCTTAACACCTCACCAAGCTCCTAATAAAGCTCACCTTCCAAACCCATTTCAAGAACACACCAAAAGATCATAAATATTCTATCTTTAAGAAAAGACACCTTAGAAAACGCTAAAAACACAAGATGAACATAGATCTTACCCTCCTAGATGCCCAAATGTATGAAAGGTAGAATCTTGGAGACAACTTTTGAAGTTTTGACAAAGCTTCAACTTGGCTTGGAAGAAAAGCTATCTTCCTTTTTAGAGAGAAGGTAGAGCTAGAATTTGGAAAGTGTAAGGATAGAAATGAGGGTGTTCTACTAGGTTAGCAAACAATACTAACACAAGGTGAAAAGTCAAGAATACCCTTACTAACATGAAGAGGTGTAAGGGAACAAGGGACTCCCTACAAAGCTCAAGGTACAACTTTGACTTTGGGGTTGACTAGTCAATTACTAGTCCCCGACTATTGAATTTTCAGGAATTTAAGAAATTAAATTACAAATTGAAATAGGATTAATTATTTAATTAATCCCTTAATCGAATTTAGATTTCAGGGTGTTACATTAGATGTTATGGACAAGGTGAATGAATACATGAACGGTATGAATGAAGCAACTTCCAAGACATATTAGAGTTGTGATTCGGTGTGCAAGTCAGATACAAATGTTGATATGTTATCAGAGGTTCACACAATAGAGTTCCTTAATAGTTTGAGATGCTCCGGTGTTCTAAACCATTCTTTAACATTAAAGGTTGGATTGCCAGTTATGCTATTGAGAACTATAGACCACTCATTGGGATTATGTAATGGTACAAGGTTGATCATTACACAATTAGGAAACCATGCCATTGAAGCTCAAATTCTATGTGGAAACAATGTAGGCACCAAGGTCCTAATACCACGATTGGCATTAACTCCTTAAGACCCAAGACTGCCTTTTAAATTTCAGAGGAAGCAATTTCCAGTAATGTTGTCATATGCTATGACAATAAACAAAAGTCAATGTCAAACTTTATCTCATGTGGACTACTATTAAAGAAACCTGTATTTAACCATGGCCAGTTGTACGTAGCAGCTTCTCGACTTAGTAATCCAGATGGACTAAAAATCTTAATATGTGGAGACTCTACTATTTCTTTGAACACTACATAAAATATAGTGTACAAAGAAATTTTTAATAATTTGTAATTTTTTTTTGAATTTTCAATGTTATATAATAATATTATTATTATTATTTTGTATATATGTAACAGTAATTTTACATTTTTCAATGCATTTTATTTTCAAATTTAATTTATATTTCAAATATAATAACAAGAATAACTAGTATCAATGTCTTAACATAAATACAATATTTAAAATTTTAAATCCGTGCATCGCACGGGTGACATACTAGTTTTGAAATATAGCACACACTTTCTCTTCCTACCATTACTTTCTATTCCTAGTCCTAGTTAGAGCACCCTTATCAAAGGATTTTTTTTTTTTGAGTTTTTGGAATAGTGAATGGTGATGTGGAGGAAAGGGAAGATAGAGAGATTGGGTTGGGTTCATCTGCAATGAATGGTTCTTGGAATAATGTTTGTTTTATTTTTTTTTTTGAAATTTTCACCCGTTGTGCGCATTGTTGGAAAAATAGCTTAAAATGGCATGTTAAGTGGCTATTTTATGGTAAAATTATCTATGAAGTCCACTTCAGATTTAGGCCGGATCAAAGTGGATTCGGGTTCTTCGTAGTGAGACGAAGAGATTGATATATTGTACGCTCAAAACAGATAATGGGTGAATGAGATATTGATTCTCAAAATAGACCCATTAAGTTGGAAAAAGTGAAGCTTTTGTTTCACATTGGTTTGGGAAGTGAATTTGCACCACTATTTATACAAGAGCTCTTCTAAGGCTTATTGAATTGTATAGCATAGAGGCTCTCTCTCGGGCGCGCGCGGGGGGGGGGGGGGGGGGGGTGCAAATCAAATCCCAAAATGAGACTGAAAAGTCTTGATTCAAGCTTAAACTCGTGTACGCCGGGTTATGCCAAACTTCGATCTCTTTTTTCCAACGCAGCCACTAGATTCGGCCGACCTGACCTTGGGGAGAATTTGGAGAGCAAACGAAGCTTCGCTCTCGTGTCATGAACGCAGTTTGGCCTCAGGCCGAGAATACCAAGTTTCGGCCTTGGGCTGAAACAGACCAGCTCTCGTGCTGATTTGGCCTTGGGCCGAATCTATGAGTTCGGCCTGCGAGGGCCGAACAAGAGCTGCTGGGAGCCAAGGCCTTGGGGAGGGCGAATTTGGAGAGCGAATGAAGCTTCGCTCTCGTGTCATGAACGCGGCTCGGCCTCAGGCAGTCAGGCCGAGAATATCAAGTTTTGGCCTTGGGCTGAAACGAGACCAACTCTCGTGCTGAGGAATCTATAAGTTCGGCCTGCGGGGGCTGAGCAAGAGCTGCTGGAAGCCAAGGGAAACAGCAAGAGCAATAATTTGACTGTTGTGAAATTAAATTCATCCATTACGGAATTAATTTTGTATTAATTCCAATTTTTAAAATTCAAATTTAATTTCAACATCACGGGGCTGTTGTTTCAGGTGTTACAAATTGGTTTCAATAGTAATTTTGAATGCCAAATAATGCTATTGAATTCTTTCAACCCTATTTAAGAAGGGGTAGAGCAGGAAATTTTTACAAGAACAACAAGTTCACATACTTACAAGTTTTCCAGCTCCAAAAACCTTTGCTTCTACTCCTTTCTTAACCTACTATGTTCAAAACCGTTGCTCTAGTTCGCCGGGTTCAAAATTTGGGTGTTCAAATGTTGAATCGTAGCACATTTTATCCTAGGAAACCTAGGCTACAACGCTCCTAGCACTTGTGGGAGGTAGCAAATAAGGTTTTAAGGAAAGAGTGATTTGCTCGACTTGTGCTAACCACCTACACCAACCCGAATCGTATCTCTTCACCCTTTCCTTCCCAATGGATTATTATTAGGTTTTACCAACGAAATATCCAACAATCTTAAAACCTTACTCTTTCGTTTTCCCGTTGGTTTTGTCTCTAATTTCCATGAAGAAATGGAGAACTTCGGACGACTAAATCAAGAGGAAGAAAATGTTGTTGCGGACAACAATGGTGGGATCGGCATCAAATTTGCAAATTCACAGGCACCACCAGTGAACGTAGGTTCACAAGACGGTGGGAGCACCGAGGGATACATTTCCATGACTCGGGTTCCTTTGGTATTGAGCGGTTCGGCTAAAAAACCAAAGAAGTTCACCGGTGTTGGATCGAACTTCAAGAGGTGGCAACAAAAGATGTTGTTCTACCTAGAAACTCTCGGCTTGGAAAGGTTCTTGTACGAGAAAGTTCCTGAGTTGAAGGAACAAGATGCTTAATCCGTGATGGCGGTTGGTTATTGGAAGGATTCAGACTTCATTTGCCGAAACTACATCCTAAACGGATTGTGTGATACGCTATATGATGTGTATTGAAAGATAAGCACATCGAAAGTGTTGTGGGAAGCCTTGGATCATAAGTATAGAAGTGAGGATGCCGGCGCAAAGAAATTTGTTGTTGACCTTTCCTCAACTTCAAAACGGTTTATTCAAAGACCGTGCTAAGTTAAGTAGAAGATTTGCAACTAATCTTTGACGAGATCCGTGACGAGGGCATGGTGCTGAGTGGCTCCAGGTTGGAAGGACTTCAAGAACTACCTTAAGATAAGCGAAAGGAGATGAACCTGGAGGACCTGATCTAGTGGCTCAGAATTGAGGAGGGAAACAGGACGAATGATAGGAGAGTTCATGTCATTGATGGCGCTAAGGCCAACGTTGTGGAGCACGGTAAAAGCTACAAGAGGAACAAGAAGGACAAGCGAAAGCTAGGCTCGAAAGGAGGCATTACCAAGAACAAGTTTCCTAGTACATACTACAATTGTGGAAAACCTAGCCACAGGGCGTCTGAATGCAAAACTCCAAGGAAGAAGAATAAGAGTTCTGAAGCCAACGTTTTTGGAAAGAGCAATCAGAATGAGGTCGAGATTAGCCTTTCGGCTATGATGACCGAGGTGAACCTCGTGGGCTCTAACCCATGTGAGTGGTTCATCGATACCGGTGCAACCAGACATTTATGTTGCAACCGAAGATGTTCAACACCTTTGAGACCGTTGATGGTGAAAAAGTGTGGATGGAAAACTCTACTCAGTCTCCTGTGGAAGGAATGGGCAAGGTGGTTCTGAAGATGACTTCCGGGAAGGAACTGACGTTGAACAACTTGCTATATGTTCCGGAGCTGAGGAAGAATCTTGTGTCTGGCTCGCTGCTGAACAAGCATGGGTTTTGCATGGTGTTTGATTCAAACAAAGTAGTTTTTTCTATGTTAGGGATGTTTGTTGGTAAAGGATATGTAACTGATGGGCTTTTTAAGCTTACTGTAATTCCTGCTATCAATAAAAGCAAAGTTAATTCTGTTTACTTGCTTGAGTCTTCTAATTTGTGGCATGGTAGACTAGGTCATGTTAATTTTAATTATGTACATAGATTAATTAGCATGCACCATATTCCTAACTTTCAAATTAACACAAATAACAAGTGTGAAATTTGTGTTGAGGCAAAACTAACGAAAGTACCTTTCAAATCGGTTGAAAGGGAAACCGAACCACTAGAATTAATCCATAGTGATTTGTGTGATTTTAGATCGATACAAACGAGAGGTGGTAATAAGTATTTTATCACGTTTATCGACGATAGCACACGATACTGCTATGAAGTCGTTGATAAATTCATTTCATTCTTTATAAGAATGAAGTGGAAATCCAATTTAATCGGAGAATTAAGAAGGTTAGAAGCGATAGGGGTGGTGAGTACGAAGCACCGATTGATGACTTCTGTGCAAGTGTAGGTATCATACACGAGCGTACGGCACCTTACGCACCTCAATCAAACGGTGTTGCCTAATGAAAGAATCGTACATTGAAAGATATGATGAATGCGATGCTTATAAGTTCGGGCCTACCTCAAGGTATGTGAGGTGAGGCCATTTTGACAAGTAATTACCTTTTAAATAAGGTACCTCGCAAGAAGCTCGATAAGACTCCTTATGAGGTGTGGAACGGTAGGGAACCTTCTTACTAGTACCTGAAAGTGTGGGGGTGTCTTGCCAAAGTTTTGGTGCCAACACCTGAGAAAGTAAAGATAGGTCCTAAGATGGTAGACTGTATCTTTATTGGCTATTCACATAATAGTAGTGCTTATCGATTCTTAGTACACGAGTCCCATAATCTGGACGTACATGAGAACACGATAATAGAATCAAGGAATGCATATTTCTTTGAAAATGTATTTCTTTGTACGTCTAACGAGGGACCGAGTACGTCAAAACGGGCGTTTGACGAAACTAGGGATAATGATAGTGGGGAATCTGAGAAAGAACCCGAGCTCGAGCCGAGACGCAGTAAGCGGGCAAGAGTTGAGAAATCATTTGGCCTTGATTTTCTAACTTACTTGTTAGAGTATGATTCGGGTACTCTAACTTGTTTATTAGAAAACAAACCTGATGTTCTATCTTGTTTGATAGAGAATGAACCTCGAACGTATGTAGAAGTCGTGACTTCTACGGAAGGACCAATGTGGAAATAGGCTATAAAGAGTTAAGTGGATTCTATTCTACAGAATCACACTTGGGAACTTTTTGATCTTCCTCCGGGTAGTAAACCCTTAGGATTCAAGTGGGTCTTTAAAAGGAAGATGAAACCTGATGGTTCCACTGAGAAGTATAACGCTACGCTTGTAAACAAGGGTTACAGGCAACGCGAGGGCCTTGATTACTTTGACACATATTCTCCCGTGACGAGAATAAATGATGTGAGCCTAATTGTGCATATTTCTAGCATTGATTTGATTATATTTGCTACGCTTGAGTTCATTATTTTAGTATTTTAATTGCATAATCCTTTTTTATCATTTAGTTATGGTTCACACTTGTTTTGAATGTTTTACGGTGTTTGTTAGTATTTTGGAACTATTGTTTGTCAATTCTATGAGCAAGGGGAGTTCTAGGATGAGTTTGGAGCAAAATTGGACGAGTTTGGAGCCCATGAGACTCGACGCGTCGAAATTGGTCAGTGGCTATTTTGGTTCGCGCACAGAAAACTCGATGCGTTGAAAACGCATTTGTGGTCTCAGGAAAACCGATGCATAAAATCGACGTGTCGAGAGGCACTGTATGCACATGAATAAAAAGGGCGCCGGTTTGTTTGCTTTCCCAATCAAATGTTGCCATTCCCAAGGTAATAAAGGAGGTGCTGGTTCCCATGCAAGCAAAGTGAATATCACCAAAATGGTATGAAATTTTAGGGCGGCACTATGTAATTAAAGTGAAGAAAATTCCTATTTCGCCCCAGATGCAATTTTAGTCCTATTCCGTACAAAATTCCTATTTCTACCGGGATTGTGTCCAGCTATAAAATTTCACCTTCCTCAACTCTATTATTCATCCAGAGATCTTTGGAGGCACGAAAGAGGAGAAAATCAAGAGCCATAAGTTATCTTGGAAAGCAAGAAGAAGACTAGGGAGATTTGAGAGAATCGTCTGGTTCCTTCTTCTACTCTTTTGATAATTTGTATTACCTTCATTATTATTTGTTATTTATAATTTAGCTATGCTTGGCTAAATTCTTTAGAGATTCTTGGGTAAAAGTGTTTATGAACCTATGTACCTGAGCGCTCATGTAACACCCCGTGTTACGATCCCTAAAACCAATTAATCATTTAACCAATTACCCAAAAGAAAGAATTAAATCACAATAATTAATTAGGAAAGGCCCACCATAGTCCATGGGCCCTTATCCCTAAACCCAATCCTTAGTCCTAAAAGGAATAGAGTTAGCAAACCTATAGTAATTAGGCCCTAAGTAAGACTTAGATATATAAATAGGGAACATAAGGAGGCACCTAGAACTCCCACCACAATAATCCCTCACCACACAAGAAGTTCCAAGAATTCCCCTAGGAGAAATCAAGAAAGAAGAAAGCTTCAAGAAAGACCCTTCATAGCCATGGAATTAATTAAGGCTAAAAGGTAACCCATGTCTCAACAAAACCTATTTTCATAGCTATGATTCCCCTCTTAGGACTTCCCCATATTATTGTGTATTGATGATTTGTGATATTATTATTGATGATTGGGGTGATGATTCCATGGGTGACCTTGATGATGAGAGGTTCTTGATAATTATGGTGTTCTTGATGATTATATGACGTTCTTGATGATTATATGATGTTCTTGATGATTGTAGGATGTTCTTGATGCTTATGTGATATTCTTACCGAATCTTGATATTAGAAGATGAATTGTGTTCTTGTTGATTTAAAAATAATTAGAAACCTAGGTTATATCGTGGGATTTGTATGGTATTATTTTTGGTACATTGGGTGGGAATTCGCATGATTGGGTGTTGATTATGCTTAGAAAAGCATGATAGGTTATGTGCCGTATGTTTCTTTATTTTGATCCGTTAATTGTCTACGTGTGTTATCAATTGCGTTTGAAAGTGTCTAAGCATGGTTTCGGGTTCCACAAATGTTCTCGGGGCATTTTTGGTGAAAAAGAGTCAGTGGGGGTAGGTGGTGGTAGGGGACCCGCCACCTACCCACGGCCAAAAGAGGTCTCGCCGGCAGCGGGCAGCCGCCCGCCGGGCACCCGCTGCCCAGAACAATGCCGTCGGCGGGCAGCCGGCGGGTGACCCCTCACCCACCTGCTACCCGCTGGTTTGTACCCAATTTGGGATTTTGGCTTCCCAGTTTGATGTTCCCCCAATCCCCGTGGTGTCCCAACGGACTCCGTCTATCGTGCCTATGTCTAGTTTGATATTTCGGGTACCGTTCGTAGGTTGTATGAGCCTTATATATTGCATGCTAGTTGAATTGGTATCCCGTTGACCTAGGTGAAAGAAGTATGAACCCCTTAGGATTATTCTTAGTATGTGAAGGATCACGCATAGGTTTTGTTATACGTTTTCTCCCCCTTCCCAATGTGTTAATGTGGGTTGCATGTGCTTGCTATGTGTTATGTGTGCATGATACCCCAATTCGGTTGCGATCGGATTGGTCATTCGTGAGCTGCGATTCAGAAGCTAGCTGCGGTCAGATTTACACTATTGGGCTGCGGTCCACCGTTTGGTTGCAATCAAACGTTTCTACATGAGCTGCGGTTCATTTTCCTGGCTGCGGTCAGATGACATACTCTTGGGCTGCGGTCCACTGTTTGGTTGCGATCAAACTATGATGAGCTACGGTTCATCGTTCGGTTGCGATCGACCCCTCCGTGTTGGGATACGGGGCAGGGTGCTGCGGGGCCGTGTCAGAACTATATGCGCTGACCCTCATGTATGGGCATGCGATTGGTCCTGTGGCGCCAACAAAGTGTGCTATGTGATGAAATATGGATGAGTTGTTGTTATGAGTGTCTTGGGGATGTGACTATGGGATCTATACTGAGAATCGCATATGTTGGGTTATGATTACTAATTGTGCTTATCTCTACCTGTCTTGCCTGTTGTAAACTGTATATGCTTGGTATAACTGTTGTCTGTGCTTTGCTCTATCTGTTGAGTCTATCCCTGTTTTGAAAGCTAGAGTCTCATAGGATATATCTTCATGCTTCAAAATGGTTTTCGTATATCTATATATATGTCTATATGTATTGTATTTCAACGCGTTGGAGTGGGTTACCAGCATCTCTCGCTGAACAGATATATTTGGCTTTCAGGCACAGACGAGTAGATTACTGGAGCGCGCTAGAAGCTTGGGGCGTAGCATAGATAGTTTTCCCTTTCGGCCTGCGTGCCATGATTTAGTAATTGATACTAATTGAGGTTTTAGAATTTAGCCTGTGCACCTGAGTTCTCTAGCTCGGGTGTGGCATAGCACCCCGTACTCTTTATATCGTATTTTGGGATTTAATGAGATTCTATCTTTATTATATAAGTTTTAAAAGTCTTGAAAATGTGGGGTGTTACAGTTGGTATCAGAGCCTAAGTTTGACCCTAGGATAAGACTCTTAAGACCAGACTTTAGGACATTAAGCTCAAACTCTAGGTACTTAGGAACATAAGATTTAGGAATCGTAGGACGCGCGGTGAGATTGTGAAACCTACACATAACCCTCTCACTTAATCCCTCTCTGACTTAAAGAAACTCCCCCCTTCACTTATTGCATCAAGGTGAGAATACAAAATAACATCAACCTATGAACACCAGGATGGCACCAAAAAGGAGACAGACAGGAACACCGAAACTCCCCACTCAGGAATTCTTGACACAGAATCTACAACGCCTGGCCCAAATTGCCCAGGCACTGAGTACTACCATTCCCCAACCCTTACCAACAAACGAGAACTTGGAAATCCACCACCATGTCTCGGCGCATCAACCACCCACCCTCTCGGGGAACGAAGACCCCACAGTCCTCGAGGAATGGATCAGAACTTTTGACAAGATATTCCGGACAACCGAATGCCCAGAAGACCACCAAGTCAGAATAGCCTCCTTCTACTTCAGGCACGAGGCCGATGCCTGGTGGGCCCACGAGGGACCTGCATGTGGACAAAACCACGAATCAACTGGGAAACCCCAAAAACACGACTACGAGAACAATTCTACCCCAATCATCTAAGAGCCACCGTATATGAAGAGTTCATCCACCTAAAACAAGGTGCAGCCCCAATCACGGAATACTACCAACGATTCCAACGGCTGGCTCGCCTCATCCCCGAACTAGTACCCACCGAGAGGATCAAGATCAAGAAGTTCATAACAGGCCTTGATCCCGAACACCAAAAAGCCCTGGCCACACAAGAGCCCGGAACCCTCGGGGAAGCCTATGCTAAGGCATCCCAACTACAACAAGTATCAAACCAACCCCGGGAGACACGCCTGGGGTACAAAAGGAAACCTGAAGGGGATCACACAAACCCCACCCGAGGGCCTAGGAACCCCAGGGACATCTCACCTCACAAGGTCTCAACGCCAACCATTCAGGAAAGGATCCTTACTCTAAGCAAAGCCAGGATCGGAGACAGCAACACAATCTCCGGAACCTTCCTGGTATGCGCCACCCCCGCCACTATATTATTTGACTCGGGCGCTACCAACTCGTTTATAGCAACCGAGTTTGCCACTCAGCTCGGCCTCAACACCAGCACCAAGGTCCGACTTCAGGTCAAGGTGACCTCCGGCGAAATCATAAAATGCGACCGCATGTACGAGAACGTAATAATTACCATCCAAGGGGTGGAATTTCCCAGCAACTTAATACAATTCAAACTGGATGGGGTACAAGTGATCTTGGGCATGGACTGGCTAGGGAAATTCCAAGCACAAATCCTATGCGGAGAACAAAAAGTGGTCCTACGGGGACCAAACGGTAAGAGGGTATCACACCGCGGGACCCCCCAGGAATCAGGGATCAAATTGGTGAACATGATGAAAATGAAGAAATACCTAAACAAGGGAAGCGAGGCCTTCCGATGCTCGGTCGAGGACCTCAACACCAAAACCCCCGAACCACAAACCATTCCAGTGGTAAACGAATTCACCGACGTCTTTCCGGACGAAATCCACGGGGCACCCCCAGCCAGAGAAGTCGAGTTCACCATAGACGTCATACCTGGCGCTGCCCCGATCTCTAAGCCACCCTACAGGTTGGCACCAAAAGAAATGAAGGAACTGAAAACACAACTACAGGAATTGCTAGATAAAGGGTACATCCGCCCCAGCACCTCAGGGGGCACCAGTACTATTTGTTAAAAAGAAGGATAGAAGCATGCGCCTGTGTATCGACTACCGGGAACTTAACCAAGTCACAATAAAGAATAGGTACCCCCTTCCCCGGATCGATGACTTGTTCGACCAACTAAAAGGGGCAGGGGTATTCTCAAAAATTGACCTAAGGTCCGGATATCACCAAATACAAGTGGCCAAACCGGACATTCAGAAAATGGCCTTCCGGACACGTTATGGCCACTATGAATTCACAGTAATGCCTTTCGGACTCACCAACGCACCTGCCATATTCATGGACCTCATGAACCGAGTATTCCGACCCCACTTGGATGACTTCGTCATTGTATTCATTGACGACATCCTAGTCTACTCCCGAAACAAGGAAGAACATGAAAGACACCTCCGCATAACCCTGCAAACTCTAAGAGAGCACCAACTATACGCCAAGTTCACTAAGTGCGAATTCTGGAAAGACAGGGTGGCCTTCCTAGGCCACGTGATAGCCAAGGAAGGAATTAAGGTGGACCCCGCCAAAATCCGTGCCGTTAAGGAATGGACCACACCGAGCTCACTCTCAGAAGTCCGAAGCTTCCTAGGCCTGGCTGGCTACTACAAGAGGTTTGTACCCGACTTCACCAGGATAGCCCAACCCCTCAACAAACTCATGAAAAAGGAAACCCCCTTCCGATGGGACAACGACTGCATCTCGGCCTTTCAAGAATTGAAGGATAAGCTAACCACAGCACCCGTGCTCGCCATCCCCTCCGGGGAGGAAGGGTTCGAGGTCTTCAGTGACGCGTCCAAAAATGGATTGGGGTGCGTGCTAAGGCAAAAATGCAGGGTAATAGCATACGCATCCAGGCAACTCAAAACCCACGAAGAGAATTACCCCACCCACGACCTCGAACTAGCCGCTATCGTGTTCGCACTAAAAATTTGGAGGCATTACTTATATGGGGTGCAATGCAAGATTTACACGGACCATAAGAGCCTAAAGTACATCTTCACCCAGAAAGACCTAAACATGAGACAACGAAGGTGGCTAGAACTCATAAAAGACTACGATCTAGACATCCAATACCACGTGGGGAAAGCTAACATTGTGGCATACGCCCTAAGCAGAAAGACTAACCACTTCCTCAACACCACCTGGATCCTACCGGACCAGCTGTACAAGGACTTCCAAAGACTGAATTTGGAAATAATAGAGCAAGATCAAATCCACCCCGACGTCCACTTATTCAACACGCAAATCATACCTACACTCTTCGAGGAAATCAAAATAGGACAACAGCAGGATCCGGAACTAGATAAAATCCGTCTCGACCTAACCCAGGGGAAGGAAGGGCCCTTCGATATACACGAAGACAGCAGTCTCCGTTACCAAGGTAGGTGGTGCGTGCCCTCGACGCACCCACACCTGAAACAACAGATCTTGGAGGAAGGGCACAACTCCCCATACTCAGTTCACCCAGGGGGTGACAAACTATAACAAGATGTGAAAAGGTCATTTTGGTGGCCCAACATGAAAAAGGAAATCGCAGATTTCGTGGCCAAATGCCTGAATTGCCAAAGGGTGAAGGCCGAACGATGCAAACCCAAGGGACTCGTACAACCCCTTGAGATACCACAAGGAAAGTGGGATTCCATATCCATGGACTTCGTCGGAGGGTTACCCCCAACAAAAACTGGCAAGGATAAAATTTGGGTCATAGTGGACCGACTAACCAAAACGGCGCGATTCATTGCCATGAAGGAAACATGGACAATGACACAACTGGCCCAAGCCTACTTGAGCCGAGTAGTGAAGTACCACGGAGTCCCGCGGAACATCGTGTCCGATAGAGACTCCCGGTTTCTCTCACAATTATGGAAATCGCTGCAATTAGCCTTGGGGACACAACTAAAACTGAGCGCCGCCTTCCACCCCACCACTGACGGCCAAACCGAGAGAACCATTCAGACTCTCGAAGACATGTTAAGAGCCTGTGTGTTAGACTTTCAAGGGACATGGGAGGAACACCTAGACCTTATTGAATTCTCATACAACAACAGCTACCACGCAAGCATTCGTATGGCGCCCTACGAAGCTTTATACGGACAAAAGTGTAGAACCCCCTTATGTTGGGAAGACATGGTCGACCCAGTAGCACTAGGGCCCCAATACCTACAAGATACCATAACCAAGGTCAAACACATCCAGGAAAGGATGAAGGCTGCCCAGGACCGCCAGAAGTCCTACGCCGACCTAAGGAGGAAACAAGCCGAATTCAACACCGGGGACAAGGTCTGGTTGAGAATCTCGCCCACACGGGGGGTGATGAGATTCGGAAGAAAAGGGAAACTCAGCCCACGATTTATCGGCCCCTATGAAATCATAGAAAGAGTTGGGAACCTGGCCTATCGCCTCGCTCTACCCGATGAACTAGAACGAGTACACAACGTATTCCGCATATCCCAGCTAAAGAAATACGTGCACGACCCAAGCCACGTGCTTCAACCCGAGGTCGTGGACCTCGACGAGTCATAAGTATACGAAGAAAAACCCGTGAGAATCCTGGACACCAAGACAAGAACCACCCGACGTCGAGCCATAGAAATGGTGAAAGTCCTCTGGACCAACCATGGGACCGAGGAAGCGACATGGGAACTCAAGGACACAATGAAGGAACGCTACCCTGAACTTTTCACACCAGGTAACTAAGAAGAAGTCACCCGACAAGGACCAAGCTTCAGGGACGAAGCTTCCTGTTAAGGGGGGGAGAGTGTAACACCCCGTGTTACGATCCCTAAAACCAATTAATCATTTAACCAATTACCCAAAAGAAAGAATTAAATCACAATAATTAATTAGTAAAGGCCCACTATAGTCCATGGGCCCTTATCCGTAAACCCAATCCTTAGTCCTAAAAGGAATAGAGTTAGCAAACCTATAGTAATTAGGCCCTAAGTAAGACTCTTAGATATATAAATAGGGAACATAAGGAGGCACCTAGAACTCCCACCACAATAATCCCTCACCACACAAGAAGTTCCAAGAATTCCCCTAGGAGAAATCAAGAAAGAAGAAAGCTTCAAGAAAGACCCTTCATAGCCATGGAATTAATTAAGGCTAAAAGGTAACCCATGTCTCAACAAAACCTATTTTCATAGCTATGATTCCCCTCTTAGGACTTCCCCATATTATTGTGTATTGATGATTTGTGATATTATTATTGATGATTGGGGTGATGATTCCATGGGTGACCTTGATGATGAGAGGTTCTTGATAATTATGGTGTTCTTGATGATTATATGACGTTCTTGATGATTATATGATGTTCTTGATGATTGTAGGATGTTCTTGATGTTTATGTGATATTCTTACCGAATCTTGATATTAGAAGATGAATTGTGTTCTTGTTGATTTAAAAATAATTAGAACCCATAGGTTATATCGTGGGATTCGTATGGTATTATTCTTGGTACCCGCTGCCCAGAACAGTGCCGCCGGCGGGTGACCCCTCACCCACCGGCTACCCGCTGGTTTGTACCCAATTTGGGATTTTGGCTTCCCCGTTTGATGTTCCCCCGATCCCCGTGGTGTTCCAACGGACTCCGTCTATCGTGCCTATGTCTAGTTTGATATTTCGGGTACCGTTCTTAGGTTGTATGAGTCTTATATATTGCATGCTAGTTGAATTGGTATCCCGTTGACCTAGGTGAAAGAAGTATGAATCCCTTAGGATTATTCTTAGTATGTGAAGGATCACGCAAAGGTTTTGTTATACGTTTTCTCCCCCTTCCCAATGTGTTAATGTGGGTTGCATGTGCTTGCTATGTGTTATGTGTGCATGATACCCCAATTCGGTTGCGATCAGATTAGTCATTCCTGAGCTACGGTTCAGAAGCTGGCTGTGGTCAGATTTACACTCTTGGGCTGCGGTCCACCGTTTGGTTGCGATCAAACGTTTCTACATGAGCTGCGGTTCATTTTCCTGGCTGCGGTCAGATGACATACTCTTGGGCTGCGGTCCACTATTTGGTTGCGATCAAACTATGATGAGCTGCGGTTCATCGGTCGGTTGCGATCGACCCCTCCGCGTTGCGATACGGGGCAGGGTGCTGCGGGGCCGTGTTAGAGCTATATGCGCTGACCCTCATGTATGGGCATGCGATTGGTCCTGTGACGCCAACAAAGTGTGCTATGTGATGAAATATGGATGAGTTGTTGTTATGAGTGTCTTGGGGATGTGACTATGGGATCTATACTGAGAATCGTATATGTTGGGTTATGATTACTAATTGTGCTTATCTCTACCTGTCTTGCCTGTTGTAAACTGTATATGCTTGGTATAACTGTTGTCTGTGCTTAGCTCTATCTGTCGAGTCTAACCCTGTTTTAAAAGCTAGAGTCTCGTAGGATATATCTTCATGCTTCAAAATGGTTTTCGTATATCTATATATATGTCTATATGTATTGTATTTCAATGCGTTAGAGTGGGTTACCAGTATCTCTTGCTGAACAGATATATTTGGCTTTCAGGCACAGACGAGTAGATCACTGGAGCGCGCTAGAAGCTTGGGGCGTAGCTTAGATAGTTTTCCCTTTCGGCCTGCGTGCCATGATTTAGTAATTGATACTAATTGAGGTTTTAGAATTTAGCCTGTGCACCTAAGTTCTCTAGCTCGGGTGTGGCATAGCACCCCGTACTCTTTATATCGTATTTTGGGATTTAATGAGATTCTATCTTTATTATATAAGTTTTAAAAGTCTTGAAAATCTGGGGTGTTACAGCTCATATTCTTTAATATATTATTATTTGGAGTTAATACTTGTGTTGCAATTGTGTTTATCATTCTTGTTGGTAGTAGTTTAGGGCCCAAATTACTTGCTTCATAGCTTTGTTTGTGTCACAACGAGAGTTGGGCATAACCTAGGGCACACACAATTGCACATAACTGTTGCACCTTGAGAAAGGGTAATTTTGTTAGGGAGTTTAATTATTAATTATTGCACATCGAGAAATGATAGTAGTTAGAAATTTATTATGATGTTTGTTCTTGTTTTATTAGGTGTTTATACCACGAGAGTGGATATTCACTAGTGTTAGTGACTACGAGAGTAGCTCTATACCACTTTGCGTCCTCACACCCGTTTAAACCCATATTTGATATTACATTAGGTTAGGCAATGACATCAACTACACCGGAGAGGGACCATACATCACCCTCGAGGATGTTTGTCTTAAATCCGAAGAGGAACGAAGGGAAATGGTTGATCAACTGGATATCTCTAACAAAAAGCTAAAACGGTCAATGCAAGAATGTTGAGGACTGGGAGAACATGAGGAACAAGAAGATGATAGCGAACCTAACCCACCTGCGCCCGCACGAGAAAGGGGGAACCCAGAGGGCCGAAATGAAGAATCCGTCAATGCGCGCATCCTCGCGCAACTTACCTAGCAAAACCAAATCATGGATGAAGGTTTCTCATCCCTAATCCACGCGACACGCGCGTTAGATCAAAGGGTGGCAGCAACCGAGGCCATTTTGGGCACACGCGGGGCGTCTAGCTCAGGAGCAGGAAACCAAGATAGACACCAGCAACGAAACGAGGAGCCACATTTCCTAACCAGGAGGCCAAAATACGTGACGTCCAGGGGTGAAAAAATGGATCCACACACCGGCTTCGGGGACGAAGCCTCTCGTAAAGGGGGAGGGTGTAACACCCCGTGTTACAGCCTCTAACCCAAGCTAATTATTTAATTGCTTACCCTAAAAGGGGAATTAAAGTCCATTAATTAACTAGGAAGGGTCCACCATAGACCATGGACCCTTATCCGTAAACCAAACCCTTAGTCCTATAAGAAAAAGAATTAGTAAATCCATATCATTCATACCCTAATTAGGACTCTTAGATATATATAAGGACATAGGAGGCACCTAAAACTCACACCACAATAGTTTTCACCACACAAGAATTCCCAAGAATTCCCATAGGAGAAATCAAGAAGAAGAGATCTTAAAGAAATACCCTTTATAGCCAAGGATTCTAATTAAGGGTAAGAGGTAACCCATGTCTCAACAAAACCTATTTTCTTTGCTATAATCTTCTTCTTTGGCTCCATCTCTATGCTTGTGTTTTGATAAATCTTTTATGGATGATATGATCTTGATGATTGATGAGATGATCTTATGTGCTAATCTTGATAATCTTGTGATATGATCTTGATGATTATAAGAGGATCTTGATAATTATGTGATGTTCTTGATAAATCTTGATGTTCTTGATTTTAAAGATGAAACTATAATTTTGATGATTTAAATATGATTAGAGCCCTAGGTTAAAATTGGGAATTTCGTATTGTGATATTCTTGGTATATTTGGGTGGGATTTCGCATGTTCGGGTGTTGATTATGTTTAGAAGTCATGTTAGGATGTGTTCAATATGATTCTTGGTTTTGATCCGTTATTTGACTACGTGGTGTTGTCGTTCGCATTTAAAAGTGTCTAAACATGGTTTCGGGTTCCACAAAAGATCCCGGAACCCAAGTATTGAAAAAGAGTAAGTGGGGGGTAGGTGGGGGTAGGGGAACCCGCCACCTACCCGCTGCCCCTAAGGGCGTCGCCGGCAGCGGGTAAGCGACTGCCCGCCGGGCACCCGCTGCCCAGTAGTCTCGCCGCCGGCGGGCAGCCGGCGGGTGGTCCTCCACCCGTTGGAAAATCCCATGTGGGAAGGTGGTTCTCCCCGTTTGAAGTTTCCCCGACCCTCGTGGTGTCCCAACGGACTCTGTTTATCGTGCCTGAGTCTAGTTTGATGTTTCGGGTACCATTCCTAGGATAAAAGAATCTTATGTATTGCATGTTAGTTGAATTGGTATCCCGTTGACCTAAGCGAAAGATGTATGAACCCCTTAGGATTATTCCTAGTATGTGGATGACCACACATAAGTTTATTATACATTTTCTCTCCCCTTTCCCAATGTGCTACTGTGGGTTGCATGTGCTTGCTATGTGTTATGTGTGCATGATACCCCAATTTGGTTGCGATCAAATTGGCTATACGGGCAGTTGGATGGGTTGAGAACCATACTAATTGTTAACCAGGCTGGTTGCGATCGGTCAGGTATGTAAATATTATATAGGGCTACGGTCCACCGTTTGGTTGCATGAGCAGCGGTTCACAATCTGGTTGCGATCAGAAATACACTTTTGGGCTGCAGTCCATGGTTGCGATCAAACATTATGATGAGCTGCGGTTCATCGGTCGGTTGCGATCGACCCCTTGTGCTGCGGTACAGGCAGGGTGCTTCGAGGCCATGCCAGAGCTATATGCACTGGCGCTTCGTGTATGAGCGCGTGAATGGTCCTGCGGCACCACCAAAGTGTGTATATGTGATTGAGATGATGATTGGATAATGATATGAATGACGTAAAATAATCTTGTGACCTTAGGATATATGCTAGTATCTCTATATGCATGATTATATCTTTTGAATGTGTTTGTCCCTACTTGTTGAGTCCGTTCTCGGTTTTAAAGCTAGAGTCTCCTAAGTATATATCTTCCGGCTTCAAAATGGTTTTCCTATATCTATTTATACATATACTTATATTGTATTTTAACGCGTTGGAGTGGGTTACCAGCATTATTCGCTGAACAGATATATTTGGCTTTCAGGCACAGATGAGTAGCTCCGGAGCGCGCTAGAGGACCCGAGGCTTAGATATTTAGTTTCTTTATCGGCCTGCGTGCCATGTTGATGTAATGATACTGTTTTGAGGATTTTTAGATAGTATAGCCTGTGCATCTGAGTTCTCCAGCTCATATGTGGCATAACACCCCGAACACTTATGTTTAGTAATGCTCTGTTTTGGGATTTAATGAAAGATTACCTTTATTATATAAGTTTTAAAAGTTCCGAAAATCTGGGGTGTTACAATACTTGCCATAGCCGCGTTGCAAAATTTGGAAGTTCATCAAATGGATGTGAAAACCGATTTCCTAAAGGGCGAGTTAGATGAGGAAATCTATATGGAACAACCCGAAGGGTTCGTGGTTCCGGGCCAAGAAAGGAAAGTGTGTAAGTTGGTTAAATCGCTATATGGTTTGAAACAAGCGCCTAAGCAGTGGCATGAGAAGTTTGACCATGCGATGTTAACCAATGGGTTTAAAATAAACGAAAGTGACAAATATGTCTACGTTATGGAAACGATAGATGGTTATGTCATTCTTTGTTTATACGTAGATGATATGCTCATCGTTGGTAGTAACGATTGAATGATAAAGTCTACTAAAAACATGTTAAATGCGAGATTTGACATGAAGGATATGGGTTTGGTTGATTTATTCCTCAATGATAAGTTATATACACCGAGTCCGTGTCATTGCTTACAATCGGGTCGGGGTCTTGCGGTTCGGGTCTTGACCTCCGGGTCGGGGTCAAAGGTGATGGGTCAAACCCGAGATGGGTCAAACCCACCACCTCGGTTGACCCTATAAAAGGGCCTTTAGCCCTTTGGCTTAGGGGATTCCACTCTCTCAGCCCTCTCTCTATATGCATTCTTCTCATCCCTCTCTCTACATTGACATCCAAGAGCAAGGCTAATAAAAATACCCTTTTGTTCTATATTTCTTTGTGTTCATACATTCTTATATACATATATATACATCTAGTACATACACCCTATATACGGGGGAATTAGTACTATCATTTTGGCGCCGTCTGTAGGGATCGTGACAAAGAGTTATGTTCTCACCAACAAGCAAAGAGCAAGAGCTACAAAAAATTCTGGAAATTGGGAGAAAATCCCAGAGCAAGAGCTATAAAAAATTTTGGAAATTGGGAGAAAATCTAGAATTTGCAAGCGATCACTATAGATTTTGGACATGGAGTGGGGTTCAAACCCAGGCGCTTGAATTACCAGACAGGCGCCCTGACCACTCCACCAATCAATTCGTTATCTACCTTCTCTGTTTTTTACCATTTGCAAATCTAGAATTTGCAAGCGATCACTATAGATTTTGGACATGGAGTGGGGTTCAAACCCAGGCGCTTGAATTACCAGACAGGCGCCCCGACCACTCCACCAATCAATTCGTTATCTACCTTCTCTGTTTTTTACCATTTGACAGATCCAGCGGTATTAGCCTCTAGATTATAAGCTTCCAGAGATTATCACCTACACCGCGTGCGATCCTTTTATCGGAGACCACATGCAGAAGTTGCCTTCGCCAATTTAGAGGAGATACAGAGAAGATGAATGAGCAAGTGCAATTTGGACGGAGAAGCATCTGCCCCTACATGCAGTTGATCCTACCAGAGTTTATCATGTGCTCATGTACTTGGGATGCTCGATCTTCTTGACGCTCAGTAGACATGTAATCAGAATAGCCATTGCATGCAATTACAAGAGAATATATCCTATATACACCAACTACAAGGTAAAAGAAAAAGAGTAATACATGCAATGGCTATTCTGATTAATGTAAGCACTTACACGTGTCCCCGCCAGTGCAATTCGCTGTAAATTGAGGGTGGTAATTTGTATTAGTTAGTGAGCTATGACTTTGTACTAGGGGGAGCTATAGATTTTCTATTTGTAAATTGCGTAAACTTTTGTAAATTGCGAAAACTTTAGTTGAGCTGCACCAAAACCGATCCTACTGTAAACAAATAGCGTTATGCATTATGGATGGGGGCAGAGCCACAGTCGGCATCCTCACCATTCCTGATTAATCAACCTGAACATCATCGCAAGATGTACTCAGGCTCCCGAGCCATTAACGGAACCATCAACAAAACAGTTGTCCTCACCGAGCCCGGTCCCGACCGTCAACAGCAGTCCGGTCGCAGACCCCCGACGCGTGTTAAGTATTCTCGCGCCGAACACCGATGTAAAGCAGATTTCTAGAAGATTATGGTATTGCCCTTCCGAGTAGATTCCGGGGAATGCCACTTCGATTAAACTTCCCGATCAGACTTGCCTTCAAGTACATATCAGTTTTCCCAACGTACAAATAATTTGCCTGACCTCTTCATTAGGTGCTGGTGATTGGTCGCGCTACATGCCACTTTATTTTTGATTGGTCTGGCCGTCAGGACTGTCGAAGAGATTAAAGTTTCCCAGTGTCACTTGAACGAGCTAAGCCGGTCTGTAGGATTCCGTGTACTTCATTGGCGGCTGAGGATCATCGAGCTCTTGCAATGGTTTCATGGTCTTCTCCTGAGGCAGTCATCGAGTTGGCTGAAATGGCAGAAGAGCTACCAGTCGAATGATCGGTATCAATGTAAAATGTGATCGGTTTGTGCAACTGAGCCGAAGCTGGTCTCTCCGAGCATGTTACCCGAGCATCCCGAGGTTCTTGTCTGAATATAGCGGTCAAGCCCAAGCACTTCTCTTGATCGGTATACACATCGGCTTTCCGACCTTCGAAGTTGCCAATGGAGGCCACCAAGTCAACTGGGAAAATTATCCCTCATGCGAAAGGAGATACCTTTTGTTTAGTTTACAGCGTTGATCTCGACAATCTCAAAGATCTACAACCATTGCTTCCCCAGTCATCCTGGACTCTGATGTTGCGCTCGCTCCCGATCAAATATTCAAGACGCCTCGAGTTCGTCTTCAGTCAACCGGGAATAATTGTAGCAGCCGCAGTCACGAGCAGATTATCAATATCCGAGTGTGGTGGTCGTTAGTTTTTCATGCAGAGTGGGTGTCTCATCTGACCGCATAGCTTCACGACCAAAACTCAGCGGATGAGCAGACGACCCCTCTAACAGCGAAGATAATTTTCCCGACCGCCCCACTCGCGTCTATCGCCGAATCGATCGCCATTCGAGCGTCATGATTTCTCCCGGCCGCCGTGTCTATCGCCGAGCGACCACATCCGAGCGTCACGATCTTTCCCGAGCAGGCATGATCGGTCAAAGTTCCCCGGCTGCGATCCGTGTGACCTCCCAACCAAGTAGCCGTGAGTTCTTTTAACTGCTGCGATTGTTCCTGAGTTAATCGCTGGTACTGAGCACCGAGCAGTCTTCTAAAATAGGGAGAACATATCCCCCAGCATACGTGAACCAAGATGGATTGGTCGAAGTTGCGTGCTCAACTCCACTAGTCGGAGCGACCCCGCGTCGAAATCAGACGGCTGGTGGCCCTTGTAGATTCTTAAGACTTGTAAATTCATGTAGTTTTAAATTGCTACAAGTCTTAAATTACTTGTAATTTTGTATAAGTTATAGCTAATAGGCCTATGTTTAGAAAATTGTATTAGATTCTGATGTGTATAGGCCATAGCTTAGCACTTAGAAAAATTGTAATAATTAGTATTAATTGTAATAAGTCCGGTAAGGTTGGTATTTCCACCACCGGCACCCTAAATCGGTACCCCAAGCTCGGACAGGTCGGTCATGTCACCTCCGACCAACGACCACAATGTTGCTAAAACTTGCCCGATAGCACCGGGACAACCTTTCCAGTTAAAACTGATGAGGGTAAATGTCCCCCATTCGGCACCGACCGATAGGGGTAAAAACCCAACGACTACAAAGTCGCTTTAATTTCACCCCAGCAATCCGGAATGATATCTACTCGAAGGACAGGCTTCATACCCGGCGAACAGTCGTACTACAGCATCGTCCGGGTAGGGCATATTGGTATGTGGGTCGCTGGAGGCCATTCGCCCGGTCGGCCAACGCACTTCTTTAGTCCAAGTAGGTCGGTACTACCACCTCCGGCGAGAAGTGAAAGTTTTATGTGGGTCGCCTGAGGCCATGCGCCCGGTCGGCCAACGCGCTTCTTTAGTCCTAGTAGGTCGGTAATACCACCTTCGGCGAGAAGTAAAAGTAAGATACACGTTTTTTTAGTCCAAGTAGGTCGACATTGCCACCTCCGGCGAGACGTGAAAGTAAGTTACGCGCTTTTCTGGACCGGGTGGGTCGGCACTGCCACCTCCGGCGTTTCTAAGACCAGTTAGGTTGGCCTCGCCACCACTGCCACCCTGCGATCGGGTGGGTCGGCATTGCCACCTCCGGCGTTTCTAAGACCAGTTAGGTTGGCCTCGCCACCACTGGCACCCTGGGACCGGTTAGGTCGGCATTGCCACCACCGGAGCTATGAGTAACACCCCAGATTTTCAAAACTTTTAAAACTGATATAATAAAGGTAATACTATTATTAATACCAAAATAAAACATTACTAAACAAAAGAGTTTGGGGTGCTATGCCACATCTGAGCTGAAGAACTCAGATGCACAGGCTATACAAACTAAATATCCTCAAAGCAATGTCAATAAATCATCATGGCACGCAGGCCGAAAGAAAAACTAACTATCTAAGCCTCGGTCCTCTAGCGCGCTCCGGAGCTACTCATCTGTTTCTGAAAGCCAAATATATCTGTTCAGCGAATAATGCTGGTAACCCACTCCAACGCGTTAAAATACAATATATATATATATATATATATATATATATATATATATATATATATATATATATATATATATATATATATATATATATATATATAGGAAATCCATTTTGAAGCCGGAAGATATATACTTAGGAGACTCTAGTTTAAAAAATCGAGAATAGACTCAACAAGTAGGGACAAGCACATTCAACAATTATGATCATGCATATACTAGCATATATCCTAAGGTCACAAGATTATTTCACATCATTCATATCATCATTCAATCATTATCTCAACACGTAAGCACACTTTGGTGGCGCCACAGGACCAATCGCACGCCCATACATGAGGATCAGAGCATATAGCGCTAACACGGCCCCGCAGCACCCTGCCCCGTATCGCAACACGAAGGGTTTGATCGCAACCAACCGATGAACCGCAGCTCATCATAACGTTTGATCGCAACCAAACGGTGGACCGCAGCCCAAAAGTGTATTTCTGATCGCAACCAAAATATGAACCGTAGCTCATGTAAAACGTTTGATCGCAACCAAACGGTGGACCGCAGCCCTATATAATATTTATATACCTGACCGATCGCAACCGGCCTCGTTAACAGTTGGTATGGTTCTCAACCCATCCAACTGCCCGTATAGCCAATTTAATCGCAACCAAATTGGGGTATCATACACACATAACACATAGCAAGCACATGCAACCCACATTAGCACATTGTGAAGTGAGAGAAAACTTATAATAAACTTATGTGTGGTCATCCACATACTAGGAATATTCCTAAGGGGTTCAAACTTCTTTCACCTAGGCCAACAGGATACCAATTCAACTAGCATGCAATACACAAGACTCTTTTATCCTACGAATGGTACCTGAAACATCAAACTAGACTCAGGCACGATAAACGGAGTCCGTTGGGACACCACGAGGGTCGGGGAAACATCAAACGGGGAAACCACCATCCCACATTGGGAGAAACCAGCGGTTGGAGGACTATCCGCCGGCGATGAACTGCTGGGCAGCGGGTGCCTGGCGGGCAGTCGCCTGCCCGCTGGCAGCCCGCTGACGGCGACGCCCTTTGGGGCAGCGGGTAGGTGGCGGGTTCCCCTACCCCCACCTACCCCCCACTTACTCTTTTTCAATACTTGGGTCTCGGGTTCTTTTGTGGAACCCGAAACCATGTTTAGACACTTTTAAACGCAAACGACGATACCACGTAGTTAAATAACGGATCAAAACCAAGAATCACATTGAACATATCCTAACATGACTTCTAAACATAATCAACACCCGAACATGCGAATTCCCACCCAAATATACCAAAAATATCATAATACGAAATTCACGATTCAACCTAGGGCTCTAATCATATTTAAATCACAAAATCATACTTTACCTTTAAAATCAAGAACAACACACAATTATCAAGATCCTCTTATAATCATCAAGATTATCAAAATCAACACATAAGATCACTTCATCAACATCAAGATCATATCGTAATCATCATAAAGGATTTATCAAGACACAAGCATAGAATAAGGAGCCAAAGAAGAATATTATAGCAAGGAAAATAGGTTTTGTTGAGACATGGGTTACCTCTTAGCCTTAATTAGAATCCTTGGCTATAAAGGGTCTTTCTCTAAGATCTCCTCTTCTTGATTTCTCCTATGGGAATTCTTGTTTGGTGAAAGCTATTGTGGTGTGAGTTCTAGGTGCCTCCTATGTCCTTATATATATATATATCTAAGAGTCCTAATTAGGGTCTGAATGATATGGACTAAGGGTTTGGTTTAGGGATAAGGGTCCATGGCTTATGGTAGACCCTTCTTAATTAATTAAGGGTAAGTAATTAAGTAATTAGTTTGGTTTAGAGGCCGTAACACGGGGTGTTACACCCTCCCCCCCTTACAAGAGACTTCGTCCCGAAGCCGGTGCGTGGATCCATTCTTTCACCCCTGGGCGTCACGTATTTTGGCCTCATGATTAGGATTTGTGGCTTCACGTGTCGCTTTACTGGGGGTAGGATGGAGCTTGGTGCGGTGGTGTTTGGGAAAGTTTGGGTCTACCTTGGTTTCCTGCTCCCGAGCTGGATGCCCCGTGTGTGCCCAACATGGTCTCGATTGCTGCCACTCTTTGATCTAATGCGTGCGTTGCGCGGATTAGGGACGTGAACCCTTCATCCATGATTTGGTTTTGTCGGGTGAGTTGCGCGAGGTTGCGCTCATTGACAGTTCTTTCATCTTGGCCTCCCGGATTCCCTCTCTCTTGTGCGGGTGCAAGTGGATTAGGCTCGCTATCTTCCTCCTGTTCTTCTTGTTCCCCACATTCTTGCATTGCCCGCCTTAGTTTCTTGTTGGAGATTTCTAACTGATCAACCAACTCTCGCCGTTCCTCCGTGGTCTTTAGGCAAACCTCCTCGAGGGTGATGTATTGACCCCCTCCGATATGGTAGATGTCGTTGCGGCGGAGGTTCTGGGCATTGAAAATCATCCTGCTTACGGGTTTGATTTCCGTGTGGCTTAGGTCCACTCCTTTCATTTCCATGATCCAACTTAGGATCATCCCGTAGGGTAGACTAAGCCGGTTGCTAGACTTGCAAAACTCCATGTGTTTTAGCATAAGGGCGGGTAGGTTGAACTTGACTTTGTTTTTCAGAAAATAGGCAAAGGTGCACTCTAGGCTCCCCACATCCTTGCTCTTGTTGTTTGTGGGCAACAGGCTGTCAGTTACAATCATGACTAGCAATTTCTGTTCAGCGGTTAGCCATTTCCTGTTTGGCCGGGTGGCCAAGGTGAAGCTTTCTTCCTTTCCTAGTAGGTACCCGAGGTAATCCTTATACCCCGTGCTTTGGGTACCGATCCATCCCTTCCAGTCATAGTCTGACACACCCGTGGGGGTCAGTCTTAGGAGTTTGGCCAAGCGGCCTTCAGAGAGTACTATTTCTTTGCCTCGGACCTTGGCGGTGATTTCCAATTTGTCACCCCGTTTGACGGCTACCAAGTGGTGATAGAATTCTTTCACCAACTCGGGGTAGGTATCTCCTTTGATGGGGAGATAGGTATCCAAAAGCCCTTGGAAATTAAGCATATCAACCAATTCCAGAGAGAATTGGTCGGGTTCGAGGGCTTTACCTCCGATCACCGTGTAGTCGACGTTGTTCCACTCCGGGGTTCGGATACCAACGGGCTTCTTCGGCATTGTGAGGTCTCCCTAGGTGGTGGTGTTTTTTCCCGGTGATGTTTTTCCGGCGAGTCTCCAGTGAAGCTCCGGCGAGAAATTTCCGGAGACGAGGCGGCGATCTGCTTGGTTTCGAACGGCGAGGGTGCGACTGGCCTAGGCGGTGCAAGCGACTGCGTTGATGGTAGGAACTTGGCTGGTGTGAGCTGCGGTGTCGCGTGGCAGCGGGTCCGTTGCAGGCAGCCTCCGGGCGGTTGAGGCAGGTCGTGCGGGTGGTCGCCGGTGGTCTTGCTGGGTGGTGGTTGTTAGCGGGATGGTTATGGCGTGCTTGGGTGTTGCCGGCGGCGTGGAGAGAGAGAGAGAGAGAGAGAGAGAGAGAGAGAGAGAGAGAGTGAGTGAGTGAGTGAGAGAGGGTGAGTGAGGGAGAGTGAGGAAGAAGAAGGGTTTTTGATTTGGGGGTTTTGGTGGGTTTTAGGGACTTTAGGAGGTTTAAGAAGGGAGTGTTCCCTTAAGGTTTTAAGTAATACTTATAGTTTAGTGGTTAAGAACTTAGTTTTATAAGTGGGTGGTCTAGGGTTCAGTCTCTATTGGTAGCATTAGTCTTCTTTTGGATCTTCTCTCATCATTCTTTTGACCCAAAGGGGCGGGGGTTTGACAGGTCTTCCTTGTTGAACTTTTGTCTTCATTGGGTGTTGATTTTGATGACTCATGGGTTCTTGGGGGATGTTTAGTCTTTCTTTTTATGCTAATTTATTTAAATTCGTCTTTTATTTATAATAATTTCTAAGTAACTAAACTAAACAAGTGTTTTTACTACGAGGGTGGTTTACAGGGGGTTTTACTGATTACCCTAAGCAGAATTCTTCTCCCTGGTTCCCTTCCGATTGATTTGCGGGGTCCTCGTCTCCTGGGGCCATGTTTTCTTTGTCGAAGTTGCCCTCGTCTTCAAGATCCACCTGAGTGCGGCTCATGACGAATACTTTTCCGGGGACATTGTAATTCCCTTGATTGTTCGCGCCCTCGTGTTGGCCCATGACTGTAGGGCGCGAGTTCGGGGGTTGAGTGTATTGGAAGGACTTGTGTCCTTCTCCTCCGTAGTTGAAGCATCGCCAGGCGTTTCCCATGCAGTCCTTGCCTCTATGGTCCTTGTTGCATCTCCGGCAAAGGAAGGATCTCGTATTAGTTTCGTTGTTTCTCAGGGGTGGCCCTTGGCTAGTTGAGTTGCTTGGCCTTGAGTTAGTGTCGTTTCTCGTTCTTTTCACGGGTGTTGCCCCACCTCCCGTGTTCCTTTTACGAGTCTGTTCTTGGACTCCACGTTGCAGTAGTTGGATTCGATAGAGGTTGGCGGCACTGGAGTAAGCTTCGTTGAGGGTTCGGGGTCCGCTCACGATTAGGGCTTTTCGGGCTTCGAAGTTGAGGCCCGACACAAACTTTTCTATCTTGGTCGTCTCTATAGGGACCAATTCGGGCGAAACGAGCCAGTTCGAGGAACCGTTTGTGGTACTCCGTGACGGTGGCCATCCCTTGTTTCATGGTGGTGAAAGCTATTGTGGTGTGAGTTCTAGGTGCCTCCTATGTCCTTATATATATCTAGGAGTCCTAATTAGAGTCTGAATGATATGGATTTACTAATTCTATTTCTTATAGGACTAAGGGTTTGGTTTAGGGATAAGGGTCCATGGATTATGGTGGACCCTTCTTAATTAATTAAGGGAATTAAATCCCCTTTTAAGGGTAAGTGTAACACCCCAAAATTTTGGAACTTTTAAAACTTATATAATAAAGATAAATCCTCATTAAATCCTGAAATATAACATAAGAGTATGGGGTGCTATGCCACACCTGAGCTAGAGAACCCAGGTGCACAGGCTAACTAACAAAAATCCTCAATGATGTCAATACATAAGTATGGCACGCAGGCCGAAAGGGAAACTAGCTACTCTACGCTCCAAATCTCTAGCGCGCTCCAGTGTCAACTCATCTGTGCCTGAAAGTCAAATATATCTATTCAGCGAGAGATGCTGGTAACCCACTCCAACGCGTTGAAATACAATATAGGTATATATATAGATATAGATATACGAAAACCATTTTGAAGCAAGAAGATATATATACTTAGGTGACTCTAGCTTTTAAAACCCAGTCGGTAGACCGCGATCCCCTTTACAAGGGGGGACTTACTACCCTACACACCGCCGATGGGTATATCCGGTGGACCATAGCGGATCAAGCCCGACACACCGCGGAGCTATACTCAGTCGGTGGGCTAAGATCCTCGAAGACTATGGCCCTACACACCGTTGTCCCACCATTCGGTGGGTCGCAGCCAGCCGTAGCCCTACACACCGCCCGATTACTCAGATCGGTGGACTACAGCCTTCCTCGGCTTATTGGCCCTACACACCGTCCTGGCGCGTTCAAGTCCGGTGGGTCATAGCACCGAGGCCCATGTGGACCGCAGCCCAAGAAGTGAATCGCTGACTGCAGCCAGGAGAATGAACCGCAACTCATAAGTACTAAACAGTGGACCGCAGCCCTATACAATATTTATATACCTGACCGATCGCAACCGGCCTGGTTAACAGTTGGGATGGTTCTCAACCCATCCAACTGCCCGTATAGCCAACTTGATCGCAACCAAATTGGGGAATCATGCATCACATAACACATAGTAGCACGTAGTAGCACATAGGGAAGGGAAAGGCATATAAATGAACTTACATGTGATCATCCACATACTAAGAATTGTCCTAAGGGTTCATATATCTTCCACCTAGGTCAATGAGTTACCAATTCAACTAGCATGCAATTCCTAAGACTCATTTATCCTACGAATGGTAACCGAAATATCAAACTAGACTTGAGCACGACCAACGGGGTCCGTTGGGACACCATGGGGAGTGGGGAACATCAAACGAGAAAGCCGATGACCCGGGGTGGGGTACAGGCCAGCGGGTAGCCGGTGGGTGGGGGTCACCCGCCGGCTGCCCGCCGGAGAACACTGTTCCGGGCAGCGGGTCGCCGGCGGGCAGGCGGCTGCCCGGTGGCTACCAGCTGTCGGGCGGTGTTCTTCGGGCAGCGGGTAGGTGGCGGGTTCCCCTACCCCCCACTGACTCTTTTATCAAATATTTGTCCCGGAAACCTTCGTGGAACCCAGAACCATGCTTAGACACTTTTAAACGCAAATAACGACACCACGTAAGCAATTAACGGATCCGAAAGCAAGAATCACGTAGGACTTATCCTATTACGACTTCTAAATATAAACAACACCCGAACATGCAAATTCCCACCCAGATATAAATCAAGATCATCACAATGCAAATTCCCAATCCAACCTAGGGCTCTAATCCCACCCAAATCATCAAGAACATATTTTATCTTTAACATCAAGAAATATCAAGATTCGTCAAGAATCATCACATCAAAATCAAGAACTTCTTTTCAACATCAAGATCATCAAGATTATCAGGAAAGCACATAAATCATCTTATCAATCATCAAGAACATAACACAATTATCATAGAAGAATTCATCAAGACACAGGAATATAGAGGGAGGCCAATGAAGGAGATTATAGCGAAGAAAATAGGTTTTGTTGAGACATGGGTTACCTCTTAGCCTTAATTAATTTCCTTGGCTATGAAGGGTCTTTCTTTAAGCTTTCTTCTTTCTTGATTTCTCCTAAGGGGATTCTTGTAACTTCTTGTGTGGTGAGAGATTATTGTGGTGTCAGATCTAGGTGCCTCCTATGTCCCTATTTATATACCTAAGAGTTCTAATTAGGGTCTAAGTGGTATGGGTTTGTTAATTCTATTTCCTATGGGACTAGGGGATTGGTTTTAGGGATAAGGGCCCATGATCCATGGTGGACCATATTAATTAATTAAAGAGAATCCTAATCATAATCTGAATAGTAAAAGGCCTACCTCCTTTATTCCTAATAGATAACTAGGTCTAGGATTCCTAATTAGAATCCGACTAGTAAAAGGTTTACTTTCTTTATTCCTAATAGGCTTAAAACTCTAGTTTAAGCAAGGGTCCACGATTCATGGTGGACCTTATTAATTATTTAAAGGGAAACCTAACCAAATTAAATCATATTTAATTATTATTAACGCGATTAATTAAATAATTAATCCGGGATTGAAGGCCGTAACACGGGGTGTTACAGTAAGTAATTAAGTAATTAGTTTGGTTTAAAGGCCGTAACACGGGGTGTTACAAGTCCGGTTATACCGGTTGATACCGCTTCTTAGCGATGTATATCCCGCTTCTTGGCGATGCCGCATTTTAGCGATGTTGTTTCCGCTTTTAGGCGATGTGTTTACCGCTTCTTAGCGATGCCTCTGTCTAGCGATGTATTTACCACTTCTTGGCGATGCCGCGTTTTAGCGATGTTTTTTCCGCTTTTGCCACGTGTTTATACCGCCTCTTGGCGATGCCGCTCATTAGCGACGAATCTATACCTCTTCTTAGCGATGCCGCTCTTTAGCGATGAATTTACCGCCTCTGGGCGATGCCGCTTATAGCAATGTGTTTACCGCCTTCGTGCAATGTTTTACCGCTTTTTCAGTGATGTGTGTGTACCGCTTGTTAGCGATGTCGTTCCCGATCATCGACGTGGTGGATGTAGCCGGGTGCACTCGCATCGCGGACCCGGTCGAGTCATTTCCCGATCGCGATGTCATTTCCCGATCGTCGACGCTATGTGTGTAGCTCGGTGCTATAGCTCGCTGCTTTAGCACAAAACCCGGTTGGGTCTTTTCCCAATCGCAATCAGAGTTAGAGAAGCGAACTCGGTAGCCCGTCGGATCCGCTCCCTTATGCTGACGATTCTCGCACCTACGGGAGTGGGGGCTGCACCAGCCCGAGTAGCTCGTTCTCTTCTTAGTTTTCCCGAGTATTGGTCGAATCGCATTCGAGATGCCCGAGTAACACGTTCGTCAGTCGAAACGGTCGAGTCGCGTTCATTTCGCCCGAATAGCGTTACCAGCATCATTCGTCTAAGAGTGTTATGCCACGTCCACCCTAAGGTGAACGCACAGGCGAAAACAACATCCACATCATCAGTCTAAAGGGACAAGGTCAAATCATACACAAGTCTAAAATCCAACATAGAAGGCACACAGGCCCAAAACAAACTACATAGTCAGAGAGATCTACAATATCCATCACTAGATCGCGCTCGCCGACAACTTAGGACCTGAAAAGCACATAAATAAATGGGACGACGCCCAGTCAGCGAATAATGCTGGTAACCCATCAATATGCGTTAAATATCATACATAGATAGTATATACAAATTCATTTTCGAAACGGAATACTGTATATATCAGTTCAAAACCCAAGATAAAAGTCAACTGCATGATTCTATATCACTCGCAACAAGGATAAGGGGAAACACATCAAGACGTGACAACGGCAACACAAGTAAGGCTCAAGGCGTATTCTACCATCACCCAGTAGAATACCATCCGACATGCTCAACAAAAGAGAATAAAGAAACACACATCGGCAACACATGCCTTCGTGACATCACTCGTCACGAATAGAGAAACACACATCGGCAACACATGCCTTCGTGATATCACTCATCACGAATTCAATAATCCTTCCTTATGCTAGGTTCCAGCCTTGCGGCTACCCCCAACCTTATAACTAGTTCCAACCATTACCTCCAGGACCCCTGTACATCCAAGTCCAACCTTATACCTTCGGGAACCGTCGTTCCCACACCAACGACCACAAATAATTTCCACCAACAAGTAGTACACGAGGGTACCGATCACAACACAAGGCTGAAGCCCTCCCAAAACACGTGAACCCGACACACAGGTCACAACTCCACAATCACATCATGGCCACCACGAGGACCACTGCCGTACCTTGGTGACTAATGTCCCATACCATTAATCGTGCAATCCAGGTACAGCCACACACACAACACCACCAGAGGAATCAATCAATGGATCACAACAAAGATATGAAACCATACTCAACAAGGAAAGGATCACAATCCGACAACAACGATGATCAACACAAGTTATCATCCACAATAGGAAAGAACAAACCACACACGCTAGCATTTCAACATCGAACTAGCATGCTTATCAAACGGGTAAACAAAACATAGTTCCGAAGAACACACAAGACTCATCATGGTTCAACGAATCACAAGGTTGAACACTTAGCACGATTCAAGACAGCAAAACCTACATGGAATCCTACGACATAGTTCTAGACATACGAAACATCAAGAAGACACTCAAATAATTCATCAAAAGAACATCGGGAAGTCAAAACATCAATTACCGAGTCGAAAGAATCACGGGGAACAAATCACCACACAAACCATCATTGTACCCCGCGGGTGGGGCCACGGGTGGACCCCCACCCGTGGTTCCGCCTGCGGGAACCATATTCCACCAGCCTTGTACCCCGCGGGTGGGGCGGCGGGTAGGCCACTGCCCGCGTTCCGCCCGCGGGTACATGTCCTGTACAAAAATAATCCCTTCGGGGATTTTCAACACCAAGTCCAAATTCAAGTCCAAAACACCCAAAATCTCACAAAGTACAACAATATGACTTGAATCAAAGGAATAGCCAAGCAATGGCATACAAGAACCCTAATAACAAGCTCTAGATATGCATTTTCACAAGACAATGCATCAACACTCACATTACATAACAAAAATGACAAATAGAATCCAAGAAATCATCATATAGGTAAGAAAATAGATTTGGTAGAGCATGGGTTACCTCTTGTAGCCTAAACCTTCACTTATTACACCTTTACAAGCTTCTAACAAGGCTCTCCTTCAACACCAACTTCAAGAACACACCAAAAGATAACAAAGATTTCATCTTTAGAAAAAGACACCTTAGAAAGCACTAAAAACACTAAAGGACCAAAGATCTTACCCTCTTAGATGCTCAAAAGTAGGAAAGGTGGAATCTTGGAGACCAACTTGGAAGATCTTAGAATGCCTAAACTTGGCTTGAAGAAGAAGCTAGCTAAATTCTAGAGAGAAGGAGGAGCTTTTGTTTTGAGAGTGTTAGAGAAAGAATGAAAGATGACTCTAGGTTAGCTTGGGATACAATCATGAGGTGAAATGTCTTCATTAACCTTACTAAGATGGAAAAGTGTAAGGGGACAAAGGAACTATTCACAAAGCTTAGAGTACAACTCCTTGACTTGGGTTGACTAGTCAATTACTAGTCCCTAACTATTAAATTTTCAGGATTTTAGGAATCAAATTAAGCTAGGATTAATTAATTAATTAATCCTTAAATAGAATTTGGATTTACGGGGTGTCACATAACTTAAACTCTTACTCTTAAACATTGGACTTAAAGTCTCTTCTTATCTTAAGTCTCATAACTTAGGGTTCTTTCCCTGTTCTTGTCCTTCCTAGGACTTTCACTTAGAGATTGCTTCTTAACTTGTCTTTCCTAAGACTTCAACTTAGAGTTTCTATACTCAAACCTATGGGTCAAACTTTCTAAGTCTCTCGCGGTTCAGACCGCTATGATACCAACTTGTAACACCCAACTTTTCTTAAACCTAATTAACATACTTAACCTTGAAAGATAAACTAAAACAGCGGAACAAACTTTACTAAACAAACTCAAAGGAGGTGTTACCTCCATAGTTACCCTTCACAGTAATTGCACAGGCAAAGGTAGAAACTAAAACATCAAACTTTTACTAACATTAAATAACTAGGGGATAAAACCCCGGTGACCAGCACCATCAAAACAGGAGGTGATTCAACTAACAACCTCAAAACAGTCAACAAAAGAGTTTACACTACAAAAGCTAACTATGCTAGTCTAGTCTAACTCGTACTCTCTCACGAACTGGGCTCACCTGAAAGGGGTTAACAAACAAGAAAATATAAAACAAACCCGTTAGCACGAAGCTAAGTATAACGCCACTCAACCTTGTAAAATACTACAGTATATACTTTTGGAAAACAGTTTTCACAAACACTGACATCAAGAAGACTTAAGACATCATCAACACTTAATCATATTCACTAGTACTTCTACATGCTTGCAACCTAAGTATAAAATATGCATGGTTTGACTCAATCGATAAATAAATAAATTCATACTTCCACATATCTCAATAAACAATCACATGCTATCACATAATCCCATTAATCAATCTCAATAATGACAAAACAAAGTCATGCTTCATGTCTCACTCTCATGCAAGACGTGCAAATATCTTAATCATGCAGTAAAGAAACATGATGCTTTTGTATAGGTATAGATAGATATACATATACACTCTTTCTTTGGTAAAAAGTAACTCTTGTTTTATGGAGGTTTCTCTCGAGTCTCTTGACTCGCTATCTTTCTCTTGTGTCTTTTGACTCGCTTTCTTTCTTTCTTTACTTGCGGGTGAGACAGGAACTTCACCACGTGTGAATGGACCTGTCCGAGCTCGGCATCTAGCCGGCCGAATACTCATCTCGCCCACAGAACCAATCTCGTGGTTCTTTTCTCAAAACTCCGTGGAATCAGGTATTGAACTATCAGTGTGCACCCCCTGACCAAGATTCCAAGCCTGGCGGGCAGTTTCCAACCTAGAAACGTGGGAATACGCCTTGTTACTTCATATCGGATGGCAATGTCTGTTTACTTTCTCTTGTCACAGTTTTGTCGGTTATATCCGATCTTATCTCTTTTCTTCCGAAAGGACATAGTCCTAACGGGCCTCCAGAACCTCAGAATACTCACACTATATATATATATATATATATATATATATATATATATATATATATATATATATATATATATATATATATATATATATATATATACATATATATATATATATATATACATATACATATATATATATATATATATATATATATATATATATAACTCGTGCAACAACTTTACTTGTGCAATCTCGTGCACATAACTTCTCAACAAGTCAACTTTTCTCATGCAATGGAAATCAACTATCATGCAGCTTCTCAATGCAACTAGATACTGATTTTCCAAAATAGATATAGGTTTTTGAAAGTATACTTAGGCTTTCACTAAACCACTAATGCACTTTAAAACAAGATATGCTCAAATATGCACCTTTCTACAAGAATTTCTTCAATTTCACTTTCACTGTGAGTTCTCAACAAGTGTCAAAACATGCATCTAACTCATTACTTAACAATTCTTCTTGACACACTTACCAAGTAGTTAGCATGCTCTTGAACTCAAAATAATTAACATAAGCTCATTTTTTGCAATTTAGCATTCAATAAAACATGGTCTGTACACTTTCATATTTCTAACACTTGACAAATAAACTCAACAAATCATGAAAGACATTTAGGCATGCTTATCTAGCAAAACTTATCAAATAATGAACATACTCCATAGTTAACAATTTAACAATTGTCAAGCTCTTTAAACAAGTAGCCAAAGCAGAAACTTCATATTCCCTTCTCTGTAAGTACACACAGAGTAATATACATAACCTTCAATTTCAAAATTTCTCTTGTAAATTTCTCACTTCTACTCCAAAATCAACAAAATCAAATCCTACGCGTGCGTCGTGACGATCCCGAGTGTCTGAACCTCGAGGGCCCACAAAGGGTGCGGCTACTACACAGGCATCGCTTGCCAGAGATTGCGGCAGGGCTTGAGATGCCCTGCTGCTTGGGTTCCGCCCAGCTACGGCCTTGGGGACTGGCTCTTCCCAAGAGCCGTGCCCAGAGGGCCGTTCACCACGGACTAGTCCACGGTCCTTGCCTAGAACCGTGGCTAGCTCCGTGAGTCTGACTGATGCATATTGCCGTGCACCAGTGGCCACCACTTCTTCATCTGCAACAAACATTTGGACAACCCAACACTCCCAAATCATCAACAACACATCAAATATAAACAATATATCACTTAATAGCTCAACCTCAATAAAAATCTAACATTTCTAAGCATTAACACCTCAAAAATAAACTTCACAGAGTCTTTAAAGCTTAAGGGAGTCCATGGGGTTATACCTTTGTAGTTTTTTTTTTCTTGCTTGGACCTCATCCTCCTCTCCACTCAAACTCCACCACTACCTTCACCACCTAGCACCCCAAATAACAACACAAGCTAGCTAAGAAAAAACTCAGAGAATGGGGCCAAGGAAATAACACTAGAAGCAAAGTGAAGGAATGGAAAATGAAGGATGAAACTTACTGTAAGTGTTGTTCTCTTCTATCAGACAAGGCTTGGAAAGGCAAGGGAATGAGATCAGGGAATCAACGAGGGAATAAGGTGGGTTTTATAGGGTGCAAAACCCTAGGAGATTCTCTTATGATTGATGGATGGCAAAAATGTAATTTTAGAGGTTTCAATAAAGCATCAGACAAGAGGAAAAATGTGGAGGCTTGTGGTCCACCATGCTTCATGAACCAAAGGCTAGATTCAAGATTCTATAATAGTTTGGGGTTAAAATGGAATTTCCTAAAAATGATTTCTAGATGAACACGTACTTGATTTAGGCTTCTCAAACTTCTCCCGATTTCACTCAGAATAAAATCCAGGTCAAAATTTGGTATGCCATGTACCCGAAAATTTAGGATTTTAGAACTAAAACTTCTCGGTGTTGAACTTACTTAAAAATTCATTTAAAATAATTTATTCAAACACCGTGTTTATCGCAGAATTTTTTGTAAGAGTGAAAATTGGCTGTTTTGGAATTTCTTAAAATGGGATTTAGAAAATTAAATTTTGGGTTGTCACACCATGTCGGCCCATCTTTCCGTGATGGCCGGAACATCACTCCCTGATCCCGCCAACGTCATGCAGTTCACCGTACGTAACTGGATTAAGCGAAGCACCAAAGGAGAGTGCTAGAGAATGACTGGTGATACGCCGGAGTATTGATCGTGAAACGATGAAACAAGGAGAAACCCTAGAGAGGAGAAAACCCAAGAAATTCGATCTAGAGAGAGAATTTTATCTGTTACACTGCAAAGCTTAATACGGAGTACATGTTTTGTAAAACGCAAGAACTTTTAACTGATTTGCATTATTCTTTTTTTTTTTTAATTTAGTTTTGCTTTATTATTTTTTTTCTTTTGTTTTTTCTCTCCACTCCCATATTCTCTTTCCTAATCACACTTACAAAAATTTCTCAAAAATCACAAAATATCTCAACTATTATGGATGCTATTAATACATGCATACATACGTCTTGTTCCTGCAGGCTGCAGCACTACCTAGAAATTGACTATCATTAACATTGCCATAGGTTAAGTAATTTTTTTATGGTTTTGTTAATTTGTAATTCTAATTTGGGGGGTTTTTCTCCTTTCTATTAGCAAAGAGAATACGAAATTTATAAATTCATCCATATTTCTAATTATTATTTGTGTAGTTTCAGGGTTACAAGACCTTTTCAAATAATATATATTATAATATGGGACAAGCAAAATGATGTAAATAAGAAGGTTTGAAATTAAATGGTAAAGATTGGAGAGGAAAAAAAGTCATAAGCGGCAAGGCATGTTATGCAAATTGCAAAGTTCCATATGGACCATGTGGGTTGAAATCACAAAGTGTGAAAAAGATACAGTACAATTTGAGGTTATAAGGCATAGCATACGAGTAATGTTTTACTTATCATGATCCATGACTAAACATATAAATATATAAAACTATAGGAGTATATTTATAATTCTTTTCTTATGGCGAGACCCGTTTTATAGATCCTCATCCGTGAAACGGATCAGGTACTTCATAAGTAGGAGCGTAATGTTGTACAATCGTATGCACCATGCAAGGTGCACACGGAATTGAATCCATAATTTCTATACTATAGATCCATAATTTCTATACTATAGATTCATAATTTCTATACTATAGATTCATAATTTCTAAACTGTAGATTCATAATTCCTATACTATAGATTCATAATTTCTATACTATATATTCATAATTTCTAAACTATATAGTTATCAAATTATGAACATATAGTTCAGTGATTTGTGAATACAGAGTTCAACAATTGGGAATATAAAATAGAGTTTTGTAATTGTGAATATATAGTTCAATATGACAATGATTAACAATTAGCTGATAGTTGATTATGGGTGTTCTACAAATAGTGGTTAACCAATAGCCGATATTGAATTGACTTAGCTGATAGCTATTAGCGAATTGGGTTAGCGGGTTTTGATTAGTTGATAGCATTAGCTGGTTGTAAAAAGATATTTTGTAAATTAGTTGTTAAATGATAGTTGGTTACATGCAAAATAAACTTTTTAAGGGTATGAATGTATTATGTTTTTTAATCTATAATAATAATACGGAGTAATAATCTTAAATTTTTTTTATTGTTGCGTTGACTCTATTACAATGTAGTATCTGTTCATAACTGCTTTTTCAACCTACTGAAGCATAAAAATCCAATACTACCTTCCACTAAAGCTCAAACTCACAACCAACCTCCCATATAAGGTGCAACCTTGATACCATTAGACCACTTGGTACCTTTAGTTCTTCATTAATTATATTCCTTAAATTATATCACTAGTACAGAAACAGTCATTCGCGTCCAAAGTTAAGGCTAATTCGCGTCCAAAGTAGCTGGGACGCAGATGTCGAGACGCTGATTGTATACAATCAGCGTCCAAAGTAGCTTTGGATGCGCAAAATGATTATTCGCGTCCAAAGTTCGTGAACTTTGAACGCGTATAGTGTTTATTTATTTTAAAAAAAATACTTTACGCGTCCAAAGTTTCTGAACTTTGGACGCGTATAGTAAAAAAAATTTAAAAAAAAACATTTTTTTTTATAAAATTACCAATATTTTCCTGTACATCCCAGCATAACTACCAAATAATATATTTCAACATTTTACTACAAATTCTAAATGTTAACAATTAAAATGTATCAAACATTCAAAATGTTATGAGAAACATACATCTGCTGAAATATCCTCATCAAACTGTCTGAGTGCATGTTGCTGAAATCTCATAAATAGAGCTTGTACTCACCAACATGCATCCACTTAGTAGAATACCACTTGTTTCCTCTTATAACAGGGCAACCACCTAGAATAAAATAGACCAAAATGGTTTAAAACATGGAAGAAATCTACAAGGCAATCTCATAAAGTGAAGGTCTCTATAAAAGAACAAATATGCAGAAGATTTAGTGCTTGTTTGGACGGCTGGACATTATGATTATTTAATAAATAAATAAATAAAACACGTAAAGCATTGAGTACTCATAAAATAGCTTACAGGGCACAAGTCAGTTGTAAGATCATCGTATGTAATCTTTGCTTTCTCTTGCAAAACCTGAAAATTTTAAATCAGTTTAAGTCAGAAGACTGGTAAGAAAGTCATCTCACTATTGTCTTAAAGTCCATAGCTGCAAAGCAGTCCACCCATGACATAAAATTTGGTCTTCTATCAAAGAATATGAAATCATGTTCAAAATCGAAACAACTTTGTCATAAAGCAAACAAGAAAACATACCAAGAATCCTACAACCTGCATTACATGTTTTAAGTCATCCCAAGAGGAACCAACATACTGCATCAACATGTTTCTCTCTAAAAGAAGGATATATACTCTCTAATCCCAAGTAAACTGTTATGGTTCTCCATTGTACCTGTGATTTAATTTGAAAATCAGACTGGAATACTATATGTGGTCTTCTATAATTTAAGAAATCGAAAGAATTTAATATGAAACCATAATATAATAGCCAACTGCAGTTGCACTAACCAAAACTTTATGACGAACTTCTTCTTGTGAATTGTTTATCAAATCTACACAGAAATGGATATTCACCAGCTAAGAACACCAAAGATAACTCGTGGATTAATGCCAGCAAATTAGTTGTCTTTATATATGTTGTATAGTTAAAAATTGATTAAGAAAATGGATCGGAAAACCAAACCTTTGATGGATGTGGCCCTAATCCTGCTTTCTTTAATTTCTTATGGAAGAAAGCATTGGTCGAGTGTATAGATCAGAGTAGTAAATAGAAATGTTTAAAAGGAAACCTCTCTTGCCTTTTGAAACTTGACAAGCAATTATTTTGTCAAGAGGAGTAGTAATCTTCTCTACATCTCTTTTAAAAGACTAAGCCTCAATCATCAAGTATGTTCATAAATCTTCTCTTTGCAAATGCTAGCCACCATTTGTTCGGAGTCCTATTAGCCCGAAATGCAACATTGAGTAATCTCCAACTTGTCTCTTCCCTTATTTGCTTCAGGTAATCTCTAAATAGCTCTATGATTAAAAAAAAAAAAAAAAAAAAAGTCAATAGTTCAGTACAAGATTTTAGTTGCCACTAAAGAATCTCGCAGAAAATATATTCCATTATCAGACCATTGTAAGGCTTAAAATGCTATTTACAGTTAACGGTCAAGCATATAAGGTGGACCATTTTGAAGAGGTGTAGACTTAATGGTCTGAGATGCAAATATTGAGATAATAGTGAAACAAGCAAATTGGAATATTTCATCTTGTGGTAATTGAGTAACAAAATGACAAATCCAAAGAAAACAATTGAAGTTGATTAATTTATTTTTACATGGCTTTTATCAGTAACAGTAACAACTGCAATAAAGAATTGAAGCCACAAGTATAAGTTTTCAATAGCATATAGTACATCCTTCATTTTTCACTTACCCGCTTCTTTTTGAGATTTTGTTGAACTGAACAACCAAGGGAAGGGAAAACCTTTCTCCCCAGCTACAGGAACATTTTCATGTCCTAAGTTTATTATAGCCTTAGTACCTTCAGCTAAAGTTGTGAAGCCTTCAAGACTCTTCAATGCCACATTTATGTATAATGTCAAATAGATAAGGAGCTTATCTGCTGAATTTGAATATCAAAGTTTTGGAAGAAGACATTGGCTCTATAGAATGTGATTTCTTCATCAACTATATCAATGCTAACTGCATGAACAGTATAACATAAGCAGTTCTCTCCCTCTCAATCTCTCATAAACAAAAGCAACATAGGAAAAGATAAATCCTCTACAAAATTACAAGATTATAAGGAAATTGCAAATTTGCAAGTGAGAATTATTCGGATAAGATAGATTTAGTAAAGATAAAATTAACCAAATCAATTAGCTAATTTCTGTTTCACTATATACCATGTCAAAAGATGAAAATGCATCATGTCATATAGTGAACCAATAGACTCTATAACCCAATGAACCATTCCTGGAATCTGAAACAGAAAGACAAATGCCAAAGCATTTGCCAGATAGAAAACCTCAGATTATTATTACACACAGTTGTATTACAATCGTTTGGATGAAGAATCTATGTATGTATATATATATATATGAGGGGATTATTTCAAAGCACTTACCCCTCTTAAATGTGAATCAAAAGACTGGGAAAATATATACACCTCCATTAATTTCTTGAGAATCAATTGAAACACCTAACTCCTACTACATACTGCAGAGAGGGGTAAAGGTATAGATCACAGGACAACATTCCAAGAGAGCTTTTTTTTGTTTTTTCTTCAATTATCAAATCTGATTCATTGATGTGGATGTTCTGTTCTGTTCAGTATATACTGCAGTCATCGTAAAATTTGTCATCATTTATCCGTTTGCAAGAAGCGCCAAAAACAAGTCTAAGAAATTTAAGGATTATTTCTTTCCCAGCGAGTATGCAAAGAAATAACAAAAAAAAAAAAAAATTAAAAATTACGTACCTGCGGTCGGCCGGCGTGCGTAGCTGCGGCGGCAGTCGGCGTGTGTGGCTGCAGCGGCGAGCGTGGAGACCAGAGGCGTCAGCGGTGGCGAGCTTGGGCGGCAGCGGCGGCGACCTTGGGCGGCTTGCGGTGGACGATGAAGCAGCGACAGTGAGGATGGAGAGCGGCGGACGGCTGATGGACGGCGGGGACGTCTGATGGTGTGAGAACCTGGGGACTAATAGTAGAGTGACAGAGAGAAAAGAGATGAGGATTTGCAGAAAAGAGGTAAAGATGAAGAATTGCAGAGAGAATGAAGAAAGAAAAATGATTTCATTCATGTCATAGCCCTGCCAATCCTTCACAGTATCACTTAAAAGCTGATAAATAACAAACTCCTAAAAATAAGGGACTATTGATAGAATTTAACAGCTGTAGAAAACAACAAAACTGCAACAGAAAACAACAAAAGGGAAATAACAAAAGGAAAATAACTCTAAATAACCATATTGCTCAGATTAACCTCCTTGGTTCATAACATTACTCCCCCCTTGAACAGATCCTTGTCCCCAAGGATCAAAGTTTGGGAATTGTTTAGTTAAATGGTGGAATTCCTCCCAGGTAGCATTCTCAAGAGGCAGGTTAGCCCACTGAACAAGGATTTCAACTTGTGCAGCATTGTCCTTCTTGACCATCCTTTTCCCCAAAACAGCTACTGGTTCTGCAAGAATATCACCATCCGGCCCTGTGGCAGGGGGTTGCTTCTGCACCTCCTTGGATCCTACTTTCTTCTTGAGTTGGGAGATATGAAAGACAGGGTGAATGAGGGATCCAGGTGGCAATCGCAATCTGTAGGCAACAGGACCAACTCTTTCCAACACCTCATAGGGCCCATAATATTTGGCTGCTAATTTCACATTAGTTCTTACTGCCACTGATGATTGTCTATAAGGTTGAAGTTTTAAGAACACCAAATCACCCACCTGAAGCTCTCTCTCTGATCTATTCTTATCTGCATAGTGTTTCATCCTACTTTGGGCTCTCATTAAGTTGTCTTTTAGCTGTTTCAGAAGCTCATTTCTGTTCTTAATCCATTCCAGTTGAGGCTCTGTTGTTCCTCCTTTGATGATGTCCACTGCTATTGATGGAGGTTTATAACCGTACAAGGCTTCAAATGGAGATAATTTAAGTGAAGTGTGAAAGTTAGTATTATACCAAAATTCTGCTAGTGACAACCACTTTACCCATTGTCTTGGCTTTTGGAAGGTCATACATCTCAGATATGTCTCCAAACACCTATTCACCCTCTCAGTCTGGCCATCTGTTTGAGGATGGTAAGCTGTGGAATAGCTAAGTTGGACTGTAAGCTGTTTGAACAAACTTTTCCAGAACTTACTCAGAAAAATCTTGTCTCTATCAGAGACAATATTTTGGGGCAGTCCATGCAGCCTGTAAACCTGATCCACAAATAACTCAGCCACTTGTTCAGCACTAAAAGGATGAGATAATGCTAAAAAGTGACTGTATTTTGTCAGCCTATCCACTACAACCAAGATCACATCTTTTCCATGAGATTTAGGCAAACCTTCAATAAAGTCCATAGAAATACTGGACCAAGCCTCCTCAGGTATTGAAAGCGGTTGAAGCAATCCCGGAGTAAGAATCTGTTCTCCTTTGCACCTTTGACAAACATCGCATTCCTTGACAAAGTCTATGACTTGTTTCTTAAGACCAGGCCAATAAAACAAATTTTTCATCCTTTTATAAGTGATCAATTGCCCAGAGTGTCCCCCCAAAGCAGTAGAATGTAGCTCATTCAAAAGATTCATTCTCAAGTTTCCATGGCTTCCCACATATAACCTCCCTTTGTATCGCAGCATCCCATTAGTAACTGTGAATTTATCCGGGTTGTCGGAGACAATTAGTGTTGTTGTGAGGTGTTCCTTAGCCCATTCATCATCCTTATAACTCTCCAGAACTTCCTCCATCCATTTAGGTTGAGTTGATGCTACCATGCTACTCTCGGCGTGACTTCCCTCCTCCATTCTTGACAAAGCATCTGCAGCCACATTCTCTATGCCCTTTCTATACTGGATTGAGAAGTCCAGTCCCAATAACTTGACTAAGCCTTTTTGCTGCAATGCTGTGGTAATTTTCTGTTCTAGCAGAAATTTTAGACTCTGGTGGTCTGTTTTTATCACAAAGTGCCTTCCAAAGAGATATGCCCTCCATTTATCCACAGCATTGATGATGGAGAGGTACTCCTTCTCATAAATGGATAGTCCTAAGTGCTTAGAATTAAATCCTTGACTGTAGTAGGCAATGGGTTTCCCCTCCTGCATGAGAACCGCTCCCATACCCTTAGGACAAGCATCAGATTCCACAACAAATTCCAAGTTGAAATTGGGTAAGGCTAGTACAGGGGCAGTACACAAGGCATGTTTTAACTCTTCAAAAGCTATTTCGGCAGCTTGGTCCCAACTAAAGTCATTTTTCTTCAATAAATTGGTGAGAGGCTTGCAGATGATCCCATAACCCTTCACAAATCTCCTGTAATATCCAGCTAATCCCAAAAACCCTCTAAGCTCCTTGACAGTGTGAGGCTTGGGCCAACTCATAACCGCTTTAATCTTTTCAGGGTCAGTTTGTAAACCTTCCACAGATATAATGTGCCCTAAGTATTCTATTTGATGTTGAGCAAAGGAACATTTACTTAGCTTGGCATACAAGTGTTGCTCCCTCATGATGTTGAACACTGCTCTCAAATGCTGTAAGTGTTCCTCCAAGTTGGGGCTGTAAATGAATATATCATCAAAGAAAACCAGCACGCACCTTCTTAAAAGTGGCTTAAACACAGAATTCATTAATGCTTGAAAAGTGGCGGGTGCATTTGTAAGACCAAAAGGCATGACAGTGAACTCAAATAAGCCTTGGTGCGTTTTGAATGCTGTTTTATACTCCTCTCCTTCCCTCATTCTCACCTGGTGATATCCTGATCTCAAATCCACCATAGAGAAAAATCGGGATCCTGCTAACTCCGAGAACAAATCCTCTACAATGGGAATGGGGTATTTGTTCTTGATGGTGATGGCATTCAATGCTCTATAATCTACACAAAACCTCCAGGTTGAGTCTTTCTTTGGTACCAACAGTACTGGGGAGGCAAAAGGTGAGGAACTGGGCCTGATGATTCCAGTCTGTAGCATTTCGTCCACCATCCTTTCTATAACATTTTTCTGCTCAAATGAGTACCTGTAGGGTCCTTTGTTAACTGGAATAGCATTGGGGATCAATGGAATTGAATGGTCACAAGCCCTGATAGGTGGCAGTGAGTTAGGTTCCTGGAATAAGCCTGAAAATTCTGACAGTATCTCCTTGATCCTGGGAGGTGCCAGGATTAAAGGACCTTTTGTCCCTTTAATGTTGTAGGAGTTCCCTTGTATTGCATTCATTTCTTCTTCCTTGTCAATACAAACCAAGAATCCCTTCACTCCTTGCTTTTGCCAATTTTTCACCTCCTTCTTACTAGCCTCCCTCAATCTCCTCTTGGGAGTTATCCCTTTGAGATTAATTCTTCTCCCATCCTTGTGAAATGATATACTTAAGGGCCTTGTGTGCAGTTCAATAGGGGCAAACAAATCAATCCAGTCCATTCCCAACAACATATCACAACCCCCTAATTTCATCACTCTAAAGGATTTTTGGAAAGGCTCTCCTTGCATCATCCATTCTACGTTTCCACTCATCTCATCACATAAAAATTTCTCCCCATTGGCTACTGTTACAACTAGGGGCTGTACCGTGTATGCTTTCAGTCTGAGATTATGAGTCAAAGCTGGGTCAATGAAGCTGTGGGTGCTTCCAGAATCCACTAGTATAATGATATCTTTTTTGAGAATTGATCCTGGTAACTTAATTGTGTTGATACCCTCTCCTCCAACTACTGCATTAAGAGAGATTTCAGCTTCTTCTACACATTCTTCACTTAATGGAGTTAGGTTCGCTTGTTCCATCCCTTGGATGTCATCTTCCTCACCACCTTCAGCAGAAGCCATATGACCCTTAGGTTTACACTTGTGGCCATATTGCCACCTCTCCTTGCAGTTGAAGCATAATCTCTGCTCCCTGAGTTTATCCATCTCAGCATTTCTGGTTGTATTGTTGATTCTTGGACCTTCCAGCCCAGAGGGTGTAAATTTGGAGTTTTCAGCAGTTCTCACTACTGGATTCCTTGACTGCAGAGTATTTTTAGGGAAAAATTCCATGGACCTCATCCCTTGTTCAAAGTTCTTAGCCAGCCAAATGGCATCCTCAAGATTTTCTGGTTTGGTTGACCTCACAAAACATCTGATCACGTGTTTAAGCCTGCACACATAATTCCCTAAGAAGTATTCATCTGTTAAATAGGGTCTCACTTGGAGTAACATGCTCCTCATTTCTTCAAATTTTTCAGTAAATTCTTCCACACTCCCAATCTGCTTTAGAACTGTGAATTCTTCATCTATAGAAGTAGTACTAGGGCCAAACCTTCTACAAATAGCTTCCACGAAATGCCCCCAGTTAAATCCACCCCTCAGATTGTTTAAATACCCTTCTAGCCAGACTCCAACCTTTCCTGACAGATTTACTGTCAAATAATCTAAATAAAAGAGTGGTGGAGTTTGAGAAATCATGAAATACCTTTCCACCCTCCTTATCCACATCCTGGGATTTTGGTAGTCAAAATCTGGAAATTCACTCCTTGGTCCATGCTTTTGATACTCAGGAAATGGTTCTCCTTGGGCAATAGGAGGGTTTGGAGCCTGAGGTTGATGAGTAGCTGTTCTGATTCTTTCCTGCTCCTGGCTGCATTCTCCCCTCTCTGGAATGGAAGAGTTTTGTGTGGTGGGGGTCACATTTCCTCTCCCCTGAACTGTGGAACCGTGAGGAGGTGTTTCCATTACTGGTGCTGTAGGCCTATTGAGGCGGAATAACTCCATCATTTCAGCCCTCATGTCTGTCAAGGCTTTCATCATAGTATCTGAGTTTGTTCTTGCTTCTTGTCTAGAGGCGTGCACTTCCTGTATTGTGGCCTCCAACCTTTCATCAAACTCTGTTTGTTTTTCTTGTAGTGCTCTGAATCTATCTTCGTTGGTCACCATTTCTGCTCAGGAAAGGGGCTCTGATACCAATATGTGAGAACCTGGGGACTAATAGTAGAGTGACAGAGAGAAAAGAGATGAGGATTTGCAGAAAAGAGGTAAAGATAAAGAATTGCAGAGAGAATGAAGAAAGAAAAATGATTTCATTCATGTCATAGCCCTGCCAATCCTTCACAGTATCACTTAAAAGCTGATAAATAACAAACTCCTAAAAATAAGGGACTATTGATAGAATTTAACAGCTGTAGAAAACAACAAAACTGCAACAGAAAACAACAAAAGGGAAATAACAAAAGGAAAATAACTCTAAATAACCATATTGCTCAGATTAACCTCCTTGGTTCATAACAGATGGAGAGCGGCGGACGGCGGATGAAGACGATGGTTTACGCGTGAGAATATCGGAGCAGGTTTATTTGGATGCTAGGGTTATTTGGATTTACAAAATAATTCGTGTCCAAAGTTTTGTGTTACTTTGGACGCGAGTGATGAATGAGATTCTATTATTCGCGTCCAAAGTACTGAGCTTTGGACGCGAATAATAGAAGACTTATAATATTGGCGTTCAAAGTACAGAGCTTTGGACGCCCAATATTGTTTTAAAATTTTAAAAAAGAAATTTATCTATATAGTGGCATTTTAATTACAAAAATGCCATCGTATTACACTTTGAGCGTCTAAAGTTCTAACTTTGGACACGAATTAGTCGATTTTATTGATATTTTTTGTACTAGTGGTATACATAGTCTCCCAGCTTTCTCTTAGCTTCGATCATCATGCACCTATCACTACAAGAAAATTGTTCATTAGTCAAAAGTAAAACCGTCATTAAAAAATCAAAAATCATCATAAAAGACTTTTAATGATGAGAAATTTACTTTTCTCATGATCCATATATTCAATTCCTTACTCTCTCTCTCTCATCTCATCAATCTAGTTTATGATTGTTTGCTTATTTCATCGGTCTAGCAATTTCAACAATAATATCTTCATCAAATATTACTATGGGGTGTTTGGATTAGATGATACTTGAAACCTTATTGTGTTAGTTGTTTTGAACCGTTGGTAGCCGTCATACTCTGTTTCCAAAGATTAAATATTAGCTATAAACCAATATAACAAACACTACAAGAAAATAGTGAAATATATACGGAGTATATATATATATATATATATATATATATATATATATTGATTAAAAATATTTATGAGATGCTTTTATAAAGTTTTTATAAAAGTTGAAATTGATGTCTGACAATTTGACGTCCAGCAATTGAAAATTGAATGTTTGGTAGGTGTAGCTTTAATTTCTTCTTAGTCCCTTGGTAGGTGCACTAAAGATACATATTCTTAACCCCGACTTAAAATTTATATGCATGTTCTCTGTTCTCTTAAGTTGTGTTTGAAAATTCATAAAATGACTTTTGGAAAATGGTTTTCGGGTTTCGAGTGTTTGGCAAGAGAGAGAAAAATGAAGTCAATGGAAAATGATGTATTAGTCAAAGGAAAATAGGTATGTTTTGGGGTAAAATGACTTTCCTTTTTTTTTTTTCTTGGAGAAGTCATTTTCCAAGTGATGCACATGCAAAATTTTTGGGGCCTAATTTTTTACGGGCTTTTGCATGTCAGCCCACCAAACCCGTGGGCTAGGGTTCATACAACCATAGCTCACCCCATGCGGGTGGGTTGACGGACCTCGCGGCCCGGTCCGCGAACTTTTTTTTTTTTTTTTAAATTCAAATTTTTTAAAATTAAGTAAATTCTATAAATAATATTCATTTTTTCATATTTAAAAATTACATTTTTTAAAATGTTTATATATATATATATATATATATATATATATATATATATATAAGAGTCCTATTTACATTTGAATTTTTTCAAAAGTATCAAATAATTAAAATTTTAAAATATTCAATTCTTTTTATTTTCGTGCTCATTTTATGAAAAATGAACCAAACACACTAAGACATTTTTTCGTTGTGTAGCCAAACATCGGAAAGAAAAATATTTTTTGAAAAATGACTCATTTTTTAGAAAACATTTCCCATAAGTCATTTTACGGGTTTCCAAAAGGATCCTTAATGCAAAATGAATGCAACTTGATATATATATATATATATATATATATATATATATATATATATATATATATATATATATGTATGTATATATATTGTATATATATATACATATATATATGTACATATATACATATATATATATATATATATATATATATATATATATATATATATATATATATATATGTATATATATATACATATATATATGTATATATATATACAATATATATACATATATATATATATATATATACAATATATATATATGTATATATATATATATATGTATATATATATATGCATATATATATATATATATATATATATATATATATATATATATATATATATATATATATATATATATATATATATATATATATATACATACATATACATATAGATTTTAACTATTTTTATTTTCACTAATGTCCTTTCTAATTAATTTGGTTATATATATGTGTGTAATATGTAAACTCCGATCCTATTCAATTCCCACACCTATTACTTAGAGTGTCGATATTCCCAAAATTATTATCCAGAGTGCCGTTGCAAAAGGAGATGGTAAATTATATACAATTTAAAACTATGATTCATTTAAAATGTGTATTACTTTTAAGTAATTAATATTTGATTATTATAAAATGTTGTAGTTTGTTTGGACGGAAATCCACCGGCCTATCATTTCTCTCCAGGAAAATAAATAGGGAAAATTTCACATATGCAATGCTTCCAACCAAAAAATTTGGTACAATATGTGAAATCCCACCTATTTATTTTCTAGTCAGCATTCGATTCATTTCAAGTTAACTCGACTTAATTTATTGGTGTATTTTTTTGATAATTCTAATTTGTGACTTCTTAATAGGTGTGAAATACTTTCTCAATGGATTTGTACAACGCCATAAAGATCCATTGGTCTATTAGCCCAAGTGATATGGCTATGCTACAAGGCATGTTCCCTTTTTCATCACAAAATATTTTTATTATTTAATAAATTAAATTAATTTCAATGTGACATTTTATTTTATTTTTGTTTCAGATTTCAGAGAACAAATAATAAGTGCATTGTCACACCGAAGTACCACCAAAGGATTTATAGTCACTTCTTACTTCGGTCATGGCTTTGCTTACAACTTCTATAAGAATAGAATGTTTGCAGATAAGAATTCAAAGGTAACAAAATAAAGTTTTGTATTAACGTTTTTGTTTTAAAATAAACCCTGTCTTGTAGTCCTCGTGGACGAAGGACCACGGGAAGATAACCTATACATTATGACATACAATCTAACTTTTTTTTACCAGACCATCGAGAGCGCATTCAAGGCCGGATTGATACTTTGACCAACATCCTGTCAATCTAACAGACCCAAGCAACGTGTCATATTACCCAAGTACATAACCAAATTAAACAGGTTGTTTTGTTCACTAAACCTCTCACACTAGCAACATTTCAAAAGTTGAGGAAGCTACTTGTTTGCACAATAGAAGATTCAGTTTGAAGACTTTGAAAATATGTCTAAAATTGTACCTTAAAATAATTATAATTATATGACAAGATGAGATGACATTTTGTTTGATTTACAAAGTATTAAATATGTAATTTTAATTTGATTTTTTTTCTTTCTATTAGCAGAAAGAATAAGAATTTTACATTATATGAAAAATGATTTGATATTTCCAATTAGTATTAGTGTGGTTTCATTGTTACAAGACATTTTTAAATCTTCAATAATATAATATAATATGAGCAAGCACATATATGTAAAATAAAAAGATGAGAATTAAAGCTAAGGGTGGAATATGGAGAGGGATAAAAAGGAGAGGTGGCATGACGTAATGTAAAACTAATAAGGGATGGAGAGTGAGGTAAGGAGTAGCTTCATTTATTAGTGTATTAATGATTTTCAATGGTAAAGACTAAATTATGGGCACTACAAAATTCCCCAGAGCTTGTGTGACCTCACCTATCATCTATCACCTATCACCTATAACCTATCACCTATCACGTCTCTCTTCTTTCAATTTTTTTTTCCTACTATTAATTAAAACTTGTATATCATATTCTAGATGTAAAATGTTAAAGACAAGAATTTATTATATCTCATTTTTTCTTTCCTTTCATTTCAAATCTTTAATAAATTGGGTTAAGTTATTCATACATAATGAGGTTAAGTTACTTATACAAGCCAATGTCAACATTTTACCACCATGAATATATTATGTTTACACTACTTAAAAAAATGTCTGATAGATTTTATGACGGAAGAATTAAAAATTTGAATGAATTAAAAAATTTATACTACTATTTAATTGGGTCAACTAAATGCCCAATAAACATTTAATTAGTCTAATTTGATGTTGGATTGTTCAGTTCAAATTGAAGGAATATTTTATTGGGTTGGAACAAGCAATTTGGAATTTTAGATTAATTAGACTCCTTAATTGACAGGTTTGACTTAGTTTTGACCCATCAAAAATATATGCAGTTGTTATATCATGGAATTAGGTATATTTAGTATTTGAATTGTGATCTTTTAGAATATAAATTATATTTCTATGTTTCGAAAATTTATAAACACAATACAGGGTCATCACAAATTATGAATCTTTAAAAGATAAATTGTGAACATTTAGTATGTAAATTGTGTATTTTTAGACCCAAATCTACCTTGCATGGTGTACCCAAATTTACAGAATATGCGGACCTTATAATTTTGAAATTTGTAGACAATTTAAATTGATTTGAAGATAGGATGGATCATAAACATGGACGGAATGGTATCCCGATACATTCTTTATATTTAATTCAAAACATTTTAATTAAATTTGAAGATTATCCGATCGGATAAAGTTTGTTAGATTTCTTCTGCCTTCAACACTATAAATATATCGTGGATTCATTTTGGAGGTAAGACATGATTTTTATTTGAGTTAATAATACCCAACATAGTTTTCGAGTATTGTGGTTTTACTCAATTTAGTATTAAATGATTTTTTTTTGTGCTCAATTTAGTTTTCGACTTTGATAATTTTACACAACTTAGTCATTTGTTAAAAATTCAGTTAGTTGACCATTAGAAATTGTTTCCTACCTTCCAAAAAAAAAAAAAAGTTTCCTAATGGTAATTTCTTGTCCTTCATCCCATTTGGGATGATTTTCTTCTTATTCCCAATTGTTATATCGTGCACTAGGGTGCACAATGCATTGTGCGTCTTGAAAATCCCCTATTTCGTATGTACATGATTGTTTAGTACAATACACATAAACTCCTAACATAATACACATAATCTTAACACAATACATAATACACATAAACTCTTAACATAATACACATAAACTTTTAACATAATACAAATGAATTCTTAACATAATACACATAAACACTCAACATAATATACATAAACTCTTAACATAATACGTATAAACTCTTAACATAATACGTATAAACTCTTAACATAATACACATACACTTTTAGGGCACACAATGCATTGTGCACTCTGGTGCATGATATAATTTACCTCTTCTTCCCCTTATTAAGATCTACGCAAAAAAAAAAAAAAAAAAAAAAAAAAAAAAAAAACTATTTAAAAAAACTGTAAGCAAATATTTATTTATTTATTTAAATATTTAGCGTTGATGTTGATTTGGAGATGAAGATCTTCATTTTTACGTGGAGTTTAACTAGGGGAAGAAGAAGGAATCATCTTAAATGAGATAAGGATGATAAATTACCATTAGAACCCTATTTCTAATAGCTAATAACTAAGAATAGTTTTTTTTACAAATAACTAAATTGTGTAAAATTATCAAAATCGGTGACCAAATTAAGCATAAAAAGTAATTTAAAATTAAATTGAGTAAAATCAATATAATCGAAGACTATATTGTGTATTAACACATTTTCATTTGAATGCAAAATGTCCCATTCCATGTTTAGCCATACCCAAATTCTAAGAGCTGATGGTTTAACCATGCAAATTAAATGTGGTCAACTCCCAGCCCCCATTCCGTATATTAATTAAACTGTGATGGTGAATTGCGTCCTAGCTTGTTAACTCTAGTTGGGCTCTTCTAGAGGTGAGGGTAGTGTTTCATGCAATCGTTATGCCATGGGACCGTGTTCACCATAGTGAACACGGTCTCAACGATAACGGTGTATCGTTATTTTTTTATTATTTTTTTTTTAATTAACCGCGCGACTTTTCTTGTTCATTTTTACATTTCGCAGTTTCACTTCCTCTTTGCGCAAGTTTCTTCAACATTCATAAATTATGAATGTGCAGGCATGAATTTTTGAATGTGCAGTTATGAGATTATGAATTTTTTGTTATGAAATTATGAATTTTCTGTTATGAGATTATGAATTTACAGAAAATTCATATTTACATAACTGTAAATACATAATCTCATAACAGAAAATTTATAATTTAATAAATGTTTTTCTTTTATTTGATTATGAATTTTCTGTTATGAGATTATGAATTTATAGTACATTCATGATCTCATAACAAAAAATTCATAATCTGAATAAACGCGCGCCGTTAACAGCACATTAACTAAAAAAAAATATTTTCATAAAAACGATACTGTTTGAACCTCTATGCATCATTCATGGTGAACACGTTTTCAGAGCATAATTTGTGTGTTTCATGGGAGACTAAAACTTGTGTCTCTACATATATAGTCCTAATGCCTTAGGGCCGTAACCTCAACTCCCAACTTAGCGTCTGTATATTAATTAGGCCTCGGCTACGGTGGTGTCTAATCAAATTTTAATTTTTTTCTATTTTTACCTATCAAATTGATAATTTCAGTATAGTCAAGGGACAATTTCGATAATTAACTCTACTTTTTTTTTTATTTGATTAAATGTTAATAATAATATATATAATTAAATTAGCCAACTTGGTTGGCGTGAGTTGTCGTGCACTCTCATCCCTTAAGAAGGTCGGGCGTTCAAACCCCTTTTGTATAGCCCTTAATTGGGTTAGCCTGCTATAATAATTATTTGAGGACATCTTGTTGTCTGACCAATAAATAAATAAATAAATAAATAAATAAATATATATATATATATATAATTTTTGTGTTTAGAAACATGCTTGTTTAATCTTATACTTCAAATGAACTCATTTTTTAAGTGCACTCTACCTGTAATGTCTTCTTTGGTTGCTAAATAAAATCCAAAATCAATTTCTTGTCAGAAATTAAAAATGTTGGGGATTCAATCTTTTGGTGGAAGAATGTTGGAGATAAGAATTTCTTATATGCTATTTTTCTTTAATAAATTGGGTAAATATTCATAATGATACAATGAAGTTCATTTATTTTAGGCTATATATCAATATCAGTTTAAGTTACCCATTTGGCGACGAAGGAGGAGGGGGTGGCCGGTAGCCACCCCAATCTTTACTATTATTATTTTTTATTTTAAAAATTTATTATTAAAATTTATTTAAAATGTCAACTCACCTTCCACGTAAGCAAGAAACCAGATTAAATAGATGGTAACCTGTTATCATGTGAAATTGCATACATTTGGGTGTTTAATGTCCTAATTACACTTATATTTTTTGTTCAGTAGCCTAATTGTATTTTCAAGTTATGTTCAGTGGTCAATTTAAACGTTATTCCTATTAATTTTTATTTCTATTTGTATCAAACGTTTTTAGAATGCATATTATGCTCTCTGCCGCTTCTATTTTATTAATTGGTTATATTTGACATTATTTCCATGACAGTTTGAGGGTTTAAAAACTTGATGAAGGCATTAGTGAATGGTTGAATTTAATGGTGTTAATTATTATTTTTAATTAATTAATTAATTATATCATTATTTTAAAAATACAAGAATTATATTAAACAAAATTATATAATATAGTAATGTCATCCGTGGTATAATTTCACATTTCCACCTATTTTAGCAATGTCAAGGACCTTGTACTCAGATGACATGTAGTGACCTTTTCCATGTAGGGGGTCATGAGATCGAGCCTCCCCTCAGTAGAGGCATTGTTGGCTCTTTGTACTTCATTAGATTGAGAAAATCTATTTGAACAGATTCTACAATGTAATAGAGTCAATAGCGTTCAAAAAAGAAATATGATGGGTGTTGTCTAATAGGAAAGAATATGTTATAATATAAAAAAATGTATCGTATTATATTTGTGTATTGTAGAAAATTAAACAAATTTTACCTTATTACTAGCAATAGTTAGCTAGCAACATACAATACAATATTTGGTCCTAATACGTTTAATTTCTAACAGTATTGTGGAAGAAAGCGACATATCGCATGTTTTACGCAAGTATCCATTTTGTGCTCTATTTGTACAGGCCAAGGAGCATCAGCATAATACATATGTATCTGAATACAATCTCCTATTTGTTTTATCGTAGCTTTAGCAATTTCTTCTGAAATATTTATAGGAGATGGAGATGGAGATGGAGATGTTGATGGAGGTGTAGTTTGTGCAGAAACTAATAAAGGGAAAGCAATTATAAGCACAAACAAGACATCAATGAACTTATTATAACTCATCTTTTTATTACTTTTGCTTTCTCCTTACAAAATGGGTTCTCTTAAACGCATACATTTGAGCTTATGTGTGAGTGTGTATATATATACTGCAAAAAAATACAGACAATGAATTGAACAAGTCCCAATCCTTTATATAATAAAGCTATATGGTTTGAGAAATAATTAATGTTACAATTAATGCCACAACATCCTTTATTATAAAAAAAAAAAAACATAACATTTAAAAAATAAAATAGCTATATATTATATAATCATATAAAAAATATACTTTTGAAAAATAAAATAGCTATATATTATATAATCATATAAAAAATGTGTTCAATTAGAGTTTAAATTTACACATACAAAATTTGAAATTTGCTTTCCAAATGTAATTATCTTAGTTATTATTCGTATTGTGAAAATTATAATATAGATGAAATACAATTAAGAATAAATCAATGTAATTATGTAAATTCTCTCTATAAGTTTATTTGAATATGCACATAATTAGAGATTATATTAATTATACAAAATTATAATTTTAATATTAATTTTAATTTTAATTGTAATTTTGTATTCTATAAAAATAATAAATACTTGGCCAATGGAAGCTCAAAAATATTATTATATTCAATAATTTAAAATATTTTAATTTTTCTAATTTTTATTTATATTTATAATAACATAATTTTTTTCCCGTGCATCGCGGGTGAATTACTAGTATTAATAAATAACTGAAATTATTAGACGATTAAATGATTCGCCAAACCATTATTAATTGCCTAGTACATTTCTTACAAGCTAAATTGGATTTGTTACGTTACTATAATACATTAATTAATTTGTAGTAATTAATGGAAATTTGTTGAAACTGATAGCGATAATAACTACGTATATATAATACAACAAGTTTTTCTACGCGCTTTGCACGAATGAGATAATATCCAATGGTTATATTTAAATAAGTATTTCAAAGTATATCAATACAATATTATATAGAAGATGTTGATGCATAGGTAAATAAATATTGAATTTGTTTATTTAAATCGATAATTTAATGTATATAAATACAAGATAATATATGGGGCTTCATTCCTGCTAAGGCGCTTGATTTTGGTCCTTCTCGACTGAAGGAAGAGTTGGCTCGGCAGTGGTTGACTCCGTGTATGGGGTCGGGCCGGGGTCGGCGACATCCACAAGAAGGTTGTTCAGGGTGGTGTCTAGGTCGTCACCTTCAAATGTCTCTGATAAGGCGGTCCTAACCTCCCAGTGCGTGGCCCGTTGCCTGGTCGAGTAAGCCCACTTCCCAAAGGCCCAGACGAGGTCATCGACCAAGCATTATTGTGTGGATCATGGTCCACACAACTTGTATGGACCATATTTTGTTTATTGTAAAATAATGTACATTTAGTACAAAAATAATGTACAATCAATGCAAAAATAATATACATTGTATTCAGGGGATGTACATTATTTTTGTTCTGAGTGTACATTATATTGTATAATGTACATTCAGTACAAAAGTAATGTACATTTAGTATATTAAAAATGTACTTTTTGTTATGGTCCACGTAACATTGTGTGGACCAATAATTTGACGTCTTCGGCGATCTGATTATTCAAAAAGGCTCGGAAGAACTCACATGTTATTTCTTTGGTTGAAGAATGGTAACCTAAAGTCATATTTCTTTGCTCTTTTTTATAATAGTGTTATTTTCTAGTTTCAGTTTTCATACATACACTAGTTTAATTTGAACAACACTAATTATTATTTTAACTCTACTACAATTTCATTTGATAATCATATTCAACCATGGTCCACTGTATAAAAACTGATAATTTTCCCTTACAAAAGGTGCAGTAAATTAAAATGCTATTGGCTAAGCTTTATCTTTATTAAGAGACAAACTTTACATGCACAACATGTACAAATTTTGAATTCGTTAGGTCAAGTTAATTATGAAAAATAAGATGAGAAAAATTGGTGAAAACTTAATTATAATATTTTAATATTTACTTTCACGTTTTGAAAGGGAATAAGTTTCCAAAATGTCCTATCAACTATATTCGTTTTACTATTTTGATCAATGCATTTTAAAAGATGATAAAGTAGATAAATATTTGAGAGTAAAGTGTTTAATTGGATACTTCAAAAAAATAATTGAAATTGTGCCGTGAATCTTGAATTCAAATTACACCTTAATGTTCTACTTGATTTTAGATTTGATATTGCTGAATCAATTAATTAAGTCATTTAGCAGAATTAAATAACGAAATAAAAAAGCAAGAATTTAAATCAAGTACACCGGAATTGATCACGCAGTTCGGAGCACAAGTAATAACCCCAAACTTCACTTTTTCTGGAACAAATTTGCTTTTAAAGTAAGCTCCAAAGAAATTTCTTCTATAAGATTTTTAAAGACAAAAGCTAAATTCTCTCTAGGGTGGAAGGATAATATTTGGCCAAGGGCTAAGGGTTATAATAATGGGGTAAATAAAAAAAATAATCACAAAGAGGGGATAAGTGCTTAGCACTTATTAAAAAAAAATAAAAGGCACAAGGGGACACAAAGGGTAAAACATACGTAGGGACATGTTTAAAGGCTATGGGTTACAAAGAATGGCCTAAATCATTTCAATACATGCAAAAATTAGCCTAAACCTGAGGAGTAATGGGAAAGCTCTAGTAAGCCAACCAATGTCGGAATTCCACATAAACGTTCACTAGCACACGCACTAACCACTAGATTAAGAAATTAGTCCGGTTATGAGTGGATAACAAGGATATTGACAAAAGAGATGGATTACTAATGCGTTACACTTTGATTTCATCTATGGCATAATGAGATGTAGCAAGTTCCACCAAAACAAACCACTACCCAACACGAGAGAGCAAGAGCAACTAAGTGTCAAGACAAGTAGTTCATTAGAAATAAAGGACATGAATCATTCAAGCAAAGTATTCAAGGTAGGGGAACAAGCAACACAAAAGGCGCAAGTTTTACAATAAAAACAAAGGAATGACAATTTTGGGTGAAAATGCAAATGACTAATCTAAAACATTAAGCATAAAATACGAAAACAAGACTAAATAAAAATAAAATGCGAAGACAAAGAAAAGAAGAGGAAATACTTCAATCCTCCACCCCCCCCCCCCCACACACACACACTGAGAGAGTTACATTGTCCCCAATGTAACAAATGAAGTGAAGGAAAAAGGAATTGAAGGATTGCCCTAGGACCTGCTACTGATCAGCATCAGGAAGTGGTGGTGGGTAGTACCCCCGGTTGAAGTCCGGGATGTACTATGGGTCTTGAAGCCAAGGTGGTGGTGGTGGGAAATGAGGCGGGAAACCAAGATGAGCTTGATTTTGCTGGTGAATGGATGTCCCCATAAACCAGTTGACTCATCTGATCATCGCATGAAATCCTGCCAATCATGGGGATAGGCAGGTGCAGGTGCAAGTGCAGGTGCTTTAATCTGGGGGGCATTCTCATCATCACCCTCATCTTCATCTTCTTCATCGTCGTCACCCTGCTCGGCTTGCTGTCCGGCCTATAGCGGGTGGCAATGTAGCGCTCAGAGATGAAAGCCTGTGGTGCCAACCGGACCTCTTGGTTCTCATCAATCGGGACCCCGGCCAGCTGAAAAAGGTGAGTGATAAGATAGGAATGACCAAGATACACTCGACCCTTTGCCTCCGTTGCTTCAAGGATGTTGCCGTTTATAATACGGCCAATGTCAATGGTCTGGTGCTCCTCGATGCAGTAAGTAAGGAGCACCTGGTCCTTTCGGACATTCCCCTTCTGAGAATTGGGGACGAGCCTGGCCTTAATGAAATCCAGTATGGCTTGGTTAGCCGGCTTGAAATATTTGTAGTCCATGTGGGAGGCAACACCTCCCCTAATGTTCCACGCGGCCGCCGGGTGGAAATCTTTTGCAACTCGGTTCAACCATCCCGGCGCCATGCTGCCGCAACCCATGTCACCGTGAAAGTAGTCCCGGCCATGATGATTAATGGTACCGTAGTACACATTAATAGCTTCCACAGAAAAATCCACCTGTACGCCTCGGACAGTGCAAATGTTATCCTGGATGCCGTCTTTGACATTGGTATAGAATTCTTGAACGAGGGTGCTAAATGCCTCCCCTGGCTGAGCTAGGAACCGGGGTCCCCAATTCCATGCCACTGGGACCCCTATATGTGCTCCTCTTTCTTTCCGGACCGGCCTTGCAGACATCAGCCGGTGGTATCGTTCTGCTGTCGCGGGGATAGCAAAACGTTCATACGTCGGGTTTTGAGGTTGTGCCCGGGCTTGGGAGGACTCGGCCCTTGGCCGTTTGGAGGGTGCACGGGCTTTAGGTGCCATAAGGAATGCCTACAAAACACAAGGTGAAAGCAATATTTTCTTGAGTTAAGACAAAGGGCTTACAATTAGGATATAACAATTTAGCCAAAATTCTCAAACTATTCAAAATAGGACAAGAAACTCATTTGAGCATTTTATCAAACACCTTGTGGGCAAGCAACTGCAATATATATTTATGCAAAAATTGACACTTGTAAATCATCCAAAAAGTTCACCAACAACAAAGTCACGGATACAAACATAATTAAGATATAACAACTGAATCAAGATTCCCAAATTATTCAAAATTAGACAAGAAACTCATTCAGGCATTTTATCAAACACCTTGTGGGCATGAAGTTTGACAATAGGTTTATGCAAAATTGACATATCCAATTCATCCCACAAGTTCACCGCACAACCAAATCATGGATACAAATCATCAATAGCAAGTTCTACATAAAAACTAGACTAAAATCACAAATTAAAATCACACAACAAAGCAAATTAAATTTGAAATCAATTAACTAGCAAAACTTAATAAATTAGAATCAAAACTTGAGGGCAATGTATCAGAGATAAGCAAGAACAACACTCATAACAACAGTCCATCAAGAACAATCAACACTAAGCAACCTAGCATTCAAAATTTCAAAAATTTTGGAAAAAATTCGTGGGTAGGGTTTCTACCCAAAAATAGAGCAATTTGCACCACCAAATCAAGAAATTAATAGCAAAGTAGAGTATTGATGTTACCTTGTAGCTTTAAGAGTTGTTTGGAGTGAAAGAGCTTGAAGATTCGGACTTGGGAGGGTTAGGGTGAGAGAGTTGCGAGAGAGAGATTTGGGGAAAAACAAGTCTGTTTGCGGTTTTTATAATTCTGATTCGTGTCGAAAAATTCCACAGTGGAATTTTTCGAGACGGGATGAGCTCGACGCGTCAAAAAATTCCAGAAACTCTTTTTTTCAAATCTGCTTGGGCTCGACGCGTCGAAAAATTTCAGTGTGGAATTTTTCGCCCAGGACGATTTTCAGCCAAATTCCTTAGTCAAAAACAACTCCTACATCACCAATTAACTCCCGAAACCAAAAACCACTCAAGTCTAACATAAACAACAACCAAAACGAAATAATAAGCAGTAATAAAAATGCGAGAAATTAAAGGATAACACTGGGTGCCTCCCATAAAGCGCTAAATTTAACGTCGCTAGCTCGACTGTACCTCTTTTTTCAGGTGTCACATGTAGGTCGGGAGGTTAAGGCGGTGTATCACATTGACCTTAACTTCCTCGGTTGAATAATAGTGCTTCAACCTTTGCCCATTAACTGTGAATTCCTCTTTTGTTCCTTGAATCACCACGGCACCTGATGGATGCGCCTTAATCACTTTGTATGGCCCTGTCCATTTGGATTTCAATTTTCTCGGGAATAATTTCATCCTTGAATTGAATAAAAGGACATCTTCTCCCGGGACAAACTCTCTTCTTAAAATATGCTTGTCATGCCACCTCTTGGTCTTCTCCTTGTAGATTTTTGCATTGTCATAGGCCTAGGCCTCGAGTCTAAATTCCTCAAGTTCATTTAGTTGAAGTAGCATCTTTTCACCTGCAAGTTGCAAATCCATGTTGAGCGTCGTGACTCCCCAATGAGTTTTGTGTTCCAACTCCACAGGTAAATGACATGGTTTCCCATAAACAAGTCTAAATGGTGAAGTTCCAATGGGATTTTTGTAGGCAGTCCTATATGCCCATATTGCATCATCAAGCTTTGTGGACCAATCTTTCCGGGACGGGTTGACTACCTTCTCAAGAATAGACTTGATTTCTTTGTTTGACAATTCTACTTGACCATTGGCTTGGGGATGGTAAGGAGTAGAGAGCCGGTGATGAACACCATACTTCTCAAGGACTTTCTCCAACGCTTTGTTGCAAAAATGTGTCCCATTATCAGTGATCAAAGCCCTTGGTACCTCAAATATTGCAAAAATATTCTTCTTGATGACAACCTTGGAATCATTAGTAGGACAAGCAATGGCTTCAACCCATTTAGAAACATAATCCACTGCCATTAGGATGTATTCATTACCAAAAGACTTGGGGAATGGACCCATAAAATCCAAACCCCAAACATCAAATAGCTCCACTTCAAGAATGTCCTATTGAGGCATCTCGTTTCTCCTTCCCACTGTGCCCACTCTCTGACATTTATCACAACAAGCCACGAAAGAGTGCATCCTTGAATATATTGGGCCAATAAAATCCTGAATGTAGAGCTTTTGCTGCAGTTCTAGAAGCTCCAAAATGTCCCCCATAAGGTGATGAATGGCAATGGGTTAGGACACTTTCTGTCTCCCGTCAACAGGCCGGGTCGTCGCTGTCCGTTCATAGCCTAGGGTAGATGCACCATTTGCAGGCTAGCCCTAGGACTGAACCGTCACCTACGGTTTCCCAGGCATTAAATGCGGCGTCCCTTCACCTCCTGTCACCCTTCTCTTCTCCAATGAGAGGGTGACACGTTGCCGCTCTTTGGGATTCTCCCCCCCTTTAAATACCCTTCTTCTTCCTACTTCTTCCACTTTCTTCAAACTTTCTCAAAGAAGACCTTCGAAGCTCTCGAACCCTCCCTGCGTTTTTTCTCCTTTGGCGTCTTCAGGTTGGTACAATGTCTTCCTCCTCTGATTCTTCTTCTTCCCGTCGCTCGGCGGGAACCCCTGTGTCGACGTCCTCGTCTTCTTCCTCTTCCTCTAGCCCTCGCCGTATGGAGATTCCGTCAGGTCTCCCATCGGCGTCTCCTTCTCAACCGACCCCCTTTTCTTCAGGGGCGGCTACTCCTCTGAGCCCAGCCCCTCTTACGACGGTGGCGGCTCTCCCTGAGGGCGCCAGACGGCCGCGAGGCAAGTTCGACCCCATCGTCCGGCCGACGGGGCTTCCGTCGCAGATTTCTGCGACGGATTTAGACATGGCCCGCTTTCTTCTAGGGCCTTCGGCCCTTGTTTTCGTTCCGGAAAGCCGGCTTATCTTAGACCCACCGGAGGGTTGCGTGGGTATTCACCTGCATTCGGTTGCCTTTGGCTTCCGAGTGCCTCTGTGTCCATTTCTCTCCCTTTTCTTCCGCTATTACAACCTCGTCCCGGATCAATTAGTGTAACACCCCGTGTTACGGCCTTCAATCCCGGATTAATTATTTAATTAATCCCATTAATAATAATTAAATATGATTTAATTTGGTTAGGTTTCCCTTTAAAATAATTAGTATGGTCCACCATGAATCGTGGACCCTTGCCTAAACTAGAGTTTTAAGCCTATTAGGAATAAAGAAAGTAAACCTTTTACTAGTCAAATTCTAATTAGGAATCCTAGACCTAGTTATCTATTAGGAATAAAGGAAGTATGCCTTTTACTATTCAGATTATGATTAGGATTCTCTTTAATTAATTAATATGGTCCACTATGGACCATGAACCCTTATCCCTAAAACAAGTCCTTAGTCCTATAAGGAATAGAATTAGTAAACCCCTACCATTCAGACCCTAATTAGGACTCTTAAATATATAAATAGGGATATAGGAGGCACCTAGATCTCACACCACAATAATCTCTCACCACACAAGAAGTTCCAAGAATTCCCTTAGGAGAAATCAAGAAAGAAGAAAGCTTAAAGAAAGACCCTTCATAGCCAAGGAATTAATTAAGGCTAAGAGGTAACCCATGTCTCAACAAAACCTATTTTCTTCGCTATAATCTCCTTCCTTGGCCTCCTTCTATATGCTTGTGTCTTGATTAATACCTCTATGCTATTTGTGAAATATCCTTGATAATTGATAAGATGATTTGTGTGTATTCTTGATAATCTTGATGATCTTGATGATGAAAAGAGGTTCTTGATATTTATGTAATGATTCTTGACAAATCTTGATAGTTCTTGATGTTAAAGATAAATTGTGATTTTGATGATTTGGGAGGGATTAGAGCCCTAGGATGGATTGGGAATTTGTGATACCATGTTCTTGATATATATTGGGAGGGAATTCGCATGTTCAGGTATTGTTTATGTTTAGAAGTCGCAATAGGATGAGTTATACGTGATTCTTGCTTTTGATCCATTAATTGACTACGTGGTGTCGTTATTTGCGTTTAAAAGTGTCTAAGCATGGCTTCGGGTTCCACAAAGGATCCCGAGGCGAATTTGTGATAAATGAGTCAGTGGGGGGTAGGTGGGGGTAGGGGTACCCGCCACCTACCCGCTGCCCGAAGATCACCGCCGGGCAGGAGTCCGCCCGCCGGCAACCCGCTGCCGGGCAGTGATCTCCGGCGGGTGATCCCTCACCCATCGGCTACCCGCTGGTCCGTACCCCACCCCGGGTCCCCGGCTTCCCCGTTTGATGTTCCCCATTCCCCGTGGTGTCCCAACGGACCCCGTTTGTCGTGCTTTAGTCTAGTTTGATGTTCCGGGTTCCATTCGTAGGCTAGATGAGTCTTAGGGATTGCATGCTAGTTGAATTGGTAACCCGTTGACCTAGGTGGAAGTTGTATGAACCCTTAGGACTATTCGTAGTATGTGAATGATCACACGTAAGTTTATTTATATGTCTTTCCCCTCCCGATATGCTATTACGTGCTCCTACGTGTTATGTGTTGCATGATCCCCCATTTTGGTTATAGGTCAATTGGGTGGTTCCCGGACTAAGGTTCGGAAGTCGGCTGAAGGCCGAATGGATTGTTCCTGGACTAAGGTTCGGAAGTCGGTTAAAGACCGAATGGATTGTTCCCAGACTAAAGGATCGGAAGTGGCTGAAGGCCAAATGGATTGTTCCTGAGCTAAGGCTCAGAAGTGGCTAAGGCCAAATTGATTCACTTCTTGGACTACAGGTCCAAATATGGGCCTCGGTGCTATGACCCACCGGACCTGAACGCGCCAGGACGGTGTGTAGGGCCAATAAGCCAAGGAAGGCTGTAGTCCACCGACCTGAGTAATCAGGCGGTGTGTAGGGCTATGGCTGGCTGCGATCCACCGAATGATGGGACAGCGGTGTGTAGGGCCATAGTCTCCGAGGATCTTCGCCCACCGACTAAGTATAGCTCAGCGGTAAGCCGGGCCTGATCCGCTATGGTCCACCAACTGTGCGCATCGAAAGTGTGTAGGGTCGTAAGTCCCCCCTTATAAAGGGGATCGTGGTCCACCGACTGTGTGCGTCAGCGGTGTGTCGAATCGTGGTCCGACGTTTAGTTCGTCAGCGGTTCTCAAAGGGTTGGTTGCGATCAACTCCCCTCATACCGCGGTACTGAGGTAGGGTGCTGTGGGGCCGTGTTAATGCTATAAGCATTAACCCTCATGTTCGGGGCATGCGATTGGTCCCGTGGCGCCATCAACGATTATGTGCTATGAATGATGATTGAATGATGATATGATGGAAGTGAAAAGTGAACTGTGACCTTTGATGCGTATTCCTTTTGATGTTATCTCTACTTAACTATCTATTACTGTTTGATGTGCTTATCCCTACTTGTTGAGTCTATTCCCGGTTTTAAAAGCTAGAGTCTCCTAAGTATATATATATCTTCTTGCTTCAAAATGGTTTTCCTATATCTATATCTATATATATACCTATATTGTATTTCAACGAGTTGGAGTGGGTTACCAGCATCGCTCGCTGAACAGATATATTTGGCTTTCAGGCACAGATGAGTAGATCCCAGAGCGCGCTAGAGATCCGAGGCGTAGAGTAGTTAGTTTCCCTTTCGGCCTGCGTGCCATGCTTATGTATTGACATTAATTGAGGATTTTAGTTAGTTAGCTTGTGCACCTGAGTTCTCTAGCTCAGGTGTGGCATAGCACCCCATACTATATACGTTTTAAAAGTCTCAAAATTTCGGGGTGTTATAGTTGGTATCAGAGACTAAGTTTAACCCTAGGATAAGACTCTTAAGACCGGACTTTAGGACATTAGGCTTGAACTCTAGGTATTTAGGAACATAGGACTCAGGAATCTTAGGACGCGCGGTGAGATTGAGAAACCTGCCTACCACCACATAACCTCCCCTCACTTTATCCCTCACTAATTTAAAGAACTCCCCTTCGCTTATCACGCCAAGGTAAGGGTGCAGCACATTAGCCAATCATTACAATAAATATTGGCCCAGAGAACCAACAGCACGGCGCCAACGAGAAGTTAGTCAAGGACCCCACACTCCACGAAGAATGGATCCGAACCTTCGAGAAAATCCTCGGGTTAGTAAAATGCCTAAAGGAACGCCACGTACAGATAGCCTCATCCTACTTCAGACACAAGACCGATCTTGGTAAATCCACGAAAGACCCACTTATGGGCAACAGCCGGGGGTTCAATTGGGAGTGCCTAGAAGCACGGCTACGAGAATGATTCCACCCCGCACACGTAAGGGCAACCATGAACGAGGAAATTCTCCACCTAAAACAAGGGATGGCCACCGTCAGGGAATACCACAAACAATTCCTGCAGTCGGCTCGTTTCGCGCCTAAATTAGATCCTATAGAGACAACCAAGATAAATATGTCTGTGACAGACCACGAACTACGAAACCCAGAAGTCCCTAATTGTAAGCAAACCCCGAACCCCTAACGAAACCTACACCAGTGCTGCCAACCTCTATCGAATCCAACCTCTACAAACAGGAAATTCAGGAACAAACCCGAAAGAAGAAGTAACAGAAGTGGGATACCACCTGTAAAGAGGACTGGGAACGCCAATTAAATGCAAGGAAGTAAAGTAGTACATAAACAACATCTTTTCTTAATCGTTAGCGCGAATTGTCGAAAAGGGCTCGATATGACAAGATGAGGCAACGGACGCGTGGAAAGTATCATACAACTAAAGCTTCCCTGCAATAAAGGTCTTACCTTGGAACAAGGACCTTGATGGTTTTAAGGCACCATAAGAAGTGCATGTGACACACAAAATCGCCAAAACACCATGCGACGTCGAGGGCAGTCAATGAAATGCATTCCAAGGAAGGGGGATGCATCACCAAGCACTTGGTCACCAAAGGATTGAACAAAGAGCGAGCGACAAGCCGAACTCCAAGAAAAACAAGAAGGCTTATCATTAATCAAGCAAGGAAAGGACAAAGTTAGCTTATAACCAACTACCCGGTGAAGATGACGAGGTCGCTAATTGGAAACCAGACCCAACCTACTGAGCGGAAAGAACATACGAGAGTCTTGAATCATCTAGAACTCGTGCTTAAGGATCAATAACACTGTACGATGGGTCATCCTATGTATTCGAGTCCCTTTTATTGTGCACATGGGCATGGGGCTTGTCGGGACTTGAATTTGTGCATTCTTGGGATTTTTCCCGAAGGAATTCACTCTTCCTAGTCACCTTCCTGCAGGTCCCCAACGGGACCTTGATGGGACCCTAACGAGTCCTTGACAGGACCTTGGCGGGACCTTGACGGGGCCCTGACAGGAGCTTGGCAGGCGGACGACCGCCCACCTCGCGCCCACTGGTACAATGTGCTGATTTCTTAACTCCTCATTTTAATGATTCAAGGGGAACTTGTGTGCTTCGATTGATGAACGCGAGTCTTGGGTAAGGAACCATGGGTCGCCCAAATATGGTGTCCTCGGTAAAAGACCTTGACACGCGAGACACCGTCGGAAAAACACAACCAATTGCATTACACATGGAGTTGAAGTTGAACTCTACGATGCAACCGACTAGGGATGATTGGCGTGAATGATTTTGCAAACCAAGGAGGCGAGTTGGGAACTCGTGCTATGGGCTCACAAAGGCCTTAAAAGTCAAAATGCTAAGGATGGACCGGGACTCCTTCAAACCATGGATATCGTTCAAGCAAATCGGAGGACTCCTTACAAATTGTATGAAATCAAGAACGACGTAGTCCGTGGTGCTAGGCAAAAAGGTAAAGAGCACATTTATCCCAAGACCTCAAGGGTTATTAAGGACCCACAAGGAAATGAGATGACTCGTAAAGTCACCGAGTCATTCTGCAACGAGATTAGGTAACCAACTGCGCTTCAAGAAGAAAAAGAGCATGCAAGGGCACCTTCATCATTAAAAGTAACACAAAAGGGCACAACAAGCCGAACCTCAGGGAAGACATGAAGTCTTACTAAGAATTTCATTCACTAAAGAGGAGATGAAATTCAATAAGAAGAGAAAGTCAACCCAAAGTTTATCGACTCCCAAGAGACTTTGGGAAGAATTTGGGAAGTGCGCCCTAAAAGATTAGCTTGGTTGACCAAACTTTGTCAAGACCTTGGACGCATTAAAGAAGTAAGTATTAAATCATCGCGGGAAATTCCCTCAAGATAGAAAAGAACGATGAAACTTAAGCTTGGGAAGCAAGGTCCGACAAGGATCATAAATTTGAAACTTTTAAAACTTATATAATAAAGGTAAATTCTCATTAAATCCCAAAATAGAGTATTATTAAACATAAGGGTGTGGGGTGCTATGCCACATCTGAGCTGGAGAACTCAGATGCACAGGCTAAACTAACTAATTATCCTCGATACATCATTGAGGCACGCAGGCCAAAAGGAAAACTATCTATCTACTCCAAGCTCTTCTAGCGCGCTCTGGGAACTAATTAGCTGTGCCTGAAAGCCAAATATATCTGTTCAGCGAATGATGCCGGTAACCCACTCCAACGCGTTGAAATACATTATAGATAGATATATATAGATATACGAAAATCATTTTGAAGCAGGAAGATATATACTTAAGAGACACTAGTTTTAAAACCAGGAATAGACTCAGCAAATAGGGACAAGCACATCAAACAATAATAAACAGTTAAGTAGAGATAACATCATAAGGAATACGCATTTAAGGTCACAGATCACTTTCCAATTCCAAACCACATCATCATCCAATCACCATTCATATCACATAATCATTGATGGCGCCACGAGACCAATCGCATGCCTCGAACATGAGGGTTAATGCTTATAGCATTAACACGGCCCCGCAGCACCCTATCTCAGTACCGTGGTATGAGGGGAGTTGATTGCAACCAACCCTTTGAGAACTGCTGACGAACTCAACGTCGGATCACGATCCGACACACCGCTGACATGCCCAGTCGGTGGACCATGATCCCCTTTACAAGGGGGGACTTACGACCCTACACACCCTTGATGCGCACAATCGGTGGACCGTAGCGGATCAAGCCCGACACACTGCTGAGCTAAACTCGGTCGGTGGGCGAAGATCCTCGGAGACTACGGCCCTACAAACCGATGTCCCATCACTCGGTGGATCGCAGCCAGCCGTAGCCCTACACACCGCCTGATTACTCAGGTCGGTGGACTACAGCCTTCCTCGGCTTGTTGGCCCTACACACCGCTTGGCGTATCCAGGTCGGTGGGTCATATCACCGAGGCCCATGTGGACTTTCAGTCCTATATAATCTTTATATACCTGACCGGTCTCTACGAGCCTGGTTAACAGTTGGGATGGTTCTCAGCCCATTCAACTGCCCGTATAGTGGACCTCAGTCCTATATAATATTTATATACCTGACCGATCTTAACCGGCGTGGTTAACAGTTGGGATGGTTCTCAGCCCATTCAAATGCCCGTATAGCCCACTTGATCTTAACCAAGTTGGGGTCATGCATCACGTAACGCACACTAGCACATAATAACACATAATAGTACATAGGGAAGGGGGGACATGTAATTAAGCTTACGTGTGATCATTCACATACTAAAAATCGTCCTAAGGGGTTCATACGACTTCCACTTAGGTCAACGGGTTACCAATTCGACTTGCATGTGGTTCCTAAGATTCACTTATCCTACGAACGGTTCCCGAAACATCAAACTAAACTCAGGAACGACAAACGGGGTCCGTTGAGACACCACGGGGAATGGGGAACATCAGACGGGGAAGCTGGGGACCCGGGATGGGTCATGGACCAGCGGCTAGCCGTGTAACACCCCGTGTTACGGCCCCTAAAACCAATTAATCATTAACCAATTATCCAAAAGAAAGAATTAAATTATAATAATTAATTAAGAAAAGGCCCACCATAGTCCGTGGGCCCTCACCTTTAAAATCCAGCCCTAGCCCTAAAAGGAATAGAGTTAGCAACCTATAGTACCTAGACCCAAATTAGGAATCTTAGGTATATAAATAAGGAACGTGAAAGGCACCTAGAACCCCCACCACAATAATCTCTCACCACACCAAGAATTCCAAGAATTCCCCTAGGAGAAATCAAGAAAGAAGAAAGCTTAAAGGAAAACCCTTCATAGCCAAGGAATTAATTAAGGCTAAGAGGTAACCCATGTCTCAACAAAACCTATTTTCATAGCTATGATTCCCCTCTAGGGATTTCCCCCATATCCTTGTGTGTTGATGATTCGTTATATTGATCTTGATAATTGGTGTTATGAATCCATGGGTAATCTTGATGATCTTGATGATTGTATGGTATTCTTGATGTTCTTGATGATTATATGATGTTCTTGGTGTTTATGTGATATTCCTACCGAATCTTGATATTAGAAGATGAATTGTGTTCTTGTTGATTTAAAAGTAATTAGAACTCTAGGTTGTATCGTGGAACTCGTATGGTATTATTCTTGGTATATTGGGCGAGAATTCGTATGTTTGGGTGTTGATTATGTTTAGAAAAGCATGATAGGTTATGTGCCATATGTTCTTGCTTTTGGATCCGTTAATTGTCAACGTGTTGTTGTCAATTGCGTTTGAAAGTATCTAAGCATGGTTTCGGGTTCCACAATGGTTCCCAGGGCGTTTTCTATGATAAAAGAGTCAGTGGGGGGTAGGTGGGGGTAGGGGACCTGCCACCTACCAGCGGCCAATATGGGCAACAACGGCAGCGGGCAGCTGCCCGCTGCCCGGAATCACGCCACTGGCGGGCAGCCGGCGGGTGAACCCTCACCCACCGGCTACCCGCTGGAAAATACCCCACATCGGGATTCCGGCTTCCCCGTTTGATGTTTCCCCGACCCCCGTGGTGTCCCAACGGACTCCGTCTATCGTGCCTATGTCTAGTTTGATATTTCGGGTACCGTTGGTAGGTTGTATGAGTCTTATATATCGCATGCTAGTTGAATTGGTATCCCATTGACCTAGGTAAGAGAAGTATGCACCCCTTAGGATTATTCTTAGTATGTGAAGGATCACGCATAGGTTTTGTTATACGTTTTCTCCCACTTCCCAATGTGTTAATGTGGGTTGCATGTGCTTGCTATGTGTTATGTGTGCATGATACCCCAATCCAGTTGCGATCAGATTGGTTATTCCTGAGCTGCGGTTAAGAAGCTGGCTGCGGTCAGATTTACACTCTCGGCCTGCGGTCCACCGTTTGGTTGCGATCAAACGTTTTACATGAGCTGCGGTTCATATTTCCTGGCTGCGGTCAGATGACATACTCTTGGGCTGCGGTCCACTGTTTGGTTGCAATCAAACTATGATGAGCTGCGGTTCATCGGTCGGTTGCGATTGACCCCTCCGTGTTGCGATACGGGGCAGGGTGCTGCGGGGCCGTGTCAGAGCTATATGCGCTAACCCGCATGTATGGGCATGCGATTGGTCCTGTGGCGCCAACAAAGTGTGCTTATGTGATGAGATATGGATAAGATGTTGTTATGTGTGTTTTGAGAACGTGACTATAGGATTTATGCTAGCAACTGTATATGCTTGGTTATGTGCTTGTATCTATCTATCGTGCCTGTTCTCTATGCTGGGAAACTGTATATGCTTGGTATAACTGTTGACTGTGCTTATCCCTATCTGTCGAGTCTATTCCCTGTTTTGAAAGCTAGAGTCTCTTAGGATATATCTTCTTGCTTCGAAATGGTTTTCGTATATCTATGTATATATCTATATGTATTGTATTTCAACGCGTTGGAGTGGGTTACCAGCATCTCTCGCTGAACAGATATATTTGGCTTTCAGGCACAGAAGAGTAGACACTGGAGCGCGCTAGAACCTTGAAGCGTAGAAGTAGTTAATTTCCCTTTCGGCCTGCGTGCCATGAGTATTTACATTATTGAGGATAATAGTTAGTTAGCTTGTGCACCTGAGTTCTCTAGCTCAGGTGTGGCATAGTACCCCGTACTCTTCATATTATGTTTGGGAATTAATGAGATTTCACCTTTATTATATAAGCTTCAAAAGTTTCAAAATTTCGGGGTGTTACAGTTCGTATCAGAGCCTAAGTTTTACCCTAGGATAAGACTATTAAGACAGACCTTAGGACATTAAGCTTAAACTCTAGGTACTTAGGAACATAGGATCTAGGAATCTTAGGACGCGCGGTGAGATTGTGAAACCTACACATAACCTCCCATCACTTTATCCCTCTCTAACCTAAAGAAACTCCCCCTTCACTTATTGCATCAAGGTAAGGACGCAAAATAACATTGACCCATGAACACCAGGATGGCACCAAAAAGGAGACAGGCAGGAACACCGAAACTCCCCACTCAGGAATTCCTGACTTAGAACCTGCAACGCCTGGCCCAAATTGCCTAGGCACTAAGTACTACCGTTCCCCAACCCTTACCAACAAACGAGAACTTGGAGATCCACTACCAAGTCTCGGCACACCTACCACCCACCCTCTCGGGAAACGAAGACCCCACGACCCTCGAGGAGTGGATCGGGACTTTTGACAAGATATTCAGGGCAACTAAATGCCCCGAAAGCCACCGAGTAAGAATAGCCTCCTTCTACTTCAGACACGAGGCCGACACCTGGTGGGCTCACGAGGGACCCACATGCGAACAAAGCCCTGGATTCAACTGGGAAACCCTAAAAACACGGCTATGAGAACAATTCTATCCCAACCATCTAAAACAAGGGGCAGCCCCAGTCACGGAATACTACCAGCAATTCCGCAGAATGGCTCGCCTCGCCCCCGAACTAGTACCCACCGAGATGATTAGGGTTAAAAAGTTGGTAGCAGGCCTTGATCCCGAACATCAGAAAGCCCTGGCCACACGAGAACCAAGAACCCTTGGGGAAGCCTATGCCAAGGCATCCCAACTACAACAAGTAACAAACCTAACACGGGAGACACACCTGGGGTACAAAAGGAAACCTGAGGGGAATAACCCAAACCCCACTAGTGGGCCTAAGAATCTCAGGACCGTCTCACCTCACAAGGTCACCACGCCAACTACTCAAGGAAGAGTCCTTACCCTAAGCAAAGCCAGGATCGGAGACAGCAACATAGTCTCCGGAACCTTCCTAGTACACGCCACCCCTGCCACTGTACTATTTGATTCGGGGGCTACCAACTCATTTATATCAACCGAGTTTGCCACTCAACTCGGCCTTAACACTAGCACTAAGGTCCGGCTCCAGGTCAAGGTGGCCTCTGGCGAAATCATAAAATGCGACCGCATGTACGAGAACGTGATGATCACCATCCAAGGAGTGGAATTTCCCAGCAACTTAATACAATTCGGACTGGATGGGGTACAAGTGATCTTGGGCATGGACTGGCTAGGGAAATTCCAAACACAAATCCTATGCGGAGAACAAAAAGTGGTCCTACGGGGACCAAACGGTAAAAGGGTGTCATACCGCGGGACCCGCTAGGATCCAGGGATCAAACTTGTAAACATGATGAAAATGAAGAAATACCTAAACCAAGGAAGCGAGGCCTTCCTATGCTCGATCGAGGACCTCAACACCAAAACACCCGAACCACAAACCATTCCAGTGGTAAACGAATTCACCGACGTCTTCTCGGACAAAATCCCCGGGGCACCCCCAGCCAGGGAAGTCGAGTTCACCATAGACCTCGTACCTGGCGCTGCCCCGATCTCTAAACCACCCTACAGGCTAGCACCAAAAGAAATGAAGGAACCGAAAATGCAACTTCAGGAACTGCTAGATAAAGGTTACATCCGCCCCAGCACCTCCCCATGGGGAGCACCGGTACTATTCGTTAAAAAGAAAGATGGGAGAATGCGCCTGTGCATCGACTACAGGGAACTTAACCAAGTCACAATAAAGAATAGGTACCCCCTTCCCCGGATCGTTGACTTGTTTGACCAACTTAAGGGGGCAGGGGTGTTCTCGAAAATTGACCTAAAATCCGGATATCACCAAATACAAATGGCCAAACCAGACATTCAGAAAACGGCCTTCCGGACACGTTACGACCACTACGAATTTACGGTAATGCCCTTCGGACTCACCAACGCACCCGCCATATTCATGGACCTCATGAAGTGAGTATTCCGACCCCACCTGGATGACTTCGTCATTGTATTCATTGACGACATCCTAGTCTATTCCCGAAACAAGGAAGAACATGAGAAGCACCTCCGCATAACCTTGCAAACTCTAAGGGAACACCAACTATACGCCAAATTCACCAAATGCGAATTCTGGCAAGACAGCGTGGCCTTCCTGGGCCACGTAATAACCAAAGAAGGAATTAAGGTGGACCCCGACAAGGTCCGCGCCGTTAGAGAGTGGACCACGCCAAGCTCACTTTCAGAAATCCGAAGCGTCCTAGGCTTGTACCCAACTTTACTAAGATAGCACAGACTCTCATCAAACTCATGAAAAAGGAGACCCCCTTCTGATGGGACGACAACTGTGTCATGGCCTTCCAGGAATTAAAAGATAAGCTAACCACGGCACCCGTGTTAGCCATCCCCTCCGGAGTGGAAGGATTTGAGGTCTTCAGTGACGCGTCCAAAAAGGGGTTGGGGTGTGTGCTAATGCAACACGGTAAGGTAATAGCATACGCATCCAGGCAACTCAAAACCCACGAAGAAAATTACCCCACCCACGACCTCGAGCTGGATACTATCGTATTCGCACTGAAAATCTGGAGACACTACCTATACGGAGTGCAATGCAAGATTTACACGGACCATAAGAGCCTAAAGTACATCTTCACCCAAAAAGACCTAAACATGAGACAACGAAGGTGGCTGGAACTCATAAAAGACTACGACCTAGACATCCAGTACCATGAGGGGAAAGCTAATATTGTGGCGGATGCCCTAAGCAGGAAGGCTAACCACTCCCTCAACGCCACCTGGATCCTACCCGACCAGCTATACAAAGACTTCCAGAAACTAAACTTGGAAATAATCGAGCAAAATCATACCCACCCCGAGATCCACTTATTCAACACCCAAATCATACCCACACCCTTCGAAGAAATCAAAATAGGACAACAGCAGGATCCGGAACTAGGTAAAATCCGTCTCGACCTAACCCAGGGGAAGGAAGGACCCTTCAAAATACACGAAGATGGCAGTCTCCGTTACCAAGGTAGATGGTGCGTGCCCTCAACGCATCCCCACTTGAAACAACAAATCTTGGAGGAAGGCCACAACTCCCAATACTCAGTTCATCCAGGGGGTGACAAACTATACCAAGATGTGAAAAGGTCGTTTTGGTGGCCCAACATGAAAAAGGAAATCGCGGACTTCGTGGCCAAATGCCTGAATTGCCAAAGGGTGAAAGCCGAACGATGCAAACCCAAGGGGCTCGTACAACCACTTGAGATACCACAAGGAAAATGGGATTCCATATCCATGGACTTCGTCGGAGGGCTACCCCCAACAAAAACCGGCAAGGATAAAATTTGGGTTATAGTGGACCGACTAACCAAAACAACGCGATTCATCGCCATGAAGGAAACATGGACAATGACGCAACTGGCCCAAGCCTACCTAAACCGAGTGGTAAAGTACCACGGAATCCCCCGAAACATTGTGTCCGATAGAGACTCCAGGTTCCTCTCACAATTCTGGACATCACTGCAATCGGCCTTGGGGACACAACTAAAACTAAGCACTGCTTTCCACCCCACCACTGACGACCAAACCGAGAGAACCATTCAGACTCTCGAAGACATGCTAAGAGCCTGTGTGTTAGACTTTCAAGGGACATGGGAAGAACACCTAGACCTCATTGAATTCTCATACAACAACAGCTACCACTCAAGCATTCGCATGGCACCCTACGAAGCCCTATACAGACAAAAATGTAGAACCCCCTTATGTTGGGAAGACTTGGTCGAACCAATGACACTAGGGCCCCAATACCTACAGGACACCATAACCAAGGTCAAACACATCCAAGAAAGGATGAAGGCGGCCCAGGACCGCCAGAAATCCTACGCCGACCTAAAGAGAAAACAAGCCGAATTCAACCCCGGAGACAAGGTCTGGTTGAGAATCTCACCCACACGAGGGGTAATGAGATTTGGCAGGAAAGGAAAACTCAGCCCTCGATTTATCGGCCCCTATGAAATCGTGGAAAGAGTCGGGAACCTGGCCTACCGCCTCGCTTTACCCATTGAACTAGAACGGGTACACAACGTATTCCACATATCCCACCACTGTTTGGTTGTGATCAAACTATGATGGGCTGCGGTTCATCGGTCGGTTGCGATCGACCCCTCCGTGTTGCGATACGGGGCAGGGTGCTGCGGGGCCGTGTCAGAGCTATATGCCCTGACCCACATGTATGGGCATGTGATTGGTCCTGTGGCGCCAACAAAGTGTGCTTATGTGATGAGATATGGATAAGATGTTGTTATGTGTGTTTTGAGAAAGTGACTATAGGATTTATGCTAGCAACTGTATATGCTTGGTTATGTGCTTGTCTCTATCTATCGTGCCTGTTCTCTATGCTGGGAAACTGTATATGCTTGGTATAACTGTTGACTGTGCTTATCCCTATCTGTCGAGTCTATTCCCTGTTTTGAAAGCTAGAGTCTCTTAGGATATATCTTCTTGCTTTGAAATGGTTTTCGTATATCTATGTATATATCTATATGTATTGTATTTCAACGCGTTGGAGTGGTTTACTAGCATCTCTCGCTGAACAGATATATTTGGCTTTCAGGCACAGAAGAGTAGACACTGGAGCGCGCTAAAATCTTGAAGCGTAGAAGTAGTTAATTTCCCTTTCGGCCTGCGTGCCATGATTATGTATTTACATTATTGAGGATAATAGTTAGTTAGCTTGTGCACCTGAGTTCTCTAGCTCAGGTGTGGCATAGCACCCCGTACTCTTCATATTATGTTTGGGAATTAATGAGATTTCACCTTTATTATATAAGCTTCAAAATTTTCAAAATTTCGGGGTGTTACAAGCCGGTGGGTGAGGGATCACCCGCCGGCTGCCCGCCGAAAATCACTGCCCGGCAGCGGGTTGCCGGTGGGCAGACGCCTGCCCGGCGCCTGCCCGCTGCCCGGCGGTGATCTTCGGGCAGCGGGTAGGTGGCGGGTACCTCTACCCCCACCAAACCCCCACTGACTCATTTATCACAATTTCGTCCCGGGATCCTTTGTGGAACCCAAAACCATGCTTAGACACTTTTAAACGCAATTAATGACACCACGTAGTCAATTAATGGATCAAAAGTAAGAATCACGTATAACTCATCCTATCACAACTTTTAAACAAAAACAACACCCGAACATGCGAATTCCCACCCAATATATATCAAGAACATTATATCACAAATTCCCAATCCATCCTAGGGCTCTAATCCCTCCCAAATCATTAAAATCACAATTTATCTTTAACATCAAGAATTATCAAGATTTGTCAAAAATCATTATATCAATATCAAGAACCTCTTCTCATCATCAAGATCATCAAGATAATCAAGAACACCACAAGTCATCTTATCAATCATCAAGAATATATCACAAATAACATAGAGGAATTAATCAAGACACACGCATATAGAAGGAGGCCAAGGAAGGAGATTATATCGAAGAAAATAGGTTTTGTTGAGACATGGATTACCTCTTAGCCTTAATTAATCCTCCCTTTGCTATTAAGGTTCTTCCCTAAGATTTCCATCTGTTTGATCTCCCTAGGCTTGGTGGTGGGGAGTCCATTGGGAATTCTTGTGTGGTGATATCTATTGTGGTGTGACTTCTAGGTGCCTCCTATGTCCTTACATATATATCTAGGAGTCCTAATTAGGGTCTGAATGGTATGGTTTTTGTTGGTCCCAAAGGGGTGTGGTAAAAGTCTAGAGGGGGGGGGGGGGGGGTGAATAGACTTTTAAACTTTTCGCGAATGCAACAATTGCTAAAGCAACAGAGATATCAAAACTCTTAACTAGATTGTTAGAGTCTTGTACGCAGCGGAATAGTTAAATACGAGTTGTGTGATTGTGTCAAGTTTATCCACGTGATAAGCAGTAAGTAAATAAAGCAGTAAATGACACAAGGCAATTTATAGTGGTTCGCGAGGTGATGTAATCCTCCTACTCCACTTGCTCTTTTCTCCAAGAGCCAATTCACTATATCCACCACTTCTTGGTTCCAAGATACAATGAATTTCCGTGATCTAGTGCTTTGATCACTAAGCCCACACTAATCACGCCCAGTGCCTCCGACACTGCTGCTTCGGATTTCACAGCTCCGTGCTACTTTCCAGGATTTCACAGCTCCGTGCTACTTTCCCCCCGTCTTCCACGATCCGGTCGACGTATCCCGTGATCTGGTGTTTTGATCACCAAGCCCACACCAATCACGCCCAGTGTTCTCCAACACTGCTGTTTCGGATCTCACAGCTCCGTGTGACAATCCAGGATTTCACAACTCCGTGCTACTTCCCCCCCGTCTTCGACGTATCCCGTGAACTAGTGCTTTGATCACAAAGCCTGCACTAATCACGTCCAGTGTCAGAGGCAATGTGGTTTGATTAGCCTTTTCAAAGGATCATATTAAGAATAATATCTCTCTGTTATTTCAGCCGTTGCTCTGTATGTTGTCTATGTGAAGAGACTTAAAATATTTCTGATGTAGATCTGTTCTTCACGTGAAGGCTCTTTAAAATAATTCATGTAGATCTTGCCTTCTTGGACTTCCATCTTCTGTGTATTTTATTCTCTCTGTATGTGGCTACTGATGAAGTGTTTCGACCAATGAGATGTCTTTGATCTGGGTCTCATTTTGATGGTGAGATTTCAATCCTTGATTGAAACTTAATCTCCAACTTCAGCTCTTACTATTTATAGCTTTGGAACCTCAGCTCCAACTTCTGCTCTTACTATATATAGCTTGATGAGACTTCATCTCTAACTTCATCTCTTTGATTTTGACTTTAACTTGCAAACTGCTTCTCCAACTTCATCTCATACTGCATCTCTTACTTCATCTCTTGCTTCATATTGACTTGACTTATGAAGACTTGACTTTGCAAACCGCATCTCTAATCTCTATTCTCTATTATTTAATTGATTTCGAAACTGATTTTGAAACCTCTGCTCCAACTTAGTCTAACTGATTTTGAATCCTCTGCTCCAACTTAGTCTCGAAACCTCTTTTGAAATCTCTGCTCCAACCGCTGCTCGTACCTTGTCTCCAAGTTCTGCTGCTCTTACCTTGGAGCCTTTTCAAACCTCTGCTCCAACCGCTGCTCTTACCTTGTCTGCTACTCTTACCTTTTCTCCAAGTTCTATTATTTAATTGATTTCGAAACTTCTTTGGAAACCTCTGCTCCAACCTCATCTCTTGGAACTGATTTAAGGCTTCTTTATAAAATTGTAAGGAGTGAGTTTCAAACCTCTATTGAAACTTCATCTCCTACTTAGTTTCGAATTTCTTTCTTGTATTTAATTTTGAAATTTCGAAACCTCTTTTCAAACCTCAGCTCCTACTTCATCTCTTGGAACTGATTTAAGGCTTCTTTATAAAATTGTAAGGAGTGAGTTTCAAACCTGAGACCTTGCGATTTATACACCAAGTTTCCATCCATCTCGGCTGTACAAATTATTAGTAAATATAGCATTCCTCTTGATGTACTTCTTTCTTTCTATAGATGCTTGAGCTTCGAGATTACTTTATGAATTTTGCGATTGCTTCTCGTTTCTTCCATATGAGATTCATCAGTATGACTTTCTTCTTTGAGTTGGGCGTGTGGGCTATATTAGTATACATATCATATGCATACATCTTCTTCTTTGTATTTTTCCCTTTCTTCATATTTGTTAATTTTCCTTTCATGGTCTATGACACGCCTAGACTTAACAAATAAAATTGGGGATTCTAAAATATAATTTGGCATATCAAAATCTATTACAATATATTCCTAACAATTTCCCCCCTTTTGATAATGCCAAAATCCTATACTCAGTCATTGGCTTTAAGTCTTTTCGAAAAATATTTTTGCTCAATTTTATTTGACAAAGCCATGATGAGTTTAACAAATATATTCTAGGAAAAATAAATTGACTCGTGAATTAATTTTAGACAAGTTCCTAATACGCATATTGCATTTTTAGTTCTAGTCATTTTTCTCTTTTGTTATGCGTTTCACAAGCTTGTCTTTTTAATTCACATACTAATTACAAGTTAAGATATTAAAAACAGATATAGACCACTTTAGGAAATTAACATAACTTGTACGATCATAATAAGGAAAAATACTTGATAATTTCGAAACAGTAGTTTTACAAAACACAGGTTTCGAAAAATATAGATCAGATTACCTCTTTTGCCTCTTATCACTTTTTCCGTTCTTCAAAACATCTTTGATGTGTTCCCTCAACTTGTACACATCATTCTTGATACGCTCACAGAAGAATTCTTTGTTGACTTGTCTGGCAAGGTAATTTTCATATGCTTCTTTCAGAGTTTTTCCCGGTAGAACTCCAGCTTCGATCCATTCAATGCATTCATTGAAGCTTCTACCGTGGCCAAGAGAATTTCCTGTGGTTCCAGTGAGTTTTTGCAAATCAAACCACATTTCCATCTTCTTTCTCTTTCTCTGTTCTTCCTTATTCTTTTCAGTTACCCAGTGAGCTACTTCAGCTGGGGATTGCTTTTTGATCATGGCAGGTGCGTTTTCTTTGGTCCATACGATAGATGGTATATCGGTTTTGGAGCAATTGAACCAATCATCAAATTTTCCTTTAGAAGTACCTGCACCTAAACCATAGTTAGAAAATTGAGCAAAACCCAAACCACCTGGAGATGTTTGTTGTCCACGGCCTCGGCCTTGGCCACTTGGTGGTGTAGCTTGTGGTTGCCCAAAAAAGTATTCTTGTTGTTGAGCCGCCATATGACTGAGATATTCTTTCCCCCTTTTGGCTTTATCAGCAAGAAAATTAAGAACACGGGTATCTCGGTCTTGGTTGGCTTTCACAATCTTGATTCCTTCACTAGCTACGTCAGAAGTATTCTGCAAAGTTTCCAACTTCTGAGTCATGGAGGATAGCTCAACTTCAAGTTGATTGATTCTTCGTTCTTGATCTTGTATGGCCTTCAGTTGCCTCATATGACGTTCATAATTGATCTTTTCGGCTTCCTCCTTTTCTTTCTTCAAATTTTTGATCACTTCAACCAAACTGGCAGTGATATCAGCCTTCAAACGTCCTTCTGTTCTTTCAATCTTGGACTCCAAAGATATATGCTTTTCAAAGATTTGTGTAAAATTTGACCTTGTGTTGTCAAATTCTTGCATCGCCATATGTCCTTGATCCTTCAAAGTAGTTCCGATCTTGTGGCAGATTGTATCTCCAGATTCGGATACTTTGGAAAACAAAGTTGTTAGAATATCATCTTCATCTTCTTCAGGCCGGTGGTGTGTTGTCCAGTTTAGATTATGTAAAGATCTGAGAAACTTCCTTCTTGAATCTGCTAGAACTGGAGTTTCTACAAGTTGTAGGCTTCTTTCTTCAGATGATTCGGCCATGGTGGAATTTTCTTGACAACTGGCTTCTTTTCCAAGATTTTCTCCTTCTCTATTGACTTCCTCTTCTCCTTTATAATTGTCAATATCTTGAGAGAAACTAGGATTTGAGAGAATAGGCTGCTCAGACAAAGGTATGTCTTCTAGTGGGGATTGGAAGTTTGTAGTAGCTTTGACAGAGACATTTTGTACTGCCACTTCAATTAATTGTCCCCCCCCCCCCAATTAATTCTCTATTTTCAATCTGAATTTCTTCTCTTACTGGTTCTCCCATCTCTTCTCTATTCTCATCTCCAACATCTTCTCTTATTTCTTCTCTGACCACGTCAACGTCATCTCTGGCAGAGTCATACAAAATTGTCAACATCCTTTTCTAACAAGATTGTTTAGTTTCTTGTTGTGTACGTTTTTGAGAATTAATCTTTATATGAGGTCGAGAGATAGAGAGAGATAAAAACGACACTTTTATTTAGAACTCCTTCTTAGGGAGTTTCACAAGAACTACACATTTTTTTTTCACATCATCATTTTTCTTAGTTCTTGTTAGAGGAGAAGGTCGTCCCTAAGCTTGCATCAGAGTCACTTCGTGGAGGAGACGGACAGTAGCCGGGTCCAGAGCCATCACTGAATTGGCACTCACAAAGATGCTTTCCATCTTCGTAGTTTGAGCTTGCCGAGGAATAGGTTGAGGCAAAGAACCTCGTGTAGTCCACTGGAGGCCTGATGTTGGGATTCACTGGTGCCGGTGGTGGAGGCGGTGGAAGAACCTGTTCCGAGAGAGGCGGCAAGGGAGTTTGTTCTTGCGTGTTCAACGCTTCATCCATCAGATTGTTCAGGTAGAACATGTAGTCTGGGTCAGGCATGTTTAACAATTGATCATACATATTGGACCAATGGCACAAAGTTTTGGAAAGGTGGCTCATCTTCATACACAAAACTCGGTTCCCTTGGCGGTGAGATGGAAACTGGATTTTCCAACATCTTGAACGGGTCAAAGGTGTTCTTCTTGTCATGCTTCATTGCTGGTCTTCCAAGCTCTTCATCTTTAGAGAGCAGCACGAGAGGATCATCCATGGTGTCCCCGATCAAGTGTCCTCCATGAGCATTCCGTATAGCCCTCAGCTTCTGTTGTCTCACACGTTCCCACACACGTTTGGATGTTCTCCTTGGCACGTTTTCTCCATCTTTGTTCTTGGACCCCATTGTTTCACCTGCAAAATAGACACACGAAAGACTCTTCTTCGCCGGTTTGGTTCTTCGACTCTTCTTCCTAATTTATAGCGAGAAGAAGGTGCTAGATGAACTTAGTGGGCTCTAGGGTTTATTGTAAACGATGAACCTTACTTATGACTTTCGGCTAGGAGCTTAATTTCTCATTGGATGAGGGGGACGGTGGATGGGAAAGGATTCGACGTGTAACACTTCTCAAAAGGTAATTATGTGGCTAAAATAAATATGGGATGGTTTGGAAATTAATTTTGAGTCGACAGGTGGAGATTTGAATTTCAGAGTGGAGATTTCTGAATTGATTTGAAGAGAGTTTGGAGATATGAAAGGAGATTAGGTTGGAGAGATGGTTTAGGAGGAGGATTCTCAAACAGATTGGTTAGTTCTCTCACAAAATAAATAAATAATATAACATAAAATATCTCCAACTTTCAGAAATTGAATTTTCTTTAAAAAAATAACAACCACACGATTAAAAATTAAATTTAAACACTTTGGTGGTATCAAATGTCTTTTGGGATTTAGTTACCAAAAACAATTAGGAAACAAACACATTTATACTTATATATATATACACGTACACGGTAATACATATATATAAACAACACAAATTTTGGTAAATAATTAAATTTATAACTTCTTCCCAAAAACAAGATTTAGAAACCAAAAATAACTTGATACCAATTTTTGAAAAACTTTTCGTATGGCAACTTCCAAATCAAAAACAAATAATGACTAAACACATGTAGCACATGCAATTCATAACAAATATTTATCATGCCCCAAATAATTTAAAATCAACTTAAGAGCAATCAGGCATGTAAATAAATCATTCAAGAAGATTAATACACATGTACGAAAGATTTACTTGCATCTCAAGTAACAAATTAAACCATCATGCGATTAACCTCAAAAATTCCGAAAATTGCACATTTATTAAAACAATTTTGCATGGCACATAAGCACACGTAAAACATCACATGCAAATATATAAACAAATAGATAACACATATTACAAAATTATTCACGTAATTTTCAAACAAAAACATAAACAAACAATACTAAATAAATTAAATTGAGCATACGTATCAATTAAAATATGGAAATTAAGTCCAGTGATACTTAGCTCAATTCGATCATTCCCAATTCGTGCCTTAGTGTAGCATATCTCGTTTCGCATAAAGGCTTTGTGAGAATGTCTGCAACTGGATTCTCCGTAGGGATATACTCGATTTTTAGATCTTTCTTTTCAACATGATCCCTTATGAAGTGATGTCGAATGTCGATGTGTTTGGTTCTTGAGTGAAGCACCGGATTGTGAGTAATCGCAATTGCACTAGTATTAACACAATAAATACTAACGTCATCACAATTTACTCCGTAATCTTTCAATTGTTGCTTCATCCACAATATTTGAGCACAACAACTCCCTGCAGCAACGTATTCGGCCTCGGCGGTACTAGTGGCGATGGAATTTTGCTTTTTGCTAAACCAAGAAACAAGCCTTCCCCCCAAGAATTGGCATGTCCCGGAAGTGATTTTTATGTCTATTTTACAACCTGCAAAATCCGCATCTGAAAAACCCGTTAGAGTAAAATCTGTACCTTTAGGATACCATAATCCTACGTTGATCGTTCCTTTTAGATATCTTATAATCTTCTTTGTTGCGGTGAGGTGGCTTTCTTTTGGATTTGCTTGGAATCTTGCACACACTCCCACAGCATAAGATATGTCCGGCCGGCTTGCAGTGAGGTATAGTAGTGAACCAATCATTCCTCTATATTTTGTTTGATCGACATCTTTTCCATCTTCGTCCTTGTCTAGCCTCAATGATGTACTCATAGGAATTTTGATTGATGATTTCCCATCAAGGCCAAACTTCTTGATCAAGTCGCGGGTGTACTTGGCTTGATTGATGAAAATTCCTTCTTTCATTTGTTTAACTTGTAAGCCCAAGAAGTAATTAAGTTCACCTATCATGCTCATTTCGAATCTTTTCTGCATAAGCTTTGAAAACTTCTCACACAAAGAATTGTTAGTGCTTCCAAATATAATATCATCAACATATATTTGCACTAATAAAATATGTTCACCATCTTGAATTCTAAATAAAGTTTTGTCAACTTGGCCTTTGGTGAATCCACAGCTTATCAAGAACATTGACAAGGTATCATACCAAGCTCTTGGTGCTTGTTTAAACCCATACAATGCCTTTTTAAGTTTGTAGACTTTGTCACCTTCGGCTTTTACCTCAAAACCTGGGGGTTGTTCGACATAAACTTCTTCTTCAAGTAATCCATTCAAGAATGCACTCTTGACGTCCATTTGGTAGACGGTGAAGTCTTTGTGTGCGGCATAAGCTAGGAAAATTCTTATTGCTTCAAGTCTTGCTACGGGTGCAAAGGTTTCATCAAAATCTATTCCTTCTTCTTGCGAATATCCCTTTGCAACGAGCCTTGCTTTATTCCTAACAATTACGCCGTCTTCGTTTGCTTTGTTCCGGAAGACCCATTTTGTTCCTACAACATTATGATCATATGGTCTTGGAACAAGTTCCCAAATGTCATTCCATTTTAATTGATCAAGCTCCTCTTGCATGGCGTCAATCCAACTCTGATCGCTTAAAGCTTCGTCCACTTCTTTTGGTTCAATTTGAGATAAATAACACGCGAACAATGCTTCCATTCTTGAGGATCTTGTCTTCACGCCATCGCGTATATTTCCAATGACTACATCTGGAGGGTGATTTTTGAGCCATCTCAAATCTGGTTCAAAAGGGTGCATGATACTGGATGGGTTCGTCGGTTGAGAATTGGAGTGCACTGGGCGAATTTCAGCATTAATTTCTTGGTCTCCAACTTGATCTTCAACCTCATCTCTAATTGGCTCTCCAACTGGATCTCCAACCTCTTCTCTAATTGGATCTCCATCCTCATCTCTATTAATATTATAATTAATTGTGCCACTTGCACTTTCTGGATGAGAGATGGGATTTTCTAGAGAATTGGTTTCCAGCTCATCTAAACCCTACAAAACATCTGCACACGTATCATTAATATCACCAAAATCAATTTGACACCTGTTACCATTTTGCATGTCATCCACGTCCAGTGCATTATTTTTGGTGTGCGATTTTTCATCAAACACCACGTGTATGGACTCTTCAACCACCATTGTTCTTTTATTTAATATTCTGAATGCTTTGCTGGTAGTCGAATATCCTAGAAAAATTCCTTCATCTGCACGCTCATCAAAAGCTTTTAGATGCAATTTATCATTAATATGAATAAAACATTTGCATCCAAAAAAATGAAAATAATTAATATTTGGTTTTCTCCCTTTGTATAATTCATATGGCGTCTTCTTGTACTGCTTGTGAATGATGCTTCTATTTTGTGTGTAGCAAGCAGTGTTGATAGCTTCCGCCCAATATCTTTTCGGGAGACCGGATGCACTAATCATCACTCGTGCGGCTTCTTTGAGCGTCCGGTTTCTTCTTTCAGCTACGCCATTTTGTTGCGGCATTCTTGCAGCAGATAGTTGATGAGAAATTCCTTGTACATCGCAAAATGATTGAATCATACTATTCATGAACTCGGTTCCGCAATCGGTTCAGATTTTTGATATTTTCATATCCTTCTCATTTTGTAGTTGCTTCAACAGCTTTGGTAGCACTTGTTCAACTTCGCTTTTCTTCTTGATAAACACGGTCCAAGTGTACCTGGAAAAATCATCAACAACAACAAGAGTATATTTCTTACCACTCACACTTATTGGATCGACCGGTCCAAACAAGTCCATGTGTAGTAAGCTTAGCGGTCTTGACATTGACTCTTGCGTCTTTGATTTGAACGACGATTTAATTTGTTTTCCACGTTGGCATGCGTCGCACACTTGGTCTTTCTTGAAGACAATATTTGGTAAACCTTCTACAAGATTTTTCTTTGCAAGTTGATTGATTATCTTGAAGTTTAGATGGTTGAGCTTTCTATGCCATTCCCAATTTGCATCATTTGAATTTCTGGCTATTAAGCATACAGACTCTTTGCTTGTGCTCCAATCAACAACGTACATATTTTTCTTCCTTGCTCCAGTGAGTAGTACTTCCTTTGTTGTTTCATTTTTGATTAGGCACTTATCTTTGGAAAATTCCACAAGATAGCCTTTATCACAAAATTGACTAGTACTCAGCAAGTTGAACTTCAATCCTTCTACGTACGATACATCTTCAATTTTTATTCCATTTCTTTCAATCGTACCAACTCCTTTGGTAATTCCATAATTTTGATTTCCTCCAAAAATCACTTTTGGTCCATCGATTTTCTTCAAATTCACTAGATAAGATTTATTTCTCGTCATGTGGCGGGAGCAGCCACTATCGATGTACCAAACATCCTACAAAAAAGATTAATTATTTTTAGGTACCCATTCTTGTTTGGGTCCTTTGTTGTTAGTGATTTTTGGTAGCCAAACCCACTTAGATCTTATTGAATTAAGATAAGGTGGTTTGTAACCATTTGAGACTTGATAATCAAAATTAACTCTAGAAAACATTTTTGGTGCCTGGTTTTGAAAATCATTTTTATACTTTGGCACCTGGGAAGTAGATTGTTGTTTTAGCCTATGAAAAACATTAAACCTGGACTTGGTCCATGGTTTATAATCACACAATCAATCTTGCTCAGTGGGATATAATCTCCCAGCCCCAATCCTTGGAAAACTTCCCTCTTTCCTATGAGGTCTTTTTGCACTTAACTCATTGGCATATCTTTTGTGTTTATTGAACCTTTGTTGCTTAGCCGTGATATTATAAGGATTCGGCCTAGCAATATTCATCTTTGCATTTGGTTGATAGCCAAGTCCTCGTTTCATTGTGCTATTCTGACTCTTAACAGATTTTACCACTTGAACTTTATTATTTAAAGTAGTAGCAAAATTAGTCAGATTTTGAGGGGTTTGAGAACATGTGGAGTCATAACCAATTCCGGTTCTATCTCTTGATGGCTTTTGCATGTTTACCATTTTATCCATGATCTTGGATGAATTAGTAAACGAAGCAATGGTAGCTCTTAGATTATGTTCTCTAACCTCTCTAGCTTTACACTCTTCTTGAAGACAAATATTTTTACTCTTCAAGTGAAGCATCTTGCAATTTTTTATTCATCTCTTCTTTTTCAAGAATTAGAATATTATTGCGCTCCTTGAGTTGAGAATGAGTGGCCAAGATCTCTTGCCAATCTCGCATTAGATTGCCAATAGATTCACGAGAAAAGGAAGTACTGACTGAAGTAAAAGAATTAGATGTTACCTCTTCTTCCTCTGCTCCAAGTGCCATTAGACAATCTTCACTCAACTCATTTGATTTGCATACTAGTGCTCTATCATTTTCTGAACTCGAACTTTCATCGCTCGATGACGATTCGTCGGATTCATTATCTTCATTCGGCTCATTGCTAAGTAGCGCCTTTCTTTTGTCACGTTTGAATCTTCGATCTTTGTTATCGAATTTATTCGGTGTAGATACAACGTTTTTGCCTTGATATTTGATAACGATCGGATGTGGACAATTTATTTTAAAATGTCCGGGTTTGCGGCAGTTGTAGCATAGATCGTTCATTTCATCAACTTTTTCTTCATTCGGCTTCCATGCACCATTTTGATTTCCACGAGAGAAATTTTGATTTCTTCGTGATGAATATTTGTTGTCTCCTTTTCACATGAATTTCCTGAACTTTTTAACAAAGAGAGCAAACTGTTCATCAGTCATAAAATCAATATTATCTACTGACCTGGAGGTTAACGGTTGTTCGACCACTAGAGCTGGATTTCGAACTTCATAATCTTCATCATTTTTGGCCTTCATTTCGAACTCATATGCTTTAAGATCACTAAACAATTTGTCGGTTGACAACGTTCTTAGATCTCGGTGATCTCGCATAGCCGTAACCTTCATGTCCCATGCGGATGGTAAGCCTCGTAGAATTTTGAGATTGATTTCTTTTTGGCTAATTTCTTTGCCAAGATCATTAATCTCTCCAAGAATTTTGATCATTCTTGCTTCCATGTCAACAATGCTTTCACTTGATAGCATTTTGAAATCTTCGAACTTCTTCATGGCTATCGTGAGCTTGTTGTCTTTTTCTTGTTCATCGCCTTCACCAATCTTGATGAGAGTATCCCAAATTTCCTTCGCGGTTGTGCATTTTCGAATTTTTGGGAATATTGTATCATCAACGGTTTTGAATAGAATATCTTTGGCAATGTTGTCAAGATTATTTCTTTTTCTATCGTCGGATGACCATTCCGGTTTCGGCTTTGGTACATATTGTTGAGCATTGGATGATAGAAGAAATGTTGTGTTGACTTTCAATATTTCTATCGGTCCATTAGAAATGACTTCCCACATTTCATCATGTAAGGCCGATAAATGAACCTGCATACGAACTTTCCAATCATCAAATTTATCAAGTGAGAATAATAAATTTTGAGCTAAATCTTTATTCATTTTCACGTTGGAAAAGAATAATACAATCCAATCACACACTGGTAAAATGGATCTGTCTAGCAGTCAAAAGCAAGGTTGACCCAAAATAGACAACTTGCTCTGATACCAACTGTTGGTCCCAATCATCAAGAATATATCACAAATTGCATAGAGGAATTAATCAAGACACACGCATATAGGAGGGCAAGGAAGGAGATTATATCGAAGAAAATAGGTTTTGTTGAGACATGGATTACCTCTTAGCCTTAATTAATCCTCCCTTTGCTATTAAGGTTCTTCCCTAAGATTTCCATCTGTTTGATCTCCCTAGGCTTGGTGGTGGGGAGTCCATTGGGAATTCTTGTGTGGTGATATCTATTGTGGTGTGACTTCTAGGTGCCTCCTATGTCCTTACATATATATCTAGGAGTCCTAATTAGGGTCTGAATGGTATGGTTTTTGTTGGTCCCAAAGGGGTGTGGTAAAAGTCTAGAAGGGGGGTGAATAAACTTTTAAACTTTTCGCGAATGCAACAATTGCTAAAGCAACAGAGATATCAAAACTCTTAACTAGATTGTTAGAGTCTTGTACGCAGCGGAATAATTAAATACGAGTTGTGTGATTGTGTCAAGTGTATCCACGTGATAAGCAGTAAGTAAATAAAGCAGTAAATGACACAAGGAAATTTATAGTGGTTCGCGAGGTGATGTAATCCTCCTACTCCACTTGCTCTTTTCTCCAAGAGCCAATTCACTATATCCACCACTTCTTGGTTCCAAGAAACAATGAATTTCCGTGATCTAGTGCTTTGATCACTAAGCCCACACTAATCACGTCCAGTGCCTCTGACACTGCTGCTTCGGATTTCACAGCTCTGTGCTACTTTCCAGGATTTCAAAGCTCCGTGCTAATTTCCCCCCGTCTTCCACGATCCGGTCGACGTATCCCGTGATCTGGTGCTTTGATCACCAAGCCCACACCAATCACGCCCAATGTTCTCCAACACTGCTGTTTCGGATCTCACAGCTCCGTGTGACAATCCAGGATTTCACAACTCCGTGCTACTTTCCCCCCCGTCTTCGACATATCCCGTGAACTAGTGCTTTGATCACAAAGCCCGCACTAATCACGTCCAGTGTTCTCCAACACTGTTGATTCACTTGTTTGTAGAAAAACAAGTTTCACTGACTTTCCAACTTTGAGACTTCTTGAATGGATCTTCAATATGCAGCAAGTCTCTCAATGATGAAGAATTAAACACTCTTGAATATTTTCTCTTTGAACTCTCTGAGTGTTTTTCTCACTCTGAATATTTTCTCACTTGATTATAACACTTGTTCGTATATGCAGTTCGTTGCTTGTGTTGGAAGTATTGAAAGTGTGTTGATCTGCTTCATTCTTCATCCTTTTATAGCTGGTCTTGAGAAGTTGTCCGTTGGAAAAAGAAAATCTCAAATTTGAATTGTAGATCTTCAAATTTGAATTCCAAGTCTCAGATTTCATTTCTTGTAGCCTTTTGCAGAAGATCTGTAGCCTTTTCAGAGGATCATATTAAGAATAATATCTCTATGTTATTTCGGCCGTTGCTCTGTATGTGGTCCATGTGAAGAGACTTAAAATATTTCTGATGTAGATCTGTTCTTCACGTGAAGGCTCTTTAAAATAATTCATGTAGATCTTGATTTCAATCCTTCATTGAAACTTAATCTCCAACTTCAGCTCTTACTATTTATAGCTTTGGAACCTCAGCTCCAACCGCTGCTAGTTCTATTATTTAATTGATTTCGAAACCTCTTCTCTTCCTTATTTTCGAAACCTCTATTGAAACTTCATCTCCTTCTTAGTTTCGAATATGTTGTATTTAATTTCGAAACCTCTTTTCAAACCTCAGCTCCTACTTCATCTCTTGGAACTGATTTAAGGCTTCTTTATAAAATTGTAAAGAATGAATTTCAAACCTGAGACCTTGTAGTTTATACACCAAGTTTCCATCCATCTCAGCTATACAAATTATTGGTAAATAGATGTACTTCTTTCTTTCTATAGATGCTTGAGCTTCAAGATTACTTTATGAATTTTGCGCTTGCTTCTCGTTTCTTCCATATGAGATTCATCAGTATGACTTTCTTCTTTGAGTTGGGTGTGTGGGCTATTTTAGTATACATATCATACGCATACATCTTCTTCTTTGTATTTTTCCCTTTCTTCATATTTGTTAATTTTCCTTTCATGGTCTATGACACGCCTAGACTTAACAAATAAAATTGGGGATTCTAAAATACAATTTGGCATATCAAAATCTATTACAATATATTCCTAACAGTTTTACTAATTCTATTCCTTATAAGACTAAGGGCTTGGTTTAGGGATAAGGGTTCATGGTCCATGGTGGACCATATCAATTAATTAAAGGGAATCCTAATCATAATTTGAATAGTAAAGGCCTACTTTCTTCATTCCTAATAAATAATTAGGTCTATGACTCCTAATGAGAATCTGGTTAGTAAAAAGGTTTACTCACTTTATTCCTAATAGGCTTAAGACTCTAGTTTAGGCAAGAGTCCACGATCCATGGTGGACCACATTAATTAATTAAAGGAAATCCTAGCAAAATTAAATCCCTTTTTAATTATTATTAACAGAATTAATTAAATAATTAATCCGAGATTGAAGGCCGTAACACGGGGTGTTACACTCTCCCCCCTTACAAGAAGCTTCGTCCCCGAAGCTTAGAAATCATTTTGGGGTAAAGAGCCCGAATTAGTATAAAGAAAGTATTATACGGGAGATATATACATATACACATATAAATTTACTGGGTTTAAGCCTAACTATTGTGCTAGCAAAATGCATCAAATAATAAGATTATGAATATGCAACTCACATTATGTTAATTTTACGGATGAATGATAACATAACATAGAAGTCTTACACATGGCATGTTCATTGTGTAATTAATTTTATAATGATTTAACACATAGGATCACAAGTTGCACCGATTATTTATTTATGTACCTATTTAAGAGGCAAGTACTACGTGTGTGCAAATTCGGATAGTCACATAATTATTATAAAGCACATATTTACATATTTGAAGTTGTTAAATAATAACTAGTCTTATGGAAATCATAAAACACATGTATGTATTATTCAACATGTTAAACTAGTGTATGATTAACAATTGAATTCATGTACTCAACGTCGTGTCATAATCAAACGATTGTTATATAAATTCAGGAAAGTCATAAATCATATAACAATTATTCAAATAGCGAAGATCGGATTTTGAGGAAATGTTTTAAGTAGTTTAGGAGGGAGGCTCTTGCTTCTTATGTGGTAAATAAGTTCTAGGGAGACAGTAGAGTTAGTATCTTTATTTTGCATACCATGGATAATTGTGGGTAATCACATAACAAGTATTGGTGCTTGTATGCAGATTGCTCGTAATTAATAATATTGTATATATGCATAGTTGGATGCCTTATAACATATAGTTTCGTCTAACATGCTTTGTGTATATACATGAATGCGTGTAAGTGTGTGTTTTGACATAAACGTGCCGGCTATGTGTATTACGTATGAAAATATAAATTTCCACCTATAATTGGAATATGCAATTCGCATACAAATATTCTTTAATATTTACGAGTAAAATAGTATATGTTCTCAAATACTAAAAGGTTTATCTTGAGAAATCTTGACAGAATTTGACCGCACAATTACTTAGGAAAATTAGTTCTATCCCGGTGGTGAATAAATTTTAGGTAGGCATAAATCTTACCTCTAGGAGCCCAGGATACCTAAACAACTTAGGATTAAAGACCCTTGATTGCTAATTCCTAAATCAATTGGTGACATGATGATGAGACTAAAGTTTTTTTTTTTTTTTTTTATAATTACCTAGGGAAGGTAGGGGTGGTAACAGGGAGGTCATGCGAGGGGGAAATGTAGAATTAGGGCTATCTCAGGATATGTGTATACAGGAGTGATGTAATTTCTATGGAATGGTATTTTAGGGTTAGGATATGTTAAGTGCAAACTCATAGATGCATATAAGATTATCATGGCTAGGGTACATGTGTATGGTTTTGGGGCTAGGGATATTATTGTATATAATATGACTGTAACAATTTATTTGAATATGTATGAATAAGGGAGGATGTTCTATGGGTTCACAAGTCTATATATATGTGAATATATAAGCATATAGGGGTGTACCGTATATGACGCAACCATGGAAGACTTAGGTTTAGGCAAAGTGACTAGGGTTAGAGGGTAATTATAATGAAAATAATAATAATAGTAGTAGTAATAATAATAATAATAATAATAATAATAATAATAATAATAATAATAATAATAATAATAATAATAATAATAATAATAATAATTTGCGTGTAGGTGTAGCATACAAATATATATATATATATATATATATATATATATATATATATATATATATATATATATATATATATATATAATAGAGTTTTTAGGGGAATATATTTAGAATAGTAGTGATGTACCTATTTATGTGTAAATGTTTGTTTAGGGGGGGTCCTTATCATAGTGGTCAAGGGTTCTGAACAAGGCATTGGAGGCTTGTGGTCTATTATGCAACATGGACCAAAGTCTAGAGGGATAGTTTTAAGATAGTTTGGGGATGAAATATAATTTTTTTTTTCCAAGGACAGTTTCTAGATGACCACTTGGTTTAGGTTCCTCGGGTTTCTCCCGATCTCACTCATATTGTCTTTCGGGTCGAAACTTAATACGCAATGTACCCGAGGATTTAGATTTCTAGAAGTAGAATTAGTCCCTATAATTTCTATGTAACTTATAAACAAATCAATTAGGAAGATAATTCGACTCTTATGTTCAAGCATTAGATTGTTGTTTACATGTTAAACACATAAGAAGTATTAAGGAAGACACACAAATGCACAATGGATCAATAAAACGAGAAATCAAGAAAACATACCGTACCAGTGGGCGCGAGGTGGGCGGTCGACCGCCTGTCAAGTCCCCACTGGAACGTGGCAGTGGGCACGTGGTGGGTGGTCGACCTCCTGCCAAGGCCCCACTGGAACGTGACTGTGAAGAAGGAATCTCTTCGGGAAAGTCCCGAGAATGCACAGATTTAAGTCCAAACAATTTCATGCTTATATGAACAATAAAATGGATTTAAATGCATAGAAAATCTTAGGAAATCACATTATAATGACACTAACAAGGGACACGGTAGACATTCAAGGAGATATCATAAGGATCACACACCCCATTCTTCCCCTTCCTAATTAAAGCTATGTTCCCCAAAATTTCATGCAAACTCATGTAAGTACTTATCGGGCTATTAGTGAGTTAACTATATTGGTCAATTATGATTAGGACAAGTGAGCTCTTATAAGCAGAATAACATTACTAATTGCAAGTTCCGAAATACTTTATCAAGCAACAGACATCCAAATAACGCATGTTTGATCAAATATCTGAGCAATAATATGCAGTTCCTAACTTGATCTAAAATCAATTAGGAACATATGCTTAAGCAAATAAACAAGTATGATAATCAAAGAGTGATAAGCAACAAAGCAGGTAAAGGCATGCAAGGACATCACAAATTTCTAGGGAAAGCATGTGGAATGAAGAGTTAGTGTGTTGTGCCCTTACCTTGACGGGATAAGCGAAGGGGGAAATTCTTTAAATTAATGAGGGATTAAGTGGGGGGCGGTTATGTAATGATAGGTAGGCTCACAATCTCACCGTGCGTCCTAAGATTCCTGAATCTTATGTTCCTAAATACCTAGAGTTCAAGCCTAATATCCTAAATTCTGGTCTTAAGAATCTTATCCTAGGGTCAAACTTAGGCTCTGATACCAACTGTAACACCCCGAAAATTTGAAACTTTTAAAACTTATATAATAAAGGTGAATTCTCATTAAATCCCAAAATAGAGTATTATTAAACATAAGGGACCCCACATCTGAGCTGGAGAACTCAGATGCACAGGCTAAACTAACTAATTATCCTCGATACATCATTGAGGCACGCAGGCCAAAAGGAAAACTATCTATCTACTCCAAGCTCTTCTAGCGCGCTCTGGGAATTATTCAGCTGTGCCTGAAAGCCAAATATATCTGTTCAGCGAATGATGCCGGTAACCCACTCCAACGCGTTGAAATACATTATAGATAGATATATATAGATATACGAAAATCATTTTGAAGCAGGAAGATATATACTTAAGAGACACTAGTTTTAAAACCAGGAATAAACTCAGCAAATAGGGACAAGCACATCAAACAATAATAAACAGTTAAGTAGAGATAACAACATAAGGAATACGCATTTAAGGTCACAAATCACTTTCCAATTCCAAAACACATCATCATCCAATCACCATTCATATCACATAATCGTTGATGGCGCCACGGGACCAATCGCATGCCCCGAACATGAGGGTTAATGCTTATAGCATTAACACGGCCCCGCAGCACCCTACCTCAGTACCGTGGTACGAGGGGAGTTGATCGCAACCAACCCTTTGACAACCGCTGACGAACTCAACGTCGGATCACGATCCGACACACCGCTGACGCGCCCAGTCGGTGGACCGTGATCCCCTTTACAAGGGGGGACTTACGACCCTACACACCGTTGATGCGCACAGTCGGTGGACCGTAGCGGATCAAGCCCGACACACTGCTGAGCTAAACTCAGTCGGTGGGCGAAGATCCTCAGAGACTACGGCCCTCCAAACCGATGTCCCATCACTCGGTGGATCGCAGCCAGCCGTAGCCCTACACACCGCCTGATTACTCAGGTCGGTGGACTACAGCCTTCCTCGGCTTGTTGGCCCTACACATCGCGTGGCGCGTCCAGGTCGGTGGGTCATATCACCGAGGCCCATGTGGAACTTCAGTCCTATATAATCTTTATATACCTGACTGGTCTCTACCTGCCTGGTTAACAGTTGGGATGGTTCTCAGCCCATTCAACTGCCCGTATAGTGGACCTCAGTCCTATATAATATTTATATACCTGACCGATCTTAACCAGCCTGGTTAACAGTTGGGATGGTTCTCAGCCCATTCAACTGCCCGTATAGCCCACTTGATCTTAACCAAGCTGGGGTCATGCATCACGTAACACACAATAGCACATAATAACACATAATAGTACATAGGGAAGGGGGGATATGTAATTAAGTTTACGTGTGATCATTCAAATACTAAGAATCCTCCTAAGGGGTTCATACGACTTCCACTTAGGTCAACGGGTTACCAATTCGACTAGCATGTGGTTCCTAAGATTCACTTATCCTACGAACGGTTCCCGAAACATCAAACTAGACTCAGGCACGACAAACGGGGTCCGTTGGGACACCACGGGGAATGGGGAACACCAGACGGGGAAGCCGGGGACCCGGGATGGGTCATGGACCAGCGGGTAGCCGGTGGGTGAGGGATCACCCGCCGGCTTCCCGCTGGAGATCACTGCCCGGCAGCGGGTTGCCGGCGGGCGGACGCCTGCCCGCTGCCCAGCGGTGTTCTTCGGGCAGCGGGTAGGTGGCGGGTACCCCTACCCCCACCTACCCCCCACTGACTCATTTATCACAATTTCGTCCGGGGATCCTTTGTGGAATCCGAAACCATGCTTAGACACTTTTAAACACAATTAACGACACCACGTAGTCAATTAATGGATCAAAAGCAAGAATCACGTATAACTCATCCTATCACGACTTCTAAACATAAACAACACCCGAACATGTGAATTCCCACCCAGTATATATCAAGAACATTATATCACAAATTCCCAATCCATCCTAGGGCTCTAATCCCTCCCAAATCATTAAAATCACAATTTATCTTTAAAATCAAGAATTATCAAGATTGGTCAAGAATCGTTATATCAATATCAAGAACCTCTTCTCATCATCAAGATCATCAAGATTATCAAGAACACCACAAGTCATCTTATCGATCATCAAGAATATATCACAAATAACATAGAGGAATTAATCAAGACACACGCATATAGAAGGAGGCCAAGGAAGGAGATTATAGCCAAGAAAATAGGTTTTGTTGAGACATAGGTTACCTCTTAGCCTTAATTAATCCTCCCTTGGCTATTAAGGTTCTTCCCTAAGATTTCCATCTATTTGATCTCCCTAGGCTTGGTGGTGGGGAGTCCCCTGGGAATTCTTGTGTGGTGATATCTATTGTGGTGTGACTTCTAGGTGCCTCCTATGTCCTTACATATATATCTAGGAGTCCTAATTAGGGTCTGAATGGTATAGTTTTACTAATTCTATTCCTTATAGGACTAAGGGCTTGGTTTAGGGATAAGGGTCCATGGTCCATGGTGGACCATATTGATTAATTAAAGGGAATCCTAATCATAATTTGAATAGTAAAGGCCTACTTTCTTCATTCCTAATAAATAATTAGGTCTATGACTCCTAATGAGAATCTGGTTAGTAAAAAGGTTTACTCACTTTATTCCTAATAGACTTAAGACTCTAGTTTAGGCAAGGGTCCACGATCCATGGTGGACCACATTAATTAATTAAAGGAAATCCTAGCCAAATTAAATCCCTTTTTAATTATTATTAACGGAATTAATTAATTAATTAATCCGAGATTGAAGGCCGTAACACGGGGTGTTACAATGTCGGCCTCGATGTTGTCCGCCCGAGAGATGTGCTCTATCTCATAGGCTCCGAATTCTGTCAGCATTTCTATTGCTTTCTCCTTATACTGGGCCATCCGAACGTTCTTAGCTTCACAGGTGCCGGAGATTTGTCCGACCACTAACCGGGAGTTAGTTTTGATTCGCAATCGTTCCACTCCCAGCGTTTTGGCGAGTTGAAGGCCGCCCAACACAGCCTCATACTCGGCTTCGTTATTGGATGTTGGAAACAAATAACTCAGGGCGTAGTAAAGCCGGAATCCCTCTGGGGTAATTAGCATAACTCCCCCTCCGCAGTGTTGTCGACTTGCTGCTCCATCCGCGTGCAGCTCCCACCATGCGCCCGAGCTGTCCTCCGTGATGCCCTCTTTCTCGCCTCCCCCTACTGTGCACTCGACCAAGAAGTCGGTCAAGGCTTGCCCTTTTATGGACGGTCGTGGTTGATACTCGATCCCGTACTGGGTTAGTTCCATGGCCCACTTTACTAGCCGACTGGACGATGTAGGGTTTCGCAACACGCTCCCTAGAGGCTGATCGGTCAGGACCCGGACGGTATGAGCCTGGAAATAGGGCGCCAGCTTGCGCATGGTGATCACTAGTGCGTAAACAATTTTTTCCAAGGCTGTGTACCGCGTCTCGGCGTCCTTTAAGGAGCGGCTTACGTAATACACCGGGTGCTGGGTACGCTCTTCTTCTCAAACCAGTACTGAGCTTACTGCCTTGGGGGATGCGACTAAGTATAGGAACAAAGGCTCACCCTCCTGAGGGGTGGACAACACCGGAGGCGTAGAAAGATACTGCTTTAGTTCTTCGAACAAGTGCTGGCACTCGGTCGTCCATGCAAAGCCTTCCTTCCTCTTCATGGCCTCGAAGAATGGTATAGTTTTGTCTGCCGCCTTGCTCAAGAAGCGACTGAGGGCAGCCAGTCGACCAGTTAGCTGTTGCAAATCTTTGACGGTGCTGGGAGGCTGCATGTCAATGATGGCCTGAACCTTCTCAGGGTTGGGCTCGATGCCTCGTTTCGTCACCATGTATCCTAAAAACTTCCCGCCTTGCACCGCGAAAGCACATTTTTTCGGGTTTAGTTGGAGATTATACCTTATCATCACCCGAAAGTAGTCGGCCAAATCTTCCGCGTGTTTGATCTCATCTCGGCTTTTAACTAGCATCTCGACAGATCCCGGTATAATTTCCCGGATCGTAAGGACTCGATGAAGAAAGTGAGTGCGGTCTGGTCTTCAACCTCCTCGATAGACTGGATCTCTTTTTGCCATCGAACCAAGTAGGTTTTCAGGGACTCACCTTCCTCTTGGTTGACGTCTCCCAGGTGAGTCAAATCCTTCTGTGGTTTGATATTGGCCGCATAATGGCTCATGAAGCGATCGGCCAGCTCCTCGAAATTGTGAATCGATCTCGGAGGCAGCGCCACTAACCACTTTTGTGCCGAACCTTTCAGCGTGGGAAAGAAGGCGCGACACATCACCGGGTCTCGGACTCCCAAGACTTGCATCTTGGCCTGATAACTGAGCAGATGCTCGCGTGGGTCTCCGGATCCGTCAAAGGTGGCCTGTTCCGGGAATTTGATGTCACCGGGCACTTTATAAGACATGATCTCGGAGGAGAATGGCAAAGCAGTGAGCAACGTCTGCTCGGGGGATTTAGTCTTTCCCTCCATTTGTTCCTTCAGATCTCGTACCTCTCGGGCCAATTGGGCCACATCGCCTCCATTGCGAGTATGGTTTCCTGTGGATTCCGTACTTTCACCGACTTCTGATTCAGCCGGTCGGTCATCATTGCGAGTGAGACGCTCGGTCCGTCGTGTCCGAGTCCTAATTCTCCTGGTGCGAGTTCTTTCGCGACCGACTTCTTGATCTCGGGGCCCTGCTGGTGTGCGGCTGGGCTCCCTTTCCCCTAGTCGTTCTCGTGCGGATTGCTGCCCGGCATTCGGACTCAGCCTCGAATGAACCGATCGTGCTGGCTGACTCTCCGCCCGTCGATTCTCTCGTCTGTCTTCCGGCCTCTAAGAAGGTTGCTGATGGCGAGGCATCGGTCGAGAAACCGATTGCTCCCTCACTCCTCGACTTGCGTCGGCGAAGGCTCGCCCGATCGCGTGGAGTTGTTCTGGGGTGAGGGGTATCATGGGTGGCTGCCGGTTCACCGGTGCCGTTTCGTTTTCCTGACTTTGTGCGTTTCGTTGGTTTATCTGATCCCTCAGATCCGCTTCCACTCCATTATTGCGGTTGTTCGCTTGGTCTTGTCCTTCTGACATGCTTGTGACCTTTTTTCGGTCGACTTTGGAACTCGCCCCGCTCAGAGAGTCACGTAGCTCTTTGTATTGATCCCCACGGACGGCGCCAGTGTTGGTTTTCGGGTTTTTGGGCCCAAGGAGGTCCAACACAACCTTTGGTTGGTGGATTCACCTTTCACAAAGTGATAGCGAAGGAAGAGTAATCGAATAGTAGCTAGAAAGTGTGTGTCTCTTATTCCCTGGGCATGGACTCGCCCGTTTTACATCTTGGAGGGGCCTTTATATAGTAGGCACTCCTCTTGCCAAATTAAGGATATTAATCGCCGCTTTCAAGGCCAATTACAATTACAAGGCCGTTGGGTGTCGTTACCGGGTCGGCCAATGGCTCTATGGACTTTTAAACAACCTACATTACCGAGTCTTACGGGACGCCTGCTTTGAATGCCTCCCATCGACTCCTGAACCGACTTAACTGTCACGTGATACACTCCTCAAAGGCTCTCTAGGCCGAGTCCTCTTAAATAAGGCTCTTGAATGCTTCCTAACGGCTCGGGGTCAGGTCTCTTTTCATGTTTGGGTGTAACACCCCCCAAAAACAAGACCAAAAAACAAGTCTTAACACATGCAGATTAACAACAAAACACTAGCACAGCGGAAGAAAACGGAAACTGGATAAAAGAAATCCAAAACAGGGGTGTTATGCCATGTCTACCACACCCGGCAAACGCTAAGGCGAACAATCTGCAAGTGTAGCACTATCCCAAAACATCAAACTACAAACAGTCTAAAACCATTGGCGCGCAGGCCACAAAAACACTATCTAGAGGTACAGGTGCTAAGCTACCGGCTCTAGACATCGCGCTCGACTACTCAACACCTGAAAGATACAAAGGCAAACATCGGTGCGACGCCCGGTCAGCGAAAGATGCTGGTAACCCACCAATACCATTAAGTATCATAAATAGGTAGATATATGACATAAAAACCAATTTCGAAACGGAATACATATATATAAGTCAAAAGCCAAGATCAAAAGACAACACAAGACTCACCACTCACAAGGATAACACCGGGAACACCTCCCAAACCACAAAGGTTAACCACACACAAGGATAAAGACTCACCCAACGGAAATACATGCCAAAACACCACAAGCCTCCGTGACTACACACGTCACGAGAGAAGAGAACCCACCACAACGGCTACACAAGCCCTCGTGACATCACCCAGTTGATATGCCTTCCTTATGCCCTGTTCTAACCTTATGGCTACCCCCATCCTTGTACCTTCGAAGCCAACCATTACCTCCAGAAATTCCCTGTACAGCCAAGTACAACCTTATTCCGCCGGGACCGTCGTCCCCCACCTATAACCACCAACGTAAACCCACCAATCACGGCAATACATGCCCGGATAACACCATGTTATCCCCCAAACACGTGGACTCAGCCACAACTCCATAATCACGTCACGGCCACCACGAGGACCGCTGCAATACCTTGGTGACTAGCGTCCCATGCCACTAATCTTGCAATCCAGGTAGAGCCACACATGCACCACCACTCACATTAATCAATCAACGGATTGCAAAGAAGGTATGAAACACACTCGATCAAGGAACGGGTCACAGCCCAACAACAACAAAGATGAATAACACAAGTTATCATCAACCACACGGAAGGTACGAACAACGCACACGCTAGCATTAAGACAACGAACTAGCATGCTTAACAACGGGGAAACTCAAGATAGTTTCGAGGAAAACGCAAGACATCACTCGGTTCAACGAAACACAAAGTTGAACACTTAGCACGATTCAAGACACCAAAGATCCTACATGGATACCTACCATAAAGCTCTAGACCTACGAAACATCAAGAAGACGCTCAAATAGTTCCACAAAGAACAACGGGAAGCCAAAAGATCAAACACCAAGACAAACGAATCACGGGGAACAAATCCCGAACCAACTCCACCGTGTTCCCCGCGGGTGGACCCACGGGTAGTGCCCCACCCGTGGTCCCGCCCGCGGGTACAACACCCACAAGGCAACACGTTCCCCGCGGGTAGGCCGGCGGGTGGTGCCCCGCCCGCCGTTCCGCCCTCGGGTACGTCCCTGTACCACAACAAATCCCTTCGGGGATTTTCTCCTCCAAACACAAATTCAAGTCCAACACATGCCAAATCTCACCAAACACAACAAAATGACTTGAACCAAGGAAAATGCCAAGCAATGGCACAAAGGAACCCTAAACACAAGCTCTGGATATGCAATATCACAAGATAAATGCATAAACTCTCACATTTCATAGCAAAACACAAATAGAAGCCAAGAAATCATATATAGGTAAGCAAAATAGGTTTTGTAGAGCATGGATTACCTCTGGAAGACCAAAAGACTCTTCTTACACCACAACAAGCCCCCCACTAAGCTCACTAGCCAAACCCACTTCAAGATCAAACCAAAAGATCATAAAGATCCTACCTTTAAGAAAAGACAACTAAGATGGAACCAAAAAGACTAGATAAGCTTAGATCTTACCCTTCTAGATGCCCAAATAGAGGAAAGATTGAATCTTGGAAGTAAAACTTGGAATCTTGACAAAGGTCTCACTAGGCTTGAAGAACAAGCTACTCTTCTTTTCTATAGAGAAGGTAGAGATATTTTCTAGGAATTGTAAGGGATGAAAAATGAAGAAGTCTTCTAGGTTTAGGTTACAAAACTAACTCTTGGTGAAAAGACAAGGATACCCTTACTAACTCTTAGAAAGTGTAAGGAGCAAGGGAACTCCTCTTAAAGCACAAGGTATAACACCACTTAAAGATTGACTAGTCAAATACTAGTCCTTGAGTATCAAAAATCAGGATTTTAGGAATCAATTCCTCAAGAAAAATAGAATTAATTACTCAATTAATTCATGGATTGGAGTGTGGATTTTTGGGGTGTCACATCCTCTCCCCCTTCAAAGAAGTTTCGTCCCCGAAACTTGGGTACAATGAGTTAAAACGAAAGGTAACAAGGAAACAAAATTGTGACAAGATGTCCAAGAATATCCCTTTTGGTCAAAAACTCCAAAAGTTCTCACAAGGGTTCCAAAGCAAAGAAGAAGACATTACGAATTCAAAGATTGGCAAGGGGTCAACAAACGGATAGATTGAGCATCAAGAACTCTACCCTCAACACAACAACCAACTTCTAGACAACAACTTAGAACTCAACAACTAACCCAAACACCAACTAACACACTAGCTAAACAACAAGGCAACAAACAAAACAAGCAAGCACACAAAGCACACAACAACCTAACACCAAGCTACAACAGCTAAGAAACAACAAGAAAGAAGCGAACGGGGTTACCACAACACCACTAGAACTCCTCACTCTCGACTCTTCGGCCTCTTCAGAATCTTCCTCTTCGGCTTCATCTCTGTGACTAGAACTAGCTTCAAACCGATCCAGCCTCTGATGCACTGCGGCAAACTGCGACCTCACAAACGCAAAACCCTCGGCGATCAAACTGTTCTGCTGACGAAGCAAAGAGACAACATCCTGCTCTCTCTTGGTGCGAACTTCTTTCCTTCTCCGGCTTTCCTCACTGTCTGATTCACTTACTTCAACTTCAGCGCTCTCCGGTGCTCCTTCTTCTTCTTCCTGATCTGTTTCCTCCTCAACTTCTTCGTCACCACCCAAACTCTGGACTGCAAGGCTCAACTTCCTGGCATGGATCCCAAGCCCAGCAGCTAACTCTGCTCTCTCAACAGGTGCTTTCCTAGCAACCTCTTCAAGCGTGATGTACTCCCCACTATCCAACTGAAACAGATTACAACTTCAGAGATTGGCGGTATCCAACACCATCTTTCCCACAGCCTTCGGGAGACAACCACCCACACTAACACCTTTCTTAACCAAGATCCAACTTAACACCATGCCATACGGCAAACTCTTCCGGTTGTGATCCCGGCAAAACACCATGTGTTGCATCATCAAAGCAGGCAGATTGAACTTAACCATATTCTTCAAACAGAAAGCAAAGGTACACTCCAACTTACCCAACAAACTGCTCTTGTTGTTGTTAGGCAACAAACAATCTGACACCAACATTACCAAGATCCTTTGTTCCGCAGACAACCACTTCTTTTCCGGCCTCGAAGCTTGAGTGAAACCACTCGTACGGCCAAACAGATAACTCAAATAGTCACGGTACCCTATGGTATCCGTACTAATCCAAGAATGACCACTGTACTGTGCCACTCTGGTAGCAGACAAACTCAACAACTGGGCTAACCTCTTCTCAGACAACACAACTTTCACACCTCTCACCTTAGAGGTGATCTCAAGCCTTTCACCTTCCTTCGTCACCACCATGTGACGGTAAAACTCCTTCACCAAACTCGGGTAAGTCTCGGCCCTTATGGCGAGAAACCCATCCAACAAACCTTGAAACTTAAGCAAATCCAACAAGGAACTCGAAAAATATTCCGGATCAAAAGCTTTACCTTCAAGCACAAGGTAATGGGCATCCACCCATTCCGCTTTCCTAGCCAAGCTTAACCTTCTAGGCATGGTGGAAGATGATCCAAAGCTCAACAAACAAAGCCCACAACTCTCCTTCTTCACACTCACGCTGCACTCTCTCTCTCGCTGCACTCTCTCTCTCTCGCGAGCTCTCTCTCTCTCTCTCTCTCGCGGCTGCTCTCACGGCGACGCGGCACACAGCAGGTCGGCGGCGGCGACGGGACGGCGAGGCTCCGGCGGTGGCGAGACGGTGGTGCGACGGGCAGGTAGGTGGGGGTGGGATGGCTTCGGGTAGCTCACGGGTAGGGAGAAGGAAAAAGAAGAAGAGAATTTGGGGGAAGAAATTAGGGATTTGGGTGAGATTGGGGATAAAGATGATTAAATTTTGGGATTTTGAACAAAGTGGGAATTAAGGTTTAGAAAGAATTAAAATAGGTTAGGTTCCAAGAAAGATAATTGGCTCAAGTGGTTTAGAGGTTGGGTAAAAGAGAAATTGGCTAAGGTTCGAAACTCAAAGGGTATAAAGAAACATTAGGTTTAACTTTTTGGCTACACAAGGAAAGATTTTGGTAGGGATTTGCTATTTTCCAAATCAAAGAATACTTGGAAAATTTAGGGAAAAGCTCAAGGAATTGTTGTAAGAACAACCAAGTCCAAGGGTGAAAGAATTGGGCTAATCACAAGATAACTCAAGGATAGATGGCTACCACAAACAAGATACCAACTAAAGAGAACACTTAGCAAGAAAAGAGCCTATACTAAACATCCAACGAAAAACTAACAAGGAAAGCATGCCAAGGATTGCCAAACAGAGACAACTACGAAACACAAGATAACACCCAAGGCAACAAAGAACACAACGCACTCGGGGGCACAAGGATAGGCTCAAAACAAGGGTTACCTGCTAACTCCTCCTCCACCAGACCCTCCGACTCCGCCTGCGAACGTGCCATCACGAAAACTCTCCCAGGTGGCCTAGCTCCAACAGCTCCACGACTCGAACTCCCTCCTGGTGCTCCTCCGGCTCCCGGGGGTGGCGGCAGCGCTCTCTGACCGACAAGCTGAGGACACTCCGCGACTCTATGACCAACAACCCCACAGCGAAAACACTTAAACGCCTGGCCATAGCAAACTTAGCCCGGATGCACCTTCCCACACTTGCGACAACCAACCGGCTTAGCTTGAACCGGAGGCTCCACCCTAACTGGTCCTTGAGAAGAAGACGACACAACTCTAGCCGGAAAACTCGGTCGGGGCTTCTTGAAAGCAAAAGAACCACCACTCTCAACTCTCTTCCTAGCCAACTCAAGCGAACTCTTCTGAAGCTGCTGAACACGAAACAGATCCGCGGCACACAGATACGCATCCTTGAGGGAACTGGGCCTACTCACCGTCAACGCTTTTCGTGCCTCATAATTCAGACCGGCAATGAAACGCTCAACCTTGGCAAGCTCTGTAGGCACCAACACCCTCGCGAAGCGCGCCAGCTCTAGGAACTTCTTGTGGTACTCCACCACAGATAGAGGTCCTTGCTGCAGTGAAGGAACTCATCAAACATGGCGGCTCGCACATGCGCTGGGTAGAACCTTTCGCGCATCATGTCCTTGAGCGCGGTCCAATCAAACCCAGGCTCTTCAAGAAAGGCTGGACTCTCGTGAACCCACCACAGATCTGCTTCCTGGCAGAAGTAGAACGTTGCCAGTTCTACTCTCCTCTCTTCGGGACAACCCACCACGGTAAAATCTTATCAAACACCCGTAGCCACTCTTCAAGGACTACAGGGTCTTCTTCACCAGCAAAGGAAGGCGGCCGATGCCCGGACACACTAGGCGACCCACATCACGGTGCCCAACAGGAGGCGGAGGTGGCGCAGCTTGATTGTTGTTCAACAGAGCTTCACTGAGAGACTGCATCGTCTGCGTCAACTGATGGAGATTCTGGGCGAGCTGCTCGTTGGTCGGGGTCTTTGGGGAGCGAGCGCGAGGAGGCATCGCACTTCGGCTACAACAACAAGGTTACCAAAAGAACAAGCAAGCAAGCAAGAAAGAAAGCAACACACATGTTACGACCCCTAAAACCAATTAATCCTTTAATCAATTACCCAAAAGAAAGAATTAAATTACAGAAATTAATTAGGAAAAAGCCCACCATAGTCCGTGGGCCCCTATCTCTAAACCCAATCCCTAGTCCTAAAAGGATTAGATCCTAAAATAAGACCCTTAGATATATAAATAGGGAACCTAGAGGGCACCTAGAACCCCCCACGAGAATAACGCCCCACCACCCCAAAAGAGCTCCAAGAATCCCCTTAGAAGAAATCAAGAAAGCAAGAAAGCTTAAAGAAAGACCGTTCATAGCCAAGGAATTAATTAAGGCTAAGAGGTAACCCGTGTCTCAACAAAACCTATTTTCATAGTTATGATTCCCCCTTAGGGTTTCCCCATACTATTGTGTATTAATGATTTGTGATGATTATTATTGATGATTGATGTGATGATCCCATGGGGGATCTTGATAATCTTGATATTGGGAGATTCTTGATAATTATGGTGTTCTTGATAATTATGTGGAGTTCTTGATGATTATATGTTGTTCTTGATAATTGTATGGCGTTCTTGATGCTTATGTGTTATTTGTACCGAATCTTGTAATTAGAAGACGTACCGTATTCTTGGTGATGTAAAAGTAATTAGAACCCTAGGTTGATGTTCTTGTTGGCGTTCTTGATGCTTGTGTGATGTTCTTGATGCTTATGTGACATTCTTACCGAATCTTGTAATTAGAAGACGAATCGTATTCTTGTTGGTATAGAAGTGATTAGAACCCTAGGTTGTATCGTATGATATTATTCTTGGTGTATCGGGTGGGGAAATCGCATGTTTGGGTGTCGATTATGTTTAGAAAAGCATGATAGGTTATGTGCCATACGTTTCTCGTATTTGATCCGTTAATTGTCTACGTGTTGATCGTTAATTGCGTTGTAAAGTGTGTAAGCATGGTTTCGGGTTCCATAATGGTTCCCGGGGGCGTTTTGTGTGTAAAGAGTCAGTGGGGGGTAGGGGACCCGCCACCTACCCGCGGCCAGAAGGGACGTCTCCGACAGCGGGCAGCCGGCGGGCGGGCAGCTGCCCGCCGGCGACCCGCTGCCCGGAACAGTGCTTACCGGCGGGCAGCCGGCGGGTGGCCCCCCACCCACCGGCTACCCGCTGGAAATCTCCCCCATTCGGGACCCCGGCTTCCCCGTTTGATGTTTCCCCAATCCCCGTGGTGTCCCAACGGACTCCGTTCATCGTGCCGTGTCTAGTTTGATGTTTCGGGTACCGTTCGTAGGTTTATGAGTCTTTTATATTGCATGCTAGTTGAATTGGTATCCCGTTAACCTAGGTGGAAGAAGTATGAACCCCTTAGGACCATTCTTAGTATGTGAAGGATCACGCATAGGTTTTGTTATACGCTTTCTCCCCTTCCCAATGTGTTAATGTGGGTTGCATGTGCTTGCTATGTGTTATGTGTGCATGATACCCCAATTCGGTTGCAATCGGATTGGTTACCCTGAGCTGCGGTTCAGAAGCTGGCTGCGGTCAGATTTACACTCTTGGGCTGTGGTCCACCGTTTGGTTGCGATCAACGTTTGTACATGAGTTGCGGTTCATATTTCCTGGCTGCGGTCAGATGACATTCTCTTGGGCTGCGGTCCACTATTTGGTTGCGATCAAACATTATGATGAGCTGCGGTTTATCGGTCGGTTGCGATCGACCCCTCCGTATTGCGATACGGGGCAGGGTGCTGCGGGGCCGTGTCAGAGCTATATGCGCTGACCCTCATGTATGGGCATGCGATTGGTCCTGTGGCGCCAACAAAGTGTGCTATGTGATGAGATATGGATGAGTCGTGATTATGAGTATCTTGGGGGATGTGACCATGGGATTTATGTTGGGGATTGTTTATGTCGGGTTATGATTATTAATTGTGCTCAGCTTTATCTGTCTTGCCTATTGTATACGCTTGTTATAACTGTTGCTTATGTCTAGCCTTATCTGTCGAGTCATTCCCGGTTTTAAAAACTAGAGTTCGTAGGATATATCTTCATGCTCAAAATGGTTTTCGTATATCTATATATATCTATATGTATTGTATTTCAACGCGTTGGAGTGGGTTACCAGCATCTCTCGCTGAACAGATATATTTGGCTTTCAGGCACAGAAGAATAAGTCACTGGAGCGCGCTAGAAATTGGAGCGTAGAAGTAGATAGTTTCCCTTTCGACCTGCGTGCCATGCTTATGCTTTTGCATTATCAAGGATATTAGTTAGTTAGCCTGTGCACTTGAGTTCTCTAGCTCAGGTGTGGCATAGCACCCCGTACTCTTGTATTACGTTTTGGGATTTAATGAGATTTCGCCTTTATTTTATAAGTTTTAAATGTCTTGAAAATTCGGGGTGTTACAACACATCTCACCGCGCAACCTAGAGTCCTAAGCTTAACACTTAATTCCTTAAGGTCGCTTAGAGGTCTCAAAACACACTTAAACACTTAGAAAGTCTAGACTCAACTCTTCCTAGGCTCTAAACCTAGGCTCTGATACCAACTGTAACACCCCCCAAAAACAAGACCTAAAAACAAGTCTTAACACATGCAGATTAACAACAAAACACTAGCACAGCGGAAGAAAATGGAAACTGGATAAAAGAAATCCAAAACAGGGGTGTTATGCCACGTCTACCACACCCGGCAAACGCTAAGGCGAACAATCTGCAAGTGTAGCACTATCCCAAAACATCAAACTGCAAACAGTCTAAAACCATTGGCACGCAGGCCACAAAAACACAATCTAGAGGTACAGGTGCTAAGCTACCGGCTCTAGACATCGCGCTCGACTACTCAACACCTGAAAGATACAAAGGTAAACATCGGGGCGACGCCCGGTCAACGAAAGATGCTGGTAACCCACCAATACCGTTAAGTATCATAAATAGGTAGATATTTGACATAAAAACCATTTTCAAAACGGAATACATATATATAAGTCAAAACCCATGATCAAAAGACAACACAAGACTCACCACTCACAAGGATAACACCGGGAACACATCCCTAACCACAAAGGTTAACCACACACAAGGATAAAGACTCACCCAACGGCAACACATGCCAAAACACCACAAGCCTCCGTGACTACACACGTCACGAGAGAAGAGAACCCACCACAACGGCTACACAAGCCCTCATGACATCACCCATCACGAGTTGATATGCCTTCCTTATGCCCTGTTCCAACCTTATGACTACCCCCATCCTTGTACCTTCGAAGCCAACCATTACCTCCAAAAATCCCCTGTACAGCCAAGCCCAACCTTATTCCGCCGGGACCGTCGTCCCCCACCTATAACCACCAACGAAAACCCACCAATCACGGCAACACATGCCCGGATAACACAATGTTATCCCCCAAACACGTGGACTCAGCCACAACTCCATAATCACGTCACGGCCATCACGAGGACCGCTGCAATACCTTGGTGACTAGCGTCTCATACCACTAATCGTGCAATCCAGGTAGAGCCACACACGCACCACCACTCACACGAATCAATCAACGGATTGCAAAGAAGGTATGAAACACACTCGATCAAGGAACGGGTCACAGCCCAACAACAACAACGATGAATAACACAAGTTATCATCAACCACACGGAAGGTACGAACAACGCACACGCTAGCATTAAGACAACGAACTAGCATGCTTAACAACGGGAAAACTCAAGATAGTTCCGAGGAACACGCAAGACACCACTCGGTTCAACGAAACACAAAGTTGAACACTTAGCACGATTCAAGACACCAAAGATCCTACATGGATACCTACCATAAAGCTCTAGACCTACGAAACATCAAGAAGACGCTCAAATAGTTCCACAAAGAACAACGGGAAGCCAAAAGATCAAACACCAAGACAAACGAATCACGGGGAACAAATCCCGAACCAACTCCACCGTGTTCCCCGCGGGTGGACCCACGGGTAGTGCCCCACCCGTGGTCCCGCCCGCGGGTACAACACCCACAAGGCAACACGTTCCCCGCGGGTAGGCCGGCGGGTGGTGCCCCGCCCGCGGGTACGTCCCTGTACCACAACAAATCCCTTCGGGGATTTTCTCCTTCAAACACAAATTCAAGTCCAACGCATGCCAAATCTCACCAAACACAACAAAATGACTTGAACCAAGGAAAATGCCAAGCAATGGCACAAAGGAACCCTAAACACAGACTCTAGATGTGCAATATCACAAGATAAATGCATAAACTCTCACATTTCATAGCAAAACACAAATAGAAGCCAAGAAATCATATATAGGTAAGCAAAATAGGTTTTGTAGAGCATGGGTTACCTCTTGAAGACCAAAAGACTCTTCTTACACCACAACAAGCCCTCCACTAAGTTCACTAGCCAAACCCACTTCAAGATCAAACCAAAAGATCATAAAGATCCTACCTTTAAGAAAAGACAACTAAGATGGAACCAAAAAGACTAGACAAGCTTAGATCTTACCCTTCTAGATGCCCAAATAGAGGAAAGATTGAATCTTGGAAGCAAAACTTGGAATCTTGACAAAGGTCTCACTAGGCTTGAAGAACAAGCTACTCTTCTTTTCTAGAGAGAAGGTAGAGATATTTTCTAGGAATTGTAAGGGATGAAAAATGAAGAAGTCTTATAGGTTTAGGTTACAAAACTAACTCTTGGTGAAAAGACAAGGATACCCTTACTAACTCTTAGAAAGTGTAAGGAGCAAGGGAACTCCTCTTAAAGCACAAGGTACAACACCACTTAAAGATTGACTAGTCAAATACTAGTCCTTGAGTATCAAAAATCAGGATTTTAGGAATCAATTCCTCAAGAAAAATAGAATTAATTACTCAATTAATTCATGGATTGGAGTGTGGATTTTTGGGGTGTCACATTGGGCCTGGGCCAGCTCCTGGGCTCGGCGCAAGCCCCCTCCCCCCACTGGGCTTCTTTCGCTACTGTCCCATATCTCCTATTTTGGACTCATTTCTTGGGCCCATCTACTTGGGCCGGGGTCCTCACCCCATCATTGGTGTTCTTGATTTTAAAGAAAAAATTATGATCTTGTGCATTAAATATGATTAGAGCCCTAGGTTAAATCGTGGATTCCGTATTGTGATATTCTTGGTATATTCGGGTGGGATTCTACATGTTCGGGTATTGAGTCTTGGTTACGTTTAGAAGTCATGATAGGATGTATTTAATGTGAATCTTGGTTTTAATCCACTACTTGATTACGTGGTGTTGTCGTTTGTGTTTAAATGTGTTTGGACATGGTTTCGGGTTCCACGAAAGATCCCGGGACCAAATTATTACAAAAGAGTCAGTGGGGGTAGGTCGGGGCAGGGGAACCCGCCACCTACCCGCTGCCCCAAATAGGGCCGCCAGCAGTGGGCAGGCGACTGCCCGCCGGGCACCCGTTGCCCATTGTGGCGCCGACGGCAGGTGGTCCTCCACCCGCCCGCCACCCGCTGGTCTTCCTAGTGTGGACTTGGTGGTTTTCCCCGTTTGATGTTTCCCCTTGCCCCGTGGTGTCCCATTGGACCCCGTTTGTCGTGCCTGAGTCTAGTGTGATGTTTCGGGTACCGTTCGTAGGATAAAAAAGTCTTAGGTATTGCATGCTAGTTGAAATGGTATCCCGTTGGCCTAGGTGAAAGATGCATGAACCCCTTAGGCATATTCCTAGTAATGTGGTTGACCACGCATAAGTTTATTTATATGTTTTCCCCCTCCCTATGTGCTAATGTGGGTTGCATGTGCTTGCTATGTGTTATGTGTACATGATACCCCAATTGATTGCGATTAATTGGCTATACGGGCAGTTTGATGGGTTGAGAACCATCGGCTGTTGACCAGGCCGGTTGCGATCGGTTAGGTATATAAATATATATAGGGTTGCGGTCCACCGTTTGGTTGCGATCAAACGTTATAAATGAGCTGCGGTTCATAATCTGGTTGCGATCAGAAATACACATTATTCGGGCTGCTATCCACCGTTTGGTTGCGATCAAACATTATAAATGAGCTGCGGTTCATCGGTTGGTTGCGATAAACCCCTTCGTGCTGCGGTACGAGGCAGGGTGCTCCGGGGCCGTGTTAGCGCTATATGCGATGACCCTCATGTATGGGCATGCGATTGGTCCTGCGGCACCACCAAAGTGTGCTTATGTGTTGAGATAATGACTGAATACTGATATGTTTGATGTGGAATAATCTTGTGACCTTAGGGTGTATTCTAGTATCTTATATGCGTGATTATAACTGATGAATGTGCCTACCCTTACTTGTTGAGTCTATTCTCGGTTTTAAATTAGAGTCTCCTAAGTATATATATCTTCCGGCTTCAAAATCGTTTATATATATATATATATATATATATATATATATATATATATATATATATATATATATATATATAGTATAGCCTGTGCATCTGAGTTCTCCAGCTCAGATGTGGCATAGCACCCCAAACACTTATGTTTAGTAATGCTCTGTTTTGGGATTAATGATTGTATTTCCTTTACTTCATAAGTATTCAAAGTTTTAAATTTTAGGGGTGTTACAGTTGGACTGGTTGTACAGGGTGGCCTGTAGGTACAAGTTGGAACTGATATAAGGATGGAGCGGTGTAAAGGTTGGAACTTAGTATAAGGTTGGAACGTGGAACTTGGTCATTGATAATGTTTCTTGAAATTCATTGCTTATGAGAACCTCTCTATATGTGACCTTTGATGATTGTTTATTGAATACCTTATCGTTGATTATCGTTGAATCCGTATCATTGTCTTCTTGTATTGATTCCATTGTTTAACCGTTGATTGATCGGTATGATTGAGTGGATCTCTTTATGAGTCGAATTATGTGTCTATCTGCCGTTTTTAAAGCTAGTGTTGCTAAGACTATATGTATGTATTCCTAAGTATCAAAGGTGATTTTCTTATAAACTATATGATATGGTACTCAACGCGTTGGAGTGGGTTACTTAGCATCTTTCGCTAACTGATGCTACCCCTTAATGTTTTCAGGTACAAAGTAGTGTGAATCTCGAGCGCGCTAGATGGAGTTGTTGTTTAGTCTAGCCTTCCTTTCTCACTTAGCCTATACGTTGTGGCCTGCGAGCCTTAAACTTTAGACTTCTGAATTTTATGATGGTTTTGGATTAAGTGGTTGAACTTAGCCTGTGCATCTAAAATTATAGTTTAGATGTGGCATAACATTCCCCGGTTAACTGTTTAGCTTTCACAACTCTTATTACTTTAATGATTAGTTTATCTTTATTCCTAAGCTTTAATTGCCTTAATTTATCCTTAAAATCGAGGGTGTTACACTGATACTCTAGTTATTTATTTGGTTCAAAATAATATACTAAAATCAAATTGGTTGTTTTAGTTTTTAGAAATTTGGGGCAAATTGCTAAATTATCAAATAATATTTTTGGTATTTTGATTAAAGACAAAATGTTAAAATGGCGGATTTGTTAAAATTTTGACGAATTTGTCGATAATCAAACAAGGCCATTACCTAATAATTATTATGAGGGTGAATCAACGATTTGGTCCCTCAGTTATTTGCGACTTATCAATGTAGCCCCTCAATCGCGTATTCATCGATTTGGTCCCCGAAAATAATTGTTTTTCGTCAATTTAGGGGGGTGTATTCAATCATGACTTTTGTAGAGTTTTAAAGACTTTTAAAATGATAGATTTTAATAAACTTTGATTGACTTTCATAGAGTCGATCAAAACTTTTTAAAACTTTATAAGACTCTATAAAAGTCTATATAAAATACATTCATAGACTTTTATCAACTTTTTATTTTAAAAAGTCTACAAAAGTCATTGAAATTCTAAATTGAATACATCCTTACAAACTTTCAATGATTTTGATTCTTATCATTTATAATTTTCTTACAAAACATTTATAATATATCATAAAATTATTCTTATTATATAGTTCTTCACCCATTCACCCATATCAACATTCTCAACATTATTATTTTTATTCATAGTATGCTGAGACTTATATGCTAATTACTTATTCTTCAAAAAAAAAATGTTAATTACTTATAAATATTATTAATAAAAATCAACAAAAAAAAAAACTATTTCATTAGAAATTCATAACAATATTGAACAATAAAATTTATAATAAAAGAATTGATCAAATAAAATATTTAAAAATATAATTACAAGTTGCATAAAATAAAAAAATAAAAATAAATAAAAATCTAATATATATATATATATATATATATATATATATATATATATATATATATATATATATATATATATATATATATATATATATATATATATATATATACAAGTTTTCAAAAAATATATATATAAAAAAATTATACTTGATATATTTCTAGGTATCGTGCAAAGAACTATTATTTGCAATAGTAATTTGAGACTGCGAACAACAAGGTGCTACTGTTTGCAATCCCAAATTGTTGTTGCGAATAGTAGTTCACTATTCGTAGTAACATGTTGTTAATATATATATATATATATATATATATATATATATATATATATATATATATATATATATATATATATATATATATATATATATAATGAATATAAACATAAAAAATCAAAATCAAAATATATAAATATTTATATGAATATTATAAAACATATACTAAAATTTGACGATGAAAAATTTGCTTCGTTCATGTATTTAGGGAGACTTAGAGAAAGTTAGGGATAAAAAATTCATATAAAAAATAAAAATCAATATAAACAAGCAATAATAATGAAATAAAAATAATATTATTTCGAATTTTTAGATGAAGATTGTAAAGTTTAGGAGAGAGAAAAATTGGTAGAGTTTAGGTATGAGGAAAATATAGGATAATGAAGAAAAAAATAATTTTATTGAATTTAGATAGGTTTATACAGTTTAAATAGGGGGAAAAATAGAGTTTAAATAGAGAGAGCATTCAAAGTTGTTAGAAAGAAAATTTTGAAATCTTGGGGTTGATGGTTGGATTTCAACTATTTATATTTGACAAGGAAAAGTCTACAAAAGTCCTAAAATTAAAAAGTTTACAAATGTTCATAACTTTTTGAATACCACATGACTTTTAAAGACTCTTTAAAAGTCTTAATTGAATACCACACGCCTTTTAAAGACTATTTAAAAATCTTGATTGAATACCGCCTGACTTTTAAAGACTCTCTTAAAATTTGAATTGAATACCTCCAAACTTTTAAAGTTCATAAAAGTCTTTAGAACTCTATGAAAGTCATGATTGAATACACCCCCCTTAGTCCCTATGGCCGTATTCCGTCAAGACTCAGGCGAGAGCTCCGATTTGTCCTGGGCATTTTGGTCTTTTCACGCCTTCTTCGGAGTGGATGCTCCTGGGTTGAGAGCTCTAGTTAGCGTCTTCGTCTCCACTAATCACTTCAACGTCCTCGTTTGCGCTCCCGATTCCGAGAAATCGACGGTTAGTCACAACATAACCTAGCGCCACGCAATTCGGGCCAAAAGAGTTCACGACATTCCCGGAGCCACTGCGTTTGCAGTTGTTGGAACTCCACCTCGAGACCACCTTGCCTGAGCGCCGCCGTGACAAACCTCGAGACTTGCCGAACCGGGTTCGCGGAGCTAGGCGTGTTAGATGAATAGATGGTGCCGTTTTCCCCACCATTTCTGACGATAATGACACGCACTTGATTTCTAACACTTTTGTTCTCATTAACAACGCCTCTACTCCCAGGGAAACAACCTACGATGATGGATTTCCGACGTGGGTTTCGCCTGGTGACCGGAAACTGCTCCAGGATGGCTCCGCCGTCAGGCCGAACCTAGTGGTAGCTCGGGACGGCTCCGGCGACATCTAGACCGTCAAGGCCGTTCTTGTTGCCACTGCTATGAGGCGGCGGCGTGGCAGTGGACGGTTTGTCATCCATATAAAGTGCGGCATTTTCTAGGAAAATGTAGAGATTGGGAGGAAGACGAAGAACATCATGCTTCTTGGCGATGGATTGAAGCGCACCATAATCACCGGCAGCCGGAGTGTTGGCGGTGGTTCTTGATGCTGGTAAGAAGAGGCTAAGAGACTAAGAGACTAAATACATGAAAAGACCAAAATGCCTAGGGCAAATCGGAGCTCTCGCCTGAGTCTTGACGGAATACGACCATAGGGACTAAATTGATGAAAAACAATTATTTTCGGGGACCAAATTGATGAATACGTGATTGAGGGGCTACATTGACAAGTCGCAAATAACTGAGGGACCAAATCATTGATTCACCTTTATTATGACAATTAACAAATTAATTGTACAGATATTAAAGCTCGTTTGGAAAGTGGGAAAATGATTTTTTGAAATTAAGTTATTTTTCAGAAAACATTTTTCTTTTCAACGTTTGGCACGGGCTCCCCTTTGTAAATGATGTGGGATCATTTTTATTCCATATCGAAAATGTTTGGAAATGTGAATTATTAAGAAGCAAACGGCTCTTATTGAAAATGTTTGTATATAATATGATCAATGCTCCCATTCCAAACATAATTGTTTGCCCATCAACGTGAAGTATTGGGAAGTCAAAAAACTCTTATTTAAGAAGTCTTAATGACTTCTTATTTTAGTTTCTTTTTTTTTTTTTTATTTATTAGGGGGGGGGGGGGGGGGGGGGGGTTGGGAAGATTAACCCAAAATGTATATGCATTGTTTTAGTTTTTATTAGTTTAGAGCAAATAAATAATATTTTTGTTGTTTTGATTAAAGACAAAATGTTAAAATGGCGAATTTGTTAAAAATTTTGCGAATTTTTTCCATAATCAAACAAGGTCATTATCTAATAATTATACTGGCTTAACTTAATAATTAAGAAGTCTTAGCTTACTGGTTTCTTATTTTAGTTTTTTTTAAATTTATTTATTTATTAGGAGGTTTTGGAAAAGATTAATCTTAATTTTTTTCCAAAATGTATATGTGCATGTTTTAGTTTTTAGCAGTTTGGAGAAAATTGTTGAGTTATCAAATAATATTTTTGGTGTTTTGATTAAATACAAAATGTTAAAATGGCGAATTTGTTAAAATCTTGGCGAAGTTGTCAATAATCAAATAAGGTCATTTTCCAATAATTATTATGGCTACAGATATTAAAGTTCGTTTGTAAAGTAGGAAAATGATTTCTGGAAAATGAGTTATTTTTCAAAAAACATTTTTGTTTTCAATGTTTGGCTACACATTAGAATATTGTCTTTGTGTATTTGATTCATTTTTCAGAAAATGTCTTTGTGTATTTGGTTTACTTTTTAGAAAATGAACAAGAAAATGAGTAGAATTGTATACTTACACATTTTAATTATTATATATCAAAAAAAAAATATTTTTTATTGTTTTTTTTTAGAATATAACAACTTTTATTTGAAATTTCATCCAACATAAGTTTCGGTGATATTTAGTTGTGATGGGTGGCGGTTGGTGATTGGCTGCTCCACTACGACAAACTCAAAATGACTTCCTCCAAAAAAAAAAAAAAAAAAAAAAGGGAAGTCATTTTCTAGAAAATTTCCCTCTCAAGCCAAACATTGAATACCCAGAAAATGATTTCTTGAATCATTTTCCAAGTTTGCAAACGCACCCTTAATATAATTGACTAATAATTATCATTATAACTAAGCTAAAAATCTATCTATACTTATTATTAAAAAAAAAATCATTTTTTTCATTCTTGCACAAACACTTCTTCCCAAACAATAGAAAAGAAAAATGAAAAAGGAAACGTAATTAACTTAATAATAAAAAAAATAATAATAATTAATAAATAAATTATATATATATATATATATATATATATATATATATATATATATATATATATATATATATATATTATAATTAAAAAAAAAATCTTATTTACTTGATTTCCCGTCCAAACAAGTGTAAATAGTAAAGGCAAATTAAAAAAGGAACATAAACTAAAAAAAAAAAAAAGAATAGCAATATGTTAGAATAATATTCTACATCATCAATAAAAAATGGAATGAGAATTATGTAAATTAGAAAAGGAAATGAATATTAATAATTGACTGAAAATTAAAAATGAAAAAATGAATGGAAATTAGTTTAAATGGAAAATGAAATGAATATTAATAATTGACTGAAAATTTTTTAAAAATATATCTATATTTGACTAAAATGGAAAATAAAATTTTCAAATTATTGCATTTTAATTTTTCACAATAATATTACACAATAGAATAAATCAAATCATATATCATAAATCTTTCACAATTTTAAACAATGGAACGAAAATTAAAAATAGAACGCAAATATTTCAATAATAATATTCTACATCATCAAGTAATGGAAAATTAAAAATAGAAAGGAAATATTTCAATAATAATGTTCTACATCATCAATAGTAAAGACATATTTAACGGAAGGACCAATGACGGAACAATTCTGATAGTCAAGGGTTTATTTTATCCAAATTAAAAGACGATGACCAAATTTGGAAAATCACAATAGTCAAAAGACTATTGGTGGAATTAACTCATTAAAAATAGAACAAAAATTAAAAATGAAATGCAAATATTTCAATAATAATATTCTAAATCATCAAATAAAAATGGAACAGAAATTAGGTAAAAATATCATCGCATTCGATATTCTAATTGACTAATTGACTGAAAAAAAAAGGAATAATTGGTTGAAAATGAATTTGATATTACTAATTGACTGAAAATATAAAATGATCACTAATTGAGTAATATTCTACCATTATATATTTTCACCCGAGTCACCTGTCCTAATGGACTCAAGGTGTTAACTCTAGACGAGGATAGACAAGATCATTTTGCCACTACCAATGTTGTCTACAAAGAGGTTCAATAATGTGTAAATATAATCGGTCATATTATGTTTTTTTTTAAATAGAAAAATTGCTATATATCTAAACAAAAAAATCTTCCATACAAATGAATTAGGATAGAAATTCATTCATATAATTGAGTTGTTAGAAAACGAGCATATTTGTCTAATTTATAAAAATACTAAACAATGATAAATAAAATCTTCAAAATTATAGCACCGCATGCGAACATCTAGGCATTAGCTATTAATTTGAATAATTATTTACACAAATTCAAATAATGATAACATCAAAATACATAAATGATACAAACCATATCTTTTTTAAAAAAAGAAAAGGAAGGGGGCACCCATCATATATCAAACAGTTTACAAAGGGTTATATATATTACGCCAAGCGGGAAGGCCAGCAATATCGTACTCTAATAATATTCTAACTTCATCCGAGGGATCCATCAGTGATAGTAGACCAAAATCATGATCGATGGCCATCTTTGCTAAGGCATCTGCCACGCGATTCTGTTCACGATTTATAGGCGTGATTTGCCAGTAGTCAAAGCTACGAAGCTCCCTCTTACAAGCCTCAAGTATGTTATGGGCAGCAATACTAGAAGGTCTTGAGCTGTATAAGTAGTCAATGGCTTCGCTTGAGTCACTTTCAAGCAACATGTTTCTGAAACCTTATGCATAAGCAAACTGTATTCCTTTTAATATGGCCTAAGCTTCCACTTCAAGGGGAGTGCAATTGCCTAACTTACACCACCACAACCTGCTGCAAGTGAATGGGCCACTACCGCCCCATCTATATTTATTTTGAATGCACCTGCTGGGGGTTTCATCCAAGATAACATTTTCCAAGCCATAAGGTCATCTGAGGGGAGAGGGCCCTTGGATCTAGCAAAGGATTTGTTGATTTATCTACCTGAGACTTGATTAGGGAGATGTTCACCTTCAGCGGCTTGATTAAGTCCTTTAATATGGCATCGTTACACCACTTCCACACCCACCATAAAGTAATAGCAAAGGTGATATTATCGTTCGCCGGGCTTCTACCATTCCCTTTTGCCGCAACACCTTCATCAAGCCAACACACAAGGGGAAGATGTCTTGTGTTTTCATGCAATTGTGGCAGAATGATCCTCTAAATTTCTTCAGCAGCCGGGCAGAAGCGTAGAACGTGATTGGAGTCTTCAACTAGATCCGCACAACGCTAGCAGGTCTCATTATCTGTGAGCATGCGTTTCATACGATTGCGGTTGGTCAAAATCTTGGCATGCCTAACTAGCCACAAAAAGGTGCAGATACGATTTGGAAGTTTTAGCTTCCAAATGGAATTCCATTTCGCTGCATTGACCGCTTCTGGAGCATTTATTGCTACATCATAGGCTGTTCTAACAGAGACAGAGCTGTTAGGCTCTTTACACCAAAAAATTTGGTCACCCAATGAGAATCCTCCTAGAGGATGAAAGTAGACAATTTAGTCAATAAACTTGCAGGAAGGAGCTGGTCGAGCAACTCCCAGTCCCAACCTTCATCAGGAATCCAATAGTCTGCCACAAAATTGTTTAAAGAAGAGGGGGCAATCTGCCCAGAGACAAAATCGAGTAGTGGTCGATCCTCCAACCATTTGTCCAACCAAAACCAGTGGAATCTCCATTTCTCACATGCCACCTAATGTCATTTTGGAGGATGGGTAACGATTGGAGTATCCCCCTGCAAGCATTAGAGCTATTACTACGCAGTTGCCACGATAACCAGTCAGCAGGTACAACCCCATATCTGGCCTTGAATAGTTTAGTCCATAGGCAGTCTTCCTCCTGGAAGAGTCTCTAAGCTAATTTTGCTAAGAAGGCCATATTCATATGTTTAAGACTTTTAATGCCTAGACCTCCATTGGCCTTACATTTTGTCAAAGTCTCTCACCTCACAAAGTGACACTTTCTATCACCCTCTCTACTGCTCCAAAGAAAACCACGAATAATCTTCTCTATGGACTTAGTCACACCCACAGGAATCAGCATAGACTGCATAATATAATAAGGAATTGCAGTCAGAACAGATTGAACCATTACGTGGCAGGCGGCTAACGAAAGTGTCCTAGACTTCCATCCTGCAAGTCGTGATTGGATCCTCTCCAAAATGCCATTGAAAGAATCCTTTTTCAATCTACCATGGACTGAGGGCAGCCCCAAGTGTTTGCCCATATCCAAAACACTGGGAATCCCCAAGACTTCTACAATGCACTGCTGAGCTCCGGGGTCAGTGTTCTTAGAGAAAAACAGTGATGATTTTGTCTTGTTAATTTTTTGACCGGAACACAAACAAAATAAATCAAGGCATCTCTTCATTTTTACTACTTGCGGCACCGTAGCCTCACCAAAAAATACTATATCATTTGCAAAAAAAATAGATGCGACATATTAGGAGCATTATGTGAAATTCTCACCCCTTTCCAAATCCCACAGCTAACTGAGCTCTGGACAATATGGCTCAATCTTTCTATTCATAAGAAAAATAAAAGGGGGAAAATAGGATCTCCCTGTCTAATTCCCCTTTCCGGGGAAAACCATTCCAAAGAGCCGCAATCCGGGATGAAGTAATACAGTGCATAATGTTCCTAATCCAATTCTGATTAAAACCAATGTCTCGGAGGGTGTCTTCGATGAAGCTCCATGAAAGTCTGTCGAATGCCTTCTCGAGGTCAATTTTCAAGGCCATCCACCCTATTCTACCCTTTTTAGTTCTTAGGGAATTGAGCACCTCTTGATAGTCGAGGGTGTTGTCTGTTATATGTCTACCATATATGAAACTTGTTTGATGAGGACCTACAAGTTTCCTAGCAATATTTTTCAACCGGGCAATCATGATCTTGGTAATTAGCTTGTAGACAACATTACAAAGACCAATAGGCCGGAATTGTTTAATATATTCCATATTCTGCACCTTTGGTATGAGAGAGAGAGAGAGAGAGCAAGGTGTCATTGCAGCTAGGAGGGAGCTCACCATTTTGAAAAAACTGTATTACAAATCTGACCAGGTTATCACTTACAGTAGGCCATGTTTTTTGGAAGAAACCCACTGTAAATCCGTCAGGGCTCGGAGCCTTGCATGGGGCCATTTCGAACATGGCCGATTTGACTTCTTCCAGTATGATAGGTACATTAACCATGGACCAGTCCTCATCAGTGAGAAGAGGGAAACAGCGATGTTGTAGATTCTGCAAATTAATACCATCTTCCACTGAATAGAGGTCAAGGTAGTAATCATGAACATGCTTTATGATCAAATCTTCCTCGCAAATAATCTGCCCATCCTTGTCTATTAAGTGGGCAACTTTAGATTGAGTCTTCTTGATGGAGGTCGTCAACTGATAGAACCGCGTGTTCCGGTCCCCAGACTTGATCCATTCCTCCCTTGAACGCTGGAACCAAGTAAGTTCCTCTTGCTAGAGCGTTTCCTCTAATTCCTTACGTAACCTACGTTCAAGCCTTATCAAATCAAATCTCACTCCCACCGAACTACTCCGTTGTACTCCATCTAGTCTAGCCAACAGTCTTTTTTTCCTTTGGAAGACGCTGCCAAAGGAATTCTTGTTCCATATTGACAATGCTTGAGCCATGGTAGCTGTGTTTGTCATTAAATCCAGATCATTTTTCCAAGCTGACTGGACACATGCCTAAAAACTGCAATGCGTGGCCCATGCCATATTAAACTTGAATCTGTGGTTGAACACCTGATGTGGATCCTTAGCAGGAGAAATGAGGAGTGGAGAGTGATCTGACCCAATCATAGGCAAATGGGTGACCCTTGCATCAGGAAATAGAAGACTCCAATCTATATTACTCAAGGAACGATCTAGCCGAGTTCCTTTAAAAGACGGTGTATCCATCCCCCTCATCCAGGTATAAGTAGAGCCCGTGTACCCTAGATCAACTAAACCTTCCCTAAAGATCCATTCGTTGAAATCGGAACATTGCGAAACAGAAAAAGCTTCCATGTTGCTGACCTCCCTTCGACTTGTGACCGAGTTGAAATCACCAACTGTTAGCCAAGGGCCCTGAGGATAAAAAAACTGTCCTGACAAATCCGCAAACAAACGCTTCCTTAAAGACATGTTAGGACTGCCATAAACCGCTGGCATTAGCAAGGGAGCAATTCCATTCTCAAACACCTGAAATGAAATAAATTGTGGGTGAGTGTAAAGAATCTCTAATTTGATTGAGTCAGTCCATTACAACCAAATACCCTCCGAGTATCCCAAAACTTCTACCCTAATCCATTCAACAAAACCAAAGCTAGAATAAATTTCATTGGCTTGGACCCCCGAAACGTTAGGTTCAAAGAGGCAAACCAAGGAAGGTTTATGAAGACGCAAAAAATACTTAAGGGTGCACCTAAACGAAGGCGAGGCAGCACCCTAACAATTCCAAGACAACACACACAATCATTAAAACAAGACACAAAGAACGAGCACGCGTCTATTGACGCAGAAGGGCATCCCCTTCGAAAAACACATGATCAAAATGACCACTATCCTCCTGCATAGCCTCAGCATGTGGTATCACCGGCGCCAGATCAATCACGATGTCGGTAGGAGCGTCCTTGAAAGTATTTTCAAAATCAGCTAGTATGGGGGTAGCCTGGTTATCACCCTCATGAAACACGGTATATGTGGTGAAATTTCTCCCCCCACTAGAGCCCCTGACCATTGTATGCTCCTGTTGAGCTATAGCCCTGTTTGGAAGGAAGCCTCTGCCACCTCTCCCCCTAAAAGCACCCCAAGTGGATGCCTGCAGATGACTTTGAAGTACTGGAGGTTCAGAAGGTTTAGGAACTACTTCTGGATCTCTTTGTTCCATACGTTGATGTCCCCCCCTCCCCCCCCCCCCCCTCCCCCCCGGTAGTTTGTTCTAATTCTCGGAAGGTTCGTAGCAGGTTGCTGGACCACTAGCAAGGCATGTTGGTTTTCTAGGCGATGTATGTCCTCAGCCTCATTAAGGTCCGCTAATGCCGCGAACCGAGACTGTGATGTTATTTCAAGAGCCAGTGGGGGCACATTTCCTGGTGCAATGTGCTGCCTCGAGGTACCCTGAGCCATAGCAGGCTGATTTAGGGCTGTATTCTAATTTTTCTTGTCCCTTCTAGTAACCAACATCTACTGCCCGTACATTTCTCTGGGTTTCTGTACTTGGCATTCACTTTCCAGCAACGAACTGGCCCCAACAGCACCTTCTCCGACGTCAACGGATTGCGATGCCTCCTTCCCACACAATTCCATGCGATGGCCGTAGATACCACATTTAAAGCAAATATGATGAATCCCCCCATACTCAATTGGCCATTCCGTTCTGTTGAGTACAAAATTAGACAAAAGTGGCTTAGACATGTCAAGTTCAACACATACCCTTGTGAATTTCCCCTTGGATGCTAGTCTAGTAGTAACATCGATCTTAATTGGGCGCCCAATGACTATCCCAATTTTCTTCAAGAAATCATCATTGAAGTATTCGTTTGGTAGAGAAGGGAAGCGAATCCAGGCCAAGAGTTTGTCCATCTTGCTGCTTCTTGGATCAAAATTAGGCCTCTACTCTTGGGTAACCAAATAGTGGTCAAGAATCATCCATGGGCCACCAAATTTCACCGCATCATAATCAGCTAGGGCTTCGAATTTCTCAGCATGGGCCACCAAATCATCCATGAGTCAACGCAATTAGCTCAAAGCCCGCCTCTGTCTTCCACATTCGTTGCAGACATTGAAGAAGGAAAGAATAGCTAACAGATCTTCCTAGAACGCTCAAGATTAGCGACCTACGCCATGGACGGCGCATGTGACAACCCAAAATATAATTTTATAAATTCGGTTTTAAGAAATTCCAAAATAGTCATTTTTCACACTATAAAAGTTTTTGCGATGAAATCGATGTTTGAATAAATTATTTTGAACTACTTTTAAGTAAATTCAACACCGGGACTTATTTTAAATCTAAAATCCTAGATTTTCGGGTACATTGCGTACCTAGTTTTTGATCTAAAAATCAATCTGAGTGAAACCGGGCGAATCTGAGAAGCCTAAATTAAGTGATTGTCTAGAAAGTATTTTCGGGAAAATGCATTTTGACCCCAAAGCTATTTTTAAACTATGATTTTAGACCTTGGTCCATGATGTTTGGTGGACCCCAAGCCTTTGCCATTGTCTGATGCATTTTAAAGAGCCAACAATTTACCCTTTTGCCCTCGACCAATCATTGGGTTGCAACCTAGGGTTTTGAACCTATATAAATAGATACTATTCTATTGCCTTCTTCTGCTGATCTCTCCACTGTGCCTCTTCACTCCAAAGCTTTAGAGATCATATTGGAAGAGGGGAGAAATCACAGTAAGTATTCCTCCTTCATCCTCAACCATTAATGTAACACCCCCTAATTTCCATGCTAATTTAAGCCTTAAACATGCAGATATCTAAACCAAACATCAAACACAGCGGAAGACTGAAAGAGAAATGTATAGACTAGAAGCAAAAGGGGTGTTATGCCATGCTCACCCAGAGGTGAACGCACAGGCTAACATCTGCATAGTTCAACATCTAAAATCGTATAAGTTCAAAGTACTAAGTCTAACTGGGCTCACAGGCCACAAAACACAAGAAAGGAGCTACACTATCTGGTAATAAACCGCGCTCTCGTCTAAACATCACCTGAAAGAAACACATAAAAGATGGGACGACGTCCGGTCAGCGAATAATGCTAGTAACCCACCAATACATGTGAAATATCATACATAGATAAGATATACATTTGTAAAATCATTTGTGAAACGAAATATGTATATATATAAGTTCAAAACCAAGAGTAGTAGTCAACATGAGACTCCAACACTCACAACAAGAACGCGGGAACACATCCCAAGACCACAAGGAACAACAACGACTCACAAGAAGTCTCAAGGTATAATCTATCATCACACAATAGATTAACACCCGACATGCACAATACAAGAGATGAAGGACACAACAAATGGCAACACATGCCTTTGTGACTACAAACGTCACAAAATAGAGAATACACAACAACGGCTACACAAGCCTTCGTGACATCACCCATCACGAATTGAGATGCCTTCCTTATGCCCGGTTCCAACCTTATGGCTACCTCCAACCTTATGTCTAGTTCCAACCATTACCTCCAGGACCCCTGTACAACCAAGTCCAACCTTTTCCCTCCTGGGACTGTCGTCCCCCACCAACAAGACCACCAATTCATAGTACACGAGGGTACCGATCACACACACGGAAATACATGCCATCCAAGAAATACGTGAACCTTACACAAAGGCCACAAACTCCATAATCACGTCATGGCCACCACGAGGACCACTGCAATACTGTAACACCCCCTAAAAACATGTTATTTAAAAGCCTTAAACATGCAGATAACTGAACTAAACAACAAACACAGCGGAAGTCTGAAAGATAGATAGATAGACATAAACCAAAACACGGGGTGTTATGCCACGTTCACCAAAAGGATGAACGCTACGGCAACATCTGCAATGTTTACAACTAAAACCATAGTCTCAAAGTGCTATATCTAAACTGGCGCACAGGCCACAAAACAAAGTGGGAGAAGCTATACTAGCAAGCACTAGACCGTGCACTCGTCCAGACATCACCTGAAAGAACACAATAAAACATGGGACGACGCCCAGTCAGCGAATAATGCTGGTAACCTACCAATACATGTGAAATAACATACATAGGTAAGATATAAGTTGTAAAGCCATTTTCGAAATGGAATACATAAGTATATAAGTACAAAACCAAGAGTAATAGTTAACACAAAACTCAACACTCTCAACAAGAACACGGGAACACATCCCAAGACCACAAAGAATAACACGACTCACAAGAACGGCTCAAGGCATGATCTATCATCACACAATAGATCAAAGCCCGACATGCATAACCCAAAGGAATAAGACACACCCAACGGCAACACATTCCCTTGTGACTACACACGTCATAAGAAGAGATCTCACAACAATGGCTACACAAGCCCTCGTGACATCACCCATCACGAGTTGATATGCCTTCCTTATGCCCGGTTCCAACCTTATGGCTACCCCCAACCTTATTTCTTCTTCCAACCATTACCTCTAGGACCCCTGTACAACCAAGTCCAACCTTTTCCCTCCTGGGACCGTCGTCCCCCACCAACGACCACCAACGAGACCACCAATTTCATAGTACACGAGGGTACCGTACCCACACACGGCAACACATGCCACCCAAGAATCACGTGAACCTTACACAAAGGTCACAACTCCATAATCACGTCACGGCCACCACGAGTACCGCTACAATACCTTGGTGACTAGTGTCCCATACCACTAATCATGCAATCCAGGTAAAGCCACACACACATCACACCTCAACAGGAATCAATCAATGGATCACAACGAAGATATGAAACCATACTCAATCAAGGATGGGTCACAGCCCAAGAACAACAACGATGAGTAACACAAGCTATCATCAACCAATAGGAAGGTACAAACAACACACACGCTAGCATTTAAACACCAAACTAGCATGCTTATCAAGCGGGTAAACCAAAGATAGTTCCGAGGAACACACAAGACTCATCACGGTTTAACGAAACACAATGTTGAACACTTAGCACGATTCAAGACACCAAATACCTACATGGATTCCTACCATATAGTTCTAGACACACGAAACATCAAGAAGACACTCAAATAGTTCTACAAAAGAACATCGGGAAGTCAAAAGACCAAATACCGAGTCAAAAGAATCACGGGGAACAAATCCCCGCCATCACCATAATACGTACCCGTGGGTAGGCCCACGGGTAGGCCTCTACCCGCGGTTCCGCCCGTGGGTACGGGCATCCCAACCAATGTACCCCGCGGGTGGGTGGCGGGTTGGACGCCTACCCGCCGTTCCGCCCGCGGGTACATCCCTGTACCATAATAAATCCCTTCGTGGATTTTCATCTCCAAACTCAAATTCAAGTCCAAAACATGCCAAATCTCACCAAATAAAACAAAGTGACTTTAATCAAAGGCAATGCCAAGCAATGGCACAAATGAACCCTAAACACAAGCTCTAGATATGCATTTTCACAAGACAATGCATAAACACTCACATTTCATAGCAAAACACATGTAGAATCCAAGAAATCACATATAGGTAAGCAAAATAGGTTTTGTAGAGCATGGGTTACCTCTTGTAGACTAAAGACTTCACTTTACACCTCAACAAGCTCCTCTCAAGGCTCACCTTTCAAACCCACTTCAAGAACATACCAAAAGATCATAAAGATCCTATCTTTAAGAAAAGACACCTAAGATAAAACCAAAAACACAAGATGAACTTAGATTTTACCCTCCTAGATGCCCAAATATATGAAAGGTTGAATCTTGGAAGCAACTCTTGAAGTTTTGGCAAAGCTCCAACTTGGCTTGGAAGAAAAGCTACCCACCTTTTGAGAGAGAAGGTGGAGCTAGATTTTTAGAAAGTGTAAGGGAAGAATGAAGGTGGTCTACTAGGTTAGGTTGCAATACTAACACCAAGTGAAAGGTCAAGAATACCCTTACTATCATAAGGAAGTGTAAGGAACAAGGGAACTCCTTACAAAGCTCAATGTACAACTTTGACTTTGGGGTTGACTAGTCAATTTACTAGTCCCCAACTATTAAATTTCAGGAATTTAAGGAATTAAATTACAAATTGAAATAGGATTAATTAGTTAATTAATCCCTTAACTGAATTTGGATTTCGGGGTGTCACATCCTCTCCCCCTTCAAAGAAGCTTCGTCCCCGAAGCTTGGGTATGACGAATTAAAGGCAAACGGTGATAGGAAACAACATTGTGACAAGAGGTTCAAGAACAAACTCTTTTGGTCAAAACTCAAAAGAATCCACAAGAATTTCAAAGCAAGAAAGTAGGCATATCGAATCAAGGATTGGCAAGAGTTTAACAAACGGATAAATTGAGCATCAAGAACTCTTACCCCAACACAAACATCGACTTCTAGTCAACAACTAAGAACTAGACAACCAACACCAACTACTAAGCTAACTAAACAACAAAGCAGCAAGCAAAAACAAGCATTCAAGGCAAACAACAAACTACTACCAAACTAGCAACGGCTAAGAAAAACCAACAACAAAGAAAAGGCGAACGGGATAGCCACAGCTTCACACTAGAAGGACTTGCTCTCCGACTCCTCGGATTCTTCATCAACTTCTCCCCTACGGCTTGAACTGGCTTCAATCTGATCTAGCCTCTGGTTCACCGCGACAAACTGCATCTTCATGTAGGCGAAGCCCTCCTCGATCATGCGGTTCTGCTAGTGAAGCAAGGCGACAACACGCTCATCATGCGTCATGGAGTCGTGCTCCCTCTTGGTGCGGGCTTCTCTCCTTCGTTGGTTCTCTTCACTTTCCTAGTCACTTTCTTCGGCCTCAACAGCTTCCGGTGCTTCCACCTCATCCTCACGATCGGCTTCATCTTCAACTTCTTCATCGCCTCCCAAACTCTGGACTGCGAGGCTCAACTTCCCGGCGTGAATCCCAAGCTCCGTTGCCAACTCGGCCCTTTCTTCCGGTGCTTTCCTTGCCACTTCTTCAAGCGTGATGTAATCACCATCTTCCAACTGAAACAAATTACGACTCCGAAGATTGGTGGCATCCAACACCAACTTTCCCACGGCCTTCGGGAGACAACCATCCACGCTTACACCCTTTCTAACCAAAATCCAACTCAACACCATCCCATACGGTAGACTTTTCTGGTTATGATCCCGACAGAAAACCATATGCTGCAACATCAAAGCTAGCAAGTTGAACTTAACCATATTCTTGAGGCAGAAGGCAAAGGTGCACTCCAACTTTCCCAACAGCTTGCTTTTTTTGTTATTAGGCAACAAATAATCCGATACCAACATAACCAAAATCCGTTGCTCTGCGGACAACCACTTTTTCTCCGACCTTGAAGCTTGAGTGAAACCACTCGTACGATTCAACAAATAACTCAAATAGTCCCGGTACCCCATGGTATCCGTACCAATCCAAGAATGACCACTATACTGAGCAACTCCTGAAGCAGTTAAACTCAAAAGTTGAGCCAGCCTCTTTTCAGAAAGCACAACCTTCACACCTCTCACTTTAGAAGTGATCTCAAGCTTATCACCCTCCTTTGTCACGACCATGTGATGATAAAATTCTTTTACCAAACTCGGTTAAGTCTCGGCCCTTATGGCGAGAAACCCATCCAACAGACCTTGGAATCTAAGCATGTCCAACAAAGAATTAGGGAAAGATTCTGATCAAAAGCTTTACCTTCAAGAACGAGGTAATGGGCATCCACCCATTCCGCTTTTCTTGCCAAACTTGACCTTCTAGGCATGCTAGGAGACGACCCAAAGCTCAACAAAAAAGACCCAAGACTTCTCCTCTTCGTCTCCTTCTTCTCGCTGCCCACTTTCTCGATGCTCTCTCTCTCTCGATGCTCTTCTCTCGGTGACACAGCAGGTCGACGGTGGCACGGCTCCAGCGGCGACGGCGACAGGGGTAGCGTCGGCGGCGACGGCGACAGGGGTGGTGTCGGCGGCAACGTGGTGGCGACGGCAGGTGGTGCGTCGGCGGGTGGTGACGGGTTGGGGGAGGGACGGTCTCGGCTGAACACACGGGTAGAGAGAGGAGGGAAAAAAAAGGAAAGAAATTGGGATTTAGGGATTTTGAGGAAAAATTGGGAAAAAGATGATTTAATTTGGGGATTTGGGTAAAGTGAGGATTTTATAGTTTAAATGGAATTAGAATTGAGTAGGTTCCAAGAAAGACAATTAGCTCAAGTGTGACACCCCAAAAATCCACATTCAATCCATGGATTAATTGTGTAATTAATCCTATTTCATTTGAGGAATTAATTCCTAAAATCCTGATTTTTAATACTCAAGGACTAGTATTTGACTAGTCAACCTTAAAGCTATGTTGTACCTTGAGCTTTGAGGGGAGTTCCCTTGTTCCTTACACTTTCTAAAGGTTAGTTAGGGTATCCTTGACTTTTCACCAAGAGTAAGTATTGTAACCTAACCTAGAAGACTTCTTCATTTCATTCCTTACATTTCCTAGAAATTAGCTCTACCTTCTCTCTAGAAAGGTGAGTGGCTTATTCTCCAAGCTAATTTGAGACCCTTGTCAAGATTCCAAGATTTGCTACCAAGATTCAACCTTTCACCTATTTGGGCATCTAGGAGGGTAAGATCTAAGTCCATCTTGTGTTTTTGGTTCCATCTTAGTTGTATTTTTCTTAAAGGTAGGATCTTTATGATCTTTTGGTTTAATCTTGAAGTGGGTTTGGAAAGTAAGCCTTGTGGGGAGCTTGTTGTGGTGTAAAGTGAAGTCTTTTGGTCTACAAGAGGTAACCCATGCTCTACAAAACCTATTTTGCTTACCTATATGAGATTTCTTGGATTCTACTTGTGCTTTGCTATGAAATGTGAGTGTTTATGCATTTTTCTTGTGAAAATGCATATCTAGAGCTTGTGTTTAGGGTTCTTGTGTGCCATTGCTTGGCATTTCCTATGATTCAAGTTATTTTGTTGTATTGGGTGAGATTTGGCATGTTTTGGACTTAAATTTGAGTTTGGAGTTGAAAATCCCCGAAGGGATGGTTTTGGTACAAGACATGTACCCGCGGGCGGAACGGCTGGCGGGGCACCACCCGTCGCCCCACCCGTAGGTACAGGGCCTCATGGGAGATGTTCCCGCGGGCGGGGCACCACCGTGGGTCCACCCGCGGGGAACATGGTGAGATGATTGGGGGATTTGTTCCCCCTTGATTCTTTTGACTCGGTATTTGGTCTTTTGACTTCCCGATGTTCTTTTGTGGAACTCTTTGAGTGTCTTCTTGATGTTTCGTATGTCTAGAACTATATGATAGGTATCCATGTAGGACTTTGGTGTTTTGAATCGTGCTAAGTGTTCAACATTGTGTTTCGTTGAACCGAGAAGTGTCTTGTGTGTTCCTCGGAACTATCTTTGGTTTCCCCGTTGATAAGCATGCTAGTTTGGTATCTAAATGCTAGCGTGTGTGTTGTTTGTACCTTCCATATGGTTGATGATAACTTGTGTTATTCATCGTTGTTGTTGTTGGGCTGTGACCCATTTCTTGATTAAGTATGTTTCATACCTTCGTTGCAATCTGTTGATTGATTCCTTTTGAGGTGTGGTGTGTGTGGCTTTACCTGGATTGCACGATTAGTGGTATGGGACACTAGTCACCAAGGTATTGCAGCGGTCCTCGTGGTGGCCGTGATGTGATTATGGAGCTGTGGCCTGAGTGATGGGTCCACGTATTTCTTGGGAAGGCATGTGTTGCCGTGTGTGTGAACGGTACCTTGTGTACTATGAAATTGGTGGCTTTGTTGGTGGTCGTTGGTGGGGGGCGACGGTCCCGGAGGTAAAAGGTTGGACTAAGAAGTACAGGGGTCCTGGAGGTAATGGTTGGAAAGAAGATACAAGGTTGGGGGTAGCCATAAGGTTGGAACAGGGCATAAGGCAAGCATACCAACTAGTGATGGGTGATGTTGCGAGGGCTATTGTAGCCAGTGTTGTGTGATCTTATTTTGTGACGTGTGTAGTCACAAAGGCAGCTGTGGCCTTGGTATGTGTTGCCGGCTGTGTGTGTGTTGTTCCTTCGCGTTGTACTTGTCGGGTTGCGGTCTATTGAGTGATGATAGATCGTTCCTTGACTCTTTTGTGAGTCGTGTTGTGCTTGTGGTCTTGGGATGTGTTCCCGTGTTACTTGTGAGGGTGTTGAGTCTTGTGTTGACTACTTCTCTCGGTTTTGAACTTATATATATATATATGTATTCCGTTTCGAAAATGATTTTTGTATATATACCATATCTATGTATGATACTTAACGGTATTGGTGGGTTACCAGCATTATCGCTGACCGAGCGTCGTCCCAATGTTTATCTTTGTGTTCTTTCAGGTGATGTCTAGACGAGCGCGATGTCTAGTGGCCGGTAGCTTAGCACCTTTATCCTTTTTTGTGGCTTGTGTGCCAATGTAGTTTTAGACTGATGTCTTTGGGATAGATGTATAGACATTGCAGATTTGACTTCCGTAGCGTTTACCGTGGTTGGTAGACGTGGCATAACACCCCGTTTGGATTTCTTTTATCCAATTATTGTTTTATCTTCCGCTGTGCTAGTGTTTGGTTTCGATATCTGCATGTGTTAAGGCCTTTTTATATAGGTCATGTTTGGGGGGTGTTACAGTTGGTATCATAGCCTAGGTTTGAGCATAGGAAGGGTTAAGTCTAGACTTTCTAAGTGGTTAAGCGTGTTTTGAGACCTCTTTGCAACCTTAAGAAGCTAAGTGTTAGGCTTAAGACTCTAGGTTGCGCGGTGAGCTGTGTGTGCTTTTTGTTCTTTGCTTGTTGCTTTTCTTTTCGTAATCGTGTTGTTGTAGCAGAAGTTTGCAATGCCTCCTCGTCAGCGTGCCGCAACGTTTGAAGATGTTGGTGAAGTGGTTAAGAAATCTCGGTTGGCCGAATCTTGTAATGCTTCTGGAGTGGTTGAACGGTGGATCAGAAGTGGCACGTCTACCAAGGTGAGTCCTAGTGCAGTTACCTTGTCGACATTCCGGGGTATAAGAGAGAATGGAATGATTGAGGTTCATCATCCGACGGAGGGATCACCCCAAGAGAGAATGCTTATCCTTAGTGAAGTTCGAACAAGTGACAGTGATGTGGTAGTTGGAACCTTCCACGTGCAATCTGTACCGGCAACGATCTTGTTTGACTCAGGAGCATCAAACTCGTTCGTGTCACCTGGACTCGTGAAGAAGTTAGGTTTATCCGGGGGCACTGGAGTGAAGTTTAACGTGAAGGTAGCATCAGGAGAGGTTAGGATGTGTGACCGTCTCTTCGAGGGAATCAAGATCAACATCAAGGGAGAAGAGTTTCCTAGCGATCTAATCCAGTACGACTTGGACGGGATAGATGTGGTCTTAGGCATGGACTGGTTGGGACGGTTTAGAGCCCAAATTATGTGCAAGGACCAGAAGGTGGTGCTTCGAGGACCCAGTGGGAAAAGGATATCTTATCGGGGAAAGATGGAAGAACCTGGGATTAAGCGAGTGTCGATGACAAAGATGAAGAGGTATGTGGATAAAGGCATTGGTTTATACTTGTGCTCAGTCGAGAACTTGAAGGCAAAAGGAGAGGTAGCTCAAACTATACCCGTAGTCCGTGAATTCCTTGATGTATTTCCTGAGGAAATACCGGGTATGCCTCCTACTAGGGAAGTGGAGTTCTCAGTGGATCTTATGCCAGGCACTGCACCCATTTCTAAGGCCCCATACCGCTTGGCTACGCCAGAAATGCAAGAGCTGAAGACCCAATTACAAGAACTCCTGGACAAGGGTTATATTCGGCCAAGTACGTCGCCATGGGGAGCTCCGGTTTTGTTTGTAAAGAAGAAGGACGGGAGTATGAGGTTGTGTATCGACTACCGGGAGCTAAATCAAGTCACCATCAAGAACAAATACCCTCTTCTAAGAATCAACGACCTATTTGATCAACTCCGTGGCGCAAGAGTGTTTTCCAAAGTTGACTTGAGGTCGGGGTACCATCAAATTAAGGTGGATGACAAGGATATTCCTAAGACTGCATTTCGGACTCGGTACGGGCACTACGAGTTTACAGTTATGCCGTTCGGTTTGACTAATGCCCCTGCAGTTTTTATGGACTTGATGAACAGGGTGTTCAAACCCCATCTCGATGATTTTGTGATCGTATTCATCGACGATATCTTGGTTTATTCAAAGGATAAGGATGACCATGTTAGACACCTTCGGACGGTACTTCAAATCCTGCGGGAAAAGCAGTTGTACGCCAAGTTCTCTAAGTGCGAGTTTTGGAAAGACAGTGTGACGTTTCTAGGCCACGTGATTGATAGTAGGGGGATTTCTGTGGACCCAGACAAGATACGGGCAATGAAGGATTGGACTGTACCCACATCGGTAACGGAAGTAAGAAGTTTTCTTGGTTTAGCAGGTTACTATATGAGGTTTGTTTTGGATTTCGCCAAGGTGGCTCAACCGTTGACTAAGTTATTAAGAAAAGAAGTGTCTTTCATGTGGAATCAAGCTTGTGAGTTGGCATTCCGAGAGTTGAAAGAGAGGCTCACGACTGCCCCAGTTTTAATTTTACCATCGGGAACGGAAGGATTTGAGGTATACAGTGATGCGTCCAAGAAAGGACTAGGTTGTGTATTGATGCAAAATGGAAGAGTATTTGCTTATGCCTCGCGACAGCTTAAGGTTCACGAAGAGAATTACCCTACACATGATTTGGAATTGGCCGCCGTAGTGTTTGCTTTGAAGATTTGGAGACATTACCTGTATGGGGTGCGTTGCAGGATCTACACGGATCACAAGAGTCTCAAATATATCTTCACCCAAAAGGATCTCAACATGCGACAACGAAGGTGGTTAGAACTCATCAAGGACTACAAATTGGATATTCAGTATCACGAAGGAAAAGCTAATGTAGTGGCGGACGCCTTAAGCCGGAAATCGAAGCATACCGCTAATTCCATTTGGGTAGTGGCTGATGAACTTTGCAAGGAGTTCCAACGGATGGACTTGGAAGTGGTGGAACAGGGTGATGTTGAGACAGAAGTCAGTTTCTACAACTTAAGGATTCTGCCTACATTCTGGGAGAAATTAAGGAAGAGCAACGGAAGGATGCGCACTTGATGATGGTATGGGATGACCTAGCTAAAGGGAAAGGGGGACCGTTTGAGTTGTCTATGGATGCAGTGTTGAGGTATAAGGGTCGGCTGTGCATACCCGCGTCTTGCGAGCAGTGGAAGCGACAGATTTTAGAAGAGGGCCATAACACACCCTATTCAGTTCACCCCGAAGGCGACAAACTATACAAGGATTTAAAGGGCTTCTATTAGTGGCCTAACATGAAGAAGGAAGTTGCAGAATTTGTTGGGAAATGCCTTAACTGCCAGAAGGTGAAAGCGGAACGTTGTAAGGTAAACGGGTTGGTACAACCATTAGAGGTTCCACAAGGAAAGTGGGATTCTATATCTATGGATTTCGTGGGAGGACTACCAACAACCCGTTCGGGTAAGGACAAAATCTGGGTGATAGTTGATCGTTTGACTAAGACTGCCCGCCTTATCACAATGAAGGAGACTTGGACAATGACATAGTTGGCTCCAGCCTATGTTAACTGTAACACCCCGAATTTTTTCAACTTTTAAGACTTATATAATAAAGGTAAATTCTCATTAAATCCGAAAAATATCACATAAGAGTATGGGGTGCTATGCCACACCTGAGCTAGAGAACTTAGGTGCACAGGCTAACTAACTGAAATACTCAATAATGTCAATACATAAGCATGGCACGCAGGTCGAAAGGGAAACAATCTACTCTACGCTTCAAATCTCTAGCGCGCTCCAGTGTCTACTCATCTGTGCCTGAAAGCCAAATATATCTGTTCAGCGAGAGATGCTGGTAACCCACTCCAACGTGTTGAAATACATTATAGATATATATATATATAGATATATGAAAAGTCATTTCGAAGCAGGAAGATAAATACTTAAGAGACACTAACTTTAAAAGCCGGGAATAGACTCAGCAAATAGGGATGAGCACATCAAACAATAATAAATAGTTAAGTAGAGATAACATCATAAGGAATATGCATCTAAGGTCACAGATCACTTTCCAATTCCAAAACACATCATCATTCAATCACCATTCATATCACATAATCATTGATGGCGCCACGGGACCAATCGCATGCCCCGAACATGAGGGTTAATGCTTATAGCATTAACACGGCCCCGCAGCACCCTACCTCAGTACCGTGGTATGAGGGGAGTTGATCGCAACCAACCCTTTGAGAACCGCTGACGAACTCAACGTCGGACCACGATCTGACACACCACTGACGCACACAGTCGGTGGACCGCGATCCCATTTACAAGGGGGGACTTACGACCCTACACATCGTCGATGCGCACAGTCGGTGGATCATAGCAGATCAAGCTCGGCTTACCGCTGAGCTATACTCAGTCGGTGGGCGGAGATCCTCGGAGACTATGGCCCAACACACCGCTGTCCCATCATTCGGTGGATCGCAGCCAGCCGTAGCCCTACATACCGCCCGATTACTCAGGTCGGTGGACTACAGCCTTCCTCGGCTTATTGGCCCTACACACCGTCCTGGCGCGTTCAGGTCCGGTGGGTCATAGCACCGAGGCCCATATTTGGACCTGTAGTCCAAGAAGTGAATCAATTTGGCCTTAGCCACTTCTGAGCCTTAGCTCAGGAACAATCCATTTTGCCTTCAGCCACTTCCAAACCTTTAGTCCTGGAACAATCCATCCGGTCTTCAACCGACTTCCGAACCTTAGTCCGGGAACAATCCATTCGGCCTTCAGCCGACTTCCGGACCTTAGTCCGGGAACCACCCAATTGGCCTATAACCAAAATGGGGGACCAGGCAACACATAACACATTGGAGCACGTAATAGCATATCGGGAAGGGAAAGACATATAAATAAACTTACGTGTGATCATTCACATACTACGAATAATCCTAAGGGTTCATACAACTTCCACCTAGGTCAACGGGCTACCAATTCAACTAGCATGCAATCCCTAAGACTCATCTAGCCTACGAATGGAACCCGGAAGATCAAACTAGACTCAAACACGACAAACGGGGTCCGTTGAGACACCACGGGGAATGGGGAACATCAAACGGGGAAGCCGGGGACCCGGGGTGGGGTACGCACCAGCGGGTAGCCGGTGGGTGAGGGATCACCCGCCGGCTGCCCGCCGGAGATCACTGCCCGGCAGCAGGTTGCCGGCGGGCGGACGCCTGCCCGACGGTGATTTGGGCAGCGGGTTGGTGGCGGATACCCCTACCCCCACCTACCCCCCACTGACTCATTTATCACAAATTCACATCGGGATCCTTTGTGGAACCCGAAACCATGCTTAGACACTTTTAAACACAAATAACGACACCACGTAGTCAATTAATGGATCAAAAGCAAGAATCACGCATAACTCATCCTATTGCGACTTCTAAACATAAACAACACCTGAACATGCGAATTCCCACCCAATATATATCAAGAACATGGTATCACAAATTCCCAATCCATCCTAGGGCTCTAATTCCTCCCAAATCATCAAAATCACAATTTATCTTTAACATCAAAAACTATCAAGATTTGTCAAGAATCATTACATAAATATCAATAACCTCTTTTCATCATCAAGATCATCAAGATTATCAAGAATACACACAAATCATCTTATCAATTATCAAGGATATTTCACAAATAGCATAGAGGTATTAATCAAGACACTAACATATAGAAGGAGGCCAAGGAAGGAGATTATAGCAAAGAAAATAGGTTTTGTTGAGACATGGGTTACCTCTTAGCCTTAATTACTTTCCTTGGCTATGAAGGGTCTTTCTTTAAGCTTTCTTCTTTCTTGATTTCTCCTAAGGGGATTCTTGGAACTTCTTGTGTGGTGACAGATTATTGTGGTGTAAGATCTGGGTGCCTCCTATGACCCTATATATATATATATATATATATATATATATATATATATATATATATATATATATATATATATATTCCTAAGAGTCCTAATTGGGGTCTAAATACTATGGGCTTGCTAATTCTATTCCATATAGGACTAAGTAGTTGGTTATAGGGATGTGGGCCCATGGACTATGGTGGACCTTTCTTAGTTGATTAATGGGTTTTTAATTCTCTTTTAAGGGTAAGTGATTAAATATTTAATTAGGGTTAGGGATCGTAACACTGGGTGTTACACACTCCCCCCCTTACAAGAGGCTTCGTCCCCGAAGCCGGTGCGTGGATCCACTCTTTCACCCCTAGACATCACGTATTTTGGCCTCCTGATTAGGAGTTGTGGCTCCACGTGCTGCCTTCGTTGGGGTAGAATGGATTTCGGGTGAGGTGGTGGTTTGGAAGGTTCGGGTCTACCTTGGTCTCCTGCTCCTGTGCTCGACGCCCCGTGAGTGCCTAACATGGCCTCGATAGTTGCCACCCTTTGGTCCAAAGTGCGTGTTGCACGGATTAGGGACGAGAACCCTTCGTCCATGATTTGGTTTTGCCGGGTGAGCTGTGCGAGGATGCGCTCGTTGACGGATTCTTCATTTTGGCCCCTTGGGTTTTCTTCTGTTCGTGCGGGTGCCGGTGGGTTAGGTTCGCTCTCCTCTTCCTGCTCCTCATTTCCCTCTAGTCCCCCACAATCTTGCATTGCCCGTTTAAGCTTTTTGTTGGAGATGTCCAATCGATCAACCAATTCTCTTCACTCCCCCTCGGGTTTAAGGCAAATTTCCTCGAGGGTGATGTACTGTCCCCCTTCGGTGTAGTAGATATCATTACGACGGAGGTTCTGGGCATTGAAAACCATGCCGTTTGCGGGCTTGACCTCTGTGTGGCTTAGGTCCACTCCTTTCTTCTCCATGATCCAACTCAGGATCATCCCGTAGGGTAGACTAAGCCGGTTGCTAGTCTTGCAAAACTCCATGTGCTTCAACATGAGGGCCGGTAGATTGAACTTGATTTTGTGTTTCAGGAGGTATGCAAACGTACACTCCAAACTTCCCAAATCCTTGATTTTGTTATTTGTAGGCAACAGGCTATCAGTTACAATCATGACCAATATCTTTTGCTCCGCGGTTAGCCATTTCCTGTTTGGCCGGGTGGCCGAGGTGAAACCTTCTTCTCTCCCGAGTAGGTACCCGAGGTAGTCCTTGTATCCCATGTTTTGGGTACCAATCTATCCCTTCCGGTCGTAGCCTGACACACCCGTGGTGGTCAGTCTTAAGAGTTTGGCCAAGCGGGCTTCGGAAAGTATGATTTCCTTGCCTCGGACTTTTGCGGTAATTTCCAGTTTATCGCCCCGCTTAGCGGCTACCAAATGATGATAAAACTCTTTCACCAATTCGGGGTATGTATCCCCTTTAATGGTGAGATACATATCCAAGAGCCCTTGGGAATTAAGCATGTCGACCAACTCCAGAGAGAATTGGTCGGGTTCGAGGGCTTTACCTCCGATCACGGTGTAGCCGGCGTTGTTCCATTCCGGGGTGCGGACTCCGAGGGGTTTTTTCGGCATTTTGATTTTCTCTCCTAGGTGGCGTTTTCCGGTGGGGCTCCGGCAAAATGCAGGCGAGACTCCGGCGAGGTTCCGGCGGCGAGGGGCGGTAGCGTGGCTCACTGTTTCGGGGTCGGCGGCGAGGGTGCGAGGGTCGGGCGGAGCAGGTGGCTGATGCTGGCAGTGGGCGGTGGCCGGGCGAGTGGCGGGTCCGCTGTGGCAGTGGGCTCTGCGCGGGTGGACTCCGGCTCCGTGGCGGCGGCGTGTGGGCGTTGGCCGGCTGCGGTGGTGTTTCGTCGGTGGAGCGTAGGGCGGCTAGTGTGATGGTGGAGGGTGGTGCGGCGGCAGGTGTGTGAAGGTGGGAGAGATGGCGAGTTAATGGGGGTGAGGAGAGAGAGAGAGAGAGAGTAGGGAAAGAAAAAGAAGAAGAAGGGTTTTTTATTTGGGGGTTTTGGGGTTTTTAGGAATTTATTGGGTTTTAAGAAGGGAGTGTTCCCTTGAGGTTTTTAAGAAACACTCATGGCTTAGTGGTTAGTAGTTTGGACTTTTAAATGGGAGGTCTAGAGTTCAATTTCCCTTGATGACATTAGTCTTCCTTGTCTTTTTCCCTCTTTTGTCTTCTAGTGGTAAGAGATTTGGTTGGTCCTCCTCGTTGTTGTTATTGTTGTTGTTTGTTGTTGTCGAGTTTCCTCTACTTTTGCTAATTTATTTTGATTTTATTTATAATAATTTCGAAGTGGCTAAGCTAAACAAGTAGTTTTTATTATGAGGGCGGTTACATGTGGTTCCTTAGCTTATCCTAAACAGAACTCATCTTCTTGGCTTCCTTCTGGTGGATTTGTGTGATCCTCGTCTTCCGGGTTCATGTTTTCTTCGTTGGGGTGACCCTCGTCCCTGAGTTCGGCTTGCGTGCGGCTCATGATGAATACTTTTCCGGGGGCACCGTAATTCCCTTGATTGCTCGTGCCTCCGTGTTGGCCCATGGTCGTGGGGCGTGAGCTTGAGGGTTGCATGCAGTGGAAGGCCTTGTGCCCTTCTTTCCCACAGTTGAAGCATCGCAAGGGGTTCCCCATTCAATCCTTGCCTCTATGGCTTTGGTGGCATTTTGGGCAAGGGAAGCCCCCTGTATTGGTTTCGTTGTTTCTTGGGGGTGATCTTTGTCCAGTTGGGTTGTTTGGCCTTGTGTTGGTATCGGTTCTCGTTCTTTTTATTGGCGGTGCTCCTCCTCCTGTGTTCCTCTTTCGAATCTGATCTTGTACCCCACGTTGTAGTAATTGGATTCGATATAGATTGGCGGCACTGGTGTAAGCTTCGTTGAGAGTCCAGGGTCCGCTTACTATTAGTGCCTTTCGGGCTTCGAAGTTGAGGCCTGATATAAACCTTTCTATTTTGGTTGATTCAGTGGGGACCAGTTCTGGCGCGAAGCGTGCCAGTTTGAGGAATCGTTTATGGTATTCCGCGACTGTAGTCGTTCCTTGTTTTAGGTGGAGGAACTCTTCGTGCATGGAAACTTTTACGTGTGTCCGGTAGAATCGTTCTCGCAGGCGTGTTTTCAGGTTTTCCCAGTTGAATCCTGGTTCTTGTCTATAAGTGGGTCCCTCGTGGATCCACCAAAGGTCTGCCTCGTGTCCGAAGTAGAATGAGGCTATCTCTACACAACGTTCTTCTGGGCATTCTACTAGCCCTAGAATCTTGTCGAAGGTCCGTATCCATTCTTCGAGGATGGCGGGATCTTCTTCACCGGAGAATGTGGGTGGTCGATGGTTTGAGACTTGTCGGGTGGCTTCTGAGTTTGTGTTTGGTGGAGGGAGTGGTGGTCTGTTGTTGCAGAGGGCTACGTCACTTAATGCTTGGGCGACTTGGGTGAGTTGCTGTAGGGTTTGAGTCAGGGGGTCGTGTGCAGCGGGTTCCGGAGTCCTTGATTATCTTCTGTTCGGTGCCATGCTTGCTTGATCTATAGAACCAATGTTTATAATGATTTAGAGGGTTGTACCCTTACCTTGGCGTGATAAGCGAAGGGGAGTTCTTTAAATTAATGAAGGATAAAGTGAGGGGAGGTTGTGTGATGATAGGTAGGTTTCACAATCTCACCGCGCGTCCTAAGATTCCTGAGTCCTATGTTCCTGAATACCTAGAGTTCAAGCCTAATGTCCTAAAGTCCGGTCTTAAGAGTCTTATCCTAGGGTCAACTTAGGCTCTGATACCAACTGTAACACCCCGAATTTTTTCAACTTTTAAAACTTATATAATAAAGGTAAATTCTCATTAAATCCCAAAAATATAACATAAGAGTATGGGGTGCTATGCCACACCTGAGCTAGAGAACTCATGTACACAAGCTAACTAACTGAAATCCTCAATAATGTTAATACATAAGCATGGCACGCAGGCCGAAAGGGAAACTATCTACTCTACGCTTCCAATCTCTAGCTCGCTCCAGTGTCTACTCATCTGTGCTTGAAAGCTAAATATATCTGTTCAGCGAGAGATGCTGGTAACCCACTCCAACGCGTTGAAATACATTATATATATATATATATATATATATATATATATATATATATATATATATATATATATATATATATATATATGAAAAGTCATTTCGAAGCAGGAAGATAAATACTTAAGAGACACTAACTTTAAAAACCAGGAATAGACTCAGCAAATAGGGATGAGCACATCAAACAATAATAAACAGTTAAGTAGAGATAACATCATAAGGAATATGCATCTAAGGTCACAGATCACTTTCCAATTCCAAAACACATCATCATTCATATGACATAATCGTTGATGGCGCCACGGGACCAATCGCATGCCCCGAACATGAGGGTTAATGCTTATAGCATTAACACGGCCCCGCAGCACCCTACCTCAGTACCGTGGTATGAGGGGAGTTGATCGCAACCAACCCTTTAAGAACCGCTGACGAACTCAACGTCGAACCACGATCCGACACACCGCTGACGCACACAGTCGGTGGACCGCGATCCCCTTTACAAGGGGAGACTTACGACCCTACACACCGTCGATGCGCACACTCGGTGGACCATAGCGGATCAAGCCCGGCTTACCGCTGAGCTATACTCAGTCGCTGTCCCATCATTCGGTGGATCACAGCCAGCCGTAGCCCTACACACTACCTGATTACTCAGGTCGGTGGACTACAGCCTTCCTCGGCTTATTGGCCCTACACACCGTCCTGGCGTGTTCAGGTCCGGTGGGTCATAGCACCGAGGCCCATATTTAGACCTGTAGTCCAAGAAGTGAATCAATTTGGCCTTAGCCACTTCTGAGCCTTAGCTCAGGAACAATCCATTTGGCCTTCAGCCACTTCCGAACCTTTAGTCCGGGAACAATCCATCCGGTCTTCAACCTACTTCCGAACCTTAGTACGGGAACAATCCATTCGGCCTTCAGCCGACTTCCGGACCTTAGTCCGGGAACCACCTAACTGGCCTATAAGCAAAATGAGGGATCATGCAACACATAACACATAGGAGCACGTAATAGCATATCGGGAGGGGAAAGACGTATAAATAAACATACGTGTGATCATTCACATACTACGAATAGTACTAAAGGTTCATACAACTTCCACCTAGGTCAACGGATTACCAATTCAACTAGCATGCAATCCTAAGACTCATCTAGCCAACGAATGGAACCCGGAACATCAAACAAGACTCAAGCACGACAAACGGGGTCCATTGGGACACCACGGGGAATGGGGAACTGTAACAACCCCATTTTCCATTAACCAAAATAACTTATAAAAATGAATTTATTTTATTAAAAACCATTTTTAGTTGCGGAAGCTAAACAAAACAAAAGGAAAAAGGGATGCTACCGCCACGTTTAGATAACAACCTATATCCAAACGCACAGGCTAAAAACAACACTACTAAAAACAACCCATAATTTGTTCTATTACAACGCATTAAATACAATTGTCTAAGAATTCACTTCTAGATTTTTCTAAAATAATATAAAACTTCAAAGTTCTAAAAGATGAGTCGCTCTCATGCTCCAGATACTCGTGCCACATTACCTGCAAAATAACTAAAGGGGGGGGGGGGGGGGGGGGGGGACAAATTCAGCATACAACAGCTGGTAAGACTTACTCCACCCTGTAAAACATTTTACACATAACACATAACACCTTGGAGCACATAATTCCACATTAACCCCTTACTCATATTATACTTGCAATATTCCCTCCTACCATATCTTCACATTTAATTACCAATTTCCAAGTCAAGCACATAATAAGTATAAATTAAAATTCATATAACATTCCAGAATTTACCATATCATCAATTAATTTAACACAAAATACAATAACTTCCACGTTTGACCACTTTTCTCAATATTAGGATTTAATCCTTTATTTACCACCAAGTCAATGAGGAGGAGAAATACAAGGCAAGGACCATTACTTCGGCCCCAGTGACCAAAACCAACCAACCAGAGACCAATCCAGTTGGCTCGAGATCAATCCCTTAAGTATGCATACCCCCATTGAGAGACCAACCCCAATGGGTAGAACGAACTCGATTGTGAGAGACCAACCCCACAAGGTACATAATAATAATCCAGAATCAAATGTGAGAGACCAACCCCACAAGATTCATAACCAAATGTGAGAGACCAACCCCACACTGGTTTCATAATCAAATGTGAGAGACCAACCTCACAAGAAAAATCCAAGTACAAATCCTCCATGACCAAAGTAAATTAAAAATAATTTATACCAAATAATTTGTTCTCTCCACCATAATCAAATATATATAAATATATGTATAACAATACACCGAATCTATGTCCTGGGTATATATATTTAAGCACACAATATTCTAACGTGTATATATAAACACAAACAAGCACTACAGGAGGATGTATGATTATTATGGACACATTATAATTGTTATATACATAGATTTACTTACACATACAGATATGCCGAAAACATATACACATGTAGGAGCCACCATTTACCAATTTATAAATATATGCATGTAAACTCTTATGTATGATCACTCATCATCATAAGATTAAGGTTGCACAGTACCACATTTATATATTTATACGCATACAAATTTACATAAATCACAGTATATCCATAATTCACTAAAAATCTCATAACTAATATAAATCCAAAGTAATTTTCAAAAAAAAAAATATATAAATCCAAAGTAAACAATTTACGCATTATCATATAATCACATAATTATCCATATAATTTGCACATAATCATGTAGTAAATAATTTTAATTTGGGGTAAAAGAACTTTGAGTAGACATAAATCTTACCTGGATTCCGAAATTAATAAAATCCTTGAATCCCTACGGTGAACATAGGAGAGAACCCGATAACGACAGAGGGAGAAGACCAATCGATTGAAGAAGAAGGCTACGTATCTTATTTCCTTTTTGTTCGACAATATTGTGAGAAAGGAGACGATGAGAATGATATAAATTAGGATTAGGGAAAATAGGGAGGGTTTATATATTAGGGTTAGTCAAAATTATTATTATTATTACTATTATTATATAGTGTCGTATTCATATTCATGTATACATATATTAGAATATAAGATGCATTGTAATGTTTTTGATCTTTGGCAACATACTGTATGTAACATATAATTAGGCAAGGTCGTAGGAACTATATATATCTGCATGCATATGTATATAATCACAAACATAAAAATATTACTATTACTAGGATTAGTCAAATATTTATATAATCTTTATTATTAGCAAAAACATATTTGTGTACACATTATATTAGGGTTAGGGAAGTATTAGGCTCTAGGAATAATAGTCCTACAATAATATGGATTAAGAGACTCTAAATAATTTAGTGACGTACGGTCCTCGTACATTGCCCAGAAAATATGGGGTATCACAGGAACATCAAACGGGGAAGCCGGGGACCCGGGGTGGGGTACGGACCAGCGAGTAGCCGATGGGTGAGGGATCACCGGAGATCACTGCCCGGCAGCGGGTTGCCGGCGGGCGGACGCCTGCCCGGCGGTGACCTTCGGGCAGCTGGTAGGTGGCGGGTACCCCTACCCCCACCTACCCCCCACTGACTCATTTATCACAAATTCGCCTTGGGATCCTTTGTGGAACCCGAAACCATGCTTAGACACTTTTAAACGCAAATAACGACACCACGTAGTCAATTAATGGATCAAAAGCAAGAAGTACGCATAACTCATCCTATTGCGACTTCTAAACATAAACAACACCCGAACATGCGAATTCCCACTCAATATATATCAAGAACATGGTATCACAAATTCCCAATCCATCCTAGGGCTCTAATCCCTCCCAAATCATCAAAATCACAATTTATCTTTAACATCAAGAACTATCAAGATTTGTCAAGAATCATTACAAAAATATCTAGAACCTCTTTTCATCATCAAGATCATCAAGATTATCAACAATACACACAAATCATCTTATCAATTATCAAGGATATTTCACAAATAGCATAGAGGTATTAATCAAGACACTAGCATATAGAAGGAGGTCAAGAAAGGAGATTATAGAGAAGAAAATAGGTTTTGTTGAGACATGGGTTACCTCTTAGCCTTAATTACTTTCCTTGGCTATGAAGGGACTTTCTTTAAGCTTTCTTCTTTCTTGATTTCTCCTAAGGGGATTCTTAGAAAGTGAGAGATTATTGTGGTGTAAGATCTGGGTGCTTCCAATGACCCTATATATATATATATATATATATATATATATATATATATATATATATATATATATATATATTCCTAAGAGTCCTAATTGGGGTCTAAATACTATGGGCTTGCTAATTCTATTCCTTATAGGACTAAGGAGTTGGTTATAAGGATGTGGGCCCATGGACTATGGTGGACCTTCCTTAGGGTAAGTGATTAAATATTTAGTTAGGGTTAGGGGTCGTAACACGGGGTGTTACATTAACGAAGTGGTAAAGTACCATGGAATTCCGAGTGATATTGTTTCCGATAGGGATCCAAGGTTCTTGTCTCATTTTTGGAAATCCTTGCAAGCGGCTCTTGGAACCAAATTAAACCTCAGTACTGCTTTCCACCCAGCCACCGATGGGCAAACAGAAAGGACTATACAGACTGTCGAAGATATGTTGAGAGCTTGTGTGCAAGACTTTCAAGGGTCCTGGAAGGACCATTTGGATTTGATCGAGTTTTCTTACAACAACAGTTATCATTCGAGCATTCGCATGGCACCTTATGAACCTCTCTATGGACAGAAGTGTCGCAGTCCACTATGTTGGGAGGATCTTGTCAATCCGATAGTGTTGGGACCTCAATATTTGCTTGACACATCCGAGAATATTAAACAGATACAGGAAAGGATGAAAGCGGCTCAAAATCGTCAAAAGTCCTACGCCGACTTGGCTAGAAGACAAGTGGAATTCTCGGTTGGGGATAAAGTCTGGTTAAAAGTGTCTCCCACCCGGGGAGTAATGCGGTTTGGAAGAAAAGGGAAGTTAAGCCCTAGGTTTATAGGCCCGTATGAAATCCTAGAGAGAGTTGGAAGCTTGGCCTACCGTTTGGCGTTGCCCATGGATTTAGAGAGAGTGCACAACGTGTTCCACGTATCGCAACTCAAGAGATATGTTCACGACCCGGCTCATGTTTTACCACCGGAAGTAATACCGATAGATGAAGATTTGTCTTACGAAGAGAGACCACTCAGAATCTTGGACTTCAAGACTCGGGAAACACGTAGGAAATCCGTTAAGATGGTGAAGGTTTGGTGGTCACATCATGGGATTGAGGAAGCTACATGGGAGCTGGAGTCATCCATGCGGGAGTGTTACCCTGAGTTGTTTGTAGAAGGTACCTTGTTTTTTTCGTTTGTTGTTGCTTTGCGTGTTTGTCTTCGCGTGTTGTTTGTGGCTCGTTTAGTTGGTAGCAGTAAGTGGTGTCTTGTGTTGGTTGTCTTGCTCTTAGTGTTTGGTAGAAGTAGATGTTGATGTTGAGACTAGAGTTTGCGATGCTCAATCTACTCCTTTGATAAGTTCTTGCCAATTCTTGAATTGTTATGCCTTCTTTCTTGTTTGGTATCCTTGTGGAATCTTTTGAGTTTTGACCAAAAGGATGCGTTCTTGGACCTCTTGTCACAATGTTGTTTCCTACCACCGTTTATTTCTAATTCGTCGTACCCAAGCTTCGGGGACGAAGCTTCTTTGAAGGGGGAGAGGATGTGACACCCCAAAAATCCACATTCATTCCATGGATTAATTGAGTAATTAATCCTATTTCATTTAAGGAATTAATTCCTAATATCCTGATTTTTAATACTCAAGGACTAGTATTTGACTAGTCAACCTTAAAGCTATGTTGTACCTTGAGCTTTGAGGGGAGTTCCCTTGTTCCTTACACTTTCTAAAGGTTAGTAAGGGTATCATTGACTTTTCACCAAGAGTTAGTATTGTAACCTAACCTAGAAGACTTCTTCATTTCATTCCTTACATTTCCTAGAAATTAGCTCTACCTTCTCTCTAGAAAGGTGAGTGGCTTATTCTCCAAGCTAAGTTGAGACCCTTGTCAAGATTTCAAGATTTGCTACCAAGATTCAACCTTTCACCTATTTGGGCATCTAGGACGGTAAGATCTAAAGTCCATCTTGTGTTTTTGGTTCCATCTTAGTTGTTTTTTTCTTAAAGGTAGGATCATTATGATCTTTTGGTTTAATCTTGAAGTGGGTTTGGAAAGTAAGCCTTGTGGGGAGCTTGTTGTGGTGTAAAGTGAAGTCTTTTGGTCTACAAGAGGTAACCCATGCTCTACAAAACCTATTTTGCTTACCTATATGAGATTTCTTGGATTCTACTTGTGCTTTGCTATGAAATGTGAGTGTTTATGCATTTGTCTTGTGAAAATGCATATCTAGAGCTTGTGTTTAGGGTTCTTGTGTGCCATTGCTTGGCATTTCCTATGATTCAAGTCATTTTGTTGTATTGGGTGAGATTTGGCATGTTTTGGACTTGAATTTGAGTTTGGAGTTGAAAATCCCCGAAGGGATGGTTTTGGTACAGGACATGTACCCGCGGGCAGAACGGCGGGCGGTGCACCACCCGTCGCCCCACCCGTAGGTACAGGGCCTCGTGGGAGATGTTCCCTCGGGCGGAACCACGAGCGGGGCACCACCCGTGGGTCCACCCGCGGGGAACATGGTGAGATGATTGGGAGATTTGTTCCCCCTTGATTCTTTTGACTCGGTATTTGGTCTTTTGACTTCCCGATGTTCTTTTGTGGAACTCTTTGAGTGTCTTCTTGATGTTTCGTATGTCTAGAACTATATGGTAGGTATCCATGTAGGACTTTGGTGTCTTGAATCGTGCTAAGTGTTCAACATTGTGTTTCGTTGAACCGAGAAGTGTCTTGTGTGTTCCTTGGAACTATCTTTGGTTTCCCCGTTGATAAGCATGCTAGTTTGGTATCTAAATGCTAGCGTGTGTGTTGTTTGTACCTTCCGTATGGTTGATGATAACTTGTGTTATTCATCGTTGTTATTGTTGGGCTGTGACCCATTCCTGGATTGAGTATGTTTCATACCTTCGTTGCAATCTGTTGATTGATTCCTGTTGAGGTGTGGTGTGTGTGGCTTTACCTGGATTACATTATTAGTGGTATGGGACGCTAGTCACCAAGGTATTGCAGCGGTCCCCGTGGTGGCCGTGACCTGATTATGGAGCTGTGGCCTGAGTGATGGGTCCACGTATTTCTTGGGAAGGCTTGTGTTGCCGTGTGTGTGAACGGTACCTTGTGTACTATGAAATTGGTGGCTTTGTTGGTGGTCGTTGGTGAGGGACGACGGTCCCTGAGGTAAAAGGTTGGACTAAGAAGTACAGGGGTCCTGGAGGTAATGGTTGGAAAGAAGATACAAGGTTGGGGGTAGCCATAAGGTTGGAACAGGGCATAAGGCAGGCATACCAACTCGTGATGGGTGATGTTGCGAGGGCTATTGTAGCTAGTGTTGTGTGATCTTATTTTGTGACGTGTGTAGTCACAAAGGCAGGTGTGGCCTTGGCATGTGTTTCCGGCTGTGTGTGTGTTGTTCCTTCGCGTTATACTTGTCGGGTTGCGGTCTATTGAGTGATGATAGATCTAGGGGTGTCAATGCGGGCCGGTCCGCCTCATTAGGCCCACCCCACCGCGGGTTTTTTATTTGGCGGGCTTTGGCGGGTCGGCCTGCGAAGCCCGCGGGCTTGGAACTATACAGCCCAAGCCCGCCCCATGCGGGCTTGCGGGTCTCGCGGGCTATCACTTAAATTAAAAATAAAAACATTAAATAGTATATAAACATGTTAAAATCACTTGAAATATGGCACCAGAAACTTCCATAAAATCCATAAACCTCGCTCAAATCTCTCGGATCGATACCACGCGTTCAACAGAACTGTAGAAGGGTGATCAAAGCTATGATTCAACAGCACACTCTATTTCTCTCTCGGCTTCAGATTTTCCCTCTACAATTCCCGTTTGTGTGTAATACATATATAAATATGTATGTTTGCTGGACTTGGAGGCGATTTAGTAGTTCATAAATATGTATGAATTGATGATTTAGTTTTAGTAATTGATCGATAGAGTTGGAGGCGGATGGAGACGGGAGAACCGAAGAACTACGTACTCTAGGAATTATTGAATTAAGAATTGGCGAAGGTTTATTGAATTATTGGATTTCTCCCCTTCTGCGTACTTTTAGATAGTCAAATCTACACACTGCCTAAGAATTAAGATATTATATATATGATTTTTTTTTTTAAAAAAAAAAGATATTATATATATAATTTATTTATTTATTTTTTAAATATGGCCTGGCCCGCGGGGGCTCTGGCCCTCCGCGGGCCATGCCCATTAGGCCCGCATTTTCGCGAGCCTAATATCTTGCGGCCCTAACCCGCCCCATCACGGGGCGGGTGCGGGCTAACCCGCGGGCTTCGGCCCACTGTGACACCCCTAGATAGATCGTGTCTTGACTCTTTTGTGAGTCGTGTTGTGCTTGTGGTCTTGGGATGTGTTCCCGTGTTACTTGTGAGGGTGTTGAGTCTTGTGTTACCTACTTCTCTCGGTTCAATATATATATATATATATATATATATATATATATATATATATATATATATATATATGTATTCCGTTTCGAAAATGATTTTGTATATATACCATATCTATGTATGATACTTAACGGTATTGGTGGGTTACCAGCATTATCGCTAATCGGGCGTCGTCCCAATGTTTATCTTTGTGTTCTTTCTGGTGATGTCTAGACGAGCGCGATGTCTAGTGGTCGGTAGCTTAGCACCTTTATCCTTGTTTTGTGGCCTGTGTGCCAATGTAGTTTTAGACTGATGTCTTTGGGATAGATGTATACACATTGCAGATTTGACTGCCTTAGCGTTTACCGTGGTTGGTAGACGTGGCATAACACCCCGTTTGGATTTCTTTTATCCAGTTATTGTTTTATCTTCCGCTGTGCTAGTGTTTGGTTTCGATATCTGCATGTGTTAAGGCCTTTTTATATAGGTCATGTTTGGGGGGTGTTACATCAAGTGGTTTAGAGGTTGGGTTGGCAAAGGATAGGCCTGGGTTTGAAACTTAAGGGTTATAATTAAACATTTTCGCTTGACTTATAAGCTACTCAAGGAAGGATTTTTGGTATGGATTTGCTAATTTCAACTTTCAAAGAATACTTGGGAAAATTTAGAGGATTCTAAAAAGGATAGTTGCAAGAATAACCAAATATAAGGATTGTAGAATCAACCCAAGCACGATTCATTCCAAAGAGGGATAGTAAACTTCACAACGAAACTTATATGTCAAACTAACGAAGTCACTTAACAAATAGAGTTTACACCTAACTCCAAAAGAATCATTACCAAAGAAAACATGCCAAGGATTGCCAAGTAACTCATATAGACAACAACGAAACACAAGATAACACTCAAGACAACAAAGAACACGATATTCGCGAAAAACAAGGATAGGCTAGGAAATGATTACCTATCAACTCCTCCTCCACCAAACCCTCGGACTCTGCCTGCGAACGACCCATCACGAAAACCCTCCCTGGTGGCCTAGCTCCAACTGCTCCACGACCTGAACTACCTCCCGATGCTCCTCCGGCTCCCGGGGGTGGTGGCAACGCTCTCTGACCGGCTTGCTGGGGACACTCCGCGACCTTGTTACCACGATCTCCACATCGGAAACACCGAAGCACTTGGCCATGACAATCTTGGCCGCGTGCACCTTCCCACATCTACGGCAAACCACCGTCTTAGCTTGATCCCTTAGCTCCACCCGATTAGGTCCTTGAAATGAGGATGACACGTTCTTGGTTTGAAAGCTCGGTCTTGGCTTCTTGAAGGTGGAAGAACCTCCGCTCTCAGTCCTCTTCCTTGCTAGCTCATAGGATTCTCTCTGCAGTTGCTGAATGTGATACAGATCGGCGGCACTCAAGTAGGCATCTTTAAGAGAACTCGGCCTGCTCACAGTCAAAGCTTTTCTCACCTCATAATTCAGACCGGCCACGAATTTCTCGACTTTGGCCAACTCCGTAGGCACGAGCATCTTAGCAAAACGTGCCAACTCCAAGAACTTCTTGTGGTATTCGACCACAGACAGGGATCCTTGCTGCAGGTGAAGAAATTCTTCATACATGGCGGCTCGCACATGTGCTGGGTAAAACCTCTCGCGCATCCTGTCCTTGAGCGCGGACCAGTCGAACTCAGGCTCTTCAAGGTAGGCCGGACCCTCATGAATCCACCACAGATCCGCCTAGTGGAAGAAGTAGAACGTTGCCTGTTCTACTCTTCTCTCTTCGGGACAACCCACGACTGCGAAGATTTTGCCGAACACCTTCATCCATTCTTCCAAAACCACCGGGTCTTCTTCACCCGCGAAGGTGGGTGGCTGATGTCCCGACACCAAGCGATCTATATCGCGGTGCCCAGCAGGTTGAGGAGGCGGCACAGCGTGGTTGTTGTTCAGCAAGGCTTCACTAAGGGTCTGCGTCGTCTAGCGTCAACTGGTGGAGATTCTGAGCGAGTTGCTCGTTCGTTAGGGTCTCCGGGGTGCGTGCTCGGGGACGAGGAGGCATCGCAAACTTCTACAACAACAACACGGTTACCAAAACATAGCAAACAAGCAAAGAACAGAAAGCAACACTCAACTCACCGCGCAACCTACAGTCCTAAGCCTAACACTTAGATTCTTAAGGTCGCTTAAAGGTCTCAAACCACACTTAGCCACTTAGAAAGTCTAGACTTAACTCCTTCCTAGGCACAAACCTAGGCTCTGATACCAACTGTAACACCCCCTAAAAACATGCTATTTAAAAGCTTTAAACAGGCAGATAACTGAACTAAAAAACAAACACACCGGAAGTCTGAATGATAGACAGATAGACATAAACCAAAACACGGGGTGTTATGCCACGTTCACCAAAAGGATGAACGCTACGGCAACATCTGCAATGTTTACAACTAAACCCATAGTCTCAAAGTGCTATATCTAAACTAGCGCACAGGCCACAAAACAAAGAGGGAGAAGCTATACTAGCAAGCACTAGGCCGCGCACTCGTCTAGACATCACCTGAAAGAACACAATAAAACATGGGACGACGCCCGGTCAGCGAAAAATACTGGTAACCCACCAATACATGTGAAATAACATACATAAGTAATATATAAGTTGTAAAGCCATTTTCGAAACGGAATACATAAGTATATAAGTAAAAAACCAAGATTAATAGTCAACACAAGACTCAACACTCTCAACAAGAACACGGGAACACATCCCAAGATCACAAAGAACAACACGACTCACAAGAACGGCTCAAGGCATGATCTATCATCACACAATAGATCAAAGCCCGACATGCATAACGCAAAGGAATAAGACACACCCAACGGCAACACATGCCAAGGCAACACATGCCCTTGTGACTACACACGTCACAAGAAAACAACTCAAAACAATGGCTACACAAGCCCTCGTGACATCACCCATCACGAGTTGATATGCCTTCCTTATGCCCGGTTCCAACCTTATGGCTACCCCCAACCTTATTTCTTCTTCTAACCATTACCTCTAGGACCCCTGTACAACCAAGTCCAACCATTTCCCTCCTGGGACCGTCGTCCCCCACCAACGACCACCAACGAGACCACCAATTTCATAGTACACGAGGGTACCGTACACACACACGGCAACACATGCCACCCAAGAATCACGCGAACCTTACACAAAGGTCACAACTCCATAATCACATCACGGCCATCACGATGACTGCTGCAATACCTTGGTGACTAGTGTCCCATACCACTAATCGTGCAATCCAGGTAAAGACACACACACATCACACCTCAGCAGGAATCAATCAACGGATCACAACGAAGATATGAAACCATACTCAATCAAGGAATGGGTCACAGCCCAACAACAACAACGATGAATAACACAAGTTATCATCAACCAATAGGAAGGTACAAACAACACACACGCTAGCATTTAAACACCAAACGGGCATGCTTATCAAACGGGTAAACCAAAGATAGTTCCGAGGAACACACAAGACTCATCACGGTTCAACGAAACACAATGTTGAACACTTAGCACGATTTAAGACACCAAAGACCTACATGGATCCCTACCATATAGTTCTAGACATACGAAACATCAAGAAGACACTCAAATAGTTCCACAAAAGAACATCGTGAAGTCAAAAAATCAAATACCGACTCAAAAGAATCACAGGGAACAAATCCTCGCCATCACCACAATACGTACCCGCGGGTTGGCCCACGGGTAGGCCTATACCCGAGGTTCCGCCCGCGGGTATAGGCTTCCCAACCAATGTACCCCGCGGGTGGGCGGCGGGTTAGATGCCTACCCGTCGTTCCGTCCGCAGGTACATCCCTGTACCACAATAAATCCCTTCGGTGATTTTCATCTCCAAACTCAAATTCAATTCCAAAACATGCCAAATCTCACCAAATATAACAAAGTGACTTGAATCAAAGGAAATGCCAACCAATGGCACAAATGAACCCTAAACACAAGCTCTAGATATGCATTTTCACAAAACAATGCATAAACACTCACATTTCATAGCAAAACACATGTAGAATCCAAGAAATCACATATAGGTAAGCAAAATAGGTTTTGTAGAGCATGGGTTACCTCTTGTAGACTAAAGACTTCACTTTACACCTCAACAAGCTCCTCTCAAGGCTCACCTTTCAAACCCACTTCAAGAACATACCAAAAGATCATAAAGATCCTATCTTTAAGAAAAGACACCTAAGATAAAACCAAAAACACAAGATGAACTTAGATCTTACCCTCCTAGATGCCCAAATATATGAAAGGTTGAATCTTGAAAGCAACTCTTGAAGTTTTGGCAAGGCTCCAACTTGGCTTGGAAGAAAAGCTACCCACCTTTTTAGAGAGAAGGTGAAGCTAGATTTTTCGAAAGTGTAAGGGAAGAATGAAGGTGGTCTACTAGGGTAGGTTACAATACTAACTGTTAGGAATAAAGTGTAATGGTTTTGATATTCCAAATATGTATTTGTAGATCCCCCAATTTTATTTTCATAGGTCTAGTAGAGTCTTAGACCATGATCGGGAAATTATTTAAGTTACAAAAGAGAAAAACAAGAGGAAGATGCATGAAAATAGAAGAAGAAGATATCAAGCCGAAAATCAAGAATTTGTCTGGAGAAAATGACAAATTAAAGAAGAAGTTGAATGATATGAATAATCACGTCAAAGCTACTCAAGAAGATATCCCAGAAGAATTTTCGTGAAAGAAAATTAAGTTTTGAAGATTGCATGAATTTGACTTGGAGATCAAGCATCTGTGGAAATAAAGGAGTACATCAATTATGATTTGAGATTTAACCAATAAGCTGTGCGGACGAAGTGGAAGATGCCTGATTTATTATGCGAAATGGCTCAAGTTTGAATATTACCATCAACAATTTTACAAGGTAAAATTTGAGAAGCCAAAATTAATTAAGTCTGAGCGTCGATTACAAGTGGAAATTGGGAAGCGATTTCACTTGAGTGGCAATTGAGAAACAATTGCACGTGGAAATTGGGAAGCAATTTCATTTGGGTGGCATCAATTGCACTTGGGAGCCAACCCAAAGGGAATTGGGAGCCGATTTCAGAGAAATTGAAATTCCCAATGTAGAATTGAAATTGGGAGCCAATTGAGTGGGAGCCAATCCAAAGGGAATTGGGAGCCGATTTCAGAGAAATTGAAATTCCCAATGTAGAAATTGGGAGCCGATTTCAGAGAAATTGAAATTCCCAATGTAGAATTGAAATTCGGAGCCAATTGAGATTGTAGTATGTGGAAGCAATTGCACGTGGAAATTGGGACACTTGGGTGGCAATTGAGAAGCAATTGCACTTGGGAGCCAATTCAAAGGGAATTGGGAGCCGATTTCAGAGAAATTGAAATTTCCAATGTAGAATTGAAATTGGAAGCCAATTGAGATTGTAGTATGGGATGCAATTTCAAATTGGGGACCGATTCAGATTGTAGCATGGGATGCAATTTCAAATTGGGGACCGATTCAAAGAAGACATTGAGATCAAAATTGAATTGAGATGAAATTCAATACCAGGAGAAGTCTGGGAGCCAATTTCGAAGTCAAAGTCAATAATTCAAATTGGAAAGCAATTGAAAGCACCAGGAGTAGATTGGGAGCCAATTACAAGTCAAAGTCAATTGGGAGCCAATTACAAGTCAAAGTCAATTGGGAGCACCAGGAGTAGATTGGGAGCCAATTACAAGTCAAAGTCAATTGGGAGCCAATTACAATGGAGAAATTCAAATTGGGTGCCAATTACAAGTCAATTGCAATTGGGTGTCAATTACAAAGGAGAAATTCAAATTGGGGGACCGATTCAAAGAAGACATTGAGATCAAAATTGAATTGAGATGAAATTCAATACCAGGAGAAGTCTGGGAGCCAATTTCGAAGTCAAAGTCAATAATTCAAATTGGAAAGCAATTGAAAGCACCAGGAGTAGATTGGGAGCCAATTACAAGTCAAAGTCAATTGGGAGCCAATTACAATGGAGAAATTCAAATTGGGTGCCAATTACAAGTCAATTGCAATTGGGTGTCAATTACAAAGGAGAAATTCAAATTGGGGGACCGATTCAAAGCAGACATTGAGATCAAAATTGAATTGAGATGAAATTCAATACCAGGAGAAGTCTGGGAGACAATTTCGAAGTCAAAGTCAATAATTCAAATTGGAAAGCAATTGAAAGCACCAGGAGTAGATTGGGAGCCAATTACAAGTCAAAGTCAATTGGGAGCCAATTACAATGGAGAAATTCAAATTGGGTGTCAATTACAAGTCAATTGCAATTGGGTGTCAATTACAAAGGAGAAATTCAAATTAGGGGGAAGTTCAAAGCCAGTTTGAAGTCTGAGAACACCTAGACGTGAGAATGAAGAAGATGAAGATGAACTTACAATGAAAATATTCTCACAAGGAAAAATACTAGTTTAACTAGTATGGGATTAAACTGAAGAATATTTTTGAAGTATTTAAATCCCAAAGATACAAGGACCACTTCAAAGCTAATCAAAGAAGTCGTTCTACACCCAGATATTCCCACTCAACGTAAAACCAGAGGAATATCAGATGAAGTTTGGGAACCCATTCGCATGAAGTTCAAGCTCTCAAACGGCTAGCTTATCCTTTCTGACATCTTTGCAGAAGATAAGATAAGATCTCTGACAAAAGATACAAGATTTCAAAAATGAGATCGTCTCTTTCCAACGGGCAGATTCTCATTACCAGCTATAAAATGATGAAGATATGAAGACTTGAAGATAGGAGCAGAGAACACGAACAAAAAGCTAATAAGAGCAATAGAGCAAAAATCTCATTTGGTACAGAGCATACCAAAAATCTTCAGGTGAGAAGTGAGAAAATAAAAAGAACTCAGAGAGCTTCAAAAGAGAAATATTCTGAGAGTTCTTAAACAGAGCAAAACAAAGCATAAAAATCAAGTGCTTTACTTGATACACTCAAAGAGAGAAAACACTCAGATCATTCAAGAGAAATCATTCCAGAGTGTTTTTATCTTCATCAAAGAGACCTGCGCACTATTGAAGATCAACTACAGAGTCTCGAAGTTGAAAGCAAGACAACACTTGTTTTGGAGCAAAACAAGAAAAGGGAGGAAAGTAGCACGGAGCTGTGAAATCCTGGATTGTCACACGGAGCTGTGAGATCCGAAGCAGCATTGTCGGAGGCACTGGGCGTGATTAGTGCGGGCTTTGTGATCAAAGCAATAGATCACGGGATACGTTTCTACCGGAGTGTGGAAGACGGAGGGAAAGTAACGCGGAGTCGTGAAATCCTGGGATAGTAGCGCGGCGACGTGAAACCCGAAGCAGCAGTGTGGTGTCACTGGGCGTGATTAGTGCGGGCTTTGTGATCAAAGCACTAGATCAAGGAAATTCATTGTATCTTGGAACCAAGAAGTGGTGGATATAGTGAATTGCTCTTGGAGATAAGAGCAAGTGGAGTAGGAAGATTACACCACCTCGCGAACCACTATAATTATCTTGTGTTCTTTACTGCTTTCTTTACTTACTGCTCTTTACTTAATTTCTCTACACGAGATATACTGCTCACACAATCTCTCACACACTTTATCTTTATTTAATTGCGTTGTGCACCATACTCTAACAATCTAGTTAAGAGTTTTGGTTTATCTCTGGCTTAGCAATTGTTGTGCTGTGCGAAAAAGTTTGAAAGTGTATTCACCCCCCCCCCCCCCCTCTAGACTTTCACCTTACCTCTTTTGGGACCAACAATTGGTATCAGAGCCTGTAGCCTATTTGAGTCAGTTTATACCAACCTTTGGTATCAAAACACGTTGCCTAATTGGGTTAACTATTTTTGACTGCTAGGCTGATCCATTCTACAAAGTGTGTGATTGGATTAATCTTTCATATCTCTCGTGATGATGATGAAGAAAGATTTAGCTCAAAATCTATTATTCTCACTTGATAAATTTGATGATTGGAAAGTTCGTATGCAGGTACACTTATCGGCTTTACACAATGAAATGTGGGAAGTTATTTCCACTGGCCCTATCGAAATATTAAAAGTCAATACGGCATTTGTTATATCCCCGGATGCTCCACAGTACGTACAAAAGCCTAAACCGGAAGGGACATCGGATGATAAAAGGTGGAATAATATTGACAATATTGCCAAGGATATTCTATTCAAAGCCGTAGATGATACAATATTTCTGAAGATCCGAAAGTGTGCTACTGCAAAAGAAATATGGGAAACTCTCATCAAGATTGGCGAAGGAGATGAACAAGAAAAAGACAATAAGTTTACAATCGCCATGAAGAAATTTGAAGATTTCAAAATGCTCTCAAATGAAAGTGTTGCAGACATGGAAGCTCGAATGATCAAAGTTCTTGGAGAGATTAGTGATCTTGGCAAAAATATTAGCCAAAAAGAAATTAATCTCAAAATCCTACGAGGCTTACCATCTGCATGGGATATGAAGGTTATGGCTACGCGCGATCACCGAGATCTAAGAATGTTGTCAACAGACAAATTATTTAGTGATCTAAAAGCATATGAGTTCGAAATGAAGGCCAAAGATGATGATGTTCATGAAGCTCGAAATGCTGCTCTAATAGCCGAACAACCGTCAACCTCCAGGTCAGTAGAAAATAATATTGATTTTATGACTGACGAACAATTTGCTCTTTTTGTTAAAAAGTTTAGAAGGTTTATGCGAAAAGGAGACAACAAAAATTCTGCTCGTGGAAAATTCATCTCTCGCATAACACAAGAAGAAAAAGTCGAAGAAAACAAGGATTTATGTTACAATTGCCGCAAACCTGGACATTTTAAAATAAATTGTCCATATCCGATCGTTAGCAAGTATCAAGGCAAAAATGTTGAATCTATGCCGAACAAATCCGAAAGCAAAAGGTTCAAGCGCGACAAAAGAAAAGCTCTCGTTAGCAACGAACCAAACGAAAATGATGATTCAGAGGATTCATCATCAAGCGATGAAAGTTCATGTTCGGATGATGATACGACGCTAGTATGCAAATCAATTGAGTTGAGTACAAGTGAAGATTGTTTTATGGCTCTTGAAGCAGAGGAAGAAGAGGTAACATCTAATTCTTTCAATTCTGTTAATTCTTCTTTTTCTCGTGAATCTATTGACAATCTAATGCGAGAATGTCAAGAGATTATGCTCACTCATCCTCAACTCAAGGAGCGCAATAATATTCTAATTCTTGAAAAAGAAGAAATGAATAAAAAATTGCAAGATGCTTTACTTGAAGTGAGTAAGTTGAAGAGTGAAAATATTCATCTTCAAGAAGAGTGTAAAGCAAGAGAGGTTAGAGAACATAACCTTCGGGCAACCGTTGCTACGTTCACTAACTCGTTCAAAATAATGGATAAGATGGTGAGCATGCAAAAGCCATCAGGAGATAGAACCGAAATCGGTTGTGACTCCACATGTTCTCAAACCCCTCAAAATCTGACTAATACTACTATTACTTTAAATAATAAAGTTCAAGTGGTAAAATTTGTTAAAAGTCAGAATAGCACAATGAGACAAGGACTTGGCTATCATGAAAAAGCAAAGTTGAATGTTGAAAGGCAGAAACAATTCTATACTACGGCAAAGCAACAAAAATTCTTCAAGAAAAGATATGCCAAAGAGTCAAGTGCAAAAAGATTTCATAGAAAAGAGGAAAGCTTTTCTAGAAATAAAGTTGGGAGATTTTATCCCACTCAAAAGGATTGGTTGTGTAATAGATGTAATACTTTTATAGACCAAAGCAACCATTCTCTTCCCAGGTGCCAAAATATAAAAATGTTTTTCAAAATCCGGCGACAAAAATGGTTTCAAAAGTGAGTTATGATTATCGTGTCCCAAATGGTTACAAACCGCCTCATCTTAATTCAATAAGATCAAGGTGGGTTTGGTTACCAAAAATCACTAACAGTAAAGGACCCAAGCAAGTATGGGTACCTAAAGTTAATTAATCTTTTTTGCAGGATGTTTGGTACATCGATAGTGGTTGCTCACGCCACATGACTAGAAATAAATCATATCTAGTGAATTTCAAAGAAATCGATGGATCAAAAGTTATATTCGGAGGAAATCAAAATTATGGAATCACAAAAGGAGTTGGCACGATCAAGAAAAATGGATTAAAAATTGAAGATGTTTCTTTCGTTGAAGGATTGAAATTTAATTTGTTGAGCACTAGTCAATTATGTGATAAAGGCTATCTTGTAGAATTTTCTAAAGATAATTGCCTAATCAAAAATGAGCTCACAAATGAAGTTGTTCTCTCTGGAAAAAGGCAAAAGAACATGTATGTTGTTGATTGGAGTTAAAGCAAAGATTCAGTGTGTTTAATGGCCAGAAATTCGAATGAAGCTAATTGGGAATGGCACAGAAAGCTCAACCACTTAAACTTCAAAACTATCAATCAGCTTGCAAAGAAGAATCTAGTTGAAGGCTTGCCAGATATTATCTTCAAGAAGGACCAAGTGTGTGATGCATGCCAACGCGGAAAGCAAATCAAATCATCATTTAAATCAAAGACACACGAGTCAACGTCAAGACCGCTAAGCTTACTACATATGGACTTATTTGGACCGGTTGATCCAATAAGTGTAAGTGGTAAGAAATATACTCTCGTTGTTGTTGATGATTTTTCCAGGTACACTTGGACCGTGTTTCTCAAGAAGTAAAATGAAGTTGAGCAAGCTGTACCGAAGCTGTTGAAGCAACTACAAAATGAGAAAGAATTGCAAATATCAAAAATACGAACGGATCGTGGAACCGAGTTCGTGAATGGAGTAATACAAGCTTTTTGCATCACATGGAATTTCTCATCAATTATCTGCCGCAAGAACACCGCAACAAAACGGTGTTGCCGAAAGAAGAAATCGGACGCTCAAAGAAGCCGCACGAGTGATGATTAGTGATGCCGGTCTCCCGAAATGATATTGGGCGGAAGCTATCAACACTGCTTGCTACACGCAAAATCGAAGCATGATCCATAAGCAGTACAAGAAGACGCCATACGAGCTTTATAAAGGGAGAAAACCAAATATTGGTTATTTTCATATTTTTGGATGCAAATGTTTTATTCATATTAATGATAAATTGCATCTAAAAGCTTTTGATGAGCGTGCAGATGAAGGAATTTTTCTAAGATATTCCACTACCAGCAAGGCGTTCAGAGTTTTGAATAAAAGATCAATGGTTGTTGAAAATCCATACACGTGGTATTTGATGAAAAATCACAGATCAAAAATGATGCTCTGGGCGAAGAATTCGAACAAAATGGTAACAAGTGTCATATTGATTTTTGTGATACTAATGATACGTGTGAAGATGATGTTTTGCAGGGAATGGATGAGTTGGAAATTAATTCTCTAGAAAATCCCATCCCTCATCCAGAAGAAGTTGGAAATTCTTTTAATAATAATTTTGGAGGAGAAGCCGCACGTGGGAATGAGGATGCAGTACGAGTTGGTGATTCAGTTAGTGATCAAGTTGCATGTGAAGTTGGTGGTCAATTTCAAAATGAATTAATTGAGGAAATTCAAACCAACACTGCCAGTACACAACAAATGTATCCACCCAGTACCATGCACCCATTTGAACCAGATTTAAGATAACTCAGAAATCATCCTCCAGAATTAATTATTGGGAATATTCATGAAGGCGTGAAAACAAGATCATCTACCATGGAAGCATTGTTCACGTGTTATCTATCTCAAATTGAACCAAAAGAAGTTGACGAAGCTCTAAATGATCTAGATTGGATAAACGCTATGCAAGAAGAGCTCGATCAATTCAAAAGAAATGATGTTTGGGAACTTGTTCCAAGACCGGCGAACTACAACGTTGTAGGAACCAAATGGGTCTTCCGGAACAAAGCAAACGAAGAAGGCGTGATTGTTAGGAATAAAGCAAGGCTCGTTGCAAAACGATACTCTCAAGAAGAAGGAATAGATTTTGATGAAACCTTTGCACCGGTGGCCCGACTTGAAGCAATCATAATTTTCCTAGCCTACGCCGCACACAAAGATTTCACCGTTTATCAAATGGACGTGAAAAGCGCATTCTTGAATGGTCTACTCGAAGAAGAAGTTTATGTCGAACAACCCCCAGGTTTTGAGGTAAAAGGCGAAGGTTATAAAGTCTACAAACATAAAAAGGCATTGTATGGGTTGAAACAAGCACCTAGAGCTTGGTATGATACTTTGTCAATGTTCTTGATAAGCTGTGGATTCACCAAAGGCCTTGTTGACAAAACTCTATTTAGAATTCAAGATGGTGATCATATTTTATTAGTGCAAATATATGTTGATGATATTATTTTTGGAAGCACTAACAATTCTTTGTGTGAGAAATTTTTGAAGCTTATGCAGAATAAATTTGAAATGAGCATGATGGGTGAATTGAATTACTTCTTGGGCTTACAAGTCAAACAACTGAAAGAAGGAGTATTCATCAATCAAGCAAAGTACACCCGCGACTTGATAAAGAAGTTTGGCCTTGATGGAAAATCATCAATCAAAATTCCAATGAGCACATCAATAAGGCTAGACAAAGATGAAGATGGAAAGGATGTCGATCAAACAAAATATAGAGGAATGATTGGTTCTCTTCTATATCTTACTGCAAGCAGGCCGGACATTTCTTATGTTGTGGGAGTGTGTGCAAGATTCCAAGCAAATCCAAAAGAAAGCCACCTCACCGCAACAAAGAAGATCATACGATATCTGAAAGGCACAATCAATGTTGGATTGTGGTATCCAAAAGGTACAGATTTTACTCTAACGGGTTTTTCAGATGCGGATTTTGCAGGTTGCAAAATAGACAGAAAAAGCACTTCCGGGACATGCCAGTTCTTGGGGGGAAGGCATGATTCTTGGTTCAGCAAAAAGCAAAATTCCATCGCAACTAGTACCACCGAGGCCGAATGTAACACCCCCCAAACATGACCTATATAAAAAGGCCTTAACACATGCAGATATCGAAACCAAACACTAGCACAGCAGAAGATAAAACGATAACTGGATAAAAGAAATCCAAACAGAGTGTTATGCCACGTCTACCAACCACGTCTACCAGTCAAATCTGCAATGTGTATACATCTATCCCAAAGACAACTGTCTAAAACTACATTGGCACACAGGCCACGAAACATGTTAGGAATAAAGTGTAATGGTTTTGATATGCCAAATTTGTATTTGTAGATCCCCCAATTTTATTTCTTAGGTCGAGTAGAGTCTTAGACCATGATCGGGAAATTATTTAAATTTGCAAACGAGAAAAACATAGGAAGATGCATGAAAATAGAAGAAGAAGATATCAAGCCGAAAATCAAGAATTTGTCTGGAGAAAATGACAAATTGAAGAAGAAGATGAAAGATATGAATTCACGTCAATGCTACTCAAAGAAGATATCCCAAAAGAATTTTCGTGAAGAAAATTAATATGGGAAGAATGTCTGAAATTGACTTGGAGATCAAGCATCTATGGAAAGAAAGAAATACATCAAATGTGATTAAAGATTTAATCAAAAGTTGTACGGACGAAGTGGATGATGTTTGATATATTATCCGAAATGGCTCAAGTTCGAAACTCACCATCAATAATTTTACAAGGTAAAATTTGAGAAGTCAAATTAAATTAATCTGATGGAGTTGGGCGCTAGTTTAAGCTTTGGGCGCCGAAAAGATTTCATAGAAAAGAGGGAAGCTTTTCTAGAAATAAAGTTGGGAGATTTTATCCCACTCAAAAAGATTGGTTGTGCAATAGATGTAATACTTTTTATAGACAAAAGCAACCATTCTCTTCCCAGGTGCCAAAATATAAAAATAATTTTCAAAATCCGACGCCAAAAATGTTTTCTAATGTGAGTTATGATTATCGTGTCTCTAATGGTTACAAATCGCCTCATCTTAATTCAATAAGATCAAGGTGGGTTTGGTTACCAAAAATCACTAACAGTAAAGGACCCAAGCAAATATGGGTACCTAAAGTTAATTAATCTTTTTTGCAGGATGTTTGGTACATCGATAGTGGTTGCTCACGCCACATGACTAGAAATAAATCATATCTAGTGAATTTCAAAGAAATCGATGGACCAAAAGTTATATTCGGAGGAAATCAAATTTATGGAATTACAAAAGGAGTTGGCACGATCAAGAAAAATGGTTTGAAGATTGAAGATGTTTCTTTCGTTGAAGGATTAAAATTTAATTTGTTGAGCACTAGTCAATTTTGTGATAAGGGCTATCTTGTAGAATTTTCTAAAGATAATTGCCTAATCAAAAATGAGCTCACAAATGAGATTATTTTATCTGGAAAACGGCGAAAGAATATGAATATTGTTGATTGGAGCACTAACAAAGATTCAGTGTGCTTAATGGCCAGAAATTCGAATGAAGCTAATTGGGAATGGCACAGAAAGCTCAACCACTTAAACTTCAAGACTATCAATCAGCTTGCAAAGAAGAATCTAGTAGAAGGCTTGCCAGATATTATCTTCAAGAAGGACCAAGTGTGTGATGCATGCCAACGCGGAAAGCAAATCAAATCATCGTTCAAATCAAAGACACACGAGTCAACGTCAAGACCTCTAAGCTTACTACATATGGACTTATTTGGACCGGTTGATCCAATAAGTGTAAGTGGTAAGAAATATACTCTCGTTGTTGTTGATGATTTTTCCAAGTACACTTGGACCGTGTTTCTCAAGAAGAAAAATGAAGTTGAGCAAGTTCTACCGAAGCTGTTGAAGCAACTACAAAATGAGAAAGAATTGCAAGTATCAAAAATATGAACGGATCGCTGAACCGAGTTCGTGAATGGAGTTATACAAGCTTTTTGCAATTCACATGGAATTTCTCATCAATTATCTGCCGCAAGAACACCGCAACAAAACGGTGTTGCCGAAAGAAGAAACCGGACGCTCAAAGAAGCCGCACGAGTGATGATTAGTGCTGCCGGTCTCCCGAAACGATATTGGGCGGAAGCTATCAACACTGCTTGCTACACGCAAAATCGAAGCATGATCCATAAGCAGTACAAGAAGACGCCATATGAGCTTTATAAAGGGAGAAAACCAAATATTGGTTATTTTCATATTTTTGGATGCAAATGTTTTATTCATATTAATGATAAATTGCATCTAAAAGCTTTTGATGAGCGTGCAGATGAAGGAATTTTTCAAGGATATTCAGCTACCAGCAAGGCATTCAGAGTTTTGAATAAAAGATCAATGGTGGTTGAAGAATCCATACACGTGGTATTTGATGAAAAATCACAGATCAAGAATGATGCACTGGACGAAGAAATTGCACAAAATGGTAACAAGTGTCATATTGATTTTTGTGATACTAATGATACGTGTGAAGATGATGTTTTGCAGGGAATGGATGAGTTGGAAATTAATTCTCTAGAAAATCCCATCCCTCATCTAGAAGAAGTTGGAAATTCTTTTAATAATAATTTTGGTGGTGTGCCTCACGTGGGAATGAGGATGCAGTACGGGTTCCAATGTGTGATCAAGTTACTGGTGAAGTTGGTGGTCAATTACAAAATGAATTAAATGTGGAAATTCGAACCAACTCTCCTAGTACACAACAAATGGATCCACCCAGTACCATGCACCCATTTGAACCAGATTTAAGATGGCTCAAAAATCATCCTCCAGAATTAATTATTGGGAATATTCATGAAGGCGTGAAAACAAGATCATCTACCATGGAAGCATTGTTCACGTGTTATCTATCTCAGATTGAACCAAAAGAAATTGACGAAGCTCTCAATGATCCGGACTGGATAAATGCTATGCAAGAAGAGCTCGATCAATTCAAAAGAAATGATGTTTGGGAACTTGTTCCAAGACCGGCGAATCACAATGTTGTAGGAACCAAATGGGTCTTCCGGAACAAAGCAAACGAAGAAGGCGTGATTGTTAGGAATAAAGCAAGGCTCGTTGCAAAACGATACTCTCAAGAAGAAGGAATAGATTTTGATGAAACCTTTGCACCGATGGCCCGACTTGAAGCAATCAGAATTTTCCTAGCCTACGCCGCACACAAAGATTTCACCATTTATCAAATGGACGTGAAAAGCGCATTCTTGAATGGTCTACTCGAAGAAGATGTTTATGTCGAACAACCCCCAAGTTTTTAGGTAAAAGGCGAAGGTGATAAAGTCTACAAACTTAAAAAGGCATTGTATGGGTTGAAACAAGCACCTAGAGCTTGGTATGATACTTTGTCAATGTTCTTGATAAGCTGTGGATTCACCAAAGGCCTTGTTGACAAAACTCTATTTAGAATTCAAGATGGTGATCATATTTTATTAGTGCAAATATATGTTGATGATATTATTTTTGGAAGCACTAACAATTCTTTGTGTGAGAAATTTTCGAAGCTTATGCAGAATAAATTCGAAATGAGCATGATGGGTGAATTGAATTACTTCTTGGGCTTACAAGTCAAACAACTGAAAGAAGGAGTATTCATCAATCAAGCAAAGTACACCCGCGACTTGATAAAGAAGTTTGGCCATGATGGAAAATCATCGATCAAAATTCCAATGAGCACATCAATAAGGCTAGACAAAGATGAAGATGGAAAAGATGTCGATCAAACAAAATATAGAGGAATGATTGGTTCACTTCTATATCTTACTGCAAGCAGGCCGGACATTTCTTATGTTGTGGGAGTGTGTGCAAGATTTCAAGCAAATCCAAAAGAAAGCCACCTCACCGCAACAAAGAAGATCATACGATATTTGAAAGGCACAATCAATGTTGGATTATGGTATCCAAAAGGTACAGATTTTACTCTAACGTGTTTTTCAGATGCGGATTTTGCAGGTTGCAAAATAGACAGAAAAAGCACTTCCGGGACATGCCAGTTCTTGGGGGGATCAAAGCACCAGATCACGGGATACGTTTCTACCGAAGTGTGGAAGACGGGGGGAAAGTAACGCGAAGTCGTGAAATCCTGGGATAGTAGCGCGGCGACGTGAAACCCGAAGCTGCAGTGTGGTGTCACTGGGCGTGATTAGTGCGGGCTTTGTGATCAAAGCACTAGATCACGGAAATTCATTGTATCTTGGAACCAAGAAGTGGTGGATATAGTGAATTGGCTCTTGGAGAAAAGAGCAAGTGGAGTAGGAGGATTACACCACCTCGCGAACCACTATAATTGTCTTGTGTTCTTTACTGCTTTCTTTACTTACTGCTCTTTACATATACGCTCTACACGATATACTGCTCACACAATCTCACACACACTTTATGTTTATTTATTTCCGCTGTGCACCATACTCTAACAATCTAGTTAAGAGTTTTGGTTTATCTCTGGCTTAGCAATTGTTGTGCTGTGCGAAAAAGTTTGAAAGTCTATTCACCCCCCCCCCCCCCCCCCCCCCGCGCCCCCTCTAGACTTTCACCTTAACTCTTTTGGGACCAACAAAACAAGGATAAAGGTGTTAAGCTACCGGCCACTAGACATCGCGCTCGTCTAGACATCACCTGAAAGAACACAAAGATAAACATTGGGACGACGCCCGGTCAGCGATAATGCTGGTAACCCACCAATACCGTTAAGTATCATACGTAGATATGGTATATATACAAAAATCATTTTCGAAACAGAATACATATATATATATATATATATATATATATATATATATATATATATATATATATATATATATATATATATATATATATATATATATATATATATAAGTTCAAAACTGAGAGAAGTAGTCAACACAAGACTCAACACCCTCACAAGTAACACGGGAACACATCCCAAGACTACAAGCACAACACGACTCACAAAAGAGTCAAGGCACGATCTATCATCACTCAATAGATTGCAACCCGACAAGTACAACGCGAAGGAACAACACACACACAGCCGGCAACACATGCCAAGGCCACGCCTGCCTTTGTGACTACACACGTCACAAAATAAGATCACACAACCCTGGCTACAATAGCCCTCTTGGTATGCCTGCTATATGCCCTGTTCCAACCTTATGGCTACCCCCAACCTTGTATCTTCTTTCCAACCATTACCTCCAGGACCCCTGTACTTCTTAGTCCAACCTTTTACCTCCGGGACCGTCGTCACCCACCAACGACCACCAACAAAGCCACCAATTTCATAGTACACAAGGTACTGTACACACACACGGCAACACATGTCTTCCCAAGAAATACGTGGACCCATCACTCAGGCCACAACTCCATAATCACGTCACGGCCACCACGAGGACCGCTGCAATACCTTGGTGACTAGTGTCCCATACCACTAATCGTGCAATCCATGTAAAGCCACACACGCACCACACCTCAACAGGAATCAATCAACGGATTACAACGAAGGTATGAAACATACTCAATCAAGGAATGGGTCACAACCCAACAACAGCAACGATGAATAACACAAGTTATCATCAACCAATCGGAAGGTACAAACAACACACATGCTAGCATTTAGACACCGAACTAGCATGCTTATCAACGTGGAAACTCAAGATGGTTCCGAGGAACACACAAGACACTTCACGGTCCAACGAAACACAATGTTGAACAATTAGCACGATTCAAGACACCAAAGTCCTACATGGATATCTACCATATAGTTCTTGACATACGAAACATCAAGAAGACACTCAAAGAGTTCCACAAAAGAACATCGGGAAGTCAAAAGACCAAATACCGAGTCAAAAGAATCAAGGGGGAACAAATCCCGAACAAACGCCAACATGTACCCCGCTGGTGGACACACGGGTAGGCCCCTACCCGTGGTCCTGCCCGCGGGTACCAACACCCACAAGCCTCGTTCCCGCGGGTGGGGCGGCAGGTAGGGCTCTCCCCGTCGTTCCGCCCGCGGGTACGTCCCTGTGTCCAAAATAATCCCTTCGGGGATTTTCAACTCCAAGCTCAAATTCAAGTCCAAAACATGCCAAATCTCACCCAATACAACAAAATAACTTGAATCATAGGAAATGCCAAGCAATGGCACAAAAGAACCCTAAACACAAGCTCTAGATATGCATTTTCACAAGACAAATGCATAAACACTCACATTTCATAGCAAAACACAAGTAGAATCCAAGAAATCTCATATAGGTAAGTAAAATAGGTTTTGTAGAGCATGGGTTACCTCTTGTAGACCAAAAGACTTCACTTTACACCACAACAAGCTCCCCACAAGGCTTACTTTCCAAACCCACTTCAAGATTAAACCAAAAGATCATAAAGATCCTACCTTTAAGAAAAAGACAACTAAGATGGAACTAAAAACACAAGATGGACTTAGATCTTACCCTCCTAGATGCCCAAATAGGTGAAAGGTTGAAGCTTGGTAGAAAATTTTGGAATCTTGACAAGGGTCTCAACTTAGCTTGGAGAATAAGCCACTCACCTTTCTAGAGAGAAGGTATAGCTAATTTCTAGGAAATGTAAGGAATGAAATGAAGAAGTCTTCTAGGTTAGGTTACAATACTAACTCTTGGTGAAAAGTCAAGGATACCCTTACTAACCTTTAGAAAGTGTAAGGAACAAGGGAACTCCCCTCAAAGCTCAAGGTACAACATAGCTTTGAAGTTGACTAGTCAAATACTAGTCCTTGAGTATTAAAAATCAGGATTTTAGTAATTAATTCCTCAATTAAGATCGGATTAATTACTCAATTAATCCATGGATTGAATGTGGAATTTTGGGGTGTCACATCCTCTCCCCCTTCAAAGAAGCCTCGTCCCCGAAGCTTGGGTACGACGAATTAGAAACAAACGGTGGTAGGAAACAAAATTGTGACAAGAGGTCCAAGAACGAATCCTTTTGGTCAAAACTCAAAAGATTCTACAAGGGTTTCAAACAAGAAAGGAGGCATAACAATTCAAGAATTGTCAAGAACATAACAAGAAGTAGATTGAGCATCACAAACTCTAGTCTTAACACCAACATCAACTTCTACCCAAACACTAAAGACAAGACAACCGACACAGAACACCCACTACTACTACAAAGCTAACTAAGCACAAGGCTACAAACAAGGCAAGCACAAAAGCAACAACAAGAAACCAAGCAACGGCAACAACGCCTAAAGAAAAGCAACTACAAGGGAAAAGGCGACCAAGGTGACCACAGCTACTAGAAAGACTCGCTCTCCGACTCCTCGGACTCTTCTCTATGACTCGAGCTGGCTTCGATCTAGTCTAGCCGAAGGTGCACAGCAACGAACTGCGTCTTCATGAAGGCAAAACCCTCCTCTAACAAGTGGTTCTGCTGACGAAGCAAGGCAACAACACGCTCTTCGTGCGACGTGGGGTCGTGCTCCCTCTTGGTGCGAGCTTCCCTCCTTCGTTGGTTCTCTTCACTCTCTGAGTCGCTTTCTTCAGCTTCAATGGCCTCCGGCGCTCCTACCCCATCTTCATGATCGGCTTCATCTTCGGCTTCCTCATCACCTCCCAAGCTTTGAACAGCGAGGCTCAACTTCCCGGCATGGATTCCAAGCTCAGCTGCTAACTCCGCCCGTTCTTCAGGTGCTTTTCTTGCAACCTCCTCAAGCGTGATGTACTCACCATCACCCAACTGGAACAGATGACAACTCCGAAGGTTGGTGGCATCCAACACTAGCTTTCCCACAGCCTTAGGAAGACAACCGCCCACACTAACACCTTTCCTAACCAAGATCCAACTCAACACCATCCCGTATGGTAAGCTCTTCCGATTGTGATCCCGGCAAAACACCATGTGTTGCAACATCAGAGCAGGCAAGTTGAACTTAACCATGTTCTTCAGACAGAAAGCAAAGGTGCACTCCAGCTTACCCAACAACTTTCTCTTATTATTGTTTGGCAACAAACAGTCCGACACCAACATCACCCAGATCCTTTGCTCCGTAGACAACCACTTCTTCTTCGGCCTAGAGGCTTGAGTGAAACCACTCGTACGGCCTAACAAGTAGCTCAAGTAGTCATGGTACCCCATGGTATCCGTACTAATCCAAGAATGACCACTGTACTGAGCCACTCTAGTAGCAGACAAACTCAACAACTGAGCCAACCTCTTCTCAGAAAGCACAACCTTCACACCTCTCACCTTAGAGGTGATCTCAAGCCTTTCACCCTCCTTCGTCACAACCATGTGGCGGTAAAACTCTTTCACCAAACTCGGGTAAGTCTCGGACCTTATGGCGAGAAACCCATCCAACAAACCTTGATACCTAAGCATACCCAACAAGGAACTAGAAAAAGATTCCGGATCAAAAGCTTTACCTTCAAGAACAAGGTAGTGGGTATCCACCCATTTCGCTTTTCTAGCCAAGCTTGATCTTCTAGGCATGGTAGGAGATGACCCAAAGCTCAACAAACAAAGCCCACAACTTCCTCCTCACACTCACGCTGACTCCCTCTCTCTCTCTCGAGCTCTCTCTCTCTCTCGCGGCTGCTCTCGGCGACACGGTGAACAGCAGGTCGGCGGCGGCGGTGCGGCGAAACTCCAGCGATGGCGAGGCGGTGGTCCGGTGGTGGCTGGGTGACGGGTTGGTGTGGTGCTACGGGTTGGGGTGGGGTTAGGTGCTCTCACGGGTAGAGAAGAGAAGAGAAGAAGAAGAAGAAAAAGAATTTGGGGTTTCAGGGATTTGGGGGAAAAATTGGGAAAAAGATGATTTAATTTGGGGATTTTGGATAAAGTGGGAATTTATGGTTTAGATGGAATTAAAATTGGATAAGTTTCAAGAAAGATAATTAGCTCAAGTGGTTTAGAGGTTGGGTTGACAAAGAATAGGCTCGAGTTTGAAATTCAAATGCTACAATTATTAAATATTAGGTTTGATTTTTAAGATACACAAGAAGGAATTTTGGCATGAATTGGCTATCTCCAAATTAAAGAATACTTGGAAAATTTGTGAAGTTCACAAGGAATTATTGTAAGAACAACCAAGTGTAGGGATTGTAGAATTGGTCTAGGCACAAGACATTCCAAGGATAGATGGCTACTACTCAACAAGACTTAGATATCAACTAAAGAAGTCACTTAGCAAGAAAAGAGTTTACACTAAGCTCCAAAAGATTGCTACCAAGGAAAAGCATGCCAAGGATTGCCAAGCAAAAGACAACTACGAAACGCAAGATAACACTCAAGGCAACAAATAACTCAACACTCATGGGGAAAACAAGGATAGGCTCGAAGGAAAGGGTTACCTGCCGACTCCTCTTCCACCAAGCCCTCCGACTCCGCCTGTGGACGCGCCATCACGAAGACCCTTCCAGGTGGCCTAGCTCCAACTGCTCTACGGGCTGAACCAGCTCCCGACGCTCCTCTGGCTCCCGGGGATGGCGGCAACGCTCTCTGACCGGCAAGCTGGGGACACTCCGCGACTCTGTGACCTCGGTCTCCGCAACGGAAACACCTAAACGCCTGGCCATAACAATCTTGGCCCGCGTGCACCTTCCCGCACCTACGGCAAACAACCGTCTTAGCTTGATCCCGATGCTCCACTCTGATAGGTCCTTGAGAAGAAGGAGACACGTGTTTGGCATGGAAACTCGATCTTGGCTTCTTAAAGGTAGAAGATCCTCCGCCCTCGGTCCTTTTCCTACCTTGCTCGTACGATCCTTTCTGAAGCTGCTGCACGCGATACAGATCAGCGGCACACACGTAAGCGTCCTTAAGAGAACTTGGCCTACTCACAGTCAAAGCTTTTTGCGCCTCATAGTTCAGACCGGCCACGAATTTCTTGACTTTAGCGAGTTCTATAGGCACAAGCATCCTCGCAAAACGTGCCAGCTCCAAGAACCTCTTGTGGTACCCAACCACAGACATGGACCCTTGCTGCAGGTGGAGAAACTCTTCATACATGGCCGCGCGCACATGTGCTGGGTAGAACCTTTCATGCATCCTGTCCTTGAGCACTGTCCAGTCGAACTCTGGTTCTTCAAGAAGAGTCGGGCCTTCTTGGACCCACCACAAGTCCGCTTCTTAGCAAAAGTAGAACGTTTCCAGTTCTACTCTCCTTTCCTCGAGGCAGTCCACCACGGTGAAGATCTTGTCAAACACCCGTAGCCACTCTTCTAAGACTACCGGGTCTTCCTCGCCAGCGAAGGTTGGCGGCCGATGCCCTGACACTAAACGACCTACATCACGGTGCCCATCAGGGGGAGGAGGCAGCACAGCGTGATTGTTGTTCAACAGAGCTTCACTGAGCGTTTGCATGGTCTAAGTCAGCTGATAAAGATTCTGAGCGAGCTGCTCGTTGGTCGGGGTCTCTGGTGTGCGGGCTCGGGGACGAGCAGGCATCACACATCTACAACAACAACACGATTACGAAAAGGTAGCAAGCAAGCAAAGAATAGGAAGCAACACACAGCTCACCGCGCAACCTAGAGTCCTAAGCCTAACACTTAGCTTCTTAAGGTCGCAAAGAGGTCTCAAAACACACTAAACCACTTAGAAAGTCTAGACTTAACTCTTCCTAGGCTCAAAACCTGGCTCTAATACCAACTGTAACACCCCCCAAACATGACCTATATAAAAAGGCCTTAACACATGCAGATATCGAAACCAAACACTAGCACAGCGGAAGATAAAACGATAACTGGATAAAAGAAATCCAAACGGGGTGTTATGCCACGTCTACCAACCACGGTAAACGCTACGGCAGTCAAATCTGCAATGTGTATGCATCTATCCCAAAGACAACAGTCTAAAACTACATTGGCACACAGGCCACAAAACAAGGATAACGGTGCTAAGCTACCGGCCACTAGACATCGCGCTCGTCTAGACATCACCTGAAAGAACACAAAGATAAACATTGGGACGACGCCCGGTCAGCGATAATGCTGGTAATCCACCAATACCGTTAAGTATCATACGTAGATATGGTACATATAAAAAAATCATTTTCGAAACGGAATACATATATATTTAAGTTCAAAACCGAGAGAATTAGTCAACACAAGACTCAACACCCTCACAAGTAACACGGGAACACATCCCAAGACCACAAGCACAACACGACTCACAAAAGAGTCAAGGCACGATCAATCATTACTCAATAGACCGCAACCCGACAAGTACAACGCGAAGGAACAACACACACACAGCCGGCAACACATGCCAAGGCCACGCCTGCCTTTGTGACTACACACGTCACAAAATAAGATCACACAACACTGGCTACAATAGCCCTCGCAACATCACCCACCACGAGTTGGTATTCCTGCCTTATGCCCTGTTCTAACCTTATGGCTACCCCCAACCTTGTATCTTCTTTCCAACCATTACCTCCAGGACCCCTGTACTTCTTAGTCCAACCTTTTACCTCCGGGACCGTCGTCCCCCACCAACGACAACCAACAAAGCCACCAATTTCATAGTACACAAGGTACTGTACACACACACGGCAACACATGTCTTCCCAAGAAATACGTGGACCCATCACTCAGGCCACAGCTCCATAATCACGTCACGGCCACCACGAGGACCGCTGCAATACCTTGGTGACTAGTGTCCCATACCACTAATCGTGCAATCCAGGTAAAGCCACACACGCACCACACCTCAACAGGAATCAATCAACGGATTACAACGAAGGTATGAAACATACTCAATCAAGGAATGGGTCACAACCCAACAACAACAACGATGAATAACACAAGTTATCATCAACCAATCGGAAGGTACAAACAACACACATGCTAGCATTTAGACACCGAACTAGCATGCTTATCAACGGGGAAACTCAAGATGGTTCCGAGGAACACACAAGACACTTCACGGTCAAACGAAACACAATGTTGAACACTTAGCACGATCCAAGACACCAAAGTCCTACATGGATACCTACCATATAGTTCTAGACATACAAAACATCAAGAAGACACTCAAAGAGTTCCACAAAAGAACATCGGGAAGTCAAAAGACCAAATACCGAGTCAAAAGAATCAAGGGGGAACAAATCCCGACCAAACGCCAACATGTACCCCGCGGGTGGACATACGGGTAGGCCCCTACCTGTGGTCCTGCCCGCGGGTACCAACACCCACAAGCCTCGTTCCCGCGGGTGGGGCGGCGGGTAGGGCTCTCCCCGTCGTTCCGCCCGCGGGTACGTCCCTGTGTCCATAATAATCCCTTAGGGGATTTTCAACTCCAAGCTCAAATTCAAGTCCAAAACATGCCAAATCTCACCCAATACAACAAAATGACTTGAATCATAGAAAATGCCCAGCAATGGCACAAAAGAACCCTAAACACAAGCTCTAGATATGCATTTTCACAAGACAAATGCATAAACACTCACATTTCATAGCAAAACACAAGTAGAATCCAAGAAATCTCATATTGGTAAGCGAAATAGGTTTTCTAGAGCATGGGTTACCTTTTGTAGACCAAAAGACTTCACTTTACACCACAACAAGCTCCCCACAAGGCTTACTTTCCAAACCCACTTCAAGATTAAACCAAAAGATCATAAAGATCCTACCTTTAAGAAAAAGATAACTTAGATGGAACCAAAAACACAAGATGGACTTAGATCTTACCCTCCTCGATGCCCAAATAGGTGAAAGGTTGAATCTTGGTAGCAAATCTTGGAATCTTGACAAGGGTCTCAACTTAGCTTGGAGAATAAGCCACTCACCTTTCTAGAGAGAAGGTAGAGCTAATTTCTAGGAAATGTAAGGAATGAAATGAAGAAGCCTTCTAGGTTAGGTTACAATACTAACTCTTGGTGAAAAGTCAAGGATACCCTTACTAACCTTTAGAATGTGTAAGGAACAAGGGAACTCCCCTCAAAGCTCAAGGTACAACATAGCTTTGAAGTTGACTAGTCAAATACTAGTCCTTGAGTATTAAAAATCAGGATTTTAGGAATTAATTCCTCAATTAAGATAGGATTAATTACTCAATTAATCCATGGATTGAATGTGGATTTTTGGAGTGTCACACCGAATACATTGCTGCAGGAAGTTGTTGTGCGCAAATTTTGTGGATGAAGCAACAATTGAAGGATTACGGAGTTAATTTTGATGACGTTAGTATTTATTGTGATAATACTAGTGCAATCGCTATCACTCACAATCCGGTGCTTCACTCAAGAACCAAACATATCGACATTCGACATCACTTCATAAGGGATCATGTTGAAAAGAAGAATCTAAAGATCGAATATATCCCTACGGAAAACCAAGTTGCTGATATTCTCACGAAGCCTTTATGCGAAACGAGATTTTCTAACTTAAGGCACGAGTTGGGAATGATCGAAATGAGCTAAGTATCACTGGACTTACTCTCTCTATTTAACTTGATACTTGTGCTCAAAATAAATTGTTCTATGTGATTATATGCATATGTTTATTCGAAATTTTTATATAATAAAATTGCAATATGTGTTAGGAATTTATTTGTGTATTTGCATGTGTTATTTAACGTGAAATCATATGCCATGCAAATTAATTTGATGAAATGTGCAATTCGTGATTTATTTGACAATTTGTTTAAAATTGCATGTTTTAACGTGTTATTTAGTCTCTAAGTATTTGTTCATGTTTGTGTAATTTAAATGATTTGTTTGCATGAACAATTTGCTTTAAAAGATTTAATTTAGTGTGTTTATTGCATTATATATGTGTTGCGTGCATATGTAGTATATGTGTTATAGTTTGCAATAAAATGTTTAAAAACCTGAGCTAAAAGTTAATTTATTTGTTTCTAAAATATTTTGGAACTAATTTGTATGCTAATTATGTGAAGTTGTTTCTAATTATTAATTTGGAATATGTGTGTTAATTTGTTTGTTTTGATTGGAAATTACCGTGTATATGTTTAATATATATTGGTATGTGTGATTGATTATTTGTGGAGTAATTTTTGCTACTAACGAGTTGTTTGAGTGTGATTATATTTGTGGTACACGATTTCGAGAAGGAAATCAGGAGATAAAGGAGGAAAATTAGAGTTTAATTGGGCATCAAACCTCCACCCATAAACTCCTACCCTTTCTAAACCTCCACCCAACCTAAACCTCCCCCCATAATCCTCTCCTAGATCAAATCTTTCCAAACTGATTCACTCTCTCTCTCAAATCGGCACACCCATACCTCCTCTCAACTAAATAATCTCAATCGTCTCCCACATAGCAATTAAAACCTAACCCCTCATTAAACTCTCCCCTCTAAACCGTTGCCCATCAAATCCCTTCCCATCCACCGTCATCTCGACCAATGAGAAGCCTTTCCACTATCCGTCACATCCCGTAAACTCTAAACGACGGCAAGCAAAATTAATTCATCATCGGCAAGTAAACCGATAGTCTTCCTGACCGCCCTATATATTGGGAGACAGCCGAGAAATATTTGTTGTGGAAGATTGTTTGTTTGGACTCTTTTGCAGGTACAAAATGGTGTCCAGTGAGTCTTAGGAGAACGAGATGAGGAAGCAAGCTCAGAGAACTTGGGAGAAAGTTCTCAAATAACCCCGAAGGGCAACGCGAACAGACACACCTAGAAAAGAAGGAGAAACCCCAAGCAACCCTCTGATTTTAATATCTGAAGAAAAGGAGCAAGAAAAGGAGTCGCCACAAATTCAAGCAGTAGCGGAATCACCACCGCGTGAACCGGGCTTCATATATGAAGAAGACAATGGTGACAAGAAACAATCTGTGGAACAAGAGAAAGTGGAAGGGTCTGAGCCTCCATTTACGAAATTTTCACCAGTTGTTCAACCTGATATGTATGCTGAGATTCTAAATATGAGCAATTCAGAATATCTCCTCTATTTAAAACTATCTCCTCTATTTAAAACAACTGACGTTTGGACCGGTTCTACCCTCTCCTGGTTTCGGTTTCGATGGGCTCTATCAACCTCCACCTCCACCAGAGCCTCTTCTGAAGTTTCCACCAAGTCTGCCAGTTCTTGCACCTCTTCCACAAGAAGTTCCTGCTCCTCCACCGCCTCCTCAACAGATGCCACTCAACCCGTTCATCCATCCTCCTGTGGACTTTACCAGGTTTTTTAATCAAACCTACTCATCTTCAAGCTCAAACGGGTCAATGTTCGAGGAAAGTGAGTCCAGTGGTGACTCTGGACTAGGATACGCCCCTTCACCACCAGGAGGTTATGACTCAGAAGATTGCATGAGTACTGGTTTCTCTGCGTGCTGAAAATGTTCTGTTATCTCTCTCTCTCTCCTTCTCCCTAAGAAGGAGATAAATAAAATTATGGATGTTTTTGCTACTGGTTCTTTCTATCTCTCTCTCCTAAAAATGAAAAATCCCTAAGATTTATAAAAAGAACAAAGTTTCGTAGCCAAAAAGATACACAAAAAAATATATGAAATAAAAAAAAATATTATATGGCTACAAGAAGCGATAAAAGACAAAAAGAATTAAGAGGAGAAGTGTCAGAAGAAAGAAGAAGAGATATACCAGTGGAAGTTGCAGTAGAAGTTGCTACGGAGAGTAAACAACAAATCACAGAGGATTTATCCAGTGTATTGCCAGTACACCATACCGAGTCTACCATGCCTATCATGGACCCTGTTCTAGAAAATGAAGATTTATTTGCAGACAACTACACAAGAACAGAAGTCTTAGAAGAAGAGATTGGTGATCTCAATCAAGAAATCGAATCACCTGAAGAAGAAGAAAGGATGCAACTTGTTGATACACCCGTTCTTACAGATCCGAGAAGGAGTCCATTCGGATCCCCTCAAAATTTCGTGCAGACAAGTGATCAAGAAGATGGCATTTTTACATCCTTATTTGCCAAAGTTGCCGAAACCGGTGATGTTGTTTGTCAAACCATTGGAGAAAAGTTGGTTGAACAAAATCAAAAGATGGATCAACAACACACGGATACACGAGTCAATCTGAAGGAATTAATGGAGCATCAAAATATTTTGAAGACTCAGATTGACAAAGCAGAAAGAATCTTGAAAGGAGAACTGACAAAAGGCTTACTTGAAGTGATTCAACTGATGAAGAAGGAACGAGAAGCAGCTGAAAAGATTAACAATGAACGCCACTTGCGACAAGTCAAGGCGATTCAAGATCAAGAAAGCCGAATCAACAAACTTGAAGTTGAGCTCACAGTTTCAACAAACAAGCTGGAAAATGTACAAGCTGTTTCCATTGAAACACACAATAGTGTTGAAGCTGTGAAGGCAAACCAAGACCGAGATTGTAAAACCCTTTGCATTTTTGGTTGATAACGCCAAAAGGGGGGAAGAAATTCTTAGTCACTTGGCTTTGCAACAACAAGGATTTATTCTTGGAAGCCAACAACAGCCAATAATATCGACCCAAGGTCGAGGCCGAAGCCGCGGACAATCCTCACAAGGACCATCTCAGATTGGTTTTGCTCAGTTCGCAAATCCTAGTCTTGGTACGAGTAATCGAAGGTTGCTGAAACTCATGGCTGGTTTGAATGCTCTAAAGGTATCGCCACTCAGACAACAATATGGACTAAGGAAAATCTACCAAGCATGATCAAGAAATGGCCTGCAGCTGATCAAGCCCAATGGATCTCGGAGAAGAATAAAGAAGAAGAAGGCAAAAGGAAAAGAACCGAGATGTGGTATGAACTAAGAGATTTCACTGGAAACATGGGCATGAATCTTGGAGAAGAAAGAAGCTTCGAAGAATGTGTTTTATGGTGGGAAGCCGGAGTTCTTCCAGGCAACAATATCAAAGAAGCTTTTGGATATTACATGGCCGGGCAAGTAACAAAGAGATTTCAGAATGCGAAGCTCAAAGATGATTTCTTCAAGCTCAGAGAACATGTCAAGGAAATTTTGAAGAAAGACTTTGGTGCGAAGAAACCCAGAAGGTAATCTGAGAAATCTCTTAAGCTGATGGTTTCGCTATTTTCGAACCTCTGTTGCGTTTTTCTCTAAAATATTCGAAATATCTCAATAATAATTTCCCATGGTCTTTTTTTTAGTTTAATATTTTATTTGTCTTTTGTAATTAGACTTTCGTGAATTAAAAAGACAAGGAATGTCAAAACGCACATAAAAATTTAAAAAAAAATGATGATCAAAAATAAAAATAATTCAAGATGCATTTAGGAACCTGTCTAAAAATTAATTCACAATTTTCTTTTGATTGTGTCTAGAAAACCATTTGTTAAACTCATATTGGCTTTGTCAAATAAAATTGAGCAAAATGATCATTTTTCAAAGACTTAAAGCCAATGACTGAGTATAGGTTTTGGCATTATCAAAAGGGGGGGAATTGTTAGGAATAAAATGTAATGGTTTTGATATGCCAAATATGTATTTATAGATCCCCCAATTTTATTTTCATAGGTCTAGTAGTCTCTTAGACCATGATCGGGAAATTATTTAAGTTACAAAAGAGAAAAACAAGAGAAAGATGCATGAAAATAGAAGAAGAAGATATCAAGCCGAAAATCAAGAATTTGTCTGGAGAAAATGACAAATTAAAGAAGAAGTTGAATGATATGAATAATCACGTCAAAGCTACTCAAGAAGATATCCCAGAAGAATTTTCGTGAAAGAAAATTAAGTTTTGAAGATTGCATGAATTTGACTTGGAGATCAAGCATCTATGGAAATAAAGGAGTACATCAATTATGATTGGAGATTTAACCAATAAGTTGTACGGATGAAGTGGAAGATGCCTGATTTATTATGCGAAATGGCTTAAGTTCAAATCTCACCATCAACAATTTTACAAGGTAAAATTTGAGAAGCCAAAATTAATTAAGTCTGATGGAATTGGGCGCGGGAATCAATTCAAGTAGGGAGCCAAATGTAGAATTGAAATTTGGTTTGCAATTTCAAATTGGGGACCGATTCAAAGAAGACATTGAAGATAAACTTAATCTGTTATTACTTCTAGTCCACTGCTATGAGGTTAGAGTTATGTATTAATTTATGTTTAACGTGTCTATCTCACCGCGCAACCTAGAGTCCTAAGCCTAACACTTAGCTTCTTAAGGTTTCTTAGAGGTCTCAAAATACACTTAACCACTTAGAAAGTCTAGACTTAACTCTTGGATATTTGTTATTTGATGGAATATTTATGAACTTGCAATTGTGACGACTTTATTTGACCGATAATTGCTCACTTTTCTTAATTGTGATTGTTCAATTCTGGCTCTCGTATAACAAACTTAAGAATTAGCACAAATAAAGAAATACTTGATCATTGTCTTCAGACGTGTGAAACACATAATTTTCAATTTTCTTACTAAGCAACAAAGGTAATCAAACCAGAATTTTTGAGATACAAAATGATGTCAAATTTCTCAAGTTATTTAATTTTATGAGTAATTCACCAAGGAATAACTTGAGATTTTTAGTATGTAAAATTTTTTCAAATGCAACAGTCAATAATCGTTTTTAGAAGTTACAAAAGTTTTTAAGCTCGCGTTGACTACGTCCCTGCCCTTTGTACACACCGCCCGTCGCTCCTACCGATTGAATGATCCGGTGAAGTGTTCGGATCGCGGCGACGTGGGCGGTTCGCTGCCCGCGACGTCGCGAGAAGTCCACTGAACCTTATCATTTAGAGGAAGGAGAAGTCGTAACAAGGTTTCCGTAGGTGAACCTGCGGAAGGATCATTGTCGAAACCTGTCACAGCAGAACGACTGGAGAACACGTTTGTTATTCACCCAGGAGAAGTGTGGGAGCCAATTTCGAAGCAATTGAAAGCACCAGGAGAAGATTGTTGGAGCCAATTACAAGTCAAAGTCAATTGGGAGCCAATTACAATGGAGAAATTCAAATTGGGTGCCAATTACAAGTCAATTGCAATTGGGTGTCAATTATAAGATTGGGAGCCAATTACAAGTCAAAGTCAATTGGGAGCCAATTACAATGGAGAAATTCAAATTGGGTGCCAATTACAAGTCAATTGCAATTGGGTGTCAATTACAAAGGAGAAATTCAAATTGGGAGGAAGTTCAAAGCCAGTTTGAAGTCTGAGAACACCTAGACGTGAGAATGAAGAAGATGAAGATGAACTTACATGAAAATATTCTCACAAGGAAAAATACTAGTTTAACTAGTATGGGATTAAATTGAAGAATATTTTTGAAGTATTTAAATCCCAAAGATACAAGGACCACTTAAAAGCTAATCAGAGAAGTCGTTCTACACCTAGATATTCCCACTCAACGTAAAACCAGAGGAATATCATATGAAGATTGGGAACCCATTCGCATGAAGTTCAAGCTCTCAAACGGCTAGCTTATCCTTTCTGACATCTTTGCAGAAGATAAATAAGATCTCTGACAAAAGATACAAGATTTCAAAAATGAGATCGTCTCTTTCCAACGGGCAGATTCTCATTACGAGCTATAAAATGATGAAGATATGAAGACTTGAAGATAAGAGCAGAGAACACAAACAAAAAGCTAAATAAGAGCAATAGAGCAAAAATCTCATTTGGTACAGAGCATACCAAAAATCTTCAAGTGAGAAGTGAGAAAAGAAAAAGAACTCAGAGAGCTTCAAAAGAGAAATATTCTGAGAGTTCTTAAACAGAGCAAAACAGAGCATAAAAATCAAGTGTTTTACTTGATACACTCAAAGAGAGAAAACACTAAGTTCATTCAAGAGAAATCATTCCAGAGTGTTTTTATCTTCATCAAAGAGACCTGCGCATTATTGAAGATCAACTACAGAGTCTCGAAGTTGGAAGCAAGACAACACTTGTTTTGGAGCAAAACAAGAAAAGGGAGGAAATTAGCACGGAGCTATGAAATCCTGGATTGTCACACGGAGTTGTGAGATCCGAAGCAGCAGTGTCAGAGGCACTGGGCGTGATTAGTGCGGGCTTTGTGATCAAAGCACTAGATCACGGGATACGTTTCTACCGGAGTGTGGAAGACGGGGGGAAAGTAACGCGGAGTCGTGAAATCCTGGGATAGTAGCGCGGCGACGTGAAACCCGAGGCAGCAGTGTGGTGTCACTGGGCTTGATTAGTGCGGGCTTTGTGATCAAAGCACTAGATCACAGAAATTCATTGTATCTTGGAACCAAGAAGTGGTGGATATAGTGAATTTCTCTTGGAGATAAGAGCAAGTGGAGTAGGAGGATTACACCACCTCGCGAACCACTATAATTGTCTTGTGTTCTTTACTGCTTTCTTTACTTACTGCTCTTTACTTAATTGCCCTACACGAGATATACTGCTCACACAATCTCACACACACTTTATCTTTATTTAATTCCGATGTGCACCATACTCTAACAATCTAGTTAAGAGTTTTGGTTTATCTCTGGCTTAGCAATTGTTGTGCTGTGCGAAAAAGTTTGAAAGTCTATTCACCCCCCGCCCCCCCTCTAGACTTTCACCTTACCTCTTTTGAGACCAACACTAACACCAAGTGAAAGGTCAAGAATACCCTTACTAACATAAGGAAGTGTAAGGAACAAGGGAACTCCTTACAAAGCTCAATGTAAAACTTTGACTTTGGGGTTGACTAGTCAATTTACTAGTCCCCAACTATTAAATTTCAGGAATGTAAGGAATTAAATTACAAATTGAAATAGGATTAATTACTTAATTAATCCCTTAATTGAATTTGGATTTCGGGGTGTCACAAATACCATCGTGACTAGTGTCCCATACCACTAGTCGTGCAATCCAGGTAAAGTCACACACACATCACACCACAACAGGAATCAATCAACGGATCACAACGAAGATATGAAACCATACTCAATCAAGGAATGGATCACAGTCCAACAACAACGATGAATAACACAAGTCATCATCAACAATAGGAAAGGACAAACAACACACATGCTAGCATTTAAACACCGAACTAGCATGCTTATCAAACGGGTAAACCGAAAGTAGTTTCGAGGAACACACAAGACTCATCACGGTTCAACGAATCACAATGTTGAACACTTAGCACGGTTCAAGACACCAAAACCTACATGGATTTCCTACCATATAGTTCTAGACATACGAAACATCAAGAAGACACTCAAATAGTTCCACAAAAGAACATCGGGAAGTCAAAAGACCAAATACCGAGTCAAAAGAATCACGGGGAACAAATCCCCGCCCAATTCCACAATGTACCCCGCGGGTGGGCCCACGGGTAGGCTCCTACCTGTGGTTCCGCCCGCGGGTACATACCCACGTCTCACTTGTACCCTGCTGGTAGGCGGCGGGTAGGCCACTGCACGCCGTTCCGCCCGCGGGTACATACCTGTACACCAAAATAATCCCTTCGGTGATTTTCAACACCAAGCTCAAATTCAAGTCCAAAACATGCCAAATCTCACCAAATACAACAAAATGACTTGAATCAAAGGAATAGCCAAGCAATGGCATACCAGAATCCTAAACACAAGCTCTAGATATGCATTTTCACAAGACAATGCATAAACACTCACATTTCATAGCAAAATCACATGTAGAATCCAAGAATCATCAAATAGGTAAGCAAAATAGGTTTATTAGAGCATGGGTTACCTCTTGTAGACAAAAACCTTCACTTAACACTTCACCAAGCTCCTAAAAAGGCTCACCTTCCAAACCCACTTCAAGAACACACCAAAAGATCATAAAGATTCTATCTTTAAGAAAAGACAACCTAGAAAACACTAAAAACACAAGATGAAAATAGATCTTACCCTCCTAGATGCCCAAATGTATGAAAGGTAGAATCTTGGAGACAACTCTTGAAGATTTGACAAAGCTTCAACTTGGCTTGGAAGAAAAGCTATCTACCTTTTTAGAGAGAATGTAAAGCTAAAGTTTGGAAAGTGTAAGGAGAGAAATGAGGAGTGTCTACTAGGTTAGCTTGCATTACTAACACAAGGTGAAATGTCATGAATACCCTTACTAAAATGAAGAGGTGTAAGGGAACAAGGGAACTACTCACAAAGTTTAAGGTACGACCTTGACTTTGGGTTGACTAGTCAATTACTAGTCCCCAACTATTGAATTTTCAGGAATTTAAGGAATTAAATCACCAATTTGCTTAGGATTAATTACTTAATTAATCCCTTAATTGAATTTGGATTACGGGGTGTCACATCCTCTCCCTCTTCAAAGAAGCTTCGTCCCCGAAGCTTGGGTACGACTAATTAAAACAAACGGTGAAATGAAACAACAATGTGACAAGAGGGTCAAGAACATCCTCTTTTGGTCAAGACCCAAAAGGTTCACAATACATCAAACAAGCATGGAAGTATATCAACACCAAGATTGAAAGAATGAAACCAACGGATAAGATGAGCATATCGAACTCTAAACTAAACACAACTACCAACTTCTAACCAACAACCACGAACTAACAACTAGCTCAAAGCACCAACCAACAAAGCTAACTACTCAACTAAACAAACAAGCAAGTACAAACACACAAGGCAAGCAACAAGCAACTAACAAACGGTAACAACAACTAAGAGGATAACCACAACAAAGGAAGGGCGAACGAGATTACCACAACTCCGAGCTAGAACGACTCGCTCTCCGACTCATCGGTGCTCTCCTCGGATTCTTCGTCATCCTCTCCTCTACGACTTGAACTGGCCTCAAACTGACCTAGCTTTTGGTGCACGGCAACAAACTGCGTCTTCATGAAAGCGAAGCAACTAAACCAACTACTCAAACTACAAGCTAACAACCACGACAAACAAGAGAGAACGACTAAACGCACAACTGAGGAAACAACTACCAACGAACCTACTAACAAAACAAGCAAGGGACGCAACAAGGTTCCACAACGAAAACGGTCGGCTTGCGAAACGGAGGACAAAGCTTAAGAGATGGGTTGCAAACGAGGTTTTAAGCATTAAGGGTATTCGTCGCCAACCAAAGTTAGAGAAACCAAGGGTTCAAATCAAGGTGGTGGGATAGATAGGTTTGGTCACAACGAAGTTCAACACCAAAATCGTCGTTTAACAACACGAGTGGCAAGGCTTAGAAATAAACTGAGGGTTCGCAAAGGTAAGACAAGAAAGAAAGATAAGGTGATAGATAAAAGATTTACAGGAAAGGAAAGCTAACTTCACACCGAGCCTAACTCCTGCTCAAAACTAGCCAACGATCTACTCAAAACGAGACGACTCAGCTAAGGAACAAGCCACAAACAGAAACTGACACCACAAGAACTCTAAACTAGATCACTCGGGATCATAGGATCAGGGTTGCATCTTCAACTGATCTCTGCTGGCTTCTTCAACCAAAGGAAACAAGTTACCCCCACTACTTAACTTAAGCTCGGCATCTGCTTGAACTTGATTCGACACTTCCGACAAGGCTACAACTGCTAGATCCAAAACACGGGTTGGATGTCCTTCTCTCCGGCTCTAGGGTGAACTTGATGCAGGCTACCGACTTAACACTTGCATTAGCACTCCACTTCCAACTCTCTACAAAGCAACGCTTGAAACTTCAAAACTCCAGTCCGGATGAAAAGTTCAAACATGAACGATAACAAAGGAGAAAGGTGTCTCAGGGGAAAGAAGGCTCACACGAAGAGATGCGGTTCAACGGAAAGGATTAGAGCGAAAGGTTTGGGTTCAGAAACTCAAGGAACACGTTACTTAAGAGTAGGATCAAAGTCATCAAAGTTGCAACTTAGGAAATAAGGTTGCCACCTTGCACAGAATCGTTAGAAGCGGGGAATACAAGAACGAGATTCGATTCAAAGGGGACGATCAAGGTGAGAGTTTGGGTTCAACAATTCGATGACCAAGTTGATTAAGAAGAAGAGAATTGTAAACGAGGTTACAACTTAGGGAGTAAGTAATCAAAACGGGGTTTAAGGAAGTTGAAAAGAATTTCCCCATAGAGGGTATCCGATTTAAACTCAAGGGTAGTGTTGATGAGGAAGGGAGTCAAAATTTTCAAAGTCACAACTTAGGAAAGATGAGGTAGTGACCTTGGACAGAGTCAAATCAAGAAGGGAACAAGAACGAGGTTTGAAAAGACAGGAAGGATTTCTCGAGAAGGAACAAGGGATTTGATGAGGTAAGAGAAGAAGATCAGCTTCACGAGGTAAAAGGGTTCACGACTTCCGGCGAAACTTTGGCTTGACGATGATCACTACGCTTGGTAGAACCGAAGGCTCTCTACCTCGACTCAGATGCAGTTTAACTCTTAGACCTTGCCAGATTCCTTCATAAACAGAAGTGCAACACCCCGCGTTACGACCCCTAAAACCAATTAATCACTTAACCAATTACCCAAAGAAAGAATTAAATTACAATAATTAATTAGGAAAAGGCCCACCATAGTCCGTGGGCTCTCATCTCTAAACCCAACCCCTAGTCCTAAAAGGAATAGAGTTAGCAAGCCTATAGTATTTGGGCCCTAATTAGGACTCTTAGATATATAAATAGGGGACATAGGAGGCACCTAGAACCCCCACCACAATAATCTCTCACCACACAAGGAATTCCAAGAATTCCCCTAGGAGAAATCAAGAAAGAAGAAAGGCTTAGAGAAAGACCCTTCATAGCCAAGGAAATCAATTAAGGCTAAGAGGTAACCCATGTCTCAACAAAACCTATTTTCTTAGCTATGATCTCTCTCTTAGGCATCCTCCTATATTCTTGTGTCTTGATGAATTGTTATGATATTGATGATGTGATCTTGATAATTGGTGATATGGTTTTATCTTGATAATCTTGATGATAATAAGGGTTTCTTGGTGATTGTGTGATGTTCTTGATGAATCTTGATATTTCTTGATATTAAAAGATGAGTTACGTTCTTGGTGATTTAATTGTGATTAGAGCCCTAGGATGTAATGTGGAAATCGTATGATGTTATTCTTAATGTATTGGGTGGGAATTCGCATGTTTGGGGTGTTAATTATGTTTAGAAAGCATGATAGGATATGTGCCGTATGTTTCTCGCTTTTGATCCGTTAATTGTCTACGTGTTGTCATCAATTGCGTTTAAAAGTGTCTAAGCATGGTTTCGGGTTCCACAAAGGTTCCCGGGGCGTTATTGGTGAAAAAGAGTCAGTGGGGGGTAGGGGACCCGCCACCTACCCACGGCCAGTTTTGACGTCGCCGGCAGCAGGCAGCCGGCGGGCAGGCGACTGCCCGCCGGGCACCCGCTGCCCGGAGACTTGTCGCCGGCGGGTGACCCTTCACCCATCGGCTACCCGCTGGAAATTCCCCCGCCTCGGGATTCCGGCTTCCCAGTTTGATGTTCCCCCGACCCCCGTGGTGTCCCAACGAACCCCGTCCATCGTGCCTATGTCTAGTTTGATGTTCGGGTACCATTCGTAGGTTGAATAAGTCTTATATATTGCATGCTAGTTGAATTGGTATCCCGTTGGCCTAGGCGTAAGAAGTATGAACCCCTTAGGATTATTCTTAGTATGTGGATGATCACGCATAGGTTTCGTTATACGATTTCCTCCCCCTTCCCAATGTGTCAATATGGGTTGCATGTGTTTGCTATGTGTTATGTGTGCATGATACCCCAATTTGGTTGCGATCAAATTGGTTATTCCTGAGCTGCGGTTCAGAAGCTGGCTGCGGTCAGATTTACACTCTCGGGCTGCGGTCCACCGTTTGGTTGCGATCAAACGTTTTACATGAGCTGCGGTTCATATTCCTGGCTGCGGTCAGATGACTACTCTTGGGCTGCGGTCCACTGTTTGGTTGCGATCAAACATTATGATGAGCTACGGTTCATCGGTCGGTTGCGATCGACCCCTCCGTGTTGCGATACGGGGCAGGGTGCTGCGGGGCCGTGTCAGAGCTATATGCACTGACCCTCATGTATGGGCATGCGATTGGTCCTGTGGCGCCATCAAAGTGTGCTATGTGATGAGATATGGATGGTTTGATGTTATGAATGTTATGAAAGCGTGACCATAGGATACATGCTAGTAAACTGTATATGCTTGGTTATGACTATTGGCTATGCTTATCTCTATCTGTCGAGTCTGCTCCCTATGCTTGTGAATTGTATATGCTTGATTATGACTGTTGGCTGTGCTTATCCCTATCTGTCGAGTCTATTCCCTGTTTTGAAAGCTAGAGTCTCTTAGGATATATCTTCATGCTTCAAAATGGTTTTTCGTATATCTATGTATATATCTATATGTATTGTATTTCAACGCGTTGGAGTGGGTTACCAGCATCTCTCGCTGAACAAATATATTTGGCTTTCAGGCACAGAGGAGTAGACACTGGAGCGTGCTAGAGTCTTGGAGCATAGAAGTAGATAGTTTCCCTTTCGGCCTGCGTGCCATGCTTATGCATTTACATTTGAGGATATTAGTTAGTTAGCCTGTGCACCTGAGTTCTCTAACTCAGGTGTGGCATAGCACCCCGTACTCTTTATATTATGTTTTGGGATTTAATGAGAATTTACCTTTATTATATAAGCTTCAAAAGTTTAAAAAATTTCGGGGTGTTACAAGAAGTCACTGCCGCCTTGCACAAGATAGTTCGGAAAGACAACAAGAAAATGGTTCGGAGGAAAAAGGGTCACTTGGCAAAAAGGGTGATTGAGTTATCAAGGGGAAAGAAAAGATCAAAGGGGGTCAAGGGTGACACTCAAACAAGCTAACGCTCAAAGCTAACACGCAGGAAAGGGCACAAAGACGAAGGAAAGTGCAACAGAAAGGGTGCAAGAGCTCACTTCAACGGTTCCCACTTGCATATGCCTCACGACGGTGGATCTTATCTTGCCGAGGTCCCGACTTCATACACAGGTCTTGGTTGCTACTTCCACTGAGCCCATTGTTGCTTCTACTTCGATGCTTACTTCCCGACCAAGGCCTTACACTACCAACTGGTTTTGAGTCCGTTGAAATCTTCCTCTTAGCTAGCCCTGCACTCAAAGGACCGGTGACCTTTCTTACCACCAACAAAGCACTCTATCGGTTTCCCAAGACAGACGACGCTGGGGTGGTCACCTCTACACTTCTTGCAAACGGAGCGCTTTCCCTTAGCCTTGTTGTTCCGGATTGGTTTGGGAGCCTTACCACTCTTAGAGTCGTCACTTTGAAGACTTCTTGTTGATTCAGCACCAGTAGCCATCAAACTCCTAACCACAGGTGTAACACTTCCATCAAGCTTCCTCTTGCGGTTCTCTCGGATTCCTTTCTAAACTTGCTGCACCCGGTAAAGGTCAGCGGCACAACGGTAGGCCTCCTTGGCATGAGCAGGATAGAACCGCGCACGTAATTTAACCTTCAGGTCTTCTCAACTGAACTTCGGATCTTGTCTACAAGCTGGCCTTTCAAGCATCCACCACGAGTCCGCTTCTTGCCTAAGATAGAACGTAGCTAACTCCACCTGGCGATCCTCCGGGCAAACCACAGCTTCGAAGATCTTGTCAAACATCCGAATCCACTCGTCCAGCACTGCGGGATCTTCTTCACCGGCGAAGATCGGGGGACGGAGACTTGCGACTTGGCGTACTATGTCACGATTCCCATTCTGAAGAGGGTGGTTGTTGAGGAGGGCGTTGCTTAGAGTCTGGGTGATTTGTGTTAGTTGATGAAGGCTTTGAGCTAACTGTTCATAGGTGACTGCTTCTGAAGACCTTGCACGACGTCTCGATGGTGCCATCCTCGACTTCTACCGCAACAGCACGATAACGGGAGGAAACTTAGGACCCGCACCCTTACCTGGTGCCTAAACTAAAGAGAACCAAAGCTAAAAGGAAAACAAAGCACAGAAAACACAACAGAAAACGACACAAAACTCACAACCTCACCGCGCGTCCTAAGAATCCTAATCCTAAACACTTAGATTCTTACGGTCACCTTAAGGTCTCAAACCACACTTAACCACTTAGAAGTCTAGACTCTATCATCCTAGGCTCAAACCTAGGCTCTGATACCAACTGAAACACCCCCTAATTTCCATGCTAATTTAAGCCTTAAACATGCAAATATCTAAACCAAACATCAAACACAGCGGAAGACTGAAAGAGAAATGTATAGACTGGAAGCAAAAGGGGTGCTATGCCACGCTCACCCAGAGGTGAACGCGCAGGCTAACATCTGCATAGTTCAACATCTAAAACCGTATAAGCTCAAAGTACTAAGTCTAACTGGGCTCACAGGCCACAAAACACAAGAAAGGAGCTACACTATATAGCACTAAACCACGCTCTAGTCTAAACATCACCTGAAAGAAACACATAAAATATGGGACGACGCCCGGTCAGCGAATAATGCTGGTAACCCACCAATACATGTGAAATATCATACATAGATAAGATATACATTTGTAAAATCATTTGCGAAACGGAATACATATATATAAGTTCAAAACCAAGAGTAGTAGTCAACATGAGACTCAAACACTCACAACAAGAACCCGGGAATACATCCCAAGACCACAAGGAACAACAACAACTCACAAGATGTCTCAAGGTATAATCTATCATCACACAATAGATTAACACCCGACATGCACAATACAAGAGATGAAGGACACAACAAATGGCAACACATGCCTTTGTGACTAAACACGTCACAAAATAGAGAATACACAACAACGACTACACAAGCCTTCGTGACATCACCAATCACGAATTGAGATGCCTTCCTTATGCCCGGTTCCAAACTTATGGCTACCCCCAACCTTATGTCTAGTTCCAACCATTACCTCCAGGACCCCTGTACAACCAAGTCCAACCTTTTCCCTCCTGGGACCGTTGTCCCCCACCAACAAACCACCAACAAGACCACCAATTCATAGTACACGAGGCTACCGATCACAGACACGGCAACACATGCCACCCAAGAAATACGCGAACCTTACACAAAGGCCACAAACTCCATAATCGCGTCATGGCCACCACGATGACCACTGCAATACCTTGGTGACTAGTATTTCATACCACTAATCGTGCAATCCAGGTAAAGCCACACACACATCACACCTCAATAGGAATCAATCAACGGATCACAACGAAGATATGAAACCATACTCAATCAAGGAATGTATCACAGTCCAACAACAACGATGAATAACACAAGTCATCATCAACAATAGGAAAGGACAAACAACACACATGCTAGCATTTAAACACCGAACTAGCAAGATTATCAAACGGGTAAACCGAAAGTAGTTCCGAGGAACACACAAGACTCATCACGGTTCAGCGAATCACAATGTTGAACGCTTAGCACGATTCAAGACACCAAAACCTACATGGATTTCCTATCATATAGTTCTAGACATACGAAACATCAAGAAGACACTCAAATAGTTCCACAAAAGATCATCGGGAAGTCAAAAGACCAAATACCGAGTCAAAAGAATCACGGGGAACAAATCCCCGCCCAATTCCACAATGTACCCCGCGGGTGGGCCCAAGGGTAGGCCCCTACCAGTGGTTCTGCCCGCGGGTACATACCCACGTCTCACTTATACACTGCGGGTAGGCCACTACCCGCCGTTCCGCCCGCGGGTACATACCTGTACACCAAAATAATCCCTTCGGTGATTTTCAACACCAAGCTCAAATTCAAGTCCAAAACATGCCAAATCTCACCAAATACAACAAAATGACTTGAATCAAAGGAATAGCCAAGCAATGGCATACAAGAATCCTAAACACAAGCTCTAGATATGCATTTTCACAAGACAATGCATAAACACTCACATTTCATAGCAAAATCACATGTAGAATCCAAGAATCATCAAATAGGTAAGCAAAATAGGTTTTGTAGAGCATGGGTTACCTCTTGTAGACAAAAACCTTCACTTAACACTTCACCAAGCTCCTAAAAAGGCTCACCTTCCAAACCCACTTCAAGAACACACCAAAAGATCATAAAGATTCTATCTTTAAGAAAAGACAACCTAAAAAAACACTAAAAACACAAGATGAAAATAGATCTTACCCTCCTAGATGCCCAAATGTATGAAAGGTAGAATCTTGGAGACAACTCTTGAAGATTTGACAAAGCTTCAACTTGGCTTGGAAGAAAAGCTATCTACCTTTTTAGAGAGAAGGTAGAGCTAAAGTTTGGAAAGTGTAAGGAGAGAAATGAGGAGTGTCTACTAGGTTAGCTTGCATTACTAACACAAGGTGAAATGTCATGAATACCCTTACTAAAATGAAGAGGTGTAAGGGAACAAGGGAACTACTCACAAAGCTTAAGGTACAACCTTGACTTTGGGTTGACTAGTCAATTACTAGTCCCCAACTATTGAATTTTCAGGAATTTAAGGAATTAAATCACCAATTGGCTTAGGATTAATTACTTAATTAATCCCTTAATTGAATTTGGATTACAGGGTGTCACAATTAATTTCATTCATCTTTACCTTAAGGTTTCATCTTCTTTTGCTTAAATCTCTGAAGTTCTATCTCTAGGCTTGGTTTGTATGGTTGTATGAAAGTCTAGGAAGTGTCATTTGGGAAAGGAAAGGAGGGGATTTACACAAGAAGAATAATCTACAAAGGTATAACCCCATGGACTCCCAAAGCTATTTTAGACTCTATGAAGTCTTGTTTTGTGTTTGAAATGAGTAGAAATGCAAGAATAGTGTTGTGTCTGACTTAGTAAATGATCTATTGTTGATGATTTGGGAGTGTTTATTTGCCTGATATTACATTACAGGTGAAGAAGAAGATGTCTGGTGCACACAGAAGGTGCACCGGAACATCCAATGGAGCTAGCCAATGGATCCTGGCAAGGTCCGTTGGCCAGCCCCGTTGAGTGGTGGACCATGGCAACGGACTATGGCAAGGTCCGTTGCCAAGCCCCGTGGCTTAGCGGAGCTGAGTGGTGGGGCTTCCCAAGCCCCGTCACCAAGCCCCGCCAGGCCAAAAAGGTTACTGGCCGGGCCCTTTGAGGCTCAGCTACGAGCTGTTCAGACCGGGACACGTGGGCCCTTGAGACTTGGGGACTCGGGCTCGTTATAACGCACTCGTGGAAATTCGTTTCGTTGATTTCGGAGTTGTAAAACATGATTTATAGATGTTTTTGTGAAGAGTATGTCTACTGTGTTGAAAATTTTGGCATGTGAAGCATTCTAGTGAAGTGAAATAAGCATTTGATTATATCTTATGATTTGAGAAGCATGATAGATACTTATTATTTGATTTAGAAGCATGTCAAATTACTTGCTAGCATTTACTGAAGAGTTTTGCTGAGCTTTGAGATTTATGCTACAAAGAGTGTTTGATAGTAGTTACAGTGAAGGAAAATGTTGAGCATTTGGTCTTGGCTATTTATTTTAGAAGCATGACAATTATATGAATGTTAGATAACGAAATGTGATCAATATTTGTTAAATATTTGCTAGAAATGCATGCCTAGATATCTATGATGATTTGTTGAGAATTTTGCCAAGAATGTTAAGTCTACAGAGCATGTTTACAGTAAATGAGTTTATGTTGAACATTTTGAGTTCAAGAGCATGTTGAATACTTGCTAAGTGTTTGCAAATGAAGATTTGTTAAATTATGATTTATGAGCATATTTATAGAATTGTTGAGAATCCATAGTGAAAAGAGAATTGAAGTTCATTCTACAGTAAAGTGCATATTTGAGAATATCATGTTTTAAAATGCATAAGTGGTCAAAGTGAGCCTAAGTATTATTTTTAAAAACTCATAGCTAGTTGTAATCTAAACTCTTGATGTTAGATGTTTTGAGATTTGTAGTTGACTTACTCTTTTGTTTTGATGGTGCTGTACACCGAGGTCTTATCCCCTAGTATGTTTGATGTTAGTAAGACTTTAATGATTTAGTTTGTTTAATCTTAGCATGTGCAATCACCGTGAAGGGTGATTGTGGCGGTGACACCTCTATTAAGTTGTTTAGTAAGTTTATTCCGCTGCCTTAGTTTACCTTTCAAGGTTAAGTCTGTTAATAAGGTTTAAGAAAAGTGGAGTGTTACAACGCAGCATCTCTTTCTCTTCCTTAGTTACTCGGATGACCGGGTAATCGTAAGTTTTGTCGTCCTCATCCATCTCATCGTCGTCAGAGACCGCATCATCATCATACGCCTGGTGGGTGGTCCTGCGATTCCATATATAGTTCGGGGTTGCTGCCGGAGTTCTACACCGTGCTGAGTCCGGTGTGCTCGCTCCATGTCCAATGGGGGTTTCCTGGGATCCTGAATCCAGTGAAGGCTGAAAAGCAGAGTCAACCAAAACTCTTCCTCTTTTAGCTCTCCTTATACTTCTTTCCAACAGATCTTGGTCTTCCGGTGACCGATTGGTCACCGCCAGCAAAGAGATATCTGAGAGAGAGTCAGTTAACATATCCGTTTTGGTTTATTCATTAATCCAGATTGTCCAAATCATATATTTAATTGCACTATATAATATTTGATGTCCAATTTAAATAATTATATAAATGATTCAAATATTTTTAATATATTATAATAAATACATTCACCGGTGTAAATACTAGAAACGAGTTTTTTGCGCTTTTGGTCCCACAACTATGGTGTCACTAACAACTTTGATCCATGACTTTTAAAACTTGTAGAATTAGTCCACGACTATGACTTTCTTAGCAAATTTGGTCCTTTCAGTGTATTTTTCGTTCAATTTTTGCCGAAAAATTTTACTCCACAATTTAACATGGGTAAAAAAAGTCATTTTACTCCACATTTTAGCAAATTTACTCCCATGTTAAAATCAGAGTAAAATTTTCCAGCAAAAATTGAACAAAAAATGCACCGAATGGACCAAATTTGTTAAGAAAGTCATAGTCGTGGACCAATTTTACAAGTTTTAAAAGTTGTGTATCAAAATTGTTAGTGACACCATAGTTGTGTGATCAAAAGTGTAAAAAACTCTACTAAAAACTTTAAATAAGATTCAAAATTTTGAACAGAAATCAAAATTCAGTCTCCCTCAATTCTCAAATTCTGCCGCCGCCGCCGCTGTTCCGGATTGACTTCGCAACTCCAGCTTCACGACTAACATCTCCGTGAAGACAAAGAGGAGGAAGAAGAAGAAGTTGACAAGGGTTTCTGGGCGAACACAGTACGAGTTTCTGGACTCCTCCGCATCAGACTGCGGCCACTCTTCTTCTCCTTCGGACGAAGAGAGGGACAGCAGAAGTAAAAGGCGGATGAAGAAGCGGAAGCGGAGGAGGGAACGCTCCGCTGATGCGCGTAAGCCTTACGAGCATGCTCTATTTTCTTGACGAAAACCAGATGTGGGAAGCTGGGCGTCGTCTTCTGCTGCTGCTGATCGTGATAATTTGGCCTTTGGATGCCTATATAAGTATTTGTCTTTTCACCATTTAAATTTTGTAATTAATTTTGATTATGGCATTGGCTTATCACATTCTTATTTATTGCCAAATTGATCCAATTTCAATCATATTTGGTTAATTATTTTGTTCCAACCTCTTATGCCATCTGTAGAATGGATACTGTGGCGAATTGTTTACCTTACACCCTGTTTTTTGCTTGTGGAATGGTCAGTAAGGATGGTTTGCAGTTGTTTTATGAGCTTAACTATAGCATTCAAGTGAAATTGAGTTTGTGGTCTTACTTGGTTTGAAGTAGAGTTCCTTTGCTGTCCGGAGGAGCTGATGAAAGGAGAGAAATAGAATATGATTTCATTTTATATTTTGGTTTCTTGTGTTTGAAATTTGAGACCAAGGAAATAGTGGAATTAGCTCTAGTTATATAGAAACTTTTAAATAGCAAAAAACACATGTTTCTTCAAATGCTACTTTTTTCCCTCCTTTACTGTACTTTCTCCTTGGACATTTGGTTAAACTTGTTCATGAAATAAAAGAGAGTGTCTCGGTTGTTTCTGTTACCAAATAGTGTTTGGGCTAATATGTTTTACCATCTACTTTGTTATAGTAAACTACTGGCAAATGTAACTTTGGAATTTAATTTGTGATAGTGCAGAATGGATGTTGCTCGGTACAAACTTCATAACACTAGGAAAACATTTGAGCTTACTTATTTCTGGTGGAACCATAATAGCATTTTTGATCCAGACGGTGATGTTGATGCATTTGATAGCAAGCTCAGAGCTGAGGGTCGCTACTGGTCTGCAAAATATGCCGCTATGGAGCGTCATAAGAACTTGAAGCAAACTCGAATGTTTTCTCATGCAAGGCCCCAGTTGAAAGATTCTGTTGATTTTATCCCTTTGATTGATGAAGGATCTGGAGGTGAATCAGTTTCAGGAGCTACTGTAGTGGAGGAATCATGGGAAGATGAAATATTTTGCAAGACAAAGGAGTTCAACAAGATGACAAGAGAACGACCACATGATGAGAAAATTTGGTTGGACTTTGCTGATTTTCTTCAAATACTTGAAAAGAAGATTAGTATTCTGGAGAAGGCTACTGAACTTAATCCAGACAGTGAAGACCTGCTTCTCTCTCTTATGAATGCTTACCAGAGCAGAGATAGTATAGATGTCTTGATAAGTCGGTTCGGTGGGAAAGGATACTTCTGCAAAACTCTGACAGTTATACTTTGTGGAGAGAATTTTTGCGGTTTGTTCAGGGTGAATTTTCAAGATTCAAGGTGTCTGAAATGAGAAAAATTTATGCAAATGCAATACAAGCTTTATCTGGTGCATGCAGTAAGCAGCATAGGCAGGTCTCAACTCTTTGACATATTCATATAACCTCAGTGTTTGTGATCTTTCTGATATTGATATGCATATATTTGAGTTCTCTTGCTCTTGAGATTTGGTTTTTGAAATTCCTTTCATTCTCATCTTTGAGCTACAGATAATCATAAAAGATATTGTTAATTTATAGTTAGTCACCTCATTTGGTTTCATTGTGTCTAATGTTTTTGATGTTTGCTTTCTCTGGCTGTTATCACTAAGGGTCCGTTGGAAAGTAGGAAAATGACTTCTGGAAAATGTTTTCTAGAAAATGAGTTATTTTCCTGAAAACATTTTCCTTTCTCGTGTTTGGCTGCAAAGCGGAAAACTGTCTTTTGTGTGTTTGGTTCATTTTCTGAAAAATGGGGTAGAATTATATAATTAAACGGTTTATATAATTAATTATTTTGTTTAAAATATAAAAATATTTATGTTTTTGAAATCAAATAATATTATTATCTATTAAAAAGTTATAAAAAAAATTTTAAAAAAAAGAAGAAGAAAGACGGCGGAAACCAGAGAGAATCTCTCTCTGGTTTCGGCCGGAAACCAGAGAGAATCTCTCTCTGGTTTCCGGCTGGAAACCAGAGAGCACTGCTCTCTGGTTTCTGGCGAGAAACCAGGTGCTCTCTGGTGTCCGGTCGGACACCAGAGAGTAGTAGAGCTGCTCGCCGAAAAATGTACTGCCACAAATCGGAGAACCAAATCCGAAGATTAGAGAACAGTGCGCAATAGGTGTTGGTGAAGTCGCGGAAATTTTCTGGCAACAAGATGAGAGAACAAAGAATGGAAAATGACTTCCCCTCCAAACAAGGGAAGTCATTTTCCGGAAAAGAGACCTCATTTTCCATTGACTATGTGGCATTTTCCTTTGACTTCCATTTTCCTTGCACAGCCAAACACCAAAAACCCGGAAAATGATTTCCAAACACACCCTAAAAAAAAATCCGCCAGAAACTTCCGCCCAAATTTGGCGGAAGTCATTTTCCGCCAAATTGGGCATATTTTCCCCAGTCAACGGAAAATGTTTTCCGTTGAGTTTTCCAAGTGTAACCAAACACCAAAAACCCGGAAAATGATTTCCAGAAATCATTTTCCGGGTTTCCAAACACAGCCTAAATTTCTTTTATCTTTTATCAATTAAAATACGATGCTACATGAAGTGATTATGTATTATTGAGGGCAAATACTGTTGGTCTTTCCCATCATCTAAAGAATATTCTATTGTAATAACCACACTTTGAACAAAGTAATGTCATAAGCAGCACAGGCAGGTTTTCACTCTGGATGTATTCTTGTAAACTTATGTGATTGTCATTCTGAATCTTGATTTGCAAACATTTGACTTTTCCTTCTCTTGAGATCACTTAGCATTCACTTTTGTCATATTATAACTTTTCATGTTATTATTGTGGCTCCATTGTTTTTCTTTGGTATAGGTCTGCCAAGGTGCTATGCCAGTTTCTCTTGATCCAGCTATTGTAAAACTAGAAGTTGGTTTAGTTGATATATTTATGTCTCTCTGTCGGTTTGAGTGGCAAGCGGGGTACAAAGAGTTGGCTACTGCCCTGTTTCAAGCAGAGATTGAATATAGCTTGTTCTCCCCTTTTCTTCTTAGCAAAAACAGTAAACGAAGACTTTTGAACATTTTTGGAGTAGCAATGGTGCTAGAGTTGGGGAAGATGGAGCACTTGGCTGGTCAACGTGGTTAGAAAAGGAGGAAGAACAGAGACAACAGGCAGTGAAGGAGGAATCTTCGAGTAATGTTGATGAAGGTGGTTGGACTGGTTGGTCAGAACCATTATCGAAAATCAAAGAATTTAATGAAGTTTCAGAAAAGGTGATAGATAGTGATGGAGTTCTCGAGGAGTTAGAGGATGGAGCTGAAATGCAAGAAGCTGATGAGAAGGATGATACTGAAGCTTTGTTGAAAATGCTTGGGATTGATGCTGCTGCTGCTGAAGTGAATGGTGAGGTCAAAGACACAAGAACATGGGCGGGCTAGGTGGTCAGAAAAAGAGGTAGAAAGGGATTCACACCAGTGGATGCCTGTTCGTGCAAGTTGTGGTTAGTACCTCTTTCCTAGTTTCACTGTGAATTTCAAGGAAATTTCCTCTGCCTAGCCTCATAATTCCTTTCTGCTATTATCTTTCCCCAAAAGTAATTTTTCAAATGGAGTATGGCTGTGATAATGTGATATAGCTGACACTTATAATGGCAATGAACTTATGAACCATATCATGCTGCAGACGATGACCAACTTTTGAGAGTAATAGGATACGAGGATGTCAGTGACTACCTATTCTCAATATATTCTAAGGAAGCACGCTTGTCTCTGGTATCCCAATTTATTGATTTCTATGGCGGGAGGATGGCTCAATGGTACATATTATTGCATACTTGATATCATTGTTTCCAATGTGTGTCAGTTTTGGAGTTTTTTTTTTTTTTTTTTTTTCATGATTTATTTGTGTTAGCTTGTTATGTTTTATGCATATATGACTTAAATATTGCACCAGTTTAATAGTTGGAGATGGCTTTTGGTTCAAGTTTCCATACGTCTTAAATCTCAAAGGGGGAAGTAAATGAATCTTTGTTGTGGGAAATCATGTGATTATTAACATTCTTTGATGACAAGGGTTGTGTGAATGCTCTGAAAGGACACAGGGAAATGCATTCAAGAAAGTGCAATTTTCATGAAAGAAAGAAGTGATGGAGCTAGGCATCTTAGAGGAAATATTGCATTATCCACTCACCCCCATATACAATGAGATGATTCTGCTATTAAAAAGAGAACTAGTACAAATTTTCCTCACACCTCTACTGACCTACTATGACCTTATTTAAGTACTCTTGTATTTGACAGAAAAGTTTTTTGTTTTAATTTACCTTTCTCAAGATTAAAAAAAAAGGTTATAGTTCTAAATAGAGTGAATACTGTGCCAATTGTTTTGGTTGTTGATTTGCTGACTCTATCAAACATGGAAGGAGCTGAACAAGCTTTTTTTAATCACTCATAAATAAGTTTCCATATGCAGTGTGGCCAGTGGTTGCTTCTTAATAAAAAAGGGTTTAATTTTATTTATTTTGTTTATTTAAAATTTTAAGCCTTAATTTGAAGCTTCTTGAAAAAGAGGACTTCTCCTCTTATGTGGTGTGAAAAAACATTCTATATTTAGCTTTTGCATTTTGGAGCAGATAAGCTCCAAGCAAGCTGGGCCAAATGGACATCTTTGCTACTCAACTGTCTACTTGCATTGCTGCAGAGCTGCTGCTCCTTACCATCTTCATGCATAAAGTAATAATTGCATTGACTGTGCCACTAATTACAGCCTATAGTTGCAATTTAAAACAACTTGGGCAAGACTAAAATGAACATGACTTGGGTAACCGTAAACCAGGTCCATATCAAATAGAAAACCAGCTTGTTGATAACTAGATAAAGTTGCAACTTTGGCTAATATTGTAAAGGTGACTAATAATTTTATACAGAGTAATGAATTTGTTTTTAGTCAAGCAATCCAACTATTGAAAGATAAAATCATGATAAAAGTACCAAAAGTTACTACCAAAATATATGCAGATATTAAGAAGCTGTAAAACAGTTGCTATGGGTTGCCCATTTGGTAAAGCTTCTGTTAGTAGGTTGTTAGAGGGATTCTCCTAACTACCCATTTGAAATTTGAAATGAGTGGTTAGGAGTTTCCATTGGCTTGTATATAAGCAGAGGCCTTCTCTGTTCTCTGCATTGTATTCATCTATCTCAGTATAATATACACACTTCACTTTGGAGTTCAACATGGTATCTGAGCCATAGATGTGGCCTGTGGGTGGTGGGCTTTGGTCGGAACAAGGAGGCGCCGCCGCCGGGAGGAATGGACCAGTCACCGGAAGGTTCACGCGCCGCCGCACTCCAGGGCCTCCGACGCCACGCGCCGGCGCGTGCGCCGTCCTCCGACCTCGCCTCCGGTCGCCGCCGACGCGGCTGGGTTCGTCTCCGTGCGCCCGACGCTCCTGTGGTGATATCTCCGTCTGGTGTTGAGGGGATTTCGCGTGGGCTGTTTTCCAGATCTGCCACCTCTGCTGCGTGAGTTTGCTGCCTGGGCTGGGTTTGTAATCTGCATAGGAGTGAAGCTGTGTTTCCAGGTTGGTCTTTTTTGTGTGTTTATTATGGCAGAAAATAGGACCGTTACCGTGGTGTCAACACAATCTAAATTGGTTGATTTGATGTGGGCACCTGATGGGTCTAATTTTGGGGAATGGAAGTTCTTAGTTGAAGTGAACTTGAAGGGTATGGGTAAAGCTGGACATTTAACTGGAACATGTCCGGCAGACCCTACCGAAGCCCAAGCGTGGCAGAAAGATGATGACGCCCTGTTTTCACGTATAATAAATTGTATTGATAGGAAGATAATCCTATCTTTACAGCATTGTAAGAGTGCAAAAGACGTGTGGGATTTAGTGAATAAGTGGTTTAGCGGGGCGAATAATTTGAGGAAGTTATATCAGTTATCCCAGGATGTTCATCGACCGTCTCAAAAAGGGCGGGACATCGGGGATTACTATTATGACTTCAAGAATGTGAGTGAGGCATTATGTGCTGCTGTTGTGTTCTCACGTCACGGGCAAGAAAACATAAGGAAAATTGAATAGAGAATAACAGTTGGAAAATAAAGAGAAGAAAACACTGGGTTTGCTTGAGACCCAAAACTCCCTTAGACCCTTTTTGGGATTCAATTTCTGCTTCCATTATTCTCAATAATACTCCCTTTTTATAGGGTAAAATACAACTCATAGAATGGCTAAATAAGCTAAGTAATCTGTTGAAATCTTCTAGTTTATTTCTAAATAATTAAACTACCTAAATTAATTCGAAGACTAAGAATAATAAGTTAAGTAACTACTTAGTAATTTCTAAATAACTATTTATTAGTTTCTAAATAACTATTTAGTAATTTATTAATATCTAAATTATATAATATAATAAAATAAGACTTCCTAAAATCCTGGTCCCAAGCATGTATCAGCTACTATGCCGATTACTGATAAAGTGGATCAAATGAAAAAACAACGTGATCAGTTGCATATTTTTAGTTGGATTTCTGGGTTGGATAAGGAGTATGATGTTTTGAAATCACAATTATTGGGGAATAAGGAATTAGACTCGCTCGACCAAGTGTTTTCTATGGTTCAAAATGCGTCAGTGAACCTTGGTACTGATAGTACGTTGGAGAAACAAGTCTTCTTCTCACAGGGAGATAGTGGGACTGATGGTGCCAATAGTCGAGGAGGTCGGTCCAGGGGACGAGGTAGAGGGCGCGGAGGAGGTCGAGGGCAAAGGGCTTGCTATAATTGTGGTGATCCCGGCCATCTGCGTAATCAATGCCCACAGCTCTCCAACCATAGGAGGTTTGCTAATTCTGCGTCGAGACCGGAAGGGACGGTTGTGATAACTGAAGAAGAAATGGCTTTGTTTAATCAGTTAAAGCTGTCTTCCTCGCAGTCTCCAGTCCAGGGTCATTGCCGTCTCCGTCAGCTACCTTTGTTCAAACAGGTAATCCTATTGCTTGTGTTTCCTCCTCGTCTCGACAGTGGGTCATTGATTCTGGAGCCAGTGACCACATGTCAGGTAATCTAAGTATGTTTTCCAAATATTGTTCCTTTAAATATGGCCCTACGGTTACCTTGGCAGATGGTTCATCCACCTCTATTTTAGGTAAAGGTAGTGTGAGTGTTAGTTCGTCATTTCCTCTCACTTCTGTGTTATATCTCCCAAAGTTCTCATTCAATTTATTGTCAATTAGTCAAATTACCCGGGACCTAAATTGTTGTGTCATGTTCTTCCCTGGATATTGTCTGTTTCAGGATCTGTTGACGAAGACGATTATTGGTAAAGGGAAGGAAGTTGGTGGGCTTTACGTGTTAGAACAGCTGTCCAAAGATTCTGGAAGTGTTTCGGTTGGTTTGTTGGGAAATATGTCTCCGCTGCAGTTGCACTTCCGGTATGGTCACCCGCCTTTGTCTGTCTTAAAGAAGTTGTGTCCGGGGTTAGAATCTCTGTCTGGCTTGCAATGTGAGTCATGCGAGCTTGCTAAGCATTGTCGGGTACCATACCCTCCTAGAGTCAATAATAGAGTCGAGTCTTTATTTCAATTAGTTCACTCAGATATATGGGGGCCGTGTCGAGTAGTGTCGAAATCTGGGTTTAAATATTTTGTAACGTTTGTTGATGATTTCTCTAGACACACTTGGCTATATCTCATGAAATCTAGAGATGAGTTGTTTGGGATCTTTTGTAATTTCTGTGCGATGGTCAAAACTCAGTTCAATAAAACGATACAGGTTTTGCGGAGTGATAATGGGACTGAGTATTTTTCTCGTTCCTTCTCGAGTTATATGAGTCAGAATGGGATGGTACATCAGTCGTCTTGTGTCAGCACTCCCCAACAGAACGGTGTGGCAGAACGTAAGAACCGTCATCTGTTGGAGGTTGCTAGGGCCTTGTTGTTTCAAATGAAAGTCCCTAGAGTTTACTGGGCAGATGCTGTTCATACGGCGTGTTTCTTAATAAACCGCCTACCTACAAGGGTCCTTGGGGTCAGAGTCCTTGTCATTTCATCTATCCGTCCAAACCGTTGTTCTCCCTTCCTCCTAAAGTGTTTGGGTGTACGTGTTTTGTCCAGGATGTTCGTCCTCAAAGAGGGAAACTCGATCCTAAGTCATTAAAATGTATCTTCCTGGGATATTCGAGTACTCAAAAAGGGTATCGATGTTACTCCCCGGATTTGGGGCGATACTTGGTTTCTGCAGACGTCTCGTTCTTTGAGAACACTTTGTTCAGTGAGGAGCCCCCTAGTTCGTCTGGTTGTAGTTCCGAGACAGATGAGTTTCTGACATATGTTGTTACTATCCCGAACTCCGTAGGAGTGGAGTCTAGGCCTCCTGTTACGCAGGTTTATCACAGGCGGCCCAGAGAAGTTGATGCGCTTGCAGCCCCACCGGTTCCACCAGTAAATCCTCCCTTACCAGAATCTTCGTCGACAGACCAAGATGTTCCTATCGCCGTTCGGAAAGGTACGCGTCGTTGTGTTCGTCCCATTCCGTCCTTTGTGTCATATACCAATTTATCGGCGTCTTCACGTGCTTTTGTGTCCCAGTTAGAGTCTGTTCCTGTTCCCAAATCTTTGAGCCAGGCTATGTCCCATGACGGTTGGAGGCGATGGTAGAGGAGAACCAGACTTGGGATCTGGTGCAGCTTCCCCCTGGTAAGGTTGCTATTAGGTGTAAATGGGTGTATGTGGTGAAAATGAACCCGGATGGGTCTGTGGCTAGGCTCAAAGCACGCTTGGTAGCCAAGGGGTACGCCCAGACGTATGGTATAGATTATACCGAGACGTTCTCTCCAGTGGCCAAGTTAACATTTGTGCGTATATTTATCTCTTTGGCAACCTCGAGTCATTGACCCTTGCATCAGCTTGATGTGAAGAATGCTTTCTTACATGGCTACTTGCGTGAGGAAGTTTATATGGAGCAACCACCGGGGTTTGTTGCTCAGGGGGAGTCTGGGAAGGTGTGCAAGCTGAAGAAGTCGTTATATGGGCTGAAGCAGTCTCCGCGTGCGTGGTTTGGGCGGTTGTTGAGTTTGGAATGCGGAGAAGTGCATATGATCATACTGTCTTTTACAAACATACTAACTGTGGGTGTGTTTTGTTGATAGTATACGTAGATGATATTGTAATTACAGGCAGTGATAGGGATCGAGGCACTCAAGTCCTTTCTCGGCTCTGAATTTCATACTAAAGATCTGGGAGTGTTGAAGTACTTCCTGGGAATTGAAGTTGCACGCTCTAAGGGCATATTCCTCTCACAGAGGAAATATGTGTTGGACTTGCTCGGGGACACGGGGCTGCTTGGGTCAAAACCGTGTGATACGCCCATGGATCAAGGTGTGAAGTTATTGGCAGGAGAAGGGGAGCCGTTTGAAGATCCAGAGAGATACAGGAGGTTAGTGGGAAAACTGAATTATCTCACAATCACCCCGTCCAGATATTGCGTTTCCAGTGAGTGTGGTTAGTCAGTTCATGAGTGCACCGACCCAGACTCATTGGGAAGCGGCGGTTCGGATTGTGAAATATTTGAAAGGTGCTCTTGGAAAAAGGATTCTTTATGCTGACCACGGGTACATGCGTGTTGAGGCGTTCTCCGATGCAGACTGGGCTGGTTCACCAGGTGACAGGAAGTCTATGACAGGTTATTGTGTGTTTGTAGGAGGCAACTTGGTCTCGTGGAAGAGTAAGAAGCAGAATGTGGTGTCGCGCTCGAGTGCTGAATCAGAATACCGGGCTATGGCTCATGTGGCGAGCGAAATAGTCTGGGTGCGTAACATTCTAAAAGAAGTGGGTGTTGAAGTGAAGTTACCGGTGGATTTGTGGTGTGATAACTGTGCTGCTATACACATCGCAAATAATCCGGTCTTTCACGAGCGGACGAACCGACGAAGCATATTGAAATGGACTCCCATTTTATACGGGAAAAAGTGGAGCAAGGGCTAATATCACTTACACATGTTCGGAGCGGTGATCAACTGGCTGACATATTCACGAAAGGGTTGTGTAAGAATCGGGTTTCATATATATGTAACAAGTTGGGCATGTTTGATATTTATGCTCCAACTTGAGGGGGAGTGTTAGTAGGTTGTTAGAGGGATTCTCCTAACTACCCATTTGAAATTTGAAATGAGTGGTTAGGAGTTTCCATTGGCTTGTATATAAGCAGAGGCCTTCTCTGTTCTCTGCATTGTATTAGTATAATATACACACTTCACTTTGGAGTTCAACAGCTTCTTTAAGCAAAATGATGAGATTATGGATTAAATAAACCACTTCTGCATGTTTGGTAAAAATTGTATATTATGGATTCTATAGAAATTTTTAGCCCAAAAAAACCCTAAATTAACAATTAATTGTTCCAGATGCACTTCAGAGGGATAAGAATGCATAAATTGCAGAAGGAACTATCCTGTTGGAATTGAGAGAGAACTAAAATACTAAATATGTAAGGATAGATATGGGGATAAAGTAAGCAATGTCTATAGTAAAATATTTATATTCCATAACACTTTCAGTGTGTGTGTGTGTGGATTTTCTTTTCCATCTTTTAATTTGAACAAAGCAATAAAAGCATACTTAAAGATTACTTATACTGGAAAGTGGGCATAGTTCTAGCAGGACCTAAAAAAGAGAACATGGATATCTAAACAGGATGGGGGAGTATGAATGCTTTATGCTTTGACATAAATGTTTATACATTTTTTTGTTCTACATCTTTCATTTGTGCTTATGTGGGAAAAATAAGTTACATCAAGAATTATATAGGTTCTAAGTGTCTATGATGCTTGTTTTCTATGCCGTTGATGGCACTGCTTAGCTTTGCTTTCTTCAGAAGTCAAGTGTTGTGACTTGTGTCTTACCCCTCATTAAATACCAAATATTATCACTCTTGATGAGGAATAGAATCACTATAAGGAAACATGTGGATTTAATGAGTTTTTCCTTGTATTGTTGGAGTTCATAAAATTATGTGAAACAAACAAACAAGTATTGTTATTAAATCCTTACTATTCTGCTCCAGCTGTGATTAGATGATGATTACAATTACAGTTCCATGTTGCTATTTGAAAGGTTGACTGTCACTATGTTTAACGACCTTCAGCGTTTACTGTTGCAGTGTAATTTAGAAACTAAATGAAGGTCTCTGGACTTTTCTTATACACTATGCTATTACAGTACTTATAGAAAGCTATTATTGATAACCTATTCGAAGCAAGTACTCTGTCACTGGTTTATGATGCCACACTAGCTCATCCCTCTTTAAGATGATATTTTATTTTCCTTTCATTTTCGTCTTTCCTGGTAATGATTTTGTGGACAGGTTAATGCTTGGGCACATAAACACTTTCCATTTGATTTTTCCTTATTTTATTTATATATTTACTATAGGATATATTGCTATGTGGAGTCTATGCACAGAGAGAGGCAGTGTTTGGGAATATTGATCATGCTAGAAAGATTTTTGACATGGCATTGTCATCCATTGAAGGACTTCCTGTGGTATGCTCCTAACTTTAGTTTTTAGTACTTAAATTTGACATGGTTTATGCTATACGCATGTGATTGCTTGTACAAGCTGCTTAAGTTCATGAATCCCAACCATATCATCACCTGTTATGACAACGTTGACAACATATACAACAAAAATTAAACATTTCCCTGGAATGTTAAAGAACACAGAATAGTGAACTTAGCATTTCTGAAGACCATTCATTGGACAGCACAATTAAACCTGCAAGCCATGTTTTGGTCATTACAGGATAAATTAGATAATGTTATAAGTTCATAAAAATTAAAAAATGAAGATGATTTTGAAAACAAAATGGCTAACCAGGCTGCAAGCATTCAGTAAATTAAATGTTCTTCCGCCTTCCTAAGAAGATCCCCATTCAGATTTCATTATTGGGTGTCGGTGATATATCTTAATCATATGTATTGCCTTTAGAGTGACATTTTTCCTTTAGATGATGATTCCCGGCCTATTTGTGTTTTTTAATCATTCGGAGAAACGAGTCTGTTATATCTCTGGTATGCTGAAGTAGAGTTCTCATGGTAGTCCAGAATCATTTTATCTTGCCTGGGAAGTGGTGTGAAATACATAAGTTATGTTTCAAAAATAAAAATCTAAGTTCAATTCATTATTAATAATTATAGGTATTACTATATTATTAGTGAATTTTTTATTTGATCTTGCCTGAAATACAGTCCTTACAAATGTCAACCATGCAGTTCAACCTGGACACATGGTGTGATAGATGACCAGTCAGTTGCTCTTGTATGTTCAGCCGCATTATATTGTTTTGAGGAAATTAGTATTGGATGGACGGCCAGTGCTGAATTTTTTGACCAGGCATTTTCAATGGTTCTTCCCGGTAATTAATATTGCACTGTATATATTTCTAACCATAAATTTCTACTGCATATATTTTTAACCCTAACAATGGAGTCGTCCATGACAAAACCGTACGTTCAATAAAGTCATTTCTATTTGGTCCTTTAATTTCTTGTATTACCAATAACGAGCATTGGCATTTTTATCTTATCATATAGTGTTCCCCTTGTGCTTTACCAATAATGTTTGAATGCATCTCCTACTGTTGACTTTTGTTCTGTATCACTATTCTAATAACGCATTTCTGCAGAAAGAAGAAGGAACAGCTATCATGTAGAAGCTTTGTTCAATTATTATGTTGCCATGCTTTCTAAACATCACAGACAAGTAAAACTATCAAAAGTGTGGCAGTCTATATTGAACGAGCTGCAGATGTACCCTGTCAGTCCAAAACTTTACAGTGCATTAGTTCAAATCAGCCATCTTTACACTTCGCCAAATAAGCTAAGGCTGGTATTTGATGAATACTGCAAAAAGTAAGTCCTTATGCTATGTCTGCAGATCATGGAAACTTCATTATTCCATGATCTATATTTGATGAATGTTGCTATGCATGAAATATTTGGCATATTTTTATTAGTTGACTCTGGATCTATATCAATTATCACAATCTTACATCTCTCAAGTTACGTAACACTTGTAAAAGGCCTTATGGAAGATTTGTATGAAAAAAGTGTTGTCCTTGGCCTCCAGGCCATTTGCAAATCTGAACTATTGGTTTAATTGTTATACAAGTTCCAGCCCCAGTCCATTAGAACATATAATAGGTCAGAGTCGGTGCACCTGACTCTACCATGAATTGAATAGTTGATTGCTCCTGCTTTTGATCATGTTAACCTCATTTCCCTCCCAGACAGCCTCACCGAAACTTTTCTTCATTTCTCTCTCTCTTGTTTACTCTAACGAGTAATATAATTACTCCGATCCTATAGTGTGAGGGAATTGAAAGTGGTTTTCCAGCTCCACTTTAATTTGGTATGAGAGTATCCAAACATCTTCAGTTGTGGCATTTAAAATCACCATCTACCTTGTATATATAGATCAGTCTCATGCTTGTATAAACACACAGAAACAGAGAGAATAGAAACAAGGTCAGTGTTCAACATAGAATAGCTTCTTCCTTTTTTAGTTTTCTACAACTTAAATGGATCATTTGCTGTAGACTTGTTCACCTGTTTACTTTTTCAAGTTGCTTATTAATCATCTAATCTATTCTGATAATAAATGAATGCCACGTTTAGGTAATCTGACATATTTTAGACTGTCAGTCAAGAATGGCCTGTATACCTTTATAGTGTAGCGTAGATCAATCTCATAACTTCTTACTCTTCATGATCTTCTCTGTTTAAACTTCTAGGAAACCATCTGTTATTAATTGGCTATTTGCATTGTCATTCGAGATAAGTAGAGGTGGTATTGCACTGATCTGTAGGATGTCCTTGCTATAAACCCCACAAACGGAATATGACAATGAGCATCTGCGTCTGGGCTATTTTTTGTCCTTTCTTTTGCATTCAAGTCTTTACATTGCACTTGATAATTTCTTTCCACAAATGATCTTTTATCAAGAGCAAGGTGAACACTGTTCCATGGAGGTAGAATTAGAACTCCGATCCAAAGGGTCTCATGGAAGGAGGATTTCTCTCCACCTTTTCATCAGCAGCATCTGCTTCCATTTTCATAAAACATGAATATGAATATGAATATGAATTGCAGTCAGGAAAGTCAGAAGGAAAGTATGGCAACTCAGCCTGCAAAGGGAAAGAGGAATTAAAAAGAATATCACAAGAATGATACAATACAGATCCTGGGCTGCCAATATGCTAAAATCAATTTAGTTATCTTATTTTCTAGTTTATTAGTAGTTGTCTTTTTAACTTTAAGTAACCATATTTTAGAATATATATTATTTCCTTATGTCTTAAGCTTTTAACTCCTATATATAGGGAGAATATTATATTGTCTTGGTAAGTTGAAAATTGAATAAAATCAAAAGGAAGTTAATTTCTTCCTCCAACTCTCTCATACTATCATCAGCCCCCATGGTTTCTATTAGCCATATATAGACCCGTGACATGTAGTCAAGCTACTGAAACATATCATCTGGTTCCCGTTGCTGGCGTCATGGGTACTGAATTGAACGTCGAATCCGCCATCAAAGCTTTATAGAAATCTGTCAAAGCCTTGGAATTGCATCACAAAAAAATTGACAATTTGTCCGCTACTGTTGCTTCCTTATCCACATCCTGTCACACCCAGGCAATTGCTCTTGCTAGATTGGAGAAACTAGTCCAACAGCTACTCACCAACCAAGGGAAACAACCTGTCCAGGAAGAGGACTCCGTTATTGCTACTCAAACCGAATGGGTCTCCACTGCAACAGACATAGGGGATCACCACCCCCGTTTTTCTCCGTAGCCTAAGGTCTTTGCTCTGTCCACCACATCACATAATCATGCCATTGCTCTTGCCAATCAAGCAGGGGCAAACAAAAATATCCCACCTGGTAATCCTACTAATCCTCCTGCTGCTGTTGAGACTTCATTTGTTGGTACCCAATCCCATACTCGTCTGGGTCAGCAACAAGACTCTGCAATGATGTCACAGAATCCAGGAGCACTGGGACCTTCAAAAGCACGAGTGCCCTAAAAAAAGCCACCAACAAAGGCAACCCTCAGTCCAGATTCGATAATGGTTAAAACCCTTCAGATGTTGCATCACTACTTAAGGCTGCACAGTCTATGAATGTTGTCCTAATATTGCCTGGAGGAGGAGGCCCTATGATTAAACCACTTGCCTTCAAAAGCACGAGTGCCCTAAAAAAAAGCCACCAACAAAGGCAACCCTCAGCCCATATTCGATAATGGTTAAAACCCTTCAGATGTTGCATCACTACTTAAGGCTGCACAATCTATGAATGTTGTCCTTATATTGCCTGGAGGAGGAGGCCCTATGATTAAACCACTTACTGTTGTTGGTGCAAATACATTACCCAGACATAAATGCCGCCACTTTTTTTTTTTTTTTTTAATGTTGTGGACATTAGAGGATGGTGACAAACTGCCTGCTTGGCTTGCATCCACAGAGAACTTTCTTGAATTAAGCCTGAACGTATGTGATGGAATCAACCTGAATATTGTCACCTGCTTCAAGTTTGAGGACAAGCTTGATCTCCAGGAAGAGTGTAATGATACAATACAGATCCTGCCAATCTGCTAAAATAAATTTAGTTATATTATTTCCTAGTTTATTAGTAGTTGCATTTTTTTACTTTAAGTAACCATATTTTAGAATATATATTATTTCCTTATGTCTTAAGCTTTTAACTCCTATATATAGGGAGAATATTATATTGTCTTGGTAAGTTGAAAATTGAATAAAATCAAAAGGAAGTTTCTTCCTTCCTCCAACTTCTTCTCTCTCATACTATCATCAGCCCCAATAGGTAAACCATCTTCTTCTTCTTCTATTAGTCATAGCCCCGTAACGTGTAGTCAAACTATTAAAACATATCAAAGAATTTGTAAAATCATTGGCAAAGAAAATTGTGTACTTACTTCACATGCAATCCATTGCTTCTCTCTGAGACCAATTGCATGAGCACCATTGGTGATGAGACTAATCCAAAAGACCTTGACCCAACTTAGTGGTAGAAGGATAGACCACATACGAGAATTTTTAAGGACTATTATGTATTTGAACAGTTCGAACTTTAAAGAAAAACGATTGACCGTCCTTTCAAGTTCTTTGGTAAATTATGATTTAAATCAAAATCAAAATCAATAAGCTAAGAACCCAAAAAAGGATCACAAACACCATTTGCTATTTGTTGAGAATTAAATTCACAAGAATTGAGAAATTAGTTGAACAAAAACTTGAAGATAAAATATTAGGAATAACGGAATCTAGCATCATATGAGAAGAATTAAAAGTGTGCAAACATGAATATAAACACTTGCATCAAACTAAAAGATGTGTTGTGCATAATTGCATATTACATACTACCGATCATAGTATTATACTCGATCACCAATTAAAGGAAATTCACCTTTTGATAGAAGATTTCTGCCCGTAATTTTTTATTAGCAGAAGTGGACATGATCTTGGAAACTGCATACTATTTGGAGTATTTGATTCCCCAGAAATTCTATCACGAATCCGAAACAAATCCATTCGCTGATTGTGTCTCTCCATGCAAAGAACACTTTACTCTACAGGAGGACTTAATTCTTTGTCAACATGCCACAAATCCATGCACTCAGATGAGTCACACACACACACACGATTTATATGAGAACACCTACTCTATGAAGACTGAATAGTGCAAACACATTCACACTCTCCATGCATCTTGAGAAATCAAGGGTTTTGACCTTATCATTACTAGATTTTTAAATTTGTAATAATTATAAAATGAATCTCACTCTTAAAATTTTTTAATAATTATAAAATTGATCTTGTACTTTTTTTTTTCTTTTTTTAATTTTTACTAAAATCCTTAACCATTGGTTAATCGTGATAGACGTTAATATTAGTCTTCACTTTTTACTAGAAGACATTGTATTGATATATATAACTAACATTCACCATATAATGAAGACTAAAAGTGTAATTTTTTTAATTTTTCACTATATTTATTTCGAAACATTATGATATTAGGAACCAGACCTATATATATATATATATATATATATATATATATATATATATATATATATATATATATATATATATATATATATAGGGTTTGACTCCCATGAGCACCACTTTCTAGATGAGAACATGTGATCTAATCTGGACCATTACTTATAGCGCTTGTAACATTGAAGAGTTTGCTTCGGGCACAACTCAAGTAGTCAAATAACTTAAATAAGTTTTATTGTGTTATATCAGCTAGGTGCAGGATCTGAATCCTAAAGACAAAAAAATGATGTATAAATTTGACATTGTTGTTGTTAGTGTATAAATATTTGGAGTCTAGAGACCAGTACATATCTTGAGGTTACCTCATTTATCATCTCACAGCAAAAATAATGAAGGGCTATGAAATTTGAAGTTCAAACTTTAAGATATTGAAGAATAGGGAAGACAATTAGATTGAAACGGCCACATAAACAACAACGTTAAACCTTTCGATGAATCTTGCATAAAAACCTGACTAATATACAATAAATCTGGTCAAAGTAATTATGAGGTCATTGTATTATAGTGTTTTGTTCAATTTAGTTATTCTACCTTAATTTTGTTCAATTTATTCCATGTACTTTAAAAAGTAAAACAATTTTTTTTTTTCAATTTGACGATAACATCTCTGCCATGTCATCATACTTACATGTGAACTCATATATTATTTTATAAATATTTAAAATTAACTATTTTTCCACCAATATATTACATTAATATGTAAAAAAAAAAAAAAAAAAAAAAAAAAACATATATACATGCTTACAATGAGATTTGTACACTCTAACTTTTTGCATAAAGAATACACCCACTACACTCTATCATACTCTTATTTGTTATTCCATTGTAAACAATGTTTAAATACCATTACAAAATGTGATGTGTAAAAAACTGTAGTTGTATTAAGATGGTTTTTTTTTTTTTTTTTTAAATTTACAAAACTCTATATTCAAACTTTTTAAACTCTATATTCACAATTACAAAACTTTATATTCATAATTGTATTGTGAATAAGAAAAAGTTGTACAGAATATATTCAAATTGCAAAATTGTGCACGGGTACAAGATCTCTATCAAGAAGTCCTCCGATTCTCCACTTGGTTTACTTGACTTGAAAATTTGGCTAAAGGGCCTCCGGAATGCGGCTTGTTCTTCAATGAAGAACTTTGTTGCTCAATCCTTTAGTTTTGTTTGATCTTCAATCCTTTATCTTGATTTAATTTGATCTTCAATTCTCTAGCTTGATTTTATCTCCAATCCACTAGCTTGATTTGATCTTCAATCCTCTAGCTTGGTTTGATCTTCAATCCTCTAGCTTGGTTTGATCTTCAATTCATAGTTGTATTAAGAAGTTTAATACGAAAAATAATACATTGATACAGTAAATAATTTAATCTATATTGATAAAATTAAAAATAAAAATAAAATAAAATTTTAATATTTTAATTTATTTAGATTTTTTTAACAAATAAATTGTTTAAATTTATATTAAAATACACATAACTTAATTTATTCAAATAAAATAAATTAACATTATCAATGCATAAATAAATTTTTATTAATGTTAATATTTTTTGATAAACTAATAAGTAATATGCATTTTAGTACAAAATGTAAAAATGTCAATTATTAAAATATTATAGATCATAACAAATTAAAATGTTGCATATTTATCATAATTATTAATTTTTTATTAATTAAAATTTAAAATTTTTTACTTATCAATTTGTTCTAAATTTTATGAAAACTTTTATTACATCTAAAATTTTCTACAAATTTCATTTTATAATGGTACAATGAATTTACAAGATTAGATAGTGTTAAAGTGGTATTGAGTACATGTTTTGTCTATGTAAGAAGTTAGGTATTCAAATGTCATTGTAAGCAAATATTTATGTATTTATTTTAGACATACTAATATAATATATTGATGGTAAAAATAATTAATTTTAAATATTTATAAAATAATATATGAGTTGCATGTAAGTATGATGACGTGGCAGAGATGATGTCAACACAACATTAGTTATTGTCCTTAATTGATTCACGTTTTAAAGTACATGGACTAAATTCAACAAAATTAAGTTAAAATAGCTAAATTGAATAAAACACTATAGTTAGGGACTTCATAGGTACTTTGACCCATTAAATCCATAATCGGGTTACCATAATTATCATATAAATGCGATACAAATATATATTTTTGATAATCCTCTAATTCTTCACTGTACGTCTCAAACGTTCCACTAAAGTGTCTCTGAAATTCAAATGGCTTAATTCACAAAGAATGATTTGTATGTCATTGTTTTTCATTGAAGGGTTGCTGGACTCGACTTAATCCTCTTAGAAATTATTAAATTCAGAACTTATAAATTTAATGTCTACTTTATTAAATTCAGAACTTATGAATTTAATGTCTACTTTTCAATGATGAACTCAAAATGAACAATGCCACTATTGTGTCTACATTTGTTATTATCATGTTCTTGAATTTAATTATAATAATCATTTAAATCCAAATACATAATATGACTTAATCAAATCTTGCGTCAATAAGCCACAATTCATTTACTTAACGAATTAATGATAACCGAAGGTAACTTTACTAATCATTTGGGGTGAAGGTGATTAAATTAATTATTCCAAAACCAGATAATTTGGGTACAAATTATATCGTGGACTATAAATAAATTTACATTTTTAATATATTGAATGTATATTATTTGTATATTGAAAATTCATTATTTAGTATTATATCAAATAATATACTTTCGAAAAATGAATCTTTAATGTATTAAAAATATATCTTTAGTATAATAAAAATATACTTTATGTTAGTAGTCTATCTTACAAGGTGGACTATGGTCGATAGTATAATAATTATAAGAGTAAAAGACATTTTTGGTTCTAAATTTATAGTGGCTTGGACAATTTTAGTCCTTTATTAAAAAATTTGCCATTTTATGGACAGAGTTATTGTGGCGAAGACATTTTTGGTCCTCCATCTATATTTCTGTTAGATAACCGTCGGAGAGAGGGGTAATTACGTCAATTTAGGCTATCTCCTTCTATCTATTATATCTATGTGTGTTTTGTTTTCTTCTCGGTCATAATTCGAAAGAGTCGGAGAGTCCAAGTTGCAGTTGTACGAAGAAATTGCCGGAGAATCGAAGCCGCCAAACATGTTACTAATCAAATAGATAGAAGGAGAATCGAAGCCGCCAAACACACATAGATATAATAGATAGAAGGAGATAGCCTAAATTGACGTAATTGCCCCTCTCTCATACGGTTATCCAACAGAAATATAGACGGAGGACCAAAAATGTCCTCGCCACAATAACTCTGTCCATAAAATGGCAATTTTTTTTATAAAGGACTAAAATTGTCCAAGCCACTATAAGTCTAGGACCAAAAATGTCTTTTTGGTACAAATTATATCGTGCACCGCGGTGCATAATTGATTATGCACCGTGCATCAAAACGACGTCGTTTTGTTAAATGAAAAGAAACGGCATTTATTTTCCGTCGTTTTGCACCATTTCGCAAAAAGTAACTCTGTTATTCAGTTTTATTTTGTATACACTGCAGTTTCAGTTCAACACAATTACGGTTTCATTTCGATATAACTACAGTTTCATTCGATATTTATAAACTCAAATATGTGAAAATGTTATTTAATTTTATTTTATATACACTATAGTTTTATTAAAACACAACTACATGATCATTTTGATATAATTACTGCTTCATTGTACAATATACACTCAAATATGCGAAATGTTATTCAGTTTCATTTTATATACAGTGCAGTTTCATTTCACCACAACTACATCATCATTTTGATATAACTGAAGTTTCATTTGATAATATAACGACTGCAATTTTTTTTTTATTACAAGGGAAAAGGATACTCAAACTACTAATTAAATGCATCTACTAAGACACAAACCTATCACCTCCCACTTAGGGGAATAACCGGATACCATTGGACCTCAAGATCGTTGATGAGTAATTATGTTGTGCATCCGCATGCACCATGCATGGTGCATACGGATTCAAAAACGACGTCGTTTTATTAAAAACGCGCGTCTCCCCTTAAAAAAAATTCAGGTTCGATTCCCAGCAACAACATTATGTTGTTCATTCATTCTGGAATTTTAGTTCATAGATTATGGAATTTTAGTTCATTGATTCTGGAATTATAGTTCATCGATTCTGGAATTGTAGTTCATCGATTCTGAAATTTTAGTTCATAGATTCTAGAATTTTAGTTCATTCATTCTGGAATTTTTAGTTCATAGATTAGATTCTAGAATTTTAGTTCATAGATTCTGGAATTATAGTTCATCGATTCTGGAAATCATAGTTCATCAATTATGGAATCAAAGTTCATCGATTCTGAAATTTTAATTCATATGTTGTTGCTCGGAATCGAACCTGAATTTTTCTTTTTAAGGGAAGACGCGCGTTTTTTAATAAAACGACGTCGTTTTTGCATCCGTATGCGGCATAATTTGCCGTCGTTGATATATGAGGACTTCAATTTGGGCTAACCAAACAAAATCAATTACCATGTCCCAATATAATTAAAGTAGATGTTAGCCCATTATTGTGTGGACCATGGTCCACACAATGTTATGTGGACCATAACAAAAAATACATTTTTAATATATTAAATGTACATTATTTTTGTACTGAATGTACATTATATAATATAATGTACACTCAGTACAAAAATAATGTACATTCCCTGAATACAATGTATATTATTTTTGTACTAAATGTACATTATTTTTGTACTGAATGTACATTATTTTACAGCATACAAAATATGGTCCACACAACTTGTATAGACCATGGTCCACACAATAATGATTGACCAAAATATGCAACCTGATAATCCAACTTAAACAAATCCCAATAACTCATTCATGGAAACTTATATCGTGGACCGGAGTCCACATTATCCAATACATAGAATTTAACTTCATAATGTACAGAATTTATGTTCATAATGTACAGAATTTAGGAATAAGGGTCAAATAGGCCACTGAACTGCACACAAGAATGTAATTAGGCCATTGAACCTAAAAAACCTACAATTGGGTCCTTAAATTAACCAATTTCATTCAATTTGTCCATTTTTCAGGTTTCTCAAGTTGCTAATAGGTTACCCCTCCACCTAGAATGCATATGTGGCATTTAAAAAAAAATTATTTTTAAATTAGTTTTTTTTTAAACCTTAAATTATTTTTTTTAATGTTTAATAAATAAAAACTAAAATAATTTATTTTTAAATTAAATTTCTTTTAATGTTTAATAAATAAAAATTAAAATATTTTTTTTTTCTGAAAATAAAATCCAAGCCCTGTACGACGTCTTAACAAATTATTTTATTTTCAAAAAAAAAAAATATTTTAGTTTTTATTGATTAAATATTAAAAAAACTAATTTAAAAATAAATTATTTTTTAAAAAAAATGCCACATATACATCCTAGGTGGATGGGTAACTTGTTAGCAACTTGAGAAACTTGAAAAATAGACAAATTGAATGAAATTGGTTAGTTTAGAGACCTAATTGTAGGTTTTTTAAGTTCAGTGGCCTAATTGCATTGTCATGTGCAGTTCAGTGACCTATTTGACTCTTATTCCCAGAATTTATGTTTATAATACATATATACACATAAACACGATATAATGAAGACAAATAAAAACTTAACACAATACACATAATTCATATTCATAATGTATAGAATTCATGTTCATAATGCACAAAGTTCATGTTCATTATATCATATTTATGTGTATGTGTATTATGAATATAAATTTTGTACATCATAAACATGAATTCTGTATATTATGAAGTCAAATTATGTGTATTGGACTAGGGTTCACAGTGCACTATAGACTCTGGTCCACGATATAATTGCCCATTCATTGGCTCGCTAAAAATTTTTAAACTTTAAAATTTTTTAAGGAAAATTATTCTGTGGACCTAGATCCACCTTGCAAGGTGGACCCGGATCCAAAATAACACAATTTATATATTGTATGTTCACAATTTTACAAGCTGAATGTTCACAATTTACATATTGAATGTTCACAATTTTATATACTAAAGGTGTGTTTGGTTCATACATGGGAATTGGAATCGAAATCGGAATGTGAATCAAATACTTGGTAATGGTAATAAGTTTGGTGAGAGTATTTTGCATGTTTGGTAATAGGGTGGAATTGGAATGATTACCAATATTGTTGTTTGGTTATGTATGGTTAAAGGTTTTAAAAATACAAAAACAAAAAATCAAAACAATTTATTCAAATATAAAGACATTCAAAGCACCAATATGAACTAAAAAATAAAAACAAAAATCTAAAAGTAATAATACAAACTTAAAAATCAAATTACCAAGTAGGGGGAAAATAATGGGATGAAACCCTTATTTTATTAAGGAATGAGTTTTCTAATTAAGGGGTAATCAAAAAAAGAAGAAGAAGAAGGAATATCAAATAGATCATCGAATTACATATCAAATTGCAATTAGGCCTCCAACTCAAAAAAAACAACAATCAGGTCCCTGAACAGTGCAAATTCAAACAATTGAACTCAAAGTGACTTGTTGATAAGGTAATTAAATGATGTGGTGGTACCAATTTATTTATTTATTTATTTTAAAAAACACATTATTTTAATAATTCTTAAATAAAAAACTCAAAAAAAAAAAAAAACAAAACAAAAAAAAAAAAAACAAAGTACGGATTATCCCCTTCCCCAGTCGTTATATAGTGGACCGCGGTCAAAACGGTGTCGTTTCTTTAAGTAAATAAACGGCGCGCCGTTAGTTTTAACGGAGCGCGCATTTTGTATAAGTTAATTACCAACTGACACTACAGTATTTCTAAGCCGACACTGCCTCACGTATTATTTTTATATTATCAAATGAAACTGCAGTTATATCAAAATGATACTGTAGTTGTGGTGAAATGAAATTGCAGTGTATATAAAATGAAACTGAATAACATTTCATATATTTGAGTGTATATTGTACAATGAAGCTCTAATTATATTAAAATGATCATGTAGTTGTGTTTTAATAAAACTATAGTGTATATAAAATAAAATTGAATAACATTTTTATATATTTGAGTGTATAAATATCGAATGAAATTGTAGTTATATGGAAATGAAACTGTAGTTGTGTTAAACCGAAACAGCAGTGTATACAAAATGAAACTGAATAACAGAGTTACTTTTTGCGGAAGGGTGCGAAATGACACGACACCGTTTTGATGCGCGGTGCATAATCGATTATGCACCGCGGTGCACGATATAATTTGCCCCCTTCCCCTTCCGATAGGCTATTCGTATCCCGGCCGTAGACGAAGACCATTTCTTTGTCTCCGATTGGAGACGAAGAGAGGTCTTCTTTAAAACAACTCTGCGATCCATTTACTTACAAGTGATTCTAGAATCAAGATTGGTCTTCGGCTTTCGATTTGTTCACGAGTTTTTGATTTGTTTTAATTTGTTGTAATAGTGACGATAGTCATGAAGAATATGCTAATATTGACTGAAACAATTTGAGATTTGGTCTCACTCAAACTAATTATATGTACGTTACAAAATTCACCGGACATGGCAAGGCAAACTCCATCGCTTTGGAAATCTGGAACTCAGATCAGTGCCGCCGCCAGCGTGTTAAATTATGGACAGGTTGATCTGCCAAATTTTGATTTAAATCTCAATCCCGACCGGTTTCAAATTTCTTCCTCTGTTTTCTTTTCTCTATCTATATGATTATATGAATGTGTATCCAATTTAAATTAAAAAAGGGCTTGTATGAAGGCATGAAAGCATTCAGGAGATAAATTGGAGGAATCTTCTTATACTGTCCAGATCAAAATGCAGTCAATATTAACATATTCTTCGGTGGTCATCTTGATTCTTGAATTACCTGCGAGTAGATGGAGATGAAGAGAGGCTCTGGGGGTGGCCAGTGGTTTTTTTTTATTTATTTTATTTATTATTTATTTTCTAATTATAGTTTTTATTTAAGAATTATTAAAATATTTTTTTTTTAAAAAGTTAAATTGGAAATCGCCACCTCATCTAATTACCTGATCAACAGGTCACTTTGGATTCAATTGTTTGAATTTGCGCTGTTCAGGGATCAGATTGTAGCTTTTTTTGATTTGGATGGCTTAATTGCAATTTGATGTGTAGTTCGTTGGCTTATTTGATCCTTATTCCAAAAAAAAAATAAAAAAAAATCACACGGTAGTGTTCTAGAAACCTGTCAACCAAATAAGAACAATGACTTTAATTCTAATTCCTGATAGCTAAACACATGAACCAAACATACCTTTAATGTTCACAATTTACATGTTGAATATTTACAATTCAAATTGTGAACAATTAGTATATAAATTGTACATTTTGACCTAGGTCCACCTTGCAAGGTAGAATCGATTCATGGCATAACTGTTGAATTTCTACAATCATCTTTCGAGTTTCTAAACGGACCATTGACATATTTGGTAGAGAATAATTTCAATTTGTTTTCCACTTAATTCTGAGAGATGGAAAATTCTAAAGATTGTTGGGAATAAATTACAATTCTATGGAATTACAATTCCTCAAATTTGAGAAATTGCAAATTCTACCCCTCCCCCTAGAAATTGAAATTTTATAATACATGGAAAGAAATCTTGGAATATGAGGACCAAATTGGCCCTCCTAATTATCCTACATCTTTCTTTACCAATTATAATTATACAGACATTTTAGTTTTTACTAATATTTATTCCTTTTTAATTTTTTTTTGAAAGAATAAGATTAATTCATTGAATCACGAGTAAGAATGTTTACAAGAAAAGATGGAGGAGTATCTAGTCACTCCCCGCAACCTGACTCAGAAAAGGCCTCCCTAGCAACAGAGTGGGCGGCACAATTCGCAGATCGCCTAGCATAACAGAATTTAACATCACCAATATCCATTGCTAAATTCCTAACATCATCAACTAAGAACCCGAAAAAAGAATTAAAAGAAGGTGCTCTAATTGCATTATTCCTTTTTAATTTTTATGTATACCAAATATTAGAATTTAAATTTTTAATTATTCTATTTTCACTTACGAAACAATAAACATTGAATTGCTACTTTATTCCTCTTTCTGTCTATCAAACTTCCCATTAATCCACGGGATTTTCTCATCTTCAATAAAGGAATATGAGAATATTTAAAATACCTATTCTTAGTCTCTTACAGAGCTAGTATGGATGAGCAGAAAGTAAAAGACTTTAAATTGAATAACATAAAATTCTTTAATATTATTTCTTTAAATACTTAGGTTATCTCAATTTTATTAGACTTTCTAAGTCTATAAAAATTGTCCCTAAAGTCATTATAGAAGTAAACAGGAAATCACGCAATCAATTCATTAATTAGACTTTAATTTTCATGCGGACATAAAGAATTGAAAAAGTCTTATATGCCTATGTTAAATCGCTACTACAAACAGGGAACATTTGAGCAAGCAACAATATACAAATATCCAACCAGGGCTATGCTCAATTTAACTAGCTAACTCAATCATCTAAAATAACTTATATAGGACTCTAATATATAATGTCTATATATTAGTATCATTGAAGAAGATAATAAAATATATGGCAAATGGATGTGCATGTTAAAAATAGTTGAAAAAGATAACAAAAGTTATAAGTGTAGGAGTATTTTTTATCCAAATATTACATAGTACAACTCTTTAATAATATACTACGGCCATTCACATATATGTAAAAAGAAAGATGATGAGAATTAAAGCTTCTTCTCCCAATTAAAGCTAAGGGCAGATGGAGTATGGAGAAGGATAAAAGGGAGAAGGGGTATGACGTAATGCAAAATTAATATGGGATATGGAGAGTGAGGTAAGGAGTAGCTTCATTTATTAGAGCATTAATACTTTTTATTTTTTTAATGGTGAAGACTAAATTATGGACATATCTACCAAACTTTGCAGAACTAGTGTGACATCACATATCACCTTTCTCCTCTCTCAATTTTTTTTCCTACTACTAATTAAGACTTTGTAGAATATATGTTAGAGATAAGCCCGTATGAGCTTAGCTCAATGGTTTAGTAGGCAATATTCGGGAGAAGAGACTACGGTTTGAACTTTAGCGGCGGTGATATGGATTATGTTCAAAGTGGACAAATTTTTGTGCGCACTAACATTTGATCCAGTCTACTGAGCCATTAAGTCGCGGTATTTTGGAATTCAAATAAGAATTTATTGAATGTCATTTATCTTTTCTTTCCTTTAAAAAATCTTTAATAAATTGGGTAATTATCATAATGATATAATGAAATCCATTTACTTTTAGGCCATATGTTACTAGGGTGTTACTATTTGTACCACCTCTAGTGAAAAGTGGGGGTAAATAATCTTGGAATTGTAAAAATAAAAAATAAAAATTCAACAGGTACATAAGTGGTGTAAATAAAAAGAATATGGTTATTTATACCAACTTAGTCAAATGTAATTTACGAGATTACATAATAATTTTATAAGATTAAAATGTACCATTAATAATTTTTTAATTAAATTTTATTACTAAGGATCCGTTTGGAAAGTAGGAAAATATTTTCTAGAAAATGAGTTATTTTCAAGAAATCATTTTCCTTTCCAGTGTTTGGTTGCATTTTGAAAAACTTGATGTGTTTGGTTTATTTTATGAAAAATTAGTAGAATTGTATAATTAAATATTTTGACAGAAAATAACTTCATTTACAAATAAATGGTATAACATTCATTTACACTTATTATAATTATAGTTTTTAAATTAAATATAATAAAATATAAACAAATTGTATCAACTTTTATTCCCTCTTATTAATTTTTTGGATTTGAATCATTTACTCCGTTACCCATCAATTCAAAAAGAAACCCAACTATCCAAGCCTTCCTTCGGTCACATCACTACTATTTCTAATGGCAACATATTAAAATCACTATTATTAGAATAGACATATTCTAATATATCTATAAGTAGAGCTAGCAAATTAAACACTAGTATATACAAAAAGTTATTTGGGGAGGGGGATGTTTTGGAGAAAATAATATATTTTCTCAAAAAGTTGTTTTGAGCAACTTTTTAAATTTTAGCATTTTGGAGTAATAAGTTATTACAAAACACTGATTAACCAAACACTCATATTACTTGTTTGATCAAGTCAAACAACTAAAACAATAATCGTGAATGAAAATTAGTAGGAATTAAACATGTGAATCAAAAATGTCATTTTGTTAATACTCGTAGGACCAAAATTGGTATTTGCTCAATTATTTCATAAAGCCTAACAATGACATATTAGTAGGTGTAGAATTTTTTTTGCATCGTTGATTATTTTCTTTAATACTTCATCCATTCTATTTTATGTGTCTGATTCAGTTAATGAATGTTATTTTTAATTCAAAATTTTTCATAATATTAAATTTAATATTAATATATAAAATCTATATATTTAGAAATTACATTAAAAGTATTATTAAACACACAAAATTGAATTTAAAAATAATTAATAACATCAAAAAAAAAAATCATGAATAATATCAAAAAAATAATACCAAGACTATGTGGTCTAATGGTACCCGGGTTGGACTTTCATTTGGAAGGTTGTGAGTTCGAGTCTCAATGGAGGTGTTATTGGTTCTTTGTGTTTCAGTAGGGAGTCAATAGCCTTCAAAAAATGAAAACGACAAATAACATTTCTTGCCAACAGAGAAAAGGTGGAAGAAGCTTTTTACATACAGAATGGATATTAAATGTGGGGGTTATAACTAACTACACTTTTTGTGTAATGTCCTTGTTGCCCTTGGCTTTTGTCTTTATTAGTCTGATCAGCTTCTCCTCTCTTAGCTTCCAATACAAACAGTTTCTCCATCAATCATTGACCTTCATCTTCTCTCCTCCATCAGCTTCAACTCTCATATAATCTTTGAAACCCAGTTCAGTATCTATCTATCTATCTTATTAGCTTTCTACTCTGCTCTCTGCACTCACTGTACCAAGAAAATGGAAAAACTACTGAACACCACATGTGTCCTCCTGATTGTTGTTGTTCTTCTTCTTCAACAATCACAAACTGCTGTTGACTTGTTCAGGACCAATTCCATTTTTCTTCAAAGTGTTGTGTCCGTTGGGGCTGTGTGTTTGGACGGAACCCCCCTGCCTACCTCTTTGGAGAAGGCTATGGGAAAGGGAAACAGAGATGGCTGGTTTATCTTATGGGCGGAGATTGGTGCAGCAGCATCAAAGAATGCACCTTCCGCAAGACCTCACATCTCACACTTCGGAATACAGGAGGTTTCGAAGTAAATCATAAGACAGCTGCCAAAGTGGTAGGCGACTGGTACTTCATGAGGAGAAGTAGTGTGAAAGAGGTTGACAAAAGCTCATTGGTCAAAAACTGTAAGGAAAATCGGTACATACAGAAGGGTGCCTGATTGAATTGAAGTACGTAGTTGTTGAAAGTTTTTCTTTTTATTATTTTTTGTTGGTGTAATCTTTCCATCTTATGTTAGTTGCTTTAATCCGATCCCATGTATAATATAATGAAATTAATGATGAATGCACCAAGAGGTCTAATGGTATTGGGGTTGGACTTTCATTTGGAAGATCCAGTAACATTCAAAAATAATAATAATAATAATAATGAATGCAATTGGAGTTTGAGTTTGTTTATTTCCATGAACTAATTATAAATATATTTATGCTTCAATTTGATTCACTGTTACTTATTACGTTGTTGCTAGACATACATGAATTAATTTGTTGGTTAATTAGCAGATCGAACAACATACATATATTTTAATTTAGCAAGAGAGCCAAGCTTCAGTCCAGTACGTACGTAGTGATATTATTAGATCGAGATAGTATTTTCCATTTTTTTTTCTTTTTAAATAGAGACTTGTTTCCAAATAAGTCGATGAGAATTCAAGTTCTCATAAAATCAAAAAAATGGGATCCAGCTTTGAATGAAGCCTTTAATGAAATGAATTTAAATTTATGTTCGTTGAAGTCAATCATTTAAATAACAACGTTATATATGCATCAATATAATGTATCATATATCCCTGCCTCGACCCTCAAGCCAACCACCTAGCCATAATTATTGTTTTTATTTTAAATAAATTGAAACCTTAGGCTGTGTTTGGAAACCCGAAAAATGACTTCTGGAAGTCATTTTCTGAGTTTTTGGTGTTTGGCTACACCTGGAAAATCCAGTCAACGGAATCCATTTTCCGTTGACTGGGGAAAATGAGCTCAATTTGGCGGAAAATGACTTCCGCCAAATTTGGGCGGAAGTCGTTTTCCGCCTTTCTCTTTCAATTTTTAATTCAAAATATGTCTAAGGAGAATTCATTTTCTCATAACAACAAAAACAAAAATTAAAAATTAAAAAAATCCAATTTTTAAGCCTTTGTCTCGCGTAAATAATCATAAGAAAGTTAATAGTCTATATACTTGACCGGTTCAACTCAAGATAACTAATAGACAATTTCACAAAGAAATAGCAAACTTGGAACATTATAGTATCCAACCAATTTCCCTGAGAGTTGTTAGTAAAATAACAATAATAATGAAGTATATTATTAGTGTTGCTTATGTATAACTTTGAAGAGTACACATATAACATATTGTGATTATATATGAGTTTAATTGATATTTCACAATTATAATTATTTAATCGAACTAGCTAACAAGTCTTATTTATCCTATAATCATTATGATATATATATATATATATATATATATATATATATATATATATATATATATATAATTTTAGCTAACAAGTTAATTTTGTTGAAAGTAAATTTATAAAACAATAAAGCAACATGATACTTTATTTATTCTTCTACCTTCCCCATGCTAGCATATGACATGTCTAGAGATAGATGTGAATGAAAAATGTTTGGTGGGTGATGTGACGTTGGTGTGTGGAAATTAAGTGAAAAATTTTATTACTCTATGTCTTATTTTAATTTTGAAAGCTAGATGGCAAAATTGTCCTACTAATTTTTCATTTAAAACTTTTTCCGTGAAAAAAATATAAAAGGAATGAGTGAAAAATTGTTTCATCATTATTGAGTAAAATATTTTTCAATATTGAAAAATGTTTTAATTTTCATGAACCAAACAAAGAAAAATTTTAATTTTTAATTTTCTTCAAGGTAAAAACTTGTGTGAGACTATTTCATGGGTTTCAATGAGTGAGACGGGTCGAGTCTTTGGTGAATAAGATCAAAGATTCGATCCATTAATTAAAAAGTTGATTTATTAATCAAAACCGTCTCACGGATTAAAACCGGTGAAACAGTCTCACACAAGTATTATCTTTTCCTCAATATTTAAGGACCAATAAAATATATCTTTAAAAGTTGATGAATAAATCTGGTTAAAGTCCAATCGCTTAGTTATGTTTAAAGTATAAACCGGTGCAATCCATTTACGATCAACGTACACAGTAGTGAGAGTACAATGAAACAAGAGATCATGACCTCATTTAATAAAAGTGGATAACATTATTAATAATCAATCTCATTATTTGTTTTCTTCCAAAACCCAATGCCGTGTTAGTCTGTTAGATCAAATTTGCAATTCCTTTTTAGTTTCTTAGACCCTTTATATATAGCCTAAAACGTTACAGACAATACATACATTTTTTTAAAAAAAAAATTGATGAGAATTTAATTACTTAATGATCAAGAATTTTAATTATCTGAACGTGGATTAGATTGAGAAGAATTGATTTTTTTTTTCGAAGATAATTTCTTTTGAGACTAATTAATTTTTAATATCTGATGTTCTAAAAAAAAATGTAAAATTTTTGAATTAACATATATCCTGAGTAGTAGACTTTGGGTTTGGAGAATCGAAAGATCTCCTCGATAAGGATGACCACAGTTCAGATTGAACCGAACCGTGCTCTATCAGAACCGCACTAAAATTGAAACCGTTTCGTACGGTTTTGATTCTAATTTAGAACCGGAGGTCCGAAACATATTAATGTGATCTTCATTCATTAAACAATAACAAAAATATTAAACGATGAAAAGAAAAAAAAGTTTACTTTGTTGAAATGATTAAATGAGGGTATGTAAACATAAAGATGTAAAAAACAGTATGGGAATTAAATGATAGAGTGAAGGCTAGTTTCCATGCTAGGAGTGTGTATTTAAATAAAAATAATACCTAAAATTGTACCCTAAAATAATTGTAATTATATTACAAGATGAAGAGGACATTTTGTTTGATTTACAAAGTATTAAATTTGTAATTTTAATTTGATTTTTTTTTCTTTCTATTAGCAGAGAGAATAAGAATTTTACATTATATGAAATATGATTTGATATTTCCAATTAGCATTAGTGTGGTTTCATATATTGTTACAAGATATTTTTAAATTTTCAACAATATAATATAATATGGGCAAGCACATATATGTAAAAAAGAAAGATGGGAATTAAAGTTATGGGTGGAGTATGGAGAGGGATAAAAAGGGGAGGTGGCATGATGTAATGCAAAATTAATAAGGGATGGAGAGTGAGGTAAAAAGTAACTTCAATCCATTTATTAGAGCATTAATACTTTTCAATGGTAAAGACTAAATTATGGGCACATCTACAAAACTCTGCATAGCTTGTGTGACCTCACCTATCACTTCTCTTCTCTCTTAATTTTTTTTCCCTGCTATTAATTAAAAGTTGTATATCATATTATACATGTCGAATGTTAAAGATAAGAATTTATTATATGTCATTTTTTCCTTTTATTTCAAATCTTTAATAAGTTGGGTTAAGTTACCCATACATAATGAGGTTAATTAAGTTACCCATACAAATCAATGTCAACATTTTACCACCATGAATATATTATGTTTACACTACTAAAAAAATGACTAATAAATTTTATGACAAAAGAATTAAAAATTTATCACGAAAAAAATAAAAAAATTTATACTACTATTAAATTGGGTCGACTAAATGCCCAATAAACATTTAATTGATCTAATTAGATGTTGGGTCGTTCCGTCTAAGCTAAAGGAATATTTTATTGGGTTGAACCAAGCTATTTGGAATTTTAGAATAATTAAACTCCTTAATTGACGAGTTTGACTTGGTTTTTTTGACCCAATTTAGGGAGCTAAGCAAGAGAGCCAAGCATCAGATTAGAGAGAAAGGCCAGTACGTACATGATATTAGATCGAGATAGTTTAAAATGATTATAGGCAATCAATAATTATTTTTCTTTAATTTTCTTTAATTAATCACAATATATATATATATATATATATATATATATATATATATATATATATATATATATATTCTTTCTTTCTTTCTTTCTTTTTTTTTTTCATACCGCTTTTAAAGTAAAAAATTGAGAAAAGAGCTAATTAATACATTACTCTTTCATCCTAAAAAAAGAATACATTACTCTTTTAAGTTAGGCACTGCATGTGTTCCTTATGATATATATGTAGTTGTTAGGTTCTAATGTCCTATGGGTAGACTCATCGTTTCGGTTCAGCGAAAATTAGAGATAAAAGAAATTGCCATCATGAATTTGATTTTAGTTAAGTTTTAGTTTATTTGAACTTATATATGCCATTTATAATATGAATTTAAATCATCTAAGATATAAGATAAAAAAAAAAAAAAAAAAAAAAAAAAGACAAGATAGGTGAAGTAAGAAAAACAAGGGGTAAATTTTGGATTCCAAGATTGGTCAACATCATTCATTGTCATATACTGTATAATACTAGGTATCTATACTAGCTAGCTGGGTAATTAATGGAATAAAGTTAGCTTTAATTTTCAAAGTTACATTGTGCAATATTAATTAGAGTTGGTCCATCAACATTAATGATTTCCTTCATGTAAATAATAAAGTTGGTTTTAATTTCTAAGGTTGTACAATATTAATTAGGGTTGGTGTACACACCGTCACTTTCTCCGGTGAGAAGGCGATGGACTGCCTTCTCACCGGAGAAGGCAAATGGGTTGTCTTCTCCGGCGAGAAGGCGACCCACTGGGCTGCCTTCTCACCGGAGAAGGCAGTCCAGTTGCCTTCTCCGGTGAGAAGGCAGTCCGTCGCCTTCTCACCGGAGAAGGCGATGGTGTGTTCTTCGTTTTTTTTTTTTTTTTTTTTTTTTTTTTTAAAGAATTAAATTTTGAACTCATAAATGCAGTTTTAATAGGGTGGTGCAAATAGCATTTTGACCACCCATTAGGCTATTTGCACCACCCATATATTTATTACAATTTACCACCTTTTTACATTTTCAATGATACTTTATACCATATTTGGTCAAAGGGGGTGCAAATAGCAACACCCTAATGAATTCCTGCATGTAAATATGGTTTGTTTATTGATGCTCAATCACATTTCTTCTTATTAATTTTTTAGAGTTGGATCATTTACTCGTATTTCAATCAACTCAAAAAGAAACCCTATTTTTTTTTTTTTTTCTGTCTCAACATGTTGAAGCACAAAGAGTCAACATTACCCTAGTGAAGTTCGATCTCATGACCTCAAATATAGGAGAATCATTACATGTCATCTGAGTAGAAGGTGTTTGGCAAGAAATTCTATTAATTACTATTACTATTATATCAAATAGTAATTAGTATTTGGCATTATCTACTAAATCATTGAGTTACCGTGTTTTATATCCTCCAAAATAGAATTTATAATAAATAAATAAATTTTGAATTGGCAATAAAAAAAATTGTTCGAACTGAACCAAATCATCCGTACATATAAAGAATAATTTGTTGGAGAAGAAAAAATAAATGAAAAAAATAAAATATATTAATTGTTAAATTTAAACTATTTTAAAATTAAAAAAAAAAAAAAAAAAAAAAAAAAAAAAAAGATAAAGGCGGTTCAAAATCGCGAACCAGATCCGAAATTACCGGTTTACGGTTCAGGATCCAGTTTTTTTGATTCATAATTTTAATAAATTAAAATTTAAATATTGGGTTCTGGATCTGAATCATAACCAGAAACTTTTAATTCGATTGCTATAGTGTCCGGTTCAGTTAGAACCGAACCGTGGTCATCCCTACGTATACGCAATAATTTGTAGAGAAGAAAAATAAATAAAATGTTTACTTTAAGTGTAGAAATGTCAATTTAATATATCAGGGGGAAAATCGTCACTTTTAGAATAATCGAGGGGGCTAATGTGCTAACACAAATAATTCAAGGGAAAAAACGCTATAAGTATATAACTTAGGAGGAAAAAATGTCATTTTCCCTTAATTAAATAAAAAATTATTAATTACACCTCAATGACCTCATAAATGAGGTTTAACCAAGGTGGTGCAAAGTGTCATTGGAACATAATGGATTGTCAAATTCAATATGACTGCGAAAGCCTAAGAAATCAATAATTTTTTTTTCCTTTTTAACTGGAATGAAGTTCGGAAGAGTAATATATAACACGTGTGATTGGAAATTAAAACAAACTCTATTTGGCTTTGCTTACGATTCAGAACCGAAAAAAATAAAATACAATAAAATAATTATTAAATTTATATTTTTTAAAAAATAATAAATAAAATTTATAATAAATAAATAAATTTTGAACTTGGCAATAAAATAAAATAAAAATTGTATGAACTGAAACGTGATCATCCGTACATATAAATAATAATTTGTTGGAGAAGAAAAAATAAATGAAATATTTAGTTTTTAAGGGTAAAAATGTCTATCAAACATAAAAGGAGGAAAACTTGTCACTTTTAATATAACTGAGGAGGTAAATGTGGATACATGAATAACTAAGAGGGAAAAACTGCTAAAAACATATACCTAAGGGGAAAAAGTGTTATTTATAATAAATATTTGTTAAAAAAAATAATGTTTGACTAAAATTAATAAAGGTGCATCGTGCAAATAGCAATTTTCTATTTACATCACCTATAAAGCTATCACACTTATTAAATAGGTGGTGTAAATAACAATTATGGTGGTGCAAATAGAATTCCCCTAGCTTTATATGTGGTGTAAATAGAAAAATACAATTTATACCAATTTTATTAAAGTTAGTCAAACATTAAAATCTAGGTGAATACATCACTTTTTGTTAGATTTTTTTCTTATTATTATCTTTTAATTAGTTTTATGAAATGTGTTTAACTTTAATTAAATGCTTCATGTTTTATTTAAAATATTTATTATTTATTTCAAATTGTGATAGTATAATAATTTTGTCTATAATATTGTTTAATTATTTTGTGTAGTATCTAACATTTAATAAATTTTAATGATAAAATTAATTTTATTTTTTCTTATTCTAATATTCTTTATAACTCAAATCTTTTGTTTGCATTATTTTACATTTTTATAAAATATAATAAATTAATTTTGAATCACTAAAAACTGTAAAAACACATTAACATCATAATAAAATATAAAAAGAAATTTCATTCCATTTCAATCCAATATAACATTCTCATGAGTACAAATGTACAATTAAAACATATGCACAAAATTATCTAAACTAAATTTTAGGTGAACTTAATAGGATATTGGTTTAGATATATTTTTAATTAGGCTCAAGTGCCAAATTGCACCATGAACCAATTGTGATATGTCATGCCGCACCATGAACTTTCATATCTGCTGTTTCTATGCATAAACTATAAAATTTTATTCGTCTAGACTTTTTAGTAGGTTTCCAGGTTGCCTTGATGACATGGCAACGGTTATGTGTTGATGTTGACTTATTTTTAAGATTCAACACCCATTTAAGGACTATGTGCTGATGTGGACTGAAGGCCGTCCGACTGATCTTCAACGCCATCGACAGAGCTCCTTCTGTAAATCGACGGGAAGTTTCGCGACCTTCATTCTCTGGTTGATCTTCATTCTCCGATTCTCTCATACAAACAAAATAGTGAAATACTAATGTAGATCTGGACATCTGTGGCTCAATTTCGAGGGCAGCAATTACATCTTTGATGGTTATGGTTCTAGCAATTTGGGAGGTGACAACCTTGTTTTTTCCAAATTTTCTCACAGTGCCTGTAGTCTGTAGAACAAAAATGGTTCAAAGATCTCGAACGTTAAGGTGTAAATTTGTAACTAAACTAAAGACCAATCATGATACCAAAACCAACATATATACCACTTGGTGAAGAAGCACCTTTTTCAGATTCTTGAGGGTCACTTTATCTCTCTGTTCAAGCAATTCATAAGCTTTTTCACCCCTCTCTTTATCTCTCTATTCTTCTCTAGCTGATCTGTTTCTCTGTATCACTCTCTTGACTACAGGAGCCCCGGCGAAGGTGTGCGACAGAGGCATTTGGTCTATACTCTCGCCGGCAGCCATGGCGTGAATGAGGGCAGCAGTGGAGCGATGTCAGCGTGGTCAGCAACAACGACGGCATCACCTGGAAGCAGCAGCGGCGACGAGACACGTCTGGATTTGACCGGCGAGACAGCTGCGGTGTTAGTGGTTGTCGACTTCCTGTAGTGACGACCGAAGAGCTGTCTGTTTCCGGCGAGCGAAGCAACGGTGGCTGGACCTCCGGCGGCATTAGCACTCTCTCATTCGTGTCATAGCAGGTCTGGCGTCCTCTTGGCGAAGCTGAGCTGTGACTGCAGCGATCGAAACTGACGAAGCTTCCCGGCGTTATAAATGGAGAAAGTATTAATGTTGATGCTGGAATGGTGAATGGAGAAAGATGATGCGGAAAAGTAAAAAATGTTGGTCAATAAAAAAAAAAACTCCACATCAGTATATTATAACCTGTAACTTGATGGCAACCTGCTAAAAGCACTACTACAGAAATGATATACTACGGCGCTTAATAGAAGGCGGTTTTTTAAATAACCGCCTTCTATTATATTTTGTTATACTACGACACATAATAAACGGCGGTTTTCTAAATAACCGCTTTCTATTACATACTACGGCACATAATAGACGGCGGTCTTTAAATAACCGTCTTCTATTATATACTACGGCACTTAATAGACGGCGGTCTTTAAATAATCGCCATCTATTATATACGGCGTCACTTAATAGACGGCGGTTGTTAAATAACCGCCTTCTAATATATATTTACGTCACTTAATAGACGGCGGTTTTAAATAACCGCCTTCTAAGATATATTTACGCCACTTAATAGACGGCGGTTTTAAATAACCGCCGTCTAATATATATTTATGTCAATTAATAGACGGCGGTTCTTAAATAACCGACGTCTAATATATATTTACGTCACTTAATAGACGGCGGTGGTAAATAACCGCCTTCTAATATATATTTACGTCACTTAATATACGGCGGTTTTTAAATAACCGCCTTCTAATATATATTTACGCCACTTAATAGACGGCGGTTTTAAATAACCGCCGTTTAATATATATTTACGTCAATTAATAGACGGCGGTTCTTAAATAACCGCCGTCTAATATATATTTACGTCACTTAATAGACGGCGGTTTTAAATAACCGCCTTCTAATATATATTTACGCCACTTAATAGAAGGCGGTTTTAAATAACCGCCGTCTAATATATATTTACGTCAATTAATAGACGGCGGTTCTTAAATAACCGCCGTCTAATATATATTTACGTCACTTAATAGACGGCGGTTGTAAATAACCGCCTTCTAATATATATTTACGTCACTTAATAGACGGCAGTTTTAAATAACCGCCTTCTAATATATATTTACGCCACTTAATAGACGGCGGTTTTAAATAACCACCGTCTAATAAATATTTACGTCAATTAATAGACGGCGGTTCTTAAATAACCGCCGTCTAATTTATATTTACGTCACTTAATAGACGGCGGTTTTAAATAACCGCCTTCTAATATATATTTACGCCACTTAATAGACGGCGGTTTTAAATAACCGCCGTCTAATATATATTTACGTCAATTAATAGACGGCGGTTCTTAAATAACCGCCGTCTAATATATATTTACGTCACTTAATAGACGGCGGTCGCCGTGTAAAGGTGTGATACTCCATATTTTTTTGGGCATTGTACCTGGACCGTATGTGCATATGACTAATTTTATTAAATTTTCCTAAATCAATATTATTCATTAAGCTTAATAGTTTCTTAATCCAAGAAAACCTAGTATTTTCTAATTATATACATGTGCACGTATATTATGTTCCTACATAGCATAATTAACTATCTCCCTTGTGGTTTGATGGTATACGGTATGGACCTTCAAAAAGGAAGGCCTGGGATCGATTCCCATCCCAAGCGTGGGTTGGAAGGCCCAGGATCGATTCCTATCCCAAGCATGGGTTGGAATATTGTTGGTAAAAATGACCATAGGCCTGAGCCCCTCGAACCCTAGGCCTTGAGCATAGCTCGGACCCTAGCCCCTGAGCCCCCCCGAACTGTGTAGAAAAGGAACAGGGACCCATGATGTGTCGGAACCTGGCGGGCCGTGATCTCGGGGCACATGCGATGGACCTTGGGCGAAACGAGGTGCGGAGGCGTCTAATGTAGGTTCAAACAAAAAATATATATATAATGCAATTTTATTTTATTTTCTTTTAAGGTGAAAATATATATGTATAGACGGCGGTTCCTCAAGACAACCGCCGTCTATACATATGTATAGATGGCGGGAGCCGTCAATACATATGAATAGACGGCGGTTCTTTATAGATGGCGGGAACCGCCGTCTATTCATATGTATTGACGGCGGTTCTTACATTGAACCGCCGTCTATTCATATGTATAGACGGCGGTTCTTATAAAGAACTGCCGTCTATACATATGAATAGACGGCGGTTCATCAAGAAAAGCGTCGTCTATACATATAATTGTTGAGATTACACGACATACATCGTGAGATTAGACGGCGGTTAGCAACCGCCGTGTTTTAGAAGTATACACGGCGGTTCAAATAACCGCCGTAGAAAGTTTTTATTTACAAAGGCGGTCACTTACACGGCACTTCAAGAACCGCCGTGTATTTATAAAAATAACCGCCGTGGTAAGTGTTTTTTGTAGTAGTGAAGGTCTAGACGAATAAAATTTTATAGTTTGTACATCGAAACAACAGATATGAGAGTTCATGGTGCGACATGACATATCGCAATTGGTTCATGGTGCAATTTGACACTTGAGCCTTTTAATTATGTTAAACATAGATATAAAATTTGTTCAGATATCAAATGTAAAAATCTTACATATATTAGACTTAAAAGTTAAAATTATATTTATTTTATTTAAATCAAACATATCCAAAAATATTTTAAATATATAAAGTAAAAAATCACTCAAAATTTCAATTGTGTTAATTTTATAACATTAATCTAAAAAATTAAATTAAAAAAGAAGAGTGTTAGTAAAAAGTTTTTTTTAGATAGAAAACAGAGAATGAAATCTATTTGAATCTCATTTTAATTCATACACCAATTCCACCATGTATAAATATTCTTGAATTAACTGACGATCCAAATCCAACCAAGTTCTAAATCACATAAGTGAAAAGGATTCAATAATGAATAATCTTGAAATAATATTAGATTCTATTACACATAATAATAATAATAATAATAATAATAATAATAATAATAATAATAATAATAATAATAATAATAATAATAATAATAATAATAATAATAATAATAATAATAATAATAATAATAATAATAATAATAATAATAATAATAATAATAAATAAATAAATAAATAAATAAATAAATAAATAAATAAAATGATAAAAGAATACTGTAATGGCAGTTTGACTATTTTTTTTCTTTTTTAATATTTAAATTAATTAAATTTTGAATTTAAAAATTATTAATTACACTATATGAGGTTCCGGTTGGTAAATTATTTCAGCTTCAAGTCTCTCTCCCCATCTTACGCTAAAAGAGGTTGACGTCAAAGACTGAAAATGATAGGTACATACAGGAGGTCGCCTGATTCTGACCAGAATGCATCTATCCTATCTTTCCATCTTATGTTAATTAGTTTCTTTGCGTTTATTGGATCGCATGTATAATATAATGAAATTAATGATGAATGCAATTGGAATTGCAGTTTGTTTATTTCCATGAATTAATTATAAATATATTTATGTTTCAATTCGATTCACTGTTAGTTGTTGCCAGACATACATTAATTAATTTAATTTGTTGGTTAATTAGCAGAACATACATATATTTTAATTTAGGGAGCTAAGCAAGAGAGCCAAGCTTCAGATCAGGGAGAAATTAAAGTCCAGTACCTGCGTAGTGATATTATTAGATCGAGATAGTTTAAAATGATTTTTAGCTATCAATAATTATTTTTCTTTTCTTTAATTAATCACAATATCTATGTCTTTTTTTTTTTTTTTTTTTTTTTTTTTTTTTTTGGTTTTAAATAGAGACTTATTTCTAAATAAATCAATGAGAGTTCAAGTTCTCATAAAATAAAATAAAAATGGGATCCAACTTTGAATAAAGCCTTTAATGAAATGAATTTAATTAAGTTTATGTTGAAGTCAATCATCTAAATAACAACGTTATATATGCATCAATCAATGCATCATATATCCCTGCCTCATTTAAATAGAGACCTTACTTCAAAATAAGTCTTAAGAAGAATTCAATTTCTCATAAAAACAAAAAAAAAAAATTAAAAAAAAATCCAATTTTAAGCCTTTGTCTTCCTATCTGGTAAATGACCACAAAAAAGTTAATACTCTATATAGTTGACCGGTTCAACTCAAGATAACTAATAGATAATTTTCACAAAGAAATAATAGAACTTGGAACATTATAATATCCAACCAATTTCGCTGAGAGTTGTCGGAAAAATAGCAAAATTGAAAAAAATGATATTGTAAGTGACTATTTTGTGGTACAAATATATGTTAAGTCCACTTTTGATTTGGGTCAGGTCAAAGTGGATTCGGATTCTTCGTAGTTAGATGAAGAGATTGATTTATTGTACGTTCAAAACCGATAATGTGTGAATGGAATGAGAAACTGATTCTCAAAGTAGACCCATTTGAGATGGAATATGAAGGTGTAATGGATTATAAGTAGCCTCTGCCCCACATTGGAAAAAGATGAAAATTTGCACTACTATATATGCAAGATCCTTTTAAAAGAATATTGAATTGTATAGCACAAAGTTTCCCTAGACTATTCCCTTTGGGTTATTATAAGTCGATCTTTAGTCACAGTTAGAAATGAAGTCAACTCTGCTACTTGACTTATTCCGCTTCTCCCTCCACTCGGAGTAAGCTTACCTCGAAGGTTGTGAAGGGATCCTAACAATCGCCGAGGGCTAGCAGCATAGCTTACCTACATTAAAAAAGATGATATCATATATGACCTATGAACCACCCGGGGTTAGCTTACCTACATTAAAAAAATATGATAGCATATATGACCAACCTATGAACCTTACACTGAAGTAATGCACCGTCGGAGAGGCAAAGCAGCATATCTCGCAACCTTCCTTTCCGTACGGGTAAGACAAGACAGAATAGGTTGTTATAGTATATTTGGAGAGCTCTTTATGATAGGAGTGAAATTGACAATTATCTATTACAATACTCATCTTTACTACTACTTTAATTACAAGCTAAAAATTATCATTTTGATTATATTAAAAATAATTATTTTTAATGTTACTTAACTTTGATATTTAAAAATTATACTAAATATTTACTTATTTTAATTTTCATGTTGGGCATTAATTTAATTGCGTAATGCATGCATTATAACTAATTATAATAAAATAAGTCAAATTAGCCACAAAACCAGACATGAAAATACAATTATATCATTAAACTATAGAAAGATATAATTAGACTATTGAACAACATAAAATCGTGCAATTAACTTCAAGTGACTAAAAATAACAGGTTGAGGATGGGTAATCAATGTTTGATCTTTTGAAATAATAATAATAATAATAATAATAATAATAATAATAATAATAATAATAATAATAATAATAATAATAATAATAAAATTTAAAAAAATAAAAATTAAAGCTAAGGTCTTTGATTACCAATTATCAACATGCTATTTTGGGTCATTTACCTTGGGTCATTTACCTTGGAATTGGGTGTATAATTTTACAATGTTTAAAGATTTAATTTCATTTTTTAAGTTCAATGCCTTAATTGTCATGTAAAATTTATCGGCAGGTTGACCTCTATTCATATTATAGTAGTATAATTATATTGTGTTTAGAATTTTGTTGAAAGTAAAATTATAATGTGATATTTTATTTACTCTTTCACGTTCCACAAGCCAACATATGCCATGTTTAGAGATGTGTACAAAAAGGGTTTGGTAGGTGATAAATTATGTTGTGCATGGTGCACACGGTTTTCAAAAATGACGTCGTTTTGACTAAAAACGAGCGTCTTACTTTTAAAAAAAAAAAAAAATCAGGTTCGATTCCCGACGATAGCATTTTTTTGTGCATAATTTGAATTATATATCCACAAATTCATAACTATATATCCACAAATTCATAACTATATATCCACAATGAATGAATAACACAAAATCCAGAATGAATGAACTAAATATCTACAATGAATGAACTAAATATCCATAAATTCATAACTATATATCCACAAATTCATAACTATATATCCACAATAATGCTGTTGAAGGGAATCGAAACTGTTTTTTTTTTTTTTTTTAATGGGACGCGCGTTTTTAGTCAAAGCGACATCGTTTTGCAACCGTGTGCACCATGCATGGTGCACACGGTTGCAAAGCATAACTATTGAATATGATGTTGGTGTGTGAAAATTAAGTGAAAAATTATAGTATTTGATTGACTCATAATAAATGAAAAAAAAAAAAAAAAAAAAAAAAAAAAACTTACTACTTCCAAGATTTTATCCTCGTGGTTAGGATGATTTGAACCAAATGGCACTTCATCTATCCCACTAAATAGGGTGGGCATGAAATATTAGAGCACCTGAAAAGCTAAATGAAAGTAGCATTATTAGCATAAATATTCTCATTAGCTTGCCGGTATAGTAGAAGCACACAATTAAATCTTCATGTTTGATTCAAAAAGAATATTTGAGGACTGAAATTGAAATTTAATGGAAAATTTGTTAAGAAATTTAATTACATTGTTTGGTTGGTGAAAAAAATTACTGGGAGTATGTATTGATTTCATTGTTTAGTTAAGTTTAGAAAGATAAGGAATAATGAGTATAAAGATTAATATATCTCTATACAACAACGATGACGATGGCAATGATGATATATAATAGGGTAATTAAGAAAGTTCTAGATTAAAAAAATTGTCCTACTAATTTTTTATGAAAATCTTTTTCCATGATAAATAAAATATCAAGGGGTAGGCTATCTAAAATTATTTTTCTTTTCTTTAATCACAATATCTATGTATTTTCCTTATTTTTTTTGTTGAATATTACTGGCTCTATTACATTGTAGTATCTGTTCATATACTTTCTCAACCTACTGAAACACAAAGAACCAATAACATTTCCGCTAAGGCTCGAACTCACAACCTTCCAAATGGAAGTCCAACCCAGGTACCATTAGATCACATAGTCTTGGTTCTTATTTTGACTTTTATTTTTATTATTTTCCTCATAATCAATGTTGCACATATTATCACGAGGCATATGAATCACAAGATTGTGTTCGAGATGCTAGCTATTTTATATTATGCCTTTTTGCATACAGTAATCAAAGAATCCGGACCAACTAAACTGAATTCATGATAATGAGATTAAACAAGCAATTATTGAAAAGTCAAATTGACATTTCCTTTTAAATGTGCTTTTTAATTAGGGATGGCAATTTCAATCCGTCCCGCGGATATCCACCCGAATCCATCCCGTGTGGATCAAGTTTTTTAGGTGGTAGTGGGTGATGGGCTCGGGTGTGGATCTTAAAAAAGTAAATCCGCGATGGGTCGGGTTGGATTCAGGTTCTATGTACAAAACTCGCTTAGAACCCTACCCGACCCACCATGTAATTATTTATAAGAGTTTATATAACTTTATGTAAATTTGTACTATTTTTATATCTAAACTTCCAAGTTTATTTTTAAAAAATAACAATTTAGTTATTATATTTAAATATTTCGATTATTTTATGTTTAGTATAACTAATAAATTTTATTGTTTTATTATGTGTATGTAATTTAAATATTTTTTTTTTAAAAAAAAAATAATAAGATTATAAGTGGGTACCCGTAGTGGGCACCTGCATCCGGTGGGGTGGGGGTGAGTTTTGAAAAAGTCCACCTGATGCGGGTTAGGGGTGGAGGTGGATGGAGAAAATATAAGGTGGGTCGGGTGATGGATGTAGCCCTTCCCGACCCACACCCGACCCATTGTCATCCCTATTTTTAATATATAAGTACCTAAGTAAGAATTATTATAGCAATAACAATTATGTTCGTCTAATAATATATATTGCTAAGTTGTTCATTTTAATTTATTTTTAATTTTAATATAAGTACCTAAGTAAGAATTATTAATTAATGAAATATTCTATCAATTTTTATTATTTTTAACTTATTCATTGGAAAATATTTTCTAACCTTTTAATGATAATTAAATTAATGAGCATTTCAGATGGCATGTAGTGACCTGTCCCATGTGGAAGGTCATTAGATCGAACCTCAGTGGAGGCGTTGTTGACTCTTTGTGCTTCATTAAATGGAGAAAGTATATTTGAACAGATATTACAATGTAATAGAGTCAGTAGCATTCAAAAAATTAATGAGAATTTTATTTTTATATTATTATCATAATAATTAAAATAGTGTACAGAAAATCAAACTCATGTCATTTTTTACTTTTTTAAAAAACATTTCTATTCTTTTTATCACTATTTTCTTCTATTCTTTTTATAACAGGGGTTTGATTTGTTTCTTTCAACTATTAAAAAAAATAATTTACAGCTATTATTTTTTTATTCCCCATTTAAAAAGAATATGAATGTCAAACTATATTTATTTTAAAAATAAATAAATTATCTTCTCTTTACTTAAACCAAACCTTATTTGTTGTACAATAAATTTTACTTTCCTAATCCAAATATATATTATTTAATCAAAATTTTTATTTTATTACAAGTTGATCTATTATATACTATACGTATATGATACAACATTTCTCTCTACTTTAAGAATTTAAATGCAAAATTTCATTATCTAATCAATATTGTAGGGAAAAATTTAATATTTTAAAATATCAATGCTAATTCAAGATGATGAATAGTTCACATTTAATGACAATTGAGGTTTCAATCATATACATAATGAAAACTTATTAATTCCCTGTATGCTATAATTTCATTGCATAACTCCTTAATTAATTACTATATTCGACAACATCAGTAAGCCTATTATAATCATGTTTATTTTAACCAAAAAAAAATGGTGTGTTTGGTTCGTACATGGGAATCGAAATCGGAATGGGAATCAAATACTTGGTAGTAGGGTAAAAAAATTAAGGGTGTGTTTGGTTAAAATATTTTGCATGTTTGGTAGTAGGGTGAAATTGAAATGATTATCAATATTGCTGTTTGGTTATGTATGATCCAATAATGGGAATAAAGATTTTAAAAATACAAGAACAAAAAATGAAGACAATTTATTCTAATTAATATAAAGACATCCAAAGCACCAATATGAACAAAAAATAAACAAAAATAAAAATCTAAAAGCACTAATCTAAACTTAAAAATCAAATTACCAATTAGGAGGGGGAATATGTTTTCTAATTAAGGGGGTAATCAAATCCCATTGTAGTGCTCTAAAAACCTGTCAACCAAACATTAACAATGACTTTGATTCTCATTCTTGATATTTAAACCCATAAACCAAACACATTCTAAGTTTTACTGACTCATCAATATCGCATTAAGAAAACTTTAAATTTATTTTAATATGAAAATTGTTAAGGAATAATTGTATTCTAGATTATAATTATCTATAAAAATACTCATCTTTACTACTATTTAAATTAAAAGTTGAAAATAATTATTTTCATTATATTCAAAACTATCATTTTTATTTTATATTACATAACTTTGATATTTAAAAACTATACTAAGTATTTACTTATTTTAATTTTCATGATGGACATTAATTTAAGAGAAAATTGTAAAAAATGTCCCTCTATAATATGTCAATTATCAATGTCACATCTGAATTATGAGTGGTGTAAATGTTGCCCCTCAATTATCAAAACGGTGCGCATATAGCCCCTCCCATAACGGACATGTGGTTCCCTATTAGTGTACGACACCGTTAAGTCGGAGTAAATATGTAATTTAGTTGTTTTTTCCCTCCCTCGATTCGATGTACCAGCAATGGACAGCGGTGGTGAACCACAAGTCCGTTCCGGGAGGGGCTATATGTGCACCATTTTGATAATTGGGGGGCAACATTTACACCACTCATAATTCAGGGGTGACATTGATAATTGACATATTATAGTGGGGCATTTTTTACAATTTTCCCTTAATTTAATCGCGCAATGTGTGCATTATAATTAGTTCTAATGAAATAAGAGTCAAATTAGCCACCAAACCATAAATGAAAATGCAATTAGATCATTAAACTAAAAAATATATATATAATTAAACTATTGAACATCATAAAACCGTGCAATTAATAACTTCAAGTGACTGAATATAACACGTTGACAATGGGTAATCAATATTTTTTCTTTTAAAATAATAATAATAACAAAAACAACAACAACAACAATTACAATAACTACAACAATACAATATATAAACAAAATTTAAAATGGTCCTTGGTAGGAGACCTTTTTGGTCTCGATCGGAGACTGTCACCTCTCCCAGACCTTTGTCTCTCAATGGAGACAAAGGTTTGGGATGAACGCAACCAGGTTCGCCTTAATTTTTTTTGAAAGGAATCAATGTGATTGCATTTATAAATAACTTGAAATTGAGTCAGGCGGGACAACATTCCAGTACATAGATAAAGCGTGATTAAAAGCATCGGATGCTAACGTATGCGCTAAATAATTCTGTGATATAGAAATAAAACTAACTAAGTAGTAATCAAACATAGCCATAGAATCTCTGCAGTCATTAAGAGCATAACCAAGATAGGATGGAGTTTGAGTCTCCGTTGAAGTCAAGTAGGCCTGAAGCGTCTGACAGTCCGTGAATAGTTTAATTGACCGTTCCCCACGTGCTTTGAGCCATGGCAACGCTTCTTTGCATGCAAGAGCTTCCGCCATAAGTGGTGAGAAGCAGCTCTGCAAGGGCGCACTGTAAGCCGATATGTATCCGGCATGATCGTCGAACAAAATTGCTCCAACTGTGGTCGTCTTGGACTCCGGGCGGAGGTTCGCCTTAATTTATTTATATGTTTATTATTATTATTTTAAAGGGACCGGATGAAGGCAGCTCTACTTCATCAATAGAGTAGACAATTGTTGGCCTTAATATTAATATTTGTTATGAATTTAAACAAAAAATCCTTTGATTATCAGTTGATAACATGTTATTTTGGGTCACTTGGAATTCAATGTATAATTATACAATATTCATTGGTTTAATTGCACTTTTTTAGTTTAATGACTTAATTGCGTTGTCACATTTATTGGTCAGTTTGAACTCTCACTAGTACAGAATTGATCATTTGCTACAGTCGTAAATGACATTTAGCTATTGTTGTACAACAGTCGCGGTCGCGACTATTCTTAATGTCAAACAGACGCGGATTGTATTTTTTTTTTTTAATTTCTTTATCTGTGGTCACCGCGACTATTTTAGTATAGAAACAGTCGCGGATTGTTTTTTTAAAAATATATATACTGCGACTATTCTAGTTGAAGAACAGCTAGTCACGAATTAATTCTTTTTTTTTTTAATTATTTAATTTATTTTTGTTAAATCCCCTATTTTTTTTTAATAATTCTTCTACCTGTTATAGTTAGAGTCCTACACAAATTAATTTCGTTGAAACTTAAGTTATATTGTAATACTTTATTTACTCTTCTACCTTCCACATGCCAAAATATGACATGTCTAGAGATGTGAACAAAAAGGGTTTGGTGGGTGATGTGATGTCGGTGTGTGAAAATTAAGTGAAGAATTTCAGTATTTGATTGACTCATAATAATTAAAAAACTTCACTACTTCAAATCTCATGAGAAGGCTTAAGATCCTATGAGAACACACCCTGAGAGAAAACTAAGTACAAATTGCAGCCTTACATCTGTAAAAATTGGATGGATCATATCATTTTTTTGTTTTGAAAAAATGCAGTGACATATTTATAATTATCGTCAACATAGCTTTGCAAATTTGAACACTTAAATATGCAATACTTAACAACTAAATATGCAAACTTCACTCTTTGAGCAATCGGCGTTTGGGTTGGCACACTGGACCCTTCAATGCATGCTCAAGTAAGTTTTGAATTGTGGCTTTCTTCACTCTTTGAGCAATCGGATAAGGCAAAGCTTTGCAAATGTTTGGCGATATGTTGGAGTGTGTGGAAAAGGTGCAACGATTGGGTATGGAATAGGAAGCTTTGGTCAATGGAAATGCTGAAGCATTCGGTCAATAATTGTGTGCTAGAATGGCAATCTTATACTGCTTTGTTGGCTTCGATGACTAATAGCCATGCAACGTCAGGTAGCAGTCAGGTTATTCCTCCTTCGACTTGGGTGGTGGAAGTAGATGCGTCTATACAGCAGAATGGAGAGCATGGGTATTATGGAATTGTGGTCTTTGATGATGGCGGGGGGGTTTGTGGCAGCCAAATGTGGTCCCATACGTTGTCTAAAAGATCTCCATCTAGCAGAAGTCATGGCTGTTAAGGAAGCTCTATCTTGGATCCTCTCTCGAGGATGGCGTAAGGTAATCCTTCATTCGGATTGTCAAATGGTATGCAGGTTCATAAATCAAGATGTCCCAGATTCTTCATATGCGGGCAATGTTATCAGTGAATGCCGGTTACTGAAACGACACTTTGAATCAATGTCTATTGAGTTCATCTCTCGATCAGTGAACAAATGTGCTCATGCGTTAGCTCGAGCTGCTAGTTCTCACTCTGGTCATGTTACTTGGTTTTCATCGGTTCCTTCATGTATTGAACAATTTATTGCTTAGTTTGAATAAAGATGTTACCCTTAAAAAAAAAAAAAATGCAAACTTCCATAATTTTTTAAAAAATATTAATGAAAAGGCTAAATTTTAAATTTAAACCGTAAGTATACCACAAAACCAAATAAAACCAAAAACTCAAAAATCGAAATCCTAATTGCATTGCACTTTCGCATTTTTTGCAAGTGCAATCTTTTAATACTAATGTACAAAATATTAATTCTAAATGTGCAAACCTAGAAAATTCTTAAAAGTGAAGATTATAGTGTTTATGTTTACATAGTAAAATTTGTGATAATTACGAAAATATCATTGCATTTTTTAAATCTGATGTGGCCAGTTTTAGCCATCTCCAAAAGGTTGCCTTCTTAGCCATCTCCAAAAGCAACCGGCAACCGCACGAAGTCGCCGATCATCAGTATTAATTCTTGGAGCATCACTGGAGTACGCTAGAGCGCTGTCAGAGAGTCGTCGGAATCTTGTGACTTGCTATTACATATCACAATTACGTTTTTGTGTTTCAATGCATTAAAATAGTATGTTCATGAACTTAATTACACTTTTAATAATTTAATGACATAATTGACTTTTCAAATAAAATTAATAACTTATTTAACCCTTTTTTCTAAAAAAAAAAATGTAATTTGACCATCCAATAAAACAAAAATACAATTAACCCTAAAGAACAAGTCAAAATCTTACAATTAAGTCAAAAGTGACATGACAATAACATTAAATAAGTTATTTTATTTACCAAGACTATGTGGTCTAATGGTACTCGGGTTGGATTTTCATTTGGAAGGTTGTGAGTTCGAGCCTTAGTAGAGGTGTTATTGGTTTTTTGTGTTTCAGTAGGTTGAGAAAGTATATGAACAGATACCCAATTGTTATATCGTGCACGCGTCCTGAAAATCCCCAGTTGTGTATGTACATAGTTATTTAATAAAATACACATAAACTCTTAACATAATATACATAATAATAACATAATACATAATATACAAAAACTCTTAACATAATACACATACACTTTTAGGGTGCAAAAAAAAAAAAAAAAAAAAATGAGGCATGTCAATCCCCGGTACGCAGGTGTCAACGGAATAATGAAACCATACTTGGAACTTGGAAGGATTAAGAGGCATCACCCAAACCAATTATCGGCAATTATACTGTGGACCGCGGTCTACAAAGCTTTGTGGTTCATAGTTCAAAACGACAGACATTATAGTGTTCTAAACTGACATTGTCTCACGTATTATTTTTATTATATTATCAAATGATACTGCAATTGAATTGAAATGAAACTGTAGTTGTGTTGAAATGAAATTGCAGTGTATATAAAATGAAATTGAATTATAATTTCATATATTTGAGTATATATTGTCCAGCGAAACTGTAGTTATATCAAAATGATACTGTAGTTGAGTTGAAATGAAACTACAGTACATATTTAATGTCTAAACCACAATGCATTATAGACCACGGTCCGCAGTATAATTTGCCACCAACCATTTTCACCCAGCAAAGCAATTTTGAGGAAAATGCTCAAGTCCACCTTCTGCCATGAATCTTCACGAACCAGCTTATGACTCAATCCAATTGAACCAATTTATATTAAAATCCAATTTCATAACTCTATTCATTCCAGTACACCTTCAATAGTTATACCATGGACCCGAATCCACCTTACAAGGTAGATTCAAATTCAAAATACACAATTTACATATTGAATATTCACAATTTACATATATATTGAATATTCACAATTTACATACTTAATGTTCATGATTTACTTCTTACAAAATTATGAACATTCAGTATATAAATATTCAATCTGTAAATTGTATATTTTGAACTCGGGTCTACAGAATAATTTGTTGTACACCTTTACAACCCACAAAGGAACCAAACACATAACTCATTACAACAAGAATAATTCCATGCAGCCCATGCAATAAACACTCCTAGAAATCATATCAATAGGACAAAATAATCTTCATGCAATTACCATGCAACATGCATCCAGCTGTTCCAGAATTAATTACTAAAACGGGTGTGATTCAAGCCGCTAACATCGGCGTTCCGAGAATACAAGACTCAACCACCCTCTGACAAGGTAGTCAAGGGTACCTCACTGCTGGAAATTATGGAATTTCCGACCACCTGAAAGTGATCTTAAATCAAGTCGAAAGTCTTGTTCTGACCACTTTTGGTATCCGGAAAAACCTTTGTTGCTATTTCTGAATTCCGACCACTTTTTTTGCTTTCGACTTGATTTAAGATCACTTTCAGGTGGTCCGAAATTCCATAATTTTCAACAGTGCTAATAGACCACTGGTAATGCGGTGTTATTGGTGTCATTATTCCGCTGACACATGAGTACCGAATTAACATGCGTTTACCACATCTTCGACAAAGTGGACTAGGATACCTCTTAACCGTAGATACATTAGTTTTTGTGGTTTCATTATTCTGTTGACACCTGCGTACCAGGGATTGACATGCCTTAAAAAAAAAAACAAAAAAAAAAAAAAAAAGAACACAAAATGGGTAACGGGGAGAAGAGAACAGCAAACAAATAAATCACGTCACCACTCTTATGTTAATTTCACATATTCCATTAATATTGATTTTTTAAAATTATATGGGTGAGTGCGTCAATATCCAACCAAATTAGTTTAGCTTGGTAATCAAAATATTTCAAAGTTGATTCCTTGTTAAAGTTATTTATTAATAATTTTTATTTGAGACGGTCAATTATAACAACTTAGATTGATTTACCTTATTGTTGTTAATTGTCAACTATGACCATAAGGCGAACATTATATAGAATGCACATTCAAGTAACGATGAATTTTCCCGTAAATTACAAATTAACCACTAAACAATTCATTAAATGCAATTGGATTATGCAACTAAAATAAGTGCAATGACTTCTTGAACCATCTAAATTCATGTAATTAGGTAAGAAGTAACACATACTCCAACTTAACGGTCGACATTGTGTTGTTAAATTTTAATAAATTATATTTTAATTCATTTTATTAATTTTAAATATAAAAAAAATAATTAAAAAAAAATTAAAAGGAAAAGAAAAATCCAACCCCACGCCCCACGGCAAATTATATCGTGCACCAAGGGTGCACAATACATTATACACCACCCTAAGAGTTTATATGTATTATGTTAAGAGTTTATGTATTATGTTAAGAATTCATATGTATTATGTTAAGAATTTATGTGTATATGTATTATGTTAATATTATGTGTATTATGTTAAGAGTTTATATGTATTATATTAAACAGTTAAGAGTTTATATGTATTATATTAAACAGTTAAGAGTTTATATGTATTATATTAAACAATTATGTACATACAAAACAGGGAATTTTCAGGACGCACAATGCATTTTGCACCATGGTGCACGATATAACAATTGGTTGACCTTGCTACTGTTGCTTCTGGGTCAAAATAAAATTGGGCCAGAGGATTGGGTGACCCATGGAATTTATTTTGGTTCTAGTAGATTGGGAAAGTTATGTTGTGCAACAGTGTGCACCATTCTGTGTTCATAATTATTGAATTATATGTTCATAATTATAAAGCTATATATTCATAATTTTTGAACTTTTTTTTTTTTTTTTTCAAAAGAGAATGCTTTATATCATCAAAAGAACCCAAACGGTCTTACAAAGAATCACTTGGCCCAAAAGTGACCAATCTAAACACAAGGGACCAACTAAAGTCCTCCAAAGAAGCCCTACACAATAAAGGCAGAAAGCCTACCTAACTAGGGGCCAACAAGGCCTTACAAAGAATCAGAAGTCATTATACAAGGAAGAAAATCAAACCACTCGGCCTACACCCCTTTGATGCCAAATCAGCTGTCAAACCAGACTAGCACACCAAACCTGTACCCAAGCTAAGGATTTGATCTATCTTGAGCCAGCATTTAGGAATAGCCATCCCCTTACTCCCCTTTTTTGCCTCAAGCCATCTACTTGCTCGCATGGCCGCACACTTGGCTTATCACAATCCAACCCCCGTTCTGCCATCAAGCCCTCATGCTCACAGAAAACCCACCAACGCCCTTGAATGGTTCACTACGGAGGAACCCTAAGCCCTCACCCCTAGAGCGCGAGGTCAACTTCCCCGCACAGAGCCCTATGTTTTAACCGGGGAAGCCACATATGCCCCCACTCAAGGCAATGAGACCCACCCTTGGACACACAAGATGATACTCCTTGTTGGTACATAGTACTTGCACAAAAAGATCATTGTACCTCATGTGTCAAGCAATGGTAACTTAGAGTCTTTGTTCTTGCCCCACAAGATGGTACCCCCTACTAGTACCACGTACATGCATAGGGAGACCATTTCCTCTCATGAGGCAAGCAACAAAAGAGCCCAACCAGCCCCAACCTCATATTCTATTACTGCCAGGGCCACTTTGGCCTCAAACCATCTTCATCTTCTCTTTTCTACTTTGCTTTTTTCTCATTTTTTGTTTTTGCTCTTTCTTTTCTATCTGTTTTCCTTTCTTCCTAGACAGGCAGTCTCCCTCCATAGATCACATCCCAAGGCATTGAAGAATTTCCAGTTCGCAATCTTCCCACCAGCAACCCTCCCAGGAACTATTCACAGCCTTGAAGATAGAACCCCTTACTAGTACGAGTACATGCATAAGGAGACTATTTTGCCTTCAAGACTATGCAATAGATATCAAGATAAGCCAAGTGATCAACCTGCAAGCCAAGTAAAACAACCAAACATCCTAAAGAGGATAAGCTATTCTTACCCAGTAGATCAGAACAGATCCAGCCCTTAGCTCCAGCATCAGCTCTGATGTGCTCTTCTGGTTTGCCCTCTGCAAGCTCTATCAGGTTGTGGACCTTGTGAATCTGATGATTAGCTTCATTGTTCTTCCTCCCAACCCTTTCCCTTGACAGGACAGAAGGACTATGATTTATGTTATGCATCCTTGAGCCTCTGCAAGCCAAAGCATCCTCAGATTTCCTTAGCCAAGCCATCCAATACTGGAGCCCTACCCAATCCCAGGGCCCCATGTCCTTCTGGCTGGAGGCCCAATGATGTCCAAACCTGGGAGGATGATAAAGTGGGACAAGCCTTCTAAGGCCAAAATTCTCACAAAACCCCTTGGGAGACCTTTAGCCCTCATAAAGACCACATTCTGTCCCCTGCAGCAGTACAATAGGCTATGGGCAATGCAGTTCACTTTTCTATTACATTTCAACCACATCACTTTTATCAGGTCAGGCTGCCTTCTTCCCTCTAGGCTTTGATCAGTCTCCACTTGGACCTGAGTTATCCTCCCTCTTCTGCACCATTCCCAGCAGTCTTCTAGCATCTGGCCCTTCAACTCAGGCCCTGAGTAAACTCCTGCACGCATAAATTCACCTTGTGAATTCCTCACAAAAAAGGCACATCCCTCACTATCTTCTGCAAAATTGATCTTAATCCACCCCAAAGGGGGCTTGTTCCAGCACAGCTTTCTTATTATTCTAGTACAGCCAAACCCTTTTGCTCTTTTCAACATGAACTTCATAATTCATAATTTTTGAACTTCATATTCATAATTATTGAACTCTATATTCATAATTACAGAACTCTATGATCATAATTATAGAGCTATATGTTCATAATTTTTTATGTTCATATTCTCAATTGTTGAACTATGTATTCACAAATCACATAACTATATGTTCATAATTTGATAACTATATAGTTTAGAAATTATGAATCTACAGTACAAAAATTGTGAATGTACAGTACAGAAATTATGAATCTACAGTACAGATATTATGAATCTGCAGTATAGAAATTATGAATCTACTTTATAGAAATTATGAATCTAAAGTTTAAAAATAATGAATTTATAGTATAAATTTTATAAATCTACAATATAGATATTATGAATCTACAGTATAGAAATTATGAATTGGAACCGTGTGCACCTTGCATGGTGCACACGGTTGCACAACATAACATTCCATAGATTGGGCTGATGCTTCATTTATTCAAGAACTACTACATGGACCACAGCCCATACAACTGATTAGACCATAAATAAAAAGTATATTATTTGTGTGTATAAAGTATATTATTGAAGTATTGAAATTTGAAAATACATGATTTTATATACTATTAAATAATGTATATTCAATACAAAAATAGTATATTAAAAATATATTCCATATTTTATATTTATGGTCTACACAACTATGTTAAAAGTATATTAAATATATATTCCATATTTTATATTTATGGTCTACACAACTATGTGAAGCATGGTCCACACAATATTTTGCCTCATCTATTTGGTCTTGCATGGGTTTAGATTTGGTTTGAAAATAAATTGGGTTTAGTTGGACTTAGAATTGGGCTGGGTTGTGGAGTATCATGGCAGAAGATTGGCTAAAGCATTTTCCTCAATAATGTATTGATTGGACAGGAAGTGGTCTTCTTTAGTGAAATTGTTTTGTTTGGAAATGCATTGTTGTTCTCCCATCGTTATACCGGGGAGCCCGGTCTTATACGACACCGTTTTAAAATAGCGTTATAAAAGGGTTTTTTTTTTTTTTTTTTTTTTTTTTTTTTTTTTTTTTGAATCATGTGTATGTATGTCGTGTTATGCATTCTTGTACATCATGGTAGGTAATTCTGTATATTAAACGTAAGGATTCTGTACCTGAAATTGATTAGTAGTTGTATACCACAATATATTGTGCCTTATTTTATGAATTTATGTCTTGTATTATAAAATTATGTGCATATAGGAAATGAATTATTTACATAAATGAGAATTGAGAATAAGCAAAATAGAATTTCTCGTAGTAAAATAGAAAATATGTGTATATATTCGTGTTATGTGTTTTCGTGCTGCTGTGCATCATGTTATGCAATTATGTACATTAAAGGTAAGGATTCTATACCATAAATTGATTTGTAGTTGTATAACACAAAACATATCGCGTGTCTTATTTTACGAATTTATGTATTGTATTATGAGATTATGTGCCTATAGGACATAAATTATTTACATAAATCATATTTGAGAATAAGTAAAAATAGAAAACATGTGTATGTATCTTGTGCACTGTTGCAATCGGTGCCCGACCGCGTCGAGGAACGCCGCAATCGGTCTCCTTCACGGCCGCCTAGGCTGCCGAACCCTGGTTTTATTTAAGGTTATTCGCCAAAACAACGTCATTTTGGCACATAACCTTTAAAATATAATCGAGGGCTAAACGTATTTTTCAACACTGATCTCGTGTTATGCGTTCCTGTACATCACGTTACGCAATTTTGTACATTAAGTATAAGGGTTCTATACCTAAATTAAATTAAAATTTGCGTTGAAACATTAGAAACGAGAAGTTACGGAGTCTGTTAAAGTTTAAACATCAAAAGACGTTGTTTTGATCTAGAGTCCACAATGCTATGTGAACGCTAGACCACGATATAAATTGTAGTTGTTCTCCCTAGTTGATACGGCCTTACTACTCATGGGCAAATTATTCTGTGGACACGAGGTCACCTTGCTGGTGGACCCGAATCCAAAAACACACAATTTATATATTAAATGTTCAAAATTTTATATACTAAATGTTCACAATTTAAATTATGAACATTCGGTATATAAATTGTATATCTTGATCAGAGTCCACCTTACAAGGCGACCTGGATCCATGCCGTAACTGTTCACTACTCATGCTATTGGGTCAAAATAAAATTGGGCCCAGTAGCTTGGATGCAATCGTTATACCCTACACCACGACGCACATAGCGCTGTGCGCCGCGCGGGATTATGTGTATTTGTTCACACAATTATGTGTATTTGTTCATACAGTTATGTACATTTTTTATACAATTATGTACATTCTTTTTATACAATTATGTACATCCGAATCAGAAAATTTGTGTGTATTATGTTAAGAGTTGATGTGTATTATGTTAAAAGTTTATGTTTATTATGTATTATGTTAGATTATGTGTATTATCTTTTAAAAAGAGTATGTATATTTTGTTATATAATTATGTACATTCATGTATACAATTATGTGTATTCTAGTATAACATTATGTACATTTTTGAACATGGTTTTTTTTTTTTTAAAGAAAAAATAACTGTCATTCACTGGGGCGGAAAATTTCAAAAAATAAAAATAAAAATTAAAACGACGTCGTTTTGCATCTGGGCGCACAGTGCAACGCGCGCCGTGGTGTAGGATATAAATTCCCGCTTGGATGACAATTGGAATTTAGCTTGGTTCTTGCAGATTGGGCTGACGCAACACCTCTGTTGTCTTAATGGGCAAATTATTGTGTGGACCACGTTCAAAATATCGTTGTGAATTATTATGAGTAAAAATAATGTACATTATGTATTAGAATAATATACATTACGTGTTAGAAGAATGTACATTATGTGTTAGAATTATGTACATTACGTGTTAAGAATAATGAAACATTTGAAGTAACATAATGTACATTATGCTTTAGAATAATGTACATTATATTGTAGAATAATGTACATTATAAGTTATAAAAATGTATATTACAATTGAGCGCGCGAAAAAGTAACATTAAACATTGGTTGCAAGGCTATGTAGTGCTAAATCATACGATTGTGCTTGTTGAGTTTTATTTGGAAAACCTTTATTGGGGCCAAAACCTCTAATCCTCTATGGAGGTAATCTTCCGCTCGCTATAGATATTGCGAGTTATGCCCCGGCTATATTGTGCATGTCTGTTCGGTTAGAATAAAGATTTACGTTTAACCAAAAAAAAATAAAATATAAACACTAGAATTCAGGCCGGTGAGGAACTGAGGAATGAGGATCATTAATATATATAGTCATTTGAGTGTATTAAAAATTTATTTTTAATATATTATTTAAAATAATCTTTAATACATTATATCAAAATTAAACCACGAACATTTATCTGTGTGGACTAAGTTATACAATGGCCGTGTTTGGTAAAAAATTGGCCTATAGGCTAATTTTGGCTTATTTGACCACTATTAATTGTTTGATTTAGTTAAAATATCAATAGAAATGTTTGGTTAATTAGCTTTTTGTAACTCCAAAAGGCTAAAATTCAAAAAGCTACTCCAAGCAAATTTTTCAATTAGCTTTTTGAGAAAAGAAATTATACCAAACAGCTATCAGCTAACAGCTAATCTACCAAACACTTTTCTACAATTATCTAATGTTATCAACTATTTATACCCTTTAATTAACACAATCAGCTAACAGCAAACAGCTATCAGCTAACAGCCATTTTACCAAACAGGGCCAATATAAATTGCCAAATCAACACAAGTGTATTTAATTCTTGAATAGAGTGATTTTTTAATTTAATTTAAAATGATTTTTTTGTGTTTAAATAGGTCATCAATTTTGATGAATTTACTTAATTGAGTACTCTATTAAGATAGGATGGTAATTTGATCTCTATTAATATCCAATTTAGTAATTGATTATAGTAATTTTACACAAGTTTATGTTTGCATAGTAAAATTCATGATAATTACAAAAACACCATTGCATTTTTTTAAATTTAATCTGATCCGTCCGATTTTACCAGTTCTAAAGTTGAGATTGATTATTAGTTTCCTGACTTGTTATCATATGATTCAATACCTATATATATATATATATATATATATATATATATATATATATATATATATATATATATATATATATATATATATATATATGTTGGAATTTTTAGCTAAAAATAGCATTTTGAGTGATTATTTTGTGGTACAAATATATGTGGGTCCACTTCCGATTTGGGTCGGGTTAAAGTGGATTCGGGTTCTTCGTAGTGAGACGAAGAATTTGATATAATGTACGCTCAAAATGGATAATAGGTGAATGAGAAATTGATTCTCAAAGTGAACCTATTTGAGAGAAGTCAAAAACTTAAGTTTAAATGCTAATTGGAAATTAGCATTTTAATAACTTTCGTTTGCACGAAAGTTGGTTGGAAGCTTAAGTGTAATTAAGCTTGAAAAGCTTAATTGAATTGGGATGTATTCGTGCTGTGATGATGCATGGACGAATGTATTAAGCCTTGGTAGGCTTAATTAGTGAAATGGAGTTTAGCTCCTCTCGTGTGAGCTCTCGTGCAGCACCAATTTGGTGCTTCTAGCACGAGTCAATGCTATATGCATTGATTCGTGCTACACCATTTCGGTGCTTGCGGACCACTCGGGTGTGGTTTCGGTCCCAATTCGTTAAACCTTTGGGTTTGTACGGACTTCTCGGTCACTCAGATATTTTGAAACGGGTCGTTGTGATCGGTACGAATTAATCGCGTATTAAGTTCGTGACCGTTGGAATTATTACGATAATAATTACGACCGTTTCAAACGTTATTATCCAATTATTAAATCTTGGATTTATGTTGGTTAATGGCCATGATAATGCTACTTAATTCCCCTCTCCCTACATATATCTTGTTATGTTGGCAGAATGTTTCACCCCATTCTTGAAACTCAAAAAACAAATCTATTGCTTTTCTCTCTACTCTCCTTGATCTCAAAAGAGAAAATTGTTTGCCAACATAATTCCGTAAAACATCGGAGTGCTCAACTTGTGTTCTAGTTCGCTAGGCTTTGGGTTGGAGTGCTCGAACGCCAAAGTCGTAATCCGTTTTATCCTGGGAGACTGACGCCACAACGATCCTAGCACCCTCGGGAGGTGGCGAATCGGTTTTAAGGAGAGTGTGTGTACACACGACTCGGGCTTCCTCTGCTTCTTCTTTCTTCTCGTTGGGTTAAAACCTCAGGTTAGAAACCCGTATCTTGCTTTTATTTTTGTTCTTGGTTTCGGACCAAGTGGTAGGATTAATCTCGGATAGATTAAATCCTTGTACTAGTTTCGTACTAGTTGTGGTGAGATTAATTTCGTGGAAATTAAGTCCCGTATACTAGTTTCGTACTAGTTGTGGTGGGATTATTTTGATAAAATAAATCCCCAGTCCCCAGTTGGTTAATATATATATACGAGGTATATATATATATATATATATATATATATATGTAATTTGGTTTCGTACCAAAATTGGTTGGAATTAATTTTGTATAAATTAAATTCCATCTTTCGGGACAAATATATATTTTATATATATATTTTGTGTATCGGTTTATTCACCAATATCCAACAATCTTAAAACCGATTAATTTTTTTGGTGATTAAATCGATGGATTCCACGAGTGGTGGAACCGTGAATGCTGCTCATGGCGCACATTCAATTGGCCGGATCGGCAACGTAGTTGCACTTTCCGAAACCCCGGTGAACTTTGGTTCGGAGACCGGTGGTGGCATCAAAGGGTATATCCCTATGATGAAGGTACATGGGACGGTACCTTGTGGTTTGGTCGAAAGACCATGGAAATTCAAGATGTTGAATTTCGAAGGGTTGCAACTTAAAATGTTGTACAACCTAATGATTCTCGGCATGTCATGGTTCTTGACCGAGATGGTTCCTAGTGGAAAGGAACATGAGTCTAACGCTCAAACCGTTAGCATAGCGAGGATTTGGAAATATTTGGTTTTCCTATACCTAAACTATGTTTTGAATGGTTTGTGTGACTCGTTGTGGGAATCTTTGGACCTGAAGTATAAGAGTGATGACGCTAAGGCAAAAATGTTTGTCGTTAGCCAATTACTTGAATACAAGATGATGGATTTCGGGATCGTCCTAAGTCAAGTAGACGAAGGAATGATCGTGAGTGAAGCCTTTCAAGTGGAACCTAGTATCCATTTGTTGCCTTTGGGCAAAAAGGACTTCAAGAAGCAATTCTACGGAAAATGCTTCAATTGTGGCATTATGGGTCACAAGTAGACTGATTGTAAAGCACTTAAGAGGAAGAATTGTAATTCTGAATCTAACGTAGTGCGGGTCAATCAGAATAAGTCCGAAATCATCCTCTCGGCAATGGCGACCGAGGTAAACCTGGTTGGTTCGAACCAAACGGAATGGTTCATTGATACGGGTGCGACCCGACATATGTGTTCCAAATGTAAGTTGTTTACTACCTTCGAGACGACTAATTGTGGGAAGGTATGGATGGGAAACTCTGCTCAGTCTACTGTGATAGGCATGGGCAAGGTAGTTCTCAGAATGACCTCTGGGAAAGAGCTGACTCTGAACAACGTCTTGTACGTACCGGAGCTACGAAAGAACCTAGTTTCTGGTTCATTGTTGAACAAGAATGGGTTCCGGTTAGTGTTTGAGTCAGATAAAGTTGTTTTGTCGAAATCAGGAATGTACGTAGGCAAGGGTTATGTGCTAGATGGACTTTTTAAGCTCGATGCAATAACTGCGATTAATAAGAGTATTATTAATTCAGCCTACTTACTTGAGTCTTCGTGCTTGTAGCACGGTAGACTGGGTCATGTTAATTTTAATTCTATACGTAGATTAATTAACTTGGACCATATTCCTGCATTTCAAGTTGATAAGCACAAATGTGAGATTTGTGTTGAGGCAAAACAAACGAAAATTCCTTTTAAATCGATTGAAAGGAAAACGGAACCACTTGAGTTGGTTCATAGCGATGTATGTGACTTTAGATCAATACAATCGCGCGGTGATAATAAATATTTTATCACGTTTATCGATGATAGCACACGATACTGCTATGTGTATTTGCTTAAGAGCAAAGACGAGGCCGTCGATAAATTCATTCTTTATAAGAATGAAGTGGAAAACCAACTTAATCGGAGAATTAAGAAGGTTAGAAGCGATAGAGGTGGTGAGTACGAAGCACCTATTGGAGACTTCTGTGCAAGTGTAGGTATAATACACGAACGTACGGCACCTTACTCACCTCAATCGAACGGTGTTGCCGAACGAAAGAATCTTACATTGAAAGATATGATGAATGCGATGCTTATAAGTTCGGGCCTACCTCAAGATGTGTGGGGTGAGGGCGATTTTGACAAGTAACTATCTTTTGAATAAGGTACCCCGAAAGAAGCTCGATAAGACTCCTTATGAGCTGTGGAACGGTAGGAAACCTTCCTACCAGTACCTGAAAGTGTGGGAGTGTCTTACCAAAGTTTTGGTGCCAACACCTAAGAAAATAAAGATAGGTCCTAAAACGGTGGACTATATCTTTATTGGCTATGCACATAACAGTAGTGCATATCGGTTCTTAGTACACGAGTCCCATAATCCGGACGTACATAAGAACACGATAATTGAATCAAGGAATGCATCATTCTTTGAAGATGTATTTCCGTGTAGGTCCAGTGAGGGACCTAGTACGTCAAAACGAGCATTCGACGAGGCTGTGGATAACGGCAGTGGAGGGTTTGAAATAGAACCCGAGCTCGAAGCTAGACGTAGCAAGCGAGTTAGGATTGAAAAATCCTCTGGTCCAGATTTTCTGACGTACATGTTAGAATGTGATACGCATATTCTAACTTTTTTACTAGAAAATGAACCGGATTTTCTGACATGTTTGTTAGAAAATGAGCCTCAAACGTATGTAGAAGCTGTGACTTCTACGGAAGGACCAATGTGGAGAGAGGCTATAAAGAGTGAAGTGGATTCTATCCTACAGAATCACACTTGGGAACTGGTTGATCTTCCTCCGGGTAGTAAGCCCTTGGGATCCAAGTGGGTCTTTAGACGGAAGTTAAAACCTGATGGTTCCATTGAGAAGTATAAGGCTAGGCTTGTAATTAAGGGTTACAGGCAACGCGAGGGCCTTGATTGCTTCGACACGTATTCTCCCGTAACGAGAATAAATTCCATAAGGATGATACTTGCCATATCTGCACTGCGAAATTTGGAAGTTCATCAAATGGATGTGAAAACAGCTTTCTTGAATGGCGAGTTAGATGAAGAAATCTATATGGAACAACCTGAGGGTTTTGCGGTTCCGGGCCAAGAAAAGAAAGTCTGTAAATTGGTTAAATCGTTATATGGTTCAAAACAAGCGCCTAAGCAGTGGCACGAGAAGTTTGACCATGCGATGTTAACCAATGGGTTCAATATAAACGAAAGTGACAAGTGTGTCTACGTTAAAGAAACGATAGACGGTTATGTCATTCTTTGTTTATATGTGGATGATATACTCATCGTGGGTAGTAACGATCGAATGATCAAATCTACCAAGGACATGTTAAATTCGAGATTTGACATGAAGGATATGGGTTTGGCTGATTTAATCCTTGGGATTAGAATCGTGAGAAGACCTGATGGTCTCGTGTTAAGCCAATCTCATTATGTTGATAAAATCTTTGCAAAGTTTAACAAGGACGATTATCAAGTGGCTAGGACTCCATTAGATACTAGCGTTCATCTGTCCAAGAATCGCGGAAAGTGTATCTCTCAAGTAGAATACGCTAGGATCATTGGAAGTTTGATGTATCTAATGAGCTGTACCAGGCCTGATATTGCCTTTGCGGTTAGCAAACTCAGTAGATATACGAGTAACCCCAGTGATGCGCACTGGAAGGCAATAGTGAGAGTTATGAGATACTTGAGGTATACTCGTGACTGGGGACTGCACTATACACGATATCCTGCTGTACTTGAAGGGTATAGCGACGCTAACTGGATATCAGATATGAAGGACTCTAAGTCCACGAGTGGCTACGTGTTTACGTTAGCCGGTGCAGCCGTTTCTTGGAAATCCTCGAAACAAACCTTGATAGCTAGATCCACGATGGAATCTGAGCTGATAGCCTTAGACAAATGTTGTGAAGAGGCTGAATGGCTACGCCATTTTGTGGAGGATATTCCTTGTTGGGATAGACTTGTACCTCCAATTAGTGTGCATTGTGATAATCAAGCAACAATTGGGAGAGTACAAAGTCATATGTATAATGGTAAGTCTAGACATATACGTCGAAGACATAATACCATTAAACAACTACTCACAACGGGTGTTGTCTCTGTTGACTATGTGAAGTCAAAGGACAATATAGCGGATCCGCTAACCAAAGGGTTGAGCAAAGATGTTGTTGAGAAGTTGGCACGAGGAATGGGTTTGAAGCCCATGGAATAAAAGTTCTATAGTGGACACCCAACCTAGCTGGCACCTAGGTTCAATGGGACAACTAAATTATGGAACGAAGCATGTCACTGTGAGGGTCTCGGACTCCCTACCATTCCTCGTTAGAACAGTGACTCCCGCACGAGGCTAGCATGTTGATGCTTTAATGATTCGAATGTCGGTTGACATGTGTGAGTATACGGGATACTCGATAAAGAATCACCTATGTTAGAGAGAAGTGGGGTCGCTTCAAAGGAGAATTGATGGGCTCAATTCTTTAGAAACTCTCGCAGAACCAGGAAAGTGACCCATGACCAAAACGGGCACACCCATGAGAACAGAACAAAGGTTGGAAGGTTCCTGTGTTGGAACACCATTGCATTTTTTTAAATTTAATCTGATCCGTCCGATTTTACCAGTTCTAAAGTTGAGATTGATTATTAGTTTCCTGACTTGTTATCATATGATTCAATACCTATATATATATATATATATATATATATATATATATATATATATATATATATATATATATATATATATATATATATATATATATATGTTGGAATTTTTAGCTAAAAATAGCATTTTGAGTGATTATTTTGTGGTACAAATATATGTGGGTCCACTTCCGATTTGGGTCGGGTTAAAGTGGATTCGGGTTCTTCGTAGTGAGACGAAGAATTTGATATAATGTACGCTCAAAATGGATAATAGGTGAATGAGAAATTGATTCTCAAAGTGAACCTATTTGAGAGAAGTCAAAAACTTAAGTTTAAATGCTAATTGGAAATTAGCATTTTAATAACTTTCGTTTGCACGAAAGTTGGTTGGAAGCTTAAGTGTAATTAAGCTTGAAAAGCTTAATTGAATTGGGATGTATTCGTGCTGTGATGATGCATGGACGAATGTATTAAGCCTTGGTAGGCTTAATTAGTGAAATGGAGTTTAGCTCCTCTCGTGTGAGCTCTCGTGCAGCACCAATTTGGTGCTTCTAGCACGAGTCAATGCTATATGCATTGATTCGTGCTACACCATTTCGGTGCTTGCGGACCACTCGGGTGTGGTTTCGGTCCCAATTCGTTAAACCTTTGGGTTTGTACGGACTTCTCGGTCACTCAGATATTTTGAAACGGGTCGTTGTGGTCGGTACGAATTAATCGCGTATTAAGTTCGTGACCGTTGGAATTATTACGATAATAATTACGACCGTTTCAAACGTTATTATCCAATTATTAAATCTTGGATTTATGTTGGTTAATGGCCATGATAATGCTACTTAATTCCCCTCTCCCTACATATATCTTGTTATGTTGGCAGAATGTTTCACCCCATTCTTGAAACTCAAAAAACAAATCTATTGCTTTTCTCTCTACTCTCCTTGATCTCAAAAGAGAAAATTGTTTGCCAACATAATTCCATAAAACATCGGAGTGCTCAACTTGTGTTCTAGTTCGCTGGGCTTTGGGTTGGAGTGCTCAAACGCCAAAGTCGTAATCCGTTTTATCCTGGGAGACTGACGCCACAACGATCCTAGCACCCTCGGGAGGTGGCGAATCGGTTTTAAGGAGAGTGTGTGTACACACGACTCGGGCTTCCTCTACTTCTTCTTTCTTCTCGTTGGGTTAAAACCTCAGGTTAGAAACCCGTATCTTGCTTTTATTTTTGTTCTTGGTTTCGGACCAAGTGGTAGGATTAATCTCGGATAGATTAAATCCTTGTACTAGTTTCGTACTAGTTGTGGTGAGATTAATTTCGTGGAAATTAAGTCCCGTATACTAGTTTCGTACTAGTTGTGGTGGGATTATTTTGATAAAATAAATCCCCAGTCCCCAGTTGGTTAATATATATATACGAGGTATATATATATATATATATGTAATTTTGGTTTCGTACCAAAATTGGTTGGAATTAATTTTGTATAAATTAAATTCCATCTTTCGGGACAAATATATTATATATATATATATATTTTGTGTATCGGTTTATTCACCAATATCCAACACAATATATATATATATATATATATATATATATATATATATATATACATATATATATATATATATATATATATATATATATATATATATATATATATATATATATAACAATCAGTAAGTAAGTGAAGATCTAATTTTATATCAAACGCTTTAATGGATATTTGATATTATTTTGATCTTGTTGGAAAATAGGCATATGCGTGGTCACTTTGATACATTGTTTCGAGGGCGTTTACTCCTGATTTAAATCAAGTTAAATTGCATTTGAATTTTTGTTATTGCTTATAATTTTATATATTTATATACTTAAAAGGAATAATGAGTAAATGAGAAAATTGAATTTCAAAATATAATTATGATGTTTATTTTATTTAAAAAAAAAAAGTGTGGAAAGGTTTTAAAATCGATCAAATTGTTGGTTACCAGTAATCAGGATGTTGTTGACCACCACTAGCTGCTCGTTGACCGCCATCGGTTGCCATTGACCAATCATAAACCATTGTTGACCGCCATTGTCTGGAAAAAAAATCAGCAACTTGTCCAGCGGAGAAGACAACAAGAAGTTGCCTTCTTAGCCATTTCCATTGGAGATGGAAAGCAATCGGCGACCGTACGAAGTCTCCGATCATCAGTATTAATTCTTTGAGCATCACTGGAGTATGCTAGAGCGTCATCAGAGAGTCGTTGGAATCTAGTGACCTGTTATTACATGTCACAATTAGATTTTTGCGTTCCAGTGCATTAAAATAAGTATGTTCATGGACTTAATTACACTTTTAAAAATTTAATGACATAATTAACTTTTCGAATAAAATTAATAACTTATTTAACCCTTATTTCCAAAAAAAAAATAAATAAATAAATATAATTTGACCATCCAATAAAACAAAAATGCAATTAACCCTAAAGAACAAGTCAAAATCTTGTAATTAAGTCAAAAGTGACATGACAGTAACATTATATAAGTTATTTTATTTATTTGTTTTTAAATTTTAAATATTTAGAAAACCCAATCACCGCCGCTCCCATTTATCTCCGCCTGGAGACCAAGTATGTATGCACTTTATCTCCAATTGGAGGGTGAAGGTGAGGGTGTGGGGTTTCAATTGTTATATCGTGCACCATACATTGTGCGTCCTGAAAATTTCGTATGTATATAATTGTTTAATAAAATACACATAAACTCCTAACATAATACACACAATATTAACATAATACATAATACACATAAACTCTTAACATAATACATATGAATTCTTAACATAATACACATAAACTCTGAACATAATATACATAAACTCTTAACATAATACACATACACTTTTAGGGTGCTAAAAAAAAAAAAAAAAGGAGACATGTCAATCCCCGGTACACAGGTGTCAACAAAATAATGAAACCACAAAAACTAATGTATCTACGGTTAAGAGGTACCCTAGTCCACTTTGTCGAAGATGTGGTAAAGGCATGTTAATTTGGTACTCATGTGTCAGCGGAATAATGACACCAATAACACAGCGGTACTAGTGGTCTATTAGGTACCCTTTACTACCTTGTCAGAGGGTGGTTGAGGCTTGTATTCTCGGAACGGGGATGTTAGCAGCTTGAATCACACCCGTTTTGGTAATTCTGGAACAGCTGGATACATGTTGCATGGTTTGCATGAAGATTATTTTGTCCTATTGATTTGATTTCTCAGGAGTGTTTATTGCATGGGCTACATGGAATTATTCTTGTTGTAATATACTCATCCTTGTTTACATGTAATGAGTTATGTGTTTGGTTCCTTTGTGGGTTGTAAAGGTGTACGAGAAATTATTCTGTAGACCCTAGTTCAAAATATACAATTTACATATTGAATATTTATATACTGAATGTTCATAATTTTGTAAGAAGTAAATCATGAACATTCTCTCCCTAAACCCTAGGGTTCCGTCTCTTTCCCATCTAGGGTTCCGGCTATCTTTTTGAGTTTATACGGTGATCCACTGGTGTTTCTCGCTCTTTAGCAACTGCAATCTACGGCACGCTGAGTGGTGAGACTAAACAGTGTGCTGCATGGCGACGGACACAAGTGCGCAAGGGGTAACTGGGATAACAAAACGCTGGGCGGATATGGTTCTTGAGGATGACAAAGAGGAGTTTGCCCCTACGGTAGAAGGAGGAGGAGAAGCCGATAACGAGGAAAAGGTTTGGCCGGTGGTTGGCCGGTTCTTGACAATTAAACTCATCAAGATCGAGTTCATGCATCAGGTTATGGCCTCAGTATGACAGCCGATCAAGGGGATGCGGGTGTCTGAACTCCAACCAAATATGTTTCTCTTTATCTTTTACCATGAAACTGACATGTTACATATCCTGGAGGAAGGTGGTCTTTCGAAAACCACACGTTGATATGCCATCATGTTCCCGACGGTGTGCTGCCAGACAGCGTGAAGCTTGATACGGTTGATATGTGGGTGCAACTTCATGGACTTCTGATGGGTTATACGTCGGATGCGATTCTTGAACAGGCGGGTAATTTTATTGGAACATTCATGCGGTGCGACGACCGTTTCGTTGATGTGCCATGGAAGCAATTATACCATGTCCGTGTAGCGATCCCCGTAGCTAAGCCGTTAAGGCGCGGTATGAAACTGCTAAAGAGAGACAAGAGTACGTGGTGGGTGCCTTTCAAGTATGAGCGATTGCGTACTTTTTGTTTGTTCTGTGGAATGATGGGACATGTCCATCGTTATTGTTTGAAGGCAAGAGAATCTGCCTTGGCCGTGAAGGATTTCCCATACAGTGAGGAAATTAGGGCGGGTAGGAGTCGGGGACCGAGACCTATCGGAGACCCTTGGATGTTACCGGCGACTGGCCCGGTGCGGAAGGGGGATGATTTGAGCACTGCTGGGGTGTTGGGTGGTCAGGAAAGTACCGTGGCAGGTAGTAGTGGCGGTGAACTGAGTATTGTAGTGGCGACAGCAAAGCGTCGTCGTGAGCATCAAGTAGGCAGTGCGGAGAAGGGAGTGAACGGGAATTGAGATGTGGTTATGGCTGATATGCCAAAAAACTTGCAGCTGGCGGGTTCTGGTTCCCAGGCCTGCCCATCCTCATGAGTACCCTAAGCTGGAACTGTCGTGGCTTGAGCAATCCACGAACATTTAGGGAAGTGGTAGACATGGTGTCCTGTAAGAAGCCAGACTTTGTGTTTTTAATGGAGACAAAGGTGAATCGTGACCATGTTGAGAGGTTGCGAGTTAAGCTTCGTTTTGAAGGAGTATTTTATATTGATAGAATTGGTTTGAGTGGTGGCCTAGCTCTCTTTTGGAGGAATAATAACACCGCACGATTAATAAGTTACTCAAGAAATTATGTAGATGTGGAGGTCGCAATGGGGGCAAACCCCCGTTGCAGATGACGTGTTTCTATGGTTATCCAAAGAGAAACCGAAGTAGTGAGTCATGGGATTTATTGAAGCAGTTGTGAACACAATCCAACTTGCCATGGGTTGTGATAGGAGATTTCAATGATCTCCTGTCGCAGTTTGACAAACGAGGAAGGAACCCACATTCAGAGAACCTCCTACACGGTTTTGGGGAGACTTTAGATGTGTGTGGCCTGATGCAGTTGCCCATAGTTGGATACCCGTATATGTGGGAGCGGAGCCCAGGGACTGATGCGTGGGTAGAGGAGCGCTTGGACATGGTAGTAGCGAATTTGGGTTGGCGTGAGCAGTTGGAGGATGCCAAAGTGGTTAATATTTTGACTCAGACATCTGATCATTCTGCCCTATACCTCGATCTTGAGGGAGGGGGAAACCACGGCGGAACGGGTGGGGTAACTTCCGGTTTGAGATGGCATGGCTCCTAGACGGGGGTTGCAGAGAGGTGGTGGAACAGGCGTGGGCTGATGGGGTAGGTAGTGGATTGAGTGTCAGCTTGCAGTTATGTGGTGACCGGTTACGAGCATGGGGAGGTGATCGTTTCCATATGTTTGGGAAAAGGATAAAGCTCCTTCGTGCGAAACTCATGGGATTGAAGGGGCAGACAGATCCAACATCTTTAGTAGAGTATCAAGATATTGAGGTTGAACTGACTCTGTTAGAAGCTCAAGAAGATGTCTACTGGAGGCAGAGGGCAAAGCAGCACTGGCTACGGGGAGCGGATGCCAACACAAGATTCTACCATAGGTATGCCTCTTCCCGTAAGCGTAAGAATACTTTATCAAAATTAAAGGATTTTAATGGGGTCTGGGTGACAAAGAATGCTATGCATGCGGTTATTGTTGATTATTTTGATAGTATTTTTCATACAAATAATGTCCCTAGTACTTCTGACTTTTTCGAGTCTGTGCCCCCACGTGTATCTATGACGCAAAATGAACAGCTTCTAAAGCCGTTTGTGGCTGATGAGGTGAAAGTAGCACTATTTTCTATGTTTCCTGACAAGGCCCCGGTGTAACACCCTGTGTTACGACATTCAAACCTGAATTAATTATTAAATTAATCTCGTTAATTAAAGTAATTAAGATAGATTTAATCTAATTATAATATAATTATCCTAATTAACCCGGACGGCCCACAATGGATCGTGGACCTTTACCTGAACCAGGAACCTTAAGCCCATAGGGAATAAAGAAACGGGCCATTACTATTTAGACTCTGAATAGATTTCCCTTAATAGTATAAATAGGGGATTAGAAAGCAAATAGAACCTTCTTCTCCTCTCCCTCACTCGAAATACTCTCAGGTGATCCAGCCAGGGAAATCCCCCACCATCAAGCCTAGGAAGATCTATTGGTAGAAGAATCTTAGAGAAGAACCTTAGTAGCCAATGACATTGATTAGGGCTAAGAGGTAAGCCATGTCTTACAAAATCTATTTTCCTTGCTATATCTTATTCATTGGCTCCATTGATAATCGTATGTGTAATTCTGTGATTGAGTCTTGATGGAGCCCTTGCTTAGGATTTATATTGTGTTTATTTGATAATCTTGATGTTCTTGATATTGTGATTGATTATATGTGTAACCTTGTATTTAATTATGTCTAGAGCGTGTCCCTAGGGTTTATATCGTGAGTCTCGTTGTTGTGATGTTCTTGATATATTTGGGTGAGTTTAAGCATGCTCGGGTGTTGAGTCTAGCCTAGGATTTGTCTTTAAGGATTTGCATATAGATTTCTTGATATTCTTGTGGTTTCGGATGTTCCTGAACCGTTATATGATTAATGTTGAGTCTTGACATGTTTAAGAATCGTGTTAGAACGTATTTGGTACGATTCTTGATTTAATCCCGTTAATTTAATCCGTAGTGTTGTCGTTATGTGTTTAAATGTGTCTGGACATGGTTTCGGGTTCCACGAGTGATCCCGGGACCGAAAAGTTGGCTATGTACCAGTGGGGGGTAGGTGGGGGATGACCGCCCACCACCTACCCGCTGCCCGGCGAGCCCAATCCAGTGGGCAGCCGGCGGGTGGCTGGCGGGTGGTCATCCACCCGCCACCTACCCACTGGAAAATGGGTACGGGGCGTTGTGTTTTCCCCCGTTTGTTGTTTCCCCGTGTCCTGTTGTACCCCGTTTGTCATGTATGAGTCTCGTTTGATGTTTTGAATACCATTCTAGGAATTTATGTGTAGTACGTGTCGTTATTGTTGTTAGGAACACTTGTATTAGGATTTTAATGATACCAATGTAACTTAGAATATAGACCCCTAACTTTCGTTATTTTCAAACGCTGCTTTCGTTCTAGACGAAAGTTGCTATAACTCACTGTGTAATTCGTCTTAAGCTAGACAAACACACGAAAACGACTTATGTTTCTTAGTTGGGTCTATCAAGGCGAAAAGAGACACAGAGTACGAATTCAGAAGCATCAACAACGAAAGATCACCTCCGGTTATCAACCATCTCGACAAGACAGTTATCTTTATGACGATTCATCAAGACACTCATTCTCTTTAATAACGAGAAGAATGTCTCTACTGTCTGAGTTGATTAACCATCATAGGAACAAAAAGGACATCAACATGTGGGACACGCATACCAAGGAGCATTAAATGGAGCTGTACTATCCTTCAGAAGCCAAAGGACAAAAACCCTAAGGTTATCCATGTCCTCAACGGCTACATGGTACAAACCGCATTAATGGAGCATTTAATGCAGCAAGCTCCCCGGTCCTTACCCACTGGATAATAGGTTTGAAATTTCATCTCCCTCCAACGGATGAAATTTCCCTCACCTATAAAAACCCACCTTCATCAACTTAGAAGGTGCTGGTTCTTTTCACTCGATCAATACTATCAAGCAAAAGCTCTTAAACAAGCTCATCTCTTACCAAGCTTTTGTGAACCAGTGTTCAAGGCGTGAAGATCTTTAAAGAAGTTCATCAATCTTCATCTTCCACCTTGAAGAAGTCTTGCATCTTGTACAAAGGAATCATCCCTTATTCAGTCAAGACTTCACGGCGTTGGAGAAACCAGAAATTATTTTCTACCAACCTCAACTCTGAAGAAGACGTTGATAGAGGCGGAGTAAACTAGCGGAGTTGAAAAACCTACAGGAAGCTGTCCGGCTTAGTGATCAAGGAAGCTTTCGTGTATTTGTACTAACGAGTGATAGTGCAAACCTTCCATAAGTTGTGGAAGAAGAGTGGAGTAGGCAAAGTTGGCCGAACCACTATAAAAACTCTCGTCTCTCTATCTCTTTACTTTTGTGCTTTAATTTCTGCATCGCATTATCATTCGCCCAAACCGAAAGTTTTCTTAAAACTTCAAACTGTGCAAAGCAACTAAAATTAACTTAATATATCCGCTGCGCTGCAACTCCGAAAGATTGCTATTTGGCAAAAATCGAGAAAAGTCTATTCACCCCCCCCCCTCTAGACTCTCGTTCTAACCCTACCGGGACCAACAATTGTTATGTCTTGATTGATTATGTGTTGATTGATTGAATGATGATTAGTATCGTGGTCATTGCGCAATGGCCGGTGTAACTGAGGATGATTATGATGATGAGATTGTGATTGGTGGAAATAAATTGTTGGCGGTTGGCACCACTTGTGCCCGTTCATTGTATTAAAGGTATAGGTCTAGCGGTTACTATTCTAAAGGTACAAACCCACCTTAGACCTGCTTGCCGTTGAGCATGGGTCAGGTTATAAGTGTTGCGGTGTCATATCAGGTCTATATGCGCTGACCCCTTGATATTGGCACTAGAGGTGCGGATCATGTGAATGGCACTGCGGCACCATCTTGATATGTTGGTGGTTGATAGGTGGTTTGTCGGTGGGGCATGTAGTTGCCCGGAGGAATAAGGGGAGGCGATATAAGGGTGGCCTGGAGGTATAGGTTGGAACTGATATAAGGACGGAGGGGAGCTACAAGGTTGGAACTTAGTATAAGGTTGGAAGATGGATTGTGTGCTTTGTTGATTACTTGCTAACTTATTGTCTTGAATGCCTTTGTTGTCTCGATTTGCTATTTATATGCTTACCTGCCTGTTATGTCTTGTAACGTGTTCTTAGGACGCATGTTAGCCTTTATGATTATTCTATAATGTCGAGTCTGTTGTTGTGTCTTGAGTCTTGATCTTGGATTTAAATTAGAGTCTCGTAAGTATATATGTATTCTAGTTTCAAAATGATTTTATTATATCTACCTATATTGTACTTAACGCGTTGGAGTGGGTTACCAGCATTATTCGCTGACGGTTGTTACACCGAATGTTTTTCAGGGACAGTTGAGTAGCTTCGGAGCGCGCTAGTTAGATTCGTGGACTTAGCTTAGATAGTTCTAGCTTTGATGAGATGGCCTGCGTGCCTTGATTTGTATTTGGGTATTAATTATGGTTTATGATTTCTTTGTTAGTTTAGCCTGTGCATCTGATTCTCTAGCTCAGATGTGGCATAGCACTCCGACTACTATGTTTAGTTCATGCTCTGTTTGGGAATTAATAATAGATTTGCCTTTTATTCCATAAGCTTTAAAAGTTTTAAAAATTAGGGGTGTTACACCCGGAGGCTGATGGGATGAACCCAGGTTTTTATCAACATTTTTGGGATGTGGTTGGTGACCGGGTGACAACTTTTGTGCTTAATTTTTTAAATTCTGGAACCTTGACGAATGATCTGAATGTGTCAAATATTGTGTTGATACCGAAGAAGAAAGACCCTGAGGTTGCGGCTGACTTGAGGCCTATTGCCCTTAGTAATGTAATATACAGAATTATGGCGAAAGTGATTGCAAATAGAATGAAACCCCTTATGGATACTCTAATCTCGGAATCGCAAAGTGCTTTTATTCCTGACAGGTTGCTTACTGATAATATACTTGTGGCTGCTGAGGTAGGCTATTATTTGAATCGTAAACAGTGTGGGGTGGCTGGTTGGAGTGCCCATAAACTAGATATGGCCAAAGCATATGATAGGATGGAGTGGTCTTTCCTAAAGAGTATGCTTGTGTCCCTGGGCTTCACTGATAGATGGGTAAACTTGATTATGTTGTGTGTAACGACAGTTTCTTATAATATCTTAGTGAATGGTGTGGTGGGAGGAACGGTTATACCAACACGGGGACTCAGGCAAGGTGACCCCCTTTCTCCATATCTATTTATTATTTGTGCTGAAGAATTATCGTTGCTTTTACAGAATGCACAGGAGCGGGGATTTATTCACGACTGCAGAGTTGCGAGAGGAGCCCCTGCAATCTCTCACTTATTTTTTTTTTTTGCAAATGATAGCCTTTTATTCTTTAAGGCAAATACATAGGAGGCAACGGTGATCAAGCAATGTCTAGAGTTGTATGAGCAATTATCGGGCCAGACCATTAATTACCACAAGTCAAGTATTTGTTGCAGTAAGAACACGAGTAATGATGATAGGGAAGTCGTGAGGGCAGTCTTGGGGGTTGTCCAAACAGCTGATTTTGGGAAATATTTGGGGCTCCCGTCTTTTATTGGAAGGAATAAAAGGCATATTTTTGCTTATATTGAGGAAAAGATTAAGCAGCAGATCGGGTCGTGGAATAAAAAACTATTATCTCAGGCGGGTAAAGAAATTCTCTTGAAAACGGTGGCCAGGCAATGCCCACCTTTTCTATGAGTGGTTTTTTGTTGACTGACTCAATTTGTGTGGCCATCCAACGAATAATGAACCGCTACTACTAGAGTAAGAATGGCACTAATGGGAGTGGAATACGTTAGATGACTTGGGATCGCCTATGTAAACCGAAAACGACAGGTGGTCTGGGATTTAAGGATCTGAGGGCATTCAAATTGGCGATGTTAGGGAAACAGGCATGGCGATTCCTCACGAAGCCAGGATCCCTGGTTGCCCGAATTTATAAAGCAAGGCATTTTCCACATACTGCTTTCCTTGATGCTACTGCCTACTGTAGGAAATGACCCAAGTTACTGCTGGAGTAGTATCATGGCAGCACATCAACTGGTTTGTGGAGGCATAAGGAAGAGGATTGGGGATGGTAGAGAAACATTAATTTGGGACCACCCATGGCTACTAGACTTGGATTATAAAGTTCAGACTGATTTGCCTAGTCAGTTGCAGGGATCAAAGGTGGCAGGCTTGATTGATCAGGATACTGGTACGTGGGATCCGGATATCCTGAATGATATTTTCCACCCCAATGATGTTACCCGTATCGCACGGGTACCAGTTTGCCTATCGTATGAAGACACTTAGGTTGGTATTGGTATAGGGAGCCGAATGGTTCCTACTCGGTTAAAAGTGCTTATAGATGGATTGTTGGGGAAGTATCGAATACTTCTACTTTTACGAGGTGGTCAGCATTAAGGAAATTAAAGGTCCCCCAAGATGGAAAACGTTTTTATGGAGAGCAATAAATAATATTCTACCAACTACGACCTCCCTTATTACAAGGAGGGTCGATATAAGCCCAACCTGTCCGATGTGTTCGTTGATGCCGGAGGATGTTATACACTCACTCCCAGGTGGGCTACGATGCAGCTTCGGTGCGGCCTACTGCCCGGAGACAGGTGCATCGACATATGGGGCCGCCCTTCTAGCGGAGGATGGTGGTTTTGTGGCGGCAGTGTGTGGGAAACTCCAATATTGCGAGAATGCGTTTACAGCCGAGGTATTAGCATGCAAAGAGATTTTGTCCTGACTTAAGGGGAGAGAGATCAGAAGAGTTACTATTTATACGGATTGCTCGATTCTTCAGAGTTATTTGCGGAGCACGTCAGCTCCACCCAGAGCCTATGTTGGTGTTGTGATTGATGACTGCAAAGCGGCTATGGCTTCTTTTACTTATTGCGTTATACTTTCGGTTTCTAGACGTTTAAATATTGTTGCTCATTCCTTAGCTTCGTATGCCACGACACAGGCAAATACTTTTGTATGAGAATCTATCCCACCTGACTTTATTATGATGCACTTACAGTAATAATATTGTTATGATGTTATGCTTTCAAAAAAAATAAAAAATCATGAACATTAAGTATGTAATTGTGAATATTTAATATGTAAATTGTGAATATTCAGTATGTAAATTGTGTATTTTGAATTTGAATGTACCTTGTAAGGTAGATTCGGTCCTTGGTATAACTATTGAAGGTGTACTGGAATGAATAGAGTTATGAAATTGGATTTTAATATTAAGCTGGTTCGTGAAGATTCATGGCAGAAGGTGGCCTTAAGCATTTTCCTCAAAATTGCTTTGCTTGGTGAAAATGGTTGGTGGCAAATTATCCTGTGGACCGTTGTCCACAATACATTGTGGTCTAGACATTAAATATGTACTGTAGTTTTATTTCAATACAACTACAATATCATTTTGATATAACTACAGTTTCGTTGGATAATATATACTCAAATATGTGAAATTGATATTCAGTTTCATTTTATATACACTGCAATTCCATTTCAACACAACTACAATTTCATTTCAATTCAATTGCAGTATCATTTGATAATATAATAAAAATAATACGTGAGACAGTGTCAGTTTAAAACACTATAATGTCTGTTGTTTTGGACTATGATCCACAAAGCTTAGTGGACCACGGTCCACAGTATAATTGCTGATAATTGGTTTGGGTGATGCCTCTTAATCCTTCCAAGTTCCAAGTCAATCGTTATACCCTACACCACGGCGCGCATAGCACTATGCGTTCCGCGCCTCCCAAACCGACGTCGTTTTGGTAAGTTATGTAGGGAGTTGACGTAATTATCTGTATTTGTTTATAAATTATGTGTATTTGTTTATACAATTATGTGTGTTTGTTTATACAATTATGTACATTTTTTATACAATCATGTACATCTTTTTTTTTTATACAATTATGTACATCCGAAATAAGAAATTTATGTGTATTATGTTAAGAGTTGATGTTTATTATGTTAAAAGTTTATGTACATTATGTATTATGTTAGATTATATGTATTATCTTTTTTTAAAAAAAGTATGTGTATTTTGTTATACAATTATGTATATTCATGTACAGGGACGGAGCCAGAAATTCGGTTGAGGGGGGGCGAAGAAGTAGGGAAGGATTCAGAATTTTTTTTCAGTAGAGACGAAACATTAAAACAAAAGAGATAATTTAAAACATATATATGTTGAAACCATAGGAAATGAGTCAAAAAAAAAAATCTGTTGAAGCCAACTATAAAAAAATATGTCAATACCAAGATTCAAACACCTATCTTTTATCATAACTCAACATGTGCTCAACCAACTCATCTAAATCAACTCTTGTTAACATTTAATAGTTTTATTTTACTAATACTAACACATATACTATATATATATATACATACAAAAATTATATATGGGGTGGGGGTGGGGGTGGGGTGAGGGGGGGCAGCTGACCCCCCGCTCCCCCCCCCCCCCCCCCTCTGGCTCCGTCCCTGTTCATGTATTATAAAATTATGTACATTTTTGAACATGAGATTTTTTTTAAAGAAAATTAACCGCCAACACAGGGTAGTGAAATTGCATTAAAAAAAAAAAAAGAAAGAAAAAAAAAAAAAAAAAAAAACCTGAAACGATGTCGTTTTTTATCAGGGTGCACAATGCAATGCGCGCCTTGGTGCAGGATATAAATTGCCATTCCAAGTGTATCGTTATGTTGTGCATCCGTATGCACCATGCATGGTGCATACGGATGCAAAAACGCGCTTCCCACTTAAAAAAATTCAATTTCGATTACACTCAACAACATTATGTTGTTCATTCATTCTGGATTTTTAGTTCATAGATTCCGGATTTTTAATTCATTGATTCTGGATTTTTAGTTCATTGATTCTGTATTTTTAGTTCATTGATTCTGGATTTTTAGTTCATTGATTCTGGATATTTAGACGTAAATCGAAACTGATTTTTTTTTTTCATTCATGCTGGATATTTAGTTCATTCATTATGTATATTTAGTTTATTCATTATGGATTTTTAGCTCATTCATTCTTTATTTTTAGTTCATTCATTCTGTATTTTTAGTTCATAGATTCTGAATTTTTAGTTCATTGATTCTGGATTTTTAGTTCATTGATACTGGATATACAGTTCAAATTATGCACAATATAATACTGTTATTGGGAATCGAAAGTCGAAACTGAATTTTTTTTATGTGAAACGCGCATTTGTAATAAAACGACGTCGTTTTTGCATCCGTATGCACCATGCATAGTGCATACGGATGCACATCATAATTTGCCGTTCCAAGTATAGTAGCAATCATTATTGTATGGACCATGGTCCACACAAGTTGTGTTGACCATATTTTATCTACTGTAAAATAATGTACATTCACTACACAAATAATGTACATTATATTCAGGGGATATACATTATTTTTGTTCTGAGTGTACATTATATTGTATAATGTACATTCAATACAAAAATAATGTACATTTATTATATTAAAAATGTACATTTTATTATAGTTCACATAACATTATGTGGACCATGGTCCATACAATAATTTGCCATATAGGTGGCCTTGCAACTCTTGCTTCTGGGTCAAAATAAAATTGGGCCAGAGGATTGGGTGACCCATGGAATTTATTTTGGTTCTAGTAGATTGGGGAAAGTTATGTTGGACAATTGTGTGCATCATGCATGATGCACACTGTTCTATGTTCATAATTATTGAATTATATGTTCATAATTATAAAGTTATATATTAATAATTTTTGAATCTCATATTTATAATTATTGAACTCTATATTCACAATTACATAACTCTATGTTCATAATTATAGAGCTATATGTTCATAATTTTCGATGTTCATATTCTCAATTGTTGAACTATGTATTCACAAATCACAGAACTATATGTTCATAAATTGATAACTATACAGTTTAGAAATTATGAATCTACATTACAGAAATTATGAATGTACAGTACAGAAATTATGAATCTACAGTACAGATATTATAAATCTACAGTATAGAAATTATGAATCTACTATATAGAAATTATGAATCTACGATTTAAAAATTATGAATCTATAGTATAAATTTTATGAATCTACAGCATAGATATTATGAATCTACAGTATAGAAATTATAAATTGTAACCGTGTGCACCTTGCATGGTGCACACGGTTGTGCAACATAACGTTCCATAGATTGGGCCGATGCTTCATTTATTCAAGCACTACTACATGGAGTGCAGTCCATACAACTGCGTGGACCATAAATAAAAAGTATATTATTTGTGTGTATAAAGTATATTATTGAAGTATTGAAATTTGAAAATACATGATTTTATTTACTACTAAATAATGTATATTCAATACAAAAATAATATACTTTTAGTATATTAAAAATATATTCCATATTTTATATTTATCGTCTACACAACTATGTTTAAAGTATATTAAATAAATAGGTGTGGGAACAGGCCCGAATTTTGGGCTGTGCAAGCTGGGCTACCGCACAGGGCCCCAAATTGTAGAGGGGCCCCAAATTTTAGAAGTTCAATAATTTTTTTTTACCCAGTTAGTTTAGAAATAAAAATTAAAAATTTTTAATTAAACTTAAAAGGTTTTATAAAGAAAAGGTAGAAACATGTATTTATTATATTTTAACTTTGAGGTCTAAGGTTCAAAACTTGTGCACACTATTATTATTATTACTATTATTATTATTCTATAATATGTCTCTTTTTACCTGTGTGTTGCATGGAAAAGATTTGTTATAATATTTAAATTATAATAACGAATATTATATAGTGTAATTGATGAAATGGGTTGTATCGAATATCGATTATGTTTTTTTATGTTATCTTTGCTTGAATCCGAGCAAATAATTGTCCAATTATCCGTACAGTGCGCGTGCAATGTGCGTGCGATGCACGGATAATTTTTTTTTTTTTTTGTTATATATTTAGATAATAAAATTACGGTATTAGTTTTAAAGATTTTAATTTTGATAGGGCCTTATTTATTTACCTGAACAAGGCCACAAAAATCTAAAAACTGGTCCTGTGTGGATCTGAGTTTACATATTGCACACATATAACCAAATCAATTAGAAATGGCATTAGTGTAAATGAAAATAGTTAAAATCTACATATATATATACACACACCCCACATCTTATTGCCAAGTTACACTCATTTTGCATTAAAGAGAATAGAGAACATGCATATAAATTTTAAGTCGGAGTTAAGAATATGTACCTGTTCATTCTTTAGTGCCAAGGTCCCACCTACTATACACAACAAAAGCACGGATCAATGCAAGTATACTTTTTTTTTTTTTTTTTTTTTTTTTTTGGGAAACATGGAAGGGCTAAGCCCTAGAAGAACAAAAAAGCCAAAAAACTAATCAGCAAGAGCACGATGCAACATGTCTGGGTAATGATGTTTTTGTTTTCTGAGTTTGGTTTAGAGTCTCAGTGTGTTGGCGAAATGTTTCACGGTGCAAAATAAGCATCCCCCTTTCCCCTTGCATATATCTTTCATATTCAGCCTCCATAGTAAACATGAGGTTTTTTGTTTTCAAATTACTTTCGAAATTGCAAAGAGAAGTGTTATTGGTTGGTTAAAAAAAAAAAAAGAGCACAAATTAAAGGACCACTGTCCTATCTCTTGCATGTATACTTACTAATTAAAAAATGTGAATGGAAATTAATGAGATTCAAAATTAAACAACATATATATACCTGAGAGGAAGGACAGAAGCATGAGGAGATGGGAGAAAGCTGTGGCAGTTTTAGCCATTGCTTGATTGCTGATGAGAGTGATGAGTGATGAGTGATGAGGGAAGTGGAGGTGGGAAGTGAGGCTGAGAAAGGCGAGTTACAAAAAGGCTTTAGCAGTATATGTGTTCAGTGCTTGGGTGGAGTGAGATCATGTGAGAGGATTAGGATAAACAGGCCCTGATTTTATACTGTGCAAGCTGGGCTACTGCACAGGACCTCAAATTGTAGAGGGCCCCCAAATTTTAGAAGCTCAATATTTTATTTTTACTCAGTTAGTTTAGAAATAAAAATTAAAAGTTTCACAAAATAAGTACATAACGTTCCATAGATTGGACTGATGCTTCATTTATTCAAGCACTACTACATGGACTGCAGTCCATACAACTGCGTGGATCATAAATAAAAAGTATATTATTTGTGTGTATGAAGTATATTATTGAAGTATTGAAATTTGAAAATACATGATTTTATATACTATTAAATAATGTATATTCAATACAAAAATAATATACTTTTAGTATATTAAAAATATATTCCACATTTTATATTTATGGTTTATACAACTATGTTAAAAGTATATTAAATATATATTCCATATTTTATATTTATGGTCTACACAACTATGTGAAGCATCGTCCACACAATATTTTGCCTCATCTATTTGGTCTTGCATGGGTTTAGATTTGGTTTGAAAATAAATTGGGTTTAGTTGGACTTAGAATTGGGCTGGGTTGTGGAGTATCATGGCAGAAGATTGGCTAAAGCATTTTCCTCAATAATGTATTGATTGGGCAGGAAGTGGTCCAGTCCTTATATCATAGACCGCGGTGCACCGCGGTAAAAAACAACGCCGTTTCATTAAGTAAAGAAACGGTGCACCGCGGAGTCCGCTTATTTAGTGTATTAAATACCAACTGACACTACAGTATATCTAAACCGACACTGCAGTTATATCAAAATGATACTGTAGTTATAGTGAAATGAAACTACGGTGTATATAAAATGAAACTGAATAACATTTCACATATTTGAATGTATATTGTACAATGAAGCTGTAATTATATCAAAATGATCATGTAGTTGTGTTTTAATGAAACTATAGTGTATATAAAATAAAATTAAATAACATTTTCACATATTTGAGTCTATAAATATCGAATGAAACTGTAGTTGTGTTGAACTGGAACTGCAGTGGATACAAAATGACACTGAATAACAGAGTTACTTTTTGCAAAAGGGTGCGAAACAGCGGAAATAAACACTATTTATTTTCATTTAAAAAAAAAAAAGACGCGCGGTGCATGATTGATCATGCACCGTGGTGCATGATATAATTTGCCGAAGTGGTCTCTCCTTCAGTTCGCGTTACAAATTTTATTTTTTATTATTATTATTATTATTATTATTATTATTATTATTTTTTACTGTGAAGCATGTGTTAAAGTTTAAACATAAAATGACGTTGTTTTGATCTAGAGTCCACAATGTTATGTGAACGCTAGTCCACGATATAAATTGTCGTTATTCTCCTTGAAAAAGCTTGTGGATCTTGAATGCAAGAAAACAACGAAAAAACTAAAAGTTCCAACACCACAAACTTAATTTCATTATTAAATTGGACTAGCTCCATGATCTACTCAAGATAGATAAAATGAACAAATATATAAAGCAATAAAAGGAACTGTGCACCAGGATATATTCACGCAGTTCGGAGCCTCAATCCTACGTCTTCGGGGCCACTCATGTCAACCCAAATCCACTAAATGAAAAAGAGTACAATAGGAGAGTACATTACACACAAGTGTAAAAACAACGTAACTAACTACTCCAGAACCTACTACAGTTTCATCATGGACTTGACGTTCAGGCTGTCTCCTTCTTCATGCGAACCAGTCTCCACTGAACAACAAGCTTAAGCAATTGAGGGAACAAATTTTAATTCATCAAAAGTGTTGCATAAATGCTAAATACGTTATAGTAGTAAAATGCAACCTCCATGATCTCAAAGAGTGCAGCAAGTGAGTCCTCAATTCATGCTGCATCATATGATTTAATCTTCCTCAAAGATAGGGTCTGAACAAAGTTTGTTGATGAAGAAGTCTATTCCGTCCTGACCTGCTATCCGGCGCTGATCCAGAGCTCATTAATTTCCTAATCTTGACAACTAACTATGCCAACTAATCATGGAGATTTTACATATAAAAAACCACACTAACACTCCCTAGTTGATACGACCTTACTACTTATGGGCAAATTATTTTGTGGACATGAGTCCACCTTGCAGGTGGACCCGAATCCAAAAACACACAATTTATATTTTTTTTTTTGAATGCTACTAGCTCTATAACATTGTAGTATCTGTTCGTATACTTTCTCAACCTACTGAAACACAGAGAGCTAATAACGCCTCCACTGAGGCTCGAACTTACAACCTTCCAAATGGAAGTCCAACCCGGATATCATTAGACCACATAGTCCTGGTACACAATTTATATTTTAAATGTTCACAATTTTTATATATTGAATTTTCACAATTTACATACTGAATGTTCACAATTTATATTTTGAATGTTCACAATTTTATATATTGAATGTTCACAATTTGAATTATGAACATTCAATATATAAATTGTGTATTTTGACCTGATTCCACCTTGCAAGGCGAACCTTGGTCCATGCCATAACTGTTCACTACTCATGCTATTGGGTCAAAATAAAATTGGGCCTAGTAGCTTGGATGACAATTGGAATTTAGCTTGGTTCTTGCAGATTGGGCTGACGCAACACCTCTGTGGTCTTGCAAGGGGAAAATTATGGCAAATTATATCGTGCACCGCAGTGCATAATCGATTATGCACCGCGCATCAAAACGACGTCGTTTTGTTTAATGAAAAGAAACGGAATCCGTTTCGTGCCGTTCCACACCATTCCGCAAAAAATAACTCTGTTCTTCAGTTTCATTTTGTATACACTGCAGTTTCAGTTCAACACAACTACAGTTTCATTTCGATATAACTACAGTTTCATTCAATATTTATACATTCAAATATGTGAAAATGTTATTTAATTTTATTTTATATACACTATAGTTTCATTAAAACACAACTACATGATCATTTTGATATAATTACCGCTTCATTGTACAATATACACTCAAATATGTGAAATGTTATTCAGTTTCATTTTATATATACTGCAGTTTCATTTCACCACAACTACAATATCATTTTGATATAACTGCAGTTTCATTTGATAATATAAAAATAATACGTGAGGCATTGTCGGTTTAGATACACTATAGTGTTACTCCATTAACACTAACAGCGCGCCGTTTCTTTAATTAAAGAAACGGTGCCGTTTTGATGCGCGGTGCATAATCGATTATGCACCCGGTCCACAACATTAATTTAATACTCTTTTTTTGAAAGCCAAGCAACTTGGTATATTAATGAACGAACATAGTAATAGAGTCAGGAGGGACGATGTCTCAATACATAGGTTGGTCCTGATCGAAAGCTAACGAAGCTAATGTATGAGCATGCATATTGACAGCTCTAGAAATATAATTTAAAGAACAATATGTAAATAACGACATAAATGTCCTGCACTGGTCTACAATGACCCCAACATAAGATCGAGTTGCTGTACTTCTTGAGTGTATCATGTTTCGCAGCTCCATGCAATCCGTAAGTAGGTCAACTATCACTATATCGCGCCCTTTAAGCCATGAGAGGGCTTCCTTACACGCAAGTGCCTCCGTCATAAGAGGTGAAAAAGCACCAGGGAGGGTGCCGGCCGTGGCCGCCACGAAAGCACCATCGTGATTGAGAAGCACAACTCCATATGTCGCCTCTCCTGTGTGCTGCCTGTAGCCGGCCTCGAAAAAGCACCTTAGTAGATGTTGCGTGTCGTCTACTGGCATCACGGTGGCAGCGGGTTGTCGCATTGTGTGGTTTAGCTTGCTGAATGCCTCCTCGCATCGTTAATTTAATACTCTAATTGTATGTAAAATATATAAACTCAATTTATATTTTTGTAATTATTACAAAGATGAAAATTTAATTCCATAAGTTAATGCTAATATCCTTTCAATTCATCTTATCCGCTATTGCAATATATATACACACAAATCTAGAATTACATCCTTTCAAAAAAAAATCTAGATTTACATGCGTACACACACATATGTATGTATGTATATGAATGATTCAAATAAGAACAATTCCTTCAAATAAAAAGGGATAACAGATCTAATTCCATCAATAACTAAAAGTTGAAGTAAAATATTGTGAAATCAATTTTATAATTATTAAAAACTTTCAACTTTGTAATAATTTTAAAATTAACTCCAATCATTTTTTACATTATTTGTTAGCATGGCTTAACTGTTGAAGTTATCTACTGCATGTGATTCCCAAAAGTAAATTAATGATTTGATGTCATCCTAACCATTTATGCATGCAGATTAAATTAATATGTTTCCTGCGGACTCAAAATATTTTATAAGTTCACAACCAATCATATATATATATATATATATATATATATATATATATATATATATAAAGATTTAAATGAAACCATCTCTCATGTAAAAAGTCTAAACACATTCACACTCTCCATTATGAAAAATCATTTATCATTATTAAAATTTTAAATTTGTAATAATTATTAAAAAAATCTTTTTTACAAAAATTTTCAATAATTATAAAATTGACTATATATTTTTCTTTACTAAAACTCTTAACCATAGAGTAATTATGATAAACTAGTATTGTCTCGTGGATGCACGAATTATATTTAATAAGTTATTTTTAACCATTGAAATATGCAAAATGAGTTGACTTATTATAGTCAATTTCTTAAAATTAATTTGAACTACACAAAAAATATGAATAACAATAAAGTTTTTTTAACAAATACTTTGCAATGTATTCGATATATATACCTAAAAACTGCACATTATTAAACATTTCATGATAAATAACGTTAGTAGTTGACGTACCAACATTGTTAGAGTCAATACAAATTAAGATCTTCAATCCATTTGGATTGTTCACTTACAACATTGCTAATGATGAGTTTACATTCTGAACCAAAATTTTCTCAAAATAGCTTATTGTATTAAACTAAACAGTATACGATTTTTTTTACATTGTATGATTGTAGACAATTCAGAACACTTCACTGTGTATCACACTAACCTAATAGGCACCAAATATACTAAATTACAAGGTTAATATTCTTCTTGTTCTATTCTTAAAGAATTTGGCACGTTGCTTGGGTTTGTAGTAGAGCCATATCTCTTGGCCTAATAGATGAGTAATTCTTAATGGCCTTGTACAAAGTATTTTGCACCTATTAAGAAGTCACAAATTAAAATTAGTAAAAAAATAAAATTAATATTAAGCATGTAAATATACCAATAAATTAATTGGAGCTAACCTGAAATGAATCAAATGCTTAATGGCCTTGTACAAACCCATTGAGAAAGTATTTTGCATCTATTAAGAAGCCACAAATTCAGATTAGCAAAAAAATAAAATTAATATTAAGCATGCAAATATTCCAATAAATTAAGTGGAGCTAACCTGAAATGAATCAAATGCTGACTGGAAAATAAATAGGGGTGATTTCACATATTGCACCAAATTTTTTGGTTGGAAGCACTATATGTGAAATCTCCCCTATTTATTGTCCCGGAGAGAAATGATAGGTGGTGGATTTCCATCCAAACAAACTACAACATTTTATAATAATCAAATATTAATTACTTAAAAATAATACACATTTTAAATGAATCATAGTTTTAAATTGTATATAATTTACCAGCTCCTTTCACAACCGCAATACAGCACTCTAGATAATAATTTTGGGAATATCGGCACTCTAAGTAATAGGTGTGGGAATAGGATCTGAGTTTACATATTGCACACATATAACCAAATCAATTAGAAATGACATTAGTGTAAATGAAAATAGTTAAAATCTACACATATATATACACAGACCCCACATCTTATTGCCAAGTTGCAGTCATTTTGCATTAAAGAGAACAGAGAACATGCATATAAATTTTAAATCGGAGTTAAGAATATGTACCTGTTCATTCTTTAGTGTCAAGGTCCCACCTACTATACACAACAAAAGCAAGGATCAATGCAAGTATACTTTTTTTTTTTTTTGGGAAATAAGGAAGGGCTAAGCCCCAAAAGAACAAAAAAACTAATGAGCAAGAGCACAAATTAAAGGACCCCTGCCTATCTCTTGCAAGTATACTTATTAATTAAAAAATCTGCCTGGAAATTAATGAGATTCAAAAATAACAACATATATGATATACCTGAGAGGAAGGACAGAAGCATGAGGAGATGGGAGAAAGTTGCGGCAGTTTTAGCCATTGCTTGATTGTTGATATGAGTGATGAGTGATGAGTGATGAGTGGGAAGTGAGGCTGAGAAAGGCGAGTTACAAAAAGGCTTTAGCAGTATATGTGTTCAGTGCTTGGGTGGAGTGAGATCATGTGAGAGGGTTAAGATAAAAATGCTTCAAACATTAATGGCCAAAGTGTGGTGCAGAGAATTCAGAAAAGCATCCCACCAGCCTCCAGGGAAAGGACTTCAATGTTCACAATAAAGATAGACTACCAACCTTGGAAAGGGGTGATGAGTGATGAGGACTTAATAGACTACCAACCTTGGATATATAGAGGAGCCCAGGGAAGTGGAGGTGGGGAGGAAGAAGAAATTAAAGCTACACCTACCAAGCATTAAAAAAAAAAAAAAAAAAAAAAAAAGCTACACCTACCAAACATTCAATTTCCAAATGGACGTCAATTTTTTTTTTTTTTTTTTTTTTTTTTTATATAACAACATTACTTGTATATCATGTTGTAATCATAACCTCAAACTCTACTATATTTTTAACACATTGTGCTTTCAACCCATATGGTCCATATAGAACTTTGCAATTTGCATAACATGTCTTGTCGCCTATGCCTTTTTTCTTCCTCTCCAATCTTTGCCATTTAATTTCTAATCTTTTTATTTATATCTTTTTGCTTGCCCCATATTATAATATATATTGTTTCAAAAAAAAAATGTCTTGTACCCATGAATTTACACAAATAATAATTAGAAATATGAAATTGAATTTATTTCACATAATGTAAATTTCGAGTTCTCTTTGCTAATAGAAAGTGAATAAAATTCCAAATTAGACTTACAATTTAAATAACCATAAAAAATGACTTAAGCTATGGCAATGTTAATGATAGTCAAATTAATTTTTAGGTAGTGTTGCAGCCTGCAAGAACAAGACGTATCTATGCATGCATTAATTAGGACTATGAATCAGAAAGCAATGGTAGGAAGAGAAAGTGTGTGCTATATTTCAAAATAATTCATAGTCGTGTGTCAATATTTCTTTAATTTATGTTGAGTAATTTTCATTCATATTCAATATAGTCTCAATTAATCCTTAACTAAAGGTCAATGATTCAATCTTTAATTTTGGATATGAAGCACTCTTAAGAGTCTGTTTGGTAGAGCTTATTTACTAGCTTATAGCTCCACGTGTTTAATTCCTATCAATTTTCATCCAAGACTATTGTTTTAGTACCAATTTTCGTCCATAATTATTAGTTGTGTCAAAACTCATCACGCCCCGGTCAGCCATTTGTTTAAAACATGCTGAAATATGGAATTATTAAAGGTATTTTCGCCATTTTCAAATTAAGATCTTAATTTGAGCATAAATAAAGGAATTTAATCCTTCAGATCGATCCCAATTCGCAGCTCTCCTCCTCAAATTAAGGTAAGATGAGGAAGAAAACTGATATTTGGGATCGATCTTAAGAATTAAATCCTATTATTTATGATCAAATTAAAATCTTAAGTTAAAAAGAACGAAAATATCCTTAAAGTTAATGTTTGTAATATAATATACTTACTATTAAAGAAAATAATCAACGATGCAAAGAATTTTTACAATTTGACATAGGTCATTGACTCATTGTTAGACTTTATGTGATAATTTTACTTGCATCTCCACCACTTTCTCTACCTTCATTATTACACATTGGTCTATTGGTATAGAAGGGTTGGTTTGTAATAAAATTTTAATCACACATGAATATGTTGAGTGCAACCGAAAGATATTTTATTCCAACAATAAATGAATGTATATAGTTCTCAAGAGCAATCATATTAATCCAGATATCTTTAGTCATCCATCAATCACCTTTTATGGACAAACATAGATCATATATATATATATATATATATATATATATATATATATATATATATAGAAGAGCGCTCATATGCGGCGGGGTCTTACGGTGCGGCGGTGCGGTCAAATTTCAGAATACACCAATAGTGTTAACAATATGCACCAACAGTGTAATAAAAACACACCCCAATGAAATTTAATAAAACATCACAAAATACACCACAGACTCAAAAAAACATACCATATAACTCACCACCCCCAATGGTGTATTTCCGAACAGTGTATGGTGTTTTTACTCACACCTAATGGTGTGTGTTTGGTGATGCAGGGCTCTGTTTACTCTGTTTTGTGTGGTGTATTTCCTAACGTTGATGGTGCATATTTGTTGAACTATTGGTGTTGCCGCACCGTAAGAAATAACCGCACCGTAAGACACTGCCGCACCTGAACCCGCCTATATATATATATATATATATATATATATATATATATATATATATAGCTAATTAAAAATAAAGCTACTTTTACACCCAAAAAGGCATAAGGTATAATGCATTCGTTGATGTTTTTTTTTAAAAAAAAAAAAAATTATAATATATAGTTGATAGCTTGATGCATTAATGATACCACCAAGAGTAGTAGTACGTGTTTCGTCCCCATCTCTTCCGTTGTGATTTATTCCACGTCATTTATTATTTTACCAGCTAGCTAGCCACGTAGAGGCAATTAATGGCACGTTCAAAGCTGATAATTTTATAGAAGGAAAATATTATTTCTACTCCCAAATATTATTCTTAATTTTTATTTTATCTCACAAAATTTTGACGTTGACATTTTTATTGAGACCTACAAGATAATAGTAACTAATCACCAATTATCACATAAAAAGTAAAAGTGAATGAGTAAAAATAGAAAGTACATGTAGTAAAATTCTTTATAGAAATACGCTAATGGAAATTATGAAATTTCCGACCACCAGAAAGTGATCTTAAATCAAGTCGAAAGCCTTGTTCCGACCACTTTTGGTATCCAGAAAAATCTTTGTTGCTATTTCGGACCACTTTTTCCTTTCAAATTGATTTAATATCACTTTCAGGTGGTCAAAAATTTCATAATTTCCAATAGTGATATTATCACTTTTTTAAGCATTGTTATTCCAATTATCTTAATTTAAATAGATAATTAAAAGCCAAGAAAGCCATTATATTAACTCATTAAAATGGTTCAGACAAGCAGGTGGAGTATCTCGCCCCAAAAAAAAAAAAAAAAAAAAAAAAAAAAAAAAAAAAGATAATTAAAATTATTCGCAGTTTTACAAATATACATGTATTCACTTGCCTATATATTCATAAAATTGGTTTTAAATAAGAATTATTCTCTCCTGAAAACGTGAAGACTAATCTCAGTTATCAATTTGTAATTATAGTTATACATTTTAAAATGCTATACTTACATTAAAACGGGCTTAACTCATCCTGTCCAACTAAAAAGGCGTAACGAATTTTGAATTTAATGACCCTTATTATAATATATTAATACTAGTATTTTTTATGCGCGTTGCGCAAAAAATAGGTGCCCAATAATAATACATTATATTAAAATTTTAAATTTATTTAGATTTTGGATATTTAAATTATTATTCTAAATAATAATAATACTAATGTAAATCATTTTTATAAATTTGATATTTATATTTATGTAATAATTATCATATAACTCAAATATTTAATGTGTATATATTATTATTAATGAAGAAGATAAGAAAATATATGGTGGATGCATGTGCATGGTAACAATAGTGGAAAAGATAACGGAAGTTATAACGGTAGGAGTATGTTTGTCCAAAACATTTTAATGTACAACCTTTATAGCATAATGTATAAAAAAAAATTAACGGAAAAAACGAACATAAATTAGGGGTATAACTTTCATTCACACTTATTATGTTTTTATTTATTTATTTAGATTATAAGGGCCAAAAGTGAAATACACTTTTTATATAAAATATTATTATTCAATTCTTATCATTTGTAGGTAGGGTGCTTACTCTCATTCTTTAAAATTCGACTTGCCAAGAGGCCTACTCCAATACAATAGGTATTTAAATTTTTGTAACATACTTGACGATTAATGCTTGTTTGGATTTTTTTTTGTTTTTTTTTTTTGTTTTTTTTTTTGTTTTTGTTTTTGTTTTTTTTGTTTTAGTGGCGAAGTTGGGTAAACTCTCTCTACTCTTCTGTAATAATTTGAATTTGAATTGTACTTAAAAATCATATTTTGATAAGCTAGTCCATACGTACAATATTCATACTAATGCATGTTCACACCGAGTCAGTCCAATTAAGGGACAAAGTGTGGCATGTGATGGGTTAAGTTCGATTACAGATAATATTTTATCTCAGTACATAATTTTTCTTTGAGTGCAAACTTTTATAACTTTGATTGTAAAAATTATGTCTTCAAGTGCACATTTCTGTGTGTTCAAGTGCATATTTATAGGTCGATGTTTATTATATATTAAATAAATGTTTATTCACATTGTTGAGTGTAAAAATTTTGCATTCCTTGTAATCAAATTAAAAAATTATGCAATCTTTGTAATCAAACTAAAAAAGATATTTGCTCCAAAAAAGTGATCGAATTTCTTGTATAAAATATTCTCACATTATTAAAATCTTTAGAAGATAAAATGGAAGGATGCTCTTTTACTATATAATGTCATATGGTCCTCCGAGTATAATGATTTTGCTTCCTAAACTTTTAAATTAATTACTCGTGGTCATTCGATTTCCAAATTGTTATCATTTGTGGTCCAAGTTAATCACTGGTGGTCTTTTCACTTTCAAAATTTACGATGTCTTGATCTTCTTGGAAGGACCATGAGTGGTTAAAATTTTATAGTTGAAGGATAATGGGTGGTTAACTTGGACCAATTAAAAAGTTTAGGACTAAACGTGACAAAACCAAACTCCATATGATATTAACTTTTTTTTTTCCATATTTCATCTTAATTTTTAAATGTAATTTGTGGTATGATATTTTGATATAATCCATATCTATCTACCTATGTAGTGCAATAATTTCATCATTTAGCTAGCCAGGCATGCATGATTCCAGCAACAGCAGAAGGATGCGTATTCTAGAATGGGTAGGATGGCAGCTTGATTCTGATGCTACTTTTTCATATTGCTTTTTTTTTTTCTTTTTCTTTTTAGAATTTTTTTTTTCATTTCTTCAATTTTGTTTAATTCTTGGTAGAATTGCTTTCAAATCTTCTGGTCTCCGATTTTGACGAACATCGTCCCTAGCCACTGGGACCTGCTTGATCATGTTCTCTTAGGTTCAGATTATGGAGAAATAAAGAAGATTTAAACACATATTTATAATGATGTCTATTAGGATAACCTTAGCTTATCAACGCCTTAATAAAAATTACGAGAATATAATCTAAACTAACTAATTTTTTGCGTACTACCTAAACTAACTAATTGATTAAAGAAAAAGTCAAAAGTCATGAGTTTTGGAGTTATTATAGAATTAAACTTGATGACCAGTAGTTAAAACTTTGTAAAGGAAAAAATATGTAAAATAAAAAAATTAAAGAATCCTATAAATGTGCTGGATTACTACGATAATATAGGTTAAGCAGGTCATGTGAGAGAGTGATTCTCAAAATCCTCTAATATTACATATATTGAGTTTAGATGTTACTAGAATAAAAACCCTGAGGAGATTTTACTTTAATATGAGAATGCATTTGTCATTTTTTATGATGTAATGCATTTCTTTTTACTTTTTACTTTTTTTTTTCTTTTTTACTTTTTGCTCCCTTTTTACTTTTTAAAGTCCAATAATTAGGAGTGAGAATAATGAAAAAAAAAAAAACAAAGATAAATAGAAAAAACAAAAATAAAAGAAATCAAAAAATAATTGACGCCTTGATTTGAGCAAATTTGCACCAAAATGGTGTTTGGTGCTTTCTTTAATTTGGAGAAGGCAAGATTAAAGCCTACTCAACTTAGGGTTGTATATTTTTGATGTGATGTGATATGTGGTGCAAATTGTGGAGTGTGAGAGAGAAAAGGAAACAAAAATCAGAAATGAGCCAATGCTCCTCACCCCCTTGGGAGGGAAAATAGTGAGAATTAATTTAATTATAATTTTATTTGGAATTTAAACCCATAGGCTGAGCTCTTCTTAATAAACCACTTTCATTGGTAGATTTTTCAAGTGTTTTTGTCAAGATTTGACTTATTTTTATAACTTGTGCAAGTGGACTTAATTTCTATATCTTGGCAATTTTTATTTTTATTTTTTGATAAATTAGGTTTTCAAACTTATGCTAAATTAATTGTAAGTCCCCAAAATTTTTGTTTAAGAGTATTAGAGGAGGTAATTGTGAGTTGCCCAATCTGCCTTCGATTTCCATCTTCTCACGTTTGATTTAAAAAAAAAAAAAAAAAAAAGGGTCTCCCAATGATCCACATGCCTTCACTGAGAAGAAGGCCCTGCCAACCGCAATAGCATAACTTTCAAAGTGAACATTGAACCATTTAGCTAAGCTTACGGTGCTATATTTTGGCATTTTTTTTAAAAAAAATCTAAGTATGATTGCATGTCTCATATTATTTGTTGTAATTAAGTTGTTTTGTAATTAATCTGAATAACCTTTGATTACTACATACACAAAAATAAAAAGGTTGCGTAATTCTAATTGAAAACTGTAGAATGATAAAAAATAAAAATAAAAAAAAAAATTAAAAAGGTAAGAAAGAAATAATTAAAAATTAAATCACATTGCATGCATATATATCCTAAATAAATGGTAAGGTTATTTACATTTTTTTTGTAAGTTTCTTTCACTTTTAAAATGATATTTCATTAAATTTATACTTAATCACCATTCATTCTTCATACATGCAATTCTCTTTCCTCTATAAAAAAAATGGTCACACTTTTACATACAAATTATATCGTGCACCGCGGTGCATAATCGATTATGCACCGCGCATCAAAACGACGTCGTTTTATATAATGAAAAGAAACGGAATCCGTTTCGCCCCGTTTCGCAAAAAATAACTCTGTTCTTCAGTTTCATTTTGTATACACTGCAGTTTCAGTTCAACACAACTACAGTTTCATTTCGATATAACTACAGTTTCATTCAATATTTATACACTCAAATATGTGAAAATGTTATTTAATTTTATTTTATATACACTATAGTTTCATTAAAACACAACTACATGATCATTTCGATATAATTACAGCTTCATTGTACAATATACACTCAAATATGTGAAATGTTATTCAATTTCATTTTATATATACTGCAGTTTCATTTCACCACAACTACAGTATTATTTTGATATAACTGTAGTTTCATTTGATAATATAAAAATAATACGTGAGGCAGTGTCAGTTTAGATACACTGTAGTGTCACTCCGTTAACACTAACAGCGCGTCATTTCTTTACTTAAAGAAACGGTGCCGTTTTGATGCGCGGTGCATAATCGATTATGCACCGTGGTCCACGATATAACGATGCACTTTCACATCACATTATAAAAAAAATATTTCTTTAATCAATATAATAATAATAATAATAATAATAATAATAATAATAATAATAATAATAAATGAAAATTGAATTTGCAATTCTGCAGTCAAACTTATATAACATAGCTTTAATTTAAAGAAAAAATGAACTTTAAGTTAAATTGGAAGGATCTCAATTTTAGAGGTGAAGGAATCGAATGAAATAGAAGCAGTGTGAGTAGTGTTGAGTTGTATAGGAAGGAGAACATGAGCTAGGCACGGTTGACACACAGTTTGGTATGACTAATTTAATTTGTATGAAATGAGATATATAGATGCCAATTAATTCTTATGCCACCTAACTCTTATCCATTCCCATTCATCATTTTTAACTTTTTTTTTTATTACGCATTTTACTATGAGTAATTCTATTTGCACCACCCAATTTGTTATTTACACCACCTATTTAATAGGTAGGCTAAAGTGTCATCCTGAACTATGAACCATTCTTGATTATTCATGCCGCACCATGATCTTTAATAAGTGATATAGCCATAAACCATAATTTTTTTTTCGTCTAAAACTTTTTACAGGTTCCCCACAGGTTACCGGTAATAATATTGCTGACATAGAATTAATTAAATTTTGAATTAACAAATTATTAGTTGCAAGTTTGACCAGGTGGTGCAAATAGCAAAATTACCTTTGGCTATGGGTAATTCTAGTTACACCACCTATTTTACTATTTGCACCACCTATTTAGTAGGTCAAATAGTTTTATAGGTGGTGTAAATGCAAATTTGCTATTTACACCACCTATTTTACTATTTGCACCACCTATTTAGTAGGTCAAATAGCTTTATAGGTGGTGTAAATGCAAATTTACTATTTACACCACCAGCATTAAATATGGTCAAAGATTATTATTTATTTTTTATTTCTTTTTAAAATAAAAAATATTAAAATTAAAAAAAAAAAAAAAAAAAAAAACCTCCCGTCACCGGAGAATACAACTGGGCACTAAGGTGCCTTCTCACCGGAGAAGGCACCCCAGTGGGTTGTTAAAAAAAAAAAACGAAGGAAACCATCGCCTTCTCACCGGAGAAGGCAACCCACTAGGCTGCCTTCTCACCGAGAAGGCACCGGAGAAGGCGAGATTTCTTTCTTTCTTTTTTCTTTTTTCTTTTTTCTTTTTGCTTTTTTTTTTTTTTAATTTTGAATTAATTAATTATTATTTAAATCTAATCAATGTGATTTAATTAAGGTGGTGCAAATAGAATTTTGATCATTCATTAGGCTATTTGCACCACCTATGTATTTATTATAAGTTTTTAACTTTTTATATTTTCAATGTACTTTTTATCCCATTTTGGTCAAAGGGGTGCAAATAGCAACACCCTTGGCTATTTACACCACCTATTAATTAATAAAAGTTTTCACTTTTTTACACTTTTAAGATATTTTATACCCACTTTTGATCAAAGGGTGGTGCAAATAATAACACCATTTACTATTTCCAGTTTCGACACTATAAAATGTTAGGAATTGGAAAAGGATTGAGCAGAACCTTTTTATTGATCTGAAGAAATCAATAATGCATGTGAGAAAGACACCACATAGTGATGGGTGGCTAGATCAGAGTTGCCTGCATATATATACCATCCCCCACTCCCATCCCGTGAAAATTTTTTGGAAGTTATTTGCATGAACGTAACCCAGCACGCTGGATTAGTCTTCCGTGTTGGTGAAATTATAGTTTTTTTTTTCAAAAAATAAAAAATTATACTTCGTACTTATCAAAATTGTATTATATATTTATATATTTATATATTTTACTTTTTTTTTTCTTGCATGTCTTATCTTTATTAAAATTAGTATCTTCACATGTGTATTGTACGAAATGAATTTGTATGATTTATCTTTTTTATTCGTAGTTCAAGTTAATCACGAGTGGTCTTTTAACTTTCAAAATTTACCCAATCGAGATCTTCTTGGAAGGACTATGGTGGTTAAAATTTTATAGTTGAAGGGTACTATGGTTAACTTGGACCGATAACAATTTGAAGTCAAAAGATCACATGTGATCAATTATAAAGTTTAAGACTTAAATGTGACAAAACAAAACTCCATAGGATATTGACTTCTTTTGTCTAATTGTCTAATTGTTCGAGGGTGGTTTAAAGCCTAATTAGTTTTGATTTATAGTTAATATTTAATCTTTGGTAGCAAAGTATGACAACTAATTAACACAATATAGACTTTCAGGCATCATCTAATCCAAACACCCCATAGTATTTAATAATTGATGAAATTTTTGGTGTTGAAATCGCTAGAGCGATGAAATAAGAGAAAAGAAAAGAAAAAAAAAAAAGATATGAATTAGGTCAATTAAAAACTATAGACTAACTAATGTTTTCAATTTGACAATGACTTTGTGGTCTAGTGACATTAAGTGATTCTCCAAATGGGAAGTCATGAGTTTGAGTTTTAGTTGGGGCAGTATTGACTCTTTGTGCCTCGGTAGGTTGAAAAGTATTTATGAACAGATACTATATTGAAATAACAGAGTGAATAGTGTTGAGCATATAATATATATATATATATATATATATATATATATATATATATATATATATAAACATAAATGTTTATGTTAGAGCTATGTCACGAGTTTGAATTTTTACATCACTCGATTAAAAAAAACAAAAAAAAAAAAAAAACAAACAAACAAACTACAGTCTACATGTTGCTTGGAGCCTATAAAAAATAATCGACCCACACACGTGAGGGGACGTGTTGAGCATATAATATATATAAACATAAATGTGCAATCCAACTATCAGCGTAGCTGTTTAGTTGAAATGAAGCACATGCTTCAATTAGTAGTAGTAAAAAAAGAACTAATGTTTTCAATTTTAGTTTGAGCGTTTAATTTCAACTTCATTGCAATTACATTGCATTTAATGATTAACTTAGATCTTGTAATTAATAAGAATAAATCAATAATCTAGGTTCAATTCATTGTTATTAATTATATAATTATAGGTATGTAATTACTATATTATTAGTGAATTATAATATATAATACGAGAATGTTATTACACATTCAAATCCTTTTTATATACATTGGAATTCAATGCATTGAAGCATAATGTGTCAATTCGAATTTCTTTATTTAGATGACATATCATGTGATATGAAACTTTTAATGGTAACCATAGAACAATTTCCATTTCTATTCGTGTAACTAAAAATATCATATTAATGATGTAATTATTTTTTTAGGTGTGTATCTAAAGATTTCACGACACAACGCCTAATTCTATTGCTGAATTATAGACACCTCTTATGGGTGGGATAGCGTGCTCTTGGAGATTTAAGACTGTTTCATACCCAAATTCAATTATTAAACCCTTGACCTTTGATTAAATATGGATGAGTCCCTAATGATGCAATTGTGCTACTATGCTAATTAAGTTTATATATTTTACATACATTTTATGTAGTGAGTTAAATTATAATTTATTAGTATGTCGATTTCCATAATTACCTATGTAATGGTAGACCATCAATAGCTCACTATTGCAATTGCAGAACATAAAAATGTAAATGTAGGTACATATGTGTCGTCTATCCATTTCTATTTTCAATTGCAACGCACAGAATATAAAATATATATTCCATTCTTATTTATAATTCATGGATTAAATCAAAATTTTCTTTTTCGTTTATTTTCTTTGATATTATTAATTATTGTTAAATTTGATTTTGTGTTTTTTGAACACTATTGACTATTGATTTTGGGTATTTAATGATACTATTAATGTAATTTTTAAATATATAAATTTTAAATAATTTTTAAATATATTATACATTTTTAATATGCTAAAAATATTATTATTTGTGTATTAAATGTATATTATTTGTGTGGACCATAATAATTGGATAGGGCGAGCATGGATTATTAGAGAAAAAGTGAAATGAAAGTAGCATTAGCCGACCGTTAGGTACTGTAGAATTACAATTAAAACATAAAAGTAGCTGGGCTGATGTATAACTTTGAGCGTGGATTATTATAATGGTTAGTTCTTTATAAATTATAATAATGAAGGATATTATTAGTGTTGCTTATGTATAACTTTGAAGAGTACACATATAACATAGTGGTGAACATAGTGTGATTATATATATAATTAGGTTCAAATGCGGTTGTGCGGTGAGAGGAGAAAGATTGATTGTGCTTAATCAATATTCGGAATTAACAAAATTTAAAAAAAAATATGATGGTAATTTAGTAATTTTTGTATCTATGTCAAATTTAAGGTGTGTGATTTTTGTGTTTAAGGTGCGTGAGTTTTGTGCTTAAGGTACGTGGGTTTTGTGCTTAAGGTGCGTGAGTTTTGTGCTTATGGTGCGTGGGTTGTGTACTTAATGTCAGTAGTTGTTGAAACTTAAAGTATGTGAGTTTTGTGCTTAAGGTGAGTAGGTTTTGTGCTTAAGGTGCATGGTTTTGTGCTTAAGTTTGCATGAGTTTTGTATTTAAGGCGTGTGAGTTTTGTGCTTAATGTGAGTACTTGTTAAAACTTAAGGCGCATGGGTTTTCTTCTTAATGTGCGTGATTTGTATGCTTAAGGTGTGTCAGCTGTGTGAAACTTAAGGTGAACCATTTTAAAACCTTAGGTGTGTGGTTTGTATTCTTAAGGTGCTTTGTTGTGTGCTTAAGGTGCGTGGTTTGTTTTCTTAAGGTGTTTTATTTGTGTGCTTAATATGTGTGGTTTATGTACTTAAGGTGCGTCATTTTATGGTCCGTTTGGAAAGCAGGAAAATGACTTCTGGAAAATGTTTTCTGGAAAATGAGTCATTTTCCGGAAAACATTTTCCTTTCCAGTGTTTGGTTGCATTATGGAAAACTGTTTTTCTGTGTTTGGTTCATTTTCTGGAAAATGAGTAGAATTGTATAATTAAACATTTTAATTATTTTATTTAGAATATTACAACATGTATAATAATATATAATAATATAATATTAATTTTAAATATAATAAAAAATAGCTAAGTTTTTCAAAAAAAAAAAAAACTAATAATATATCAAAAATATTAAGGTGGTGGTGGTGGTGGTGTAGTGGTAGTGGTGTTATTCGTTATATAATAATAATAATAATAATAATAATAATAATAATAATAATAATAATAATAATAATAATAATAATAATAATAATTGGTGGTGGTATGACGGTGGTGGTGTGGTGGCGGTGGTATGGTGGTGGTAGCGACGGTGGTGGTTGCGGTGGTATGGTCGTGGAGGTGGCGGCGGCGGTGGTGTGATGGTGGTGGCGGTGGTTGCGGTGGTATGGTGGTGGCAGCGGCGACGGTGGTTGCGGTAGTATGCTGGTGGTGGCGGCGACGGCGGTAGTGGTGTTTGTGTGCTGGTGGTGGTAGTATGACGGTGGTGGCAGTGGTCGTGTGGTTGCGGTGGTGGTGGCGGTGACGGTGGTTGCGGTGGTATGATGGTGGTGGTGGCGACGGTGGTTGCAGTGGTATGGTGGTGGTGGTGGTGGCGGCGGCGGTGGCGGTGTGGTGGCGGTGGTGGTGGCGGTGGCGGTGGTATGGTGGTAGTGGTGGCGGCGATGGTGGTTGTGGTGGTATGGTGGTGGTGGCGGTGGTAGCGGCGACAGTGGTTGTAGTGGTATGGTGGTGGTGGTGGTGGTGGCGGCGACGGCGGTTGCGGTAGTATGGTGGCGGTGGTTGCGGTGGTATGGTGGTGGCGGTGGTATGGTGGTAGTGGTGGCGGCGACGGTGGTTGCGGTGGTATGGTGGTGGTGGTGGCGACGGCGATGGTGTGAAGGTGGTGGTGTGGTGGTGGTGTGGTGGCGGTGGTATGTGGTGGTGGTGGTGGTGGTATGGTGGTGGTGGTGGTGGTGGTAGTGGTTGCGGTGTTGGTGGTGGTTGTGGTGGTGGTGTGATGGTGGCGGGGGTATAGTGGTGGTGGCGGCGGCAATAGTGGTGGTGATGGTGGTATGGTGTTGATGATGTTGGTGGTGGTGTGATGTTGGTGTAAAAGTTGGAAAATGACTTCCCCCAAAAAAAGGGGAAGTCATTTTCCTCCAAAACAAGCCTATTTTCCAAAGTCAACGGAAAATGATTTCCGTTGACTTGATTTTCCAGGCACATCCAAACACTGGAAACTTGGAAAATGATTTCCAGAACTCATTTTCCAGGTTTCCAAACACACCCTTAATGCTTAAAGTGTGTTCTTCACACAACCACACGGGAACCCTTCCCCGCACCTGAACCTAGGGAGGGATCCAGAAAATAATGTGAGTGGGGGCGTACTTAAAATGACTTTAGAATTGTCAATGACAAAATATCGAAACACCTAGAATATAGTTCAAATACACTATAAATTATAATACAAGTTTTGTAATAGACTAAAAGATAATTAGGGGCGCAACCAAAACTATACTTGGGTAAGGTGAACTTTTAATACACTTTGAAATGTTATAAAAATATTTATGACAAAATATAAAACATAATCAATTACATAAAATATATAGTTTGAATAGAAAAGACATTATATTCATAAATACTTTAATTTTATTTTTCTTTTAATTAGATCAATTTTAATTTTTTCTAAACTAATTTGAATACAATGAAGTATACTATAAACTTGTGGACTACATTAACTAAATGATTCACAAAAAACGTAGACTTAAAAAAGGGTGTTGCTATTTGTACCACCCTTTTAGTCAAATGTAGGTATAAATTACATTGGAATTGTAAAAATGACAAAAAAAATCAATAATCTTATAGATGGCGTAAATAGCCATAAGGGTGTTTATATTGTTATTTACACTACCCTGGTCAAATACGATTAACGAGATTGTAATAATAATTTTTTAATTAAAATTTTTATTAATTAAAACATTAAAAAAAAAAAAAAAAAAAAAAAAACCCTCGCCTTCTCGCCGGGCTGCCTTCTAACAGGCGAAGTCGAGGTTTTTTTTTTTTTTTTTTTTTTTTTTTTTTTTTTTTTAATATTTTGATTTTTAAATAAAAATAAAAAATAACTATTAATGTTTAACTAACATAAATGAAGGTGGTGCAAATAGTAATGTTTTATTTACACCGCCTATTAATAGCTTTATAGGTGGTGCAAATTGCAATTAATTTTGAATCGTTAAAAATTGTAAAAACGCATTAACATCATAATAAAATATAAAAAGAAATTTCATTCTATTTCAATCCAATATAACATTCTCATGAGTACAATTGGAGAGTACATGCTCATTGTTACTATTGATCCGATTCACATATGGAATAATTCATGCATATGCATGCACAATCATATTTAAAATAAGCCTATTGTGGAGTAATAGTAGGCATTGGATAAAAATGTAGATTATTAAAAATATTTACAAACATATAAGGGTCATTTACTAATTGAATAATTTCTATAATTTTTGAAAAATTGAAAAATTTAATAATATAAAATATTAAACATGTTTATTAACACAACTTTTTCATTTTTAATCATGAACTCTACATCAAATTTTAAATTTTGAATTGAGCTCAATATATTATTGGTTTGAATGTTTTTAGTTATGTTATATCGTAATACAAGTTTGATCCGAATACCGGACATTCAAATTTTACATATATTAGACTTCAAATAAATACTACACACACATTTTATTCAAATAAATATACCCAAAAATATTTCAAATATTAGCTCAAATTTTTTTTTAATATTATCTAAACTAAATTTTAAGTGAACTTAATAAGATATTGGTTTAGATATATTTTTGATTATGTTATACATAGATATAAAATTTGTTCGGATATCAAATGTAAAAAATCTCACATATATTAGATTTAAAAATTAAAATTATATTTATTTCAATTAAATCAAGCATATCCAACAATATTTTAAATATATAAAGTAAAAGTCACTCAAAATTACATTTATGTTAATTTTATAACATTAACATAAAAAATTAAATTTGAAAATATGAGTGTTAGTAAACAAGTTTTTTAGATAGAAAACAGAGAATGAAGTCTATTTGAACCTCATTTTAAATCATACATCAATTCCACCATGTATAAACATTCTTGAATAACTGACGATCAAATCCAACCTAGTCTTAAATCACATAAGTCAAAAGGATTCAATAATGAACAATCTTGAAATAATATTAGATTCTATTACACAACAACATAATAATAATAATAATAATAATAATAATAATAATAATAATAATAATAATAATAATAATAATAATAATAATAATAAATAATAATAATAATAATAATAATAATAATAATAATAATAATAATAATAATAATAATAATAATAATAATAATAATAATAATAATAATAATAATAATAATATAATAATAATAATAATAATAATAATAATAATAATAATAATAATAATAATAATAATAATAATAATAATAATAATAATAATAATAATAATAATAATAATAATAATAATAATAATAATAATAATAATAATAATAATAATAATAATAATAATAATAATAATAATAATAATAATAATAATAATAATAATAATAATAATAAATAATAATAATAATAATAATAATAATAATAATAATAATAATAATAATAATAATAATAATAATAATAATAATAATAATAATAATAATAATAATAATAATAATAATAATAATAATAATAATAATAATAATAATAATAATAATAATAAATAATAATAATAATAATAATAATAATAATAATAATAATAATAATAATAATAATAATAATAATAATAATAATAATAATAATAATAATAATAATAATAATAATAATAATAATAATAATAATAATAATAATAATAATAATAATAATAATATAATAATAATAATAATAATAATAATAATAATAATAATAATAATAATAATAATAATAATAATAATAATAATAATAATAATAATAATAATAATAATAATAATAATAATAATAATAATAATAATAATAATAATAATAAATAATAATAATAATAATAATAATAAATAATAATAATAATAATAATAATAATAATAATAATAATAATAATAATAATAATAATAATAATAATAATAATAATAATAATAATAATAATAATAATAAATGATAAAAGAACTTTGTGTTTTAAGATCTCAATTTGATATTAACCTTTAAAATTACATTTTACCAGGTTGGTGTAAATAGCTATATTTATACCTTTATTATTATTTATACCACTTATTTAATTATTGAAAAGTTTCACCTTTTTACAATTTTAAAGTTATTCACATCCACTTTTTACTAGAGGGTGATACAAATAGCAACACCATTTTTATATCACATCCAAGGTTCAACCAAATGTGCAACTGCATCCTTCAGTGATTATTACATATACACATATATACCAGCTGCCTTCATTGCCCCCATTATAGATCTACACGTGTATATATATATATATATATATATATATATATATATATATATATATATATATATATATATATATATATATATGGTCTTTACAATTTTTACTAACAAGTTAATTAATCTTGTTGGAAGTAAATTTATAAAACATTAAAGCAATATGATACTTTATTTACTCTTCCACCTTTCATATGTCAGCATATGACATGTCTAGAGATAGATGTGAATGAAAATTTTATACTTTATATATATATATATATATATATATATATATATATATATATATATATATATATATATATATATATATATGGTCTTTACAATTTTTACTAACAAGTTAATTAATCTTGTTGGAAGTAAATTTATAAAACATTAAAGCAATATGATACTTTATTTACTCTTCCATCTTTCATATGCCAGCATATGACATGTCTAGAGATAGATGTGAATGAAAATTTTATACTTTTTACTAATAAGTGATTTTTGTTGAAAGTAAATTTATAAAGCATTAAAGCAATATGATAATTTATTTACTCATCCACCTTCCACATGCCAGCATATGACATGTCTAGAGATGGGAAGAATGACGACATGTCTAGAGATAGATGTGAATGAAAAATGTTTAGTGGGTGATGTGATGTTAGTGTGTGGAAATTAAGTAAAGAATTTTACTACTCATTTTACATGCCTTATTTAATTTATTGTTCATTATTCAAAACAATTATTTCTTCTTTATTTATTTTATTTAGTATTTTTTTTTAAATATTTTTAAATTTTAATTTTTTTTTTGTGTTAACAGTACTGTATTTTCTAAATATATAAATTTTGTATCATAATAATAAACTTAATATTATAAAAAATTAAATTAAAAATAACTTCAATCAACAATCGTTAATAAATTAGGTTACCATACTAGTATTTGATTTACTTTTAATAATTAAAACTTGACTACTTTACAAATTTTGTAATCGTAGTTAGGATGATTTGCACCAAAAGAACTTCAGTCTATGTCAAATTAGGAATAAGTAATAAAGAAAATAGACATCTTGGAAAAGAAGTTTGTTCAAATAAAATAAATTGGCAATTAATGTTATTTGTGGTCTACCAAATTCTCTCTTTTATTGCAAAACAAGAGCAAATATGCAATATAATATAATCTATTGCGGAGTATTAAAGAAAATAATAATTAACCACTAAAGAATTTATACACCTTCAAATAGGTCATTTAGTCATTGTTAGGCTTTTTTTTTTTTTTTTTTTTTTTTTTTTTTTTTCTTTTTTTTTATAGTATTATTGACCTCGTTACATGTGATCACTGCACATGCCATTTCCCGTGCGGAAATACAGTTTGTGCACTTGAAGGCTTAAAACCATGCACTTGAAAATAAAAAATGTGCACTTGAAGGCAAAAGAGTTGCATTCGAAAGCAAATAAATGTGCAATTGATGCAATTTATGGTGCCAAAAAGGGAGGTTATTCAACTTAAGTGTTATTAAATCAATTACTCATACAAATCGCTTGTAAATCTCACAAATTTCATTAGATATTTAGTTATATGTTATTCAAAAGAATACACAAGATATAACAAATACTGCCTAGAAGTTGTGCACTTCAAGGCATAAAACTGCGCACTTTAAGGCAAAAGTGTTCACTTGAATGTTAAGTTTTTTTTTTTTTTTACACAATAGTAAGGCACACATACACTTTTCGGCATTAAATTGAACACTTGAAAGCATAAAGAGGATCACTAGAAGACAAGGGAGAAAAAAAAAAGACACTAAAAGGGAAAATTCGAATGAAATTAATTATGCACTGTTTGAAAGGAAAACATATATGCATTTTAAGGCTACAAAACGAGCACTTGAAGGCCAAAAGGTTTGCACTCAAAGGCCCAAAGATGTGCACTCAAAATAGAAACTAAGTATTGAAATAAAAGTGATGCACTCGAAGAAGAAAAAGTATGCACTTAAAGAAGGGAAAATGTGCACTCGAAGAAGGACAAATGTGCGCTCCGAAACAAAACACTAGCGGACTTATTTACTAAAAATTACAAATAGGCCACCACGCGTTGTTTAATTAAAATTCAATTTGGGCTATTGATTTGGATTGCATCTATGACTATTTGTCAGCATTTTTTACCTAATGAGGCTACTCAAAGAAGGACAAATGTGCACTCCGAAACAAAACACTAGCTGACTTATTTACTAAAAATTCCAAATAGGCCACCACGCGTTGTTTAATTAAAATTCAATTTGGGCTATTGATTTGGATTGCATCTATGGCTATTTGTCAGCATTTTTTACCTAATGAGGCTACTCAAAGAAGGACAAATGTGCACTCCGAAACAAAACACTAGCTGACTTATTTACTCAAAATTACAAATAGGCCACCACACATTTCTTAATTAAAATCCAATTTGAGCTATTGATTTGGATTGCATCTATGACTGTTTGTCAGCATTTTTTTTTACCTAATGAAGCTTTTTTATTAGATCTTTATTCTGTGTTTATATATACTTTCTCAACTTACTAAAGCTCAATGAGTCAATATTGCCCCCATTGAGGCTCAAACCAATGACCTCCCATTTGGGAGAATTACTTCATACGTCTTGACTACAAGGTCTTTGGCACTCATTAGTCTTTAATTTGTAAGATAATTTTACTTGCCTCTCTGTCACTTTCTCTACCTTCATTATTACATTGGTCTAATGGTAAGAAAGGTTGGTGTGTAATTATAATTACATATGAATATGTTGAGTGCAATTGAAAAATACTTTATTCTGAAAGTATATAGTTCTTGAGAACAATCATATTAAATAATTGCTTAGTCTCGTTCTTTAAAATTGGATTTGATTTGTCAATACTCATAATACAATATGTATTTAAATTTTTGTAATATACTTGATGATTAATGCTGTTTTTTTTTTTTTTTAAATGTTGTGAAGTTGGATAAACTTAGCACTTATGTACTAATGGTCTGAATTCGAATCAAACTTTGAGAACCCTATTCGACTAACTAGACTGAGATAGTTTTGACAAAATTGAATTTGTGACTTTCATGTACAAAAATAATGTTTTTTCTTATCCGAATTGGTACACTTTCGGGTCCTAATTTGGTTTGCTTAATCAAATAATAAGAATTCCTTTTTGTATCTTAGTGCTAAGATTTCTTCCATTCATCGATCTTATATGTTATTGTGAAAATCTGAACTCACAAATAAGACATATCATATAATAAAAAATTCACGTAATAATTAAATACTCTATAGGATAAAAGTGTTTAATAAAATAATAACACACACAAAAAAAAAAAAAAAAAAACTAGTAATATAATTATGCTTCCAATTTTATTATTAAAAAATGCAGTCATTGTTTTTCTTCAATTTCACCTTTCTTATCACTGATTCGCATGATGAACCCATTGGAGCCCAGCAAGCCAAGCAGCTTGTTTATGCGTTGGATTAATTTGTTTCTATAAATGCACAAAAAATTAAATGCTTCTGGATGTTTAATCAATGGAAGTTTTTAAGGATGGAGACAATGATCTTAAAAATAAAAAAAATAAAAAAAATAAAAAAAAGATGGAGACAATAATGATGATAGAGTGGTCCATTCTGGAGGGTAAATGATGAGGGAGTAGAATTTTTAGAGTTTATGTAGTAGAACTCTTTATGAATGTTTGATCTATTCAAATCTATGGATAGGTTTTTGAGTTTTGATAAAAGTTGATAGTGGTCCATTGAATTGAAGGTAAGGAATCTTGAGTTGTAGAAAATAAATAGTTTTTTTTAAGGTTGTAGAAAATAAATATAATATAACTAATGAAATTATATATCTTTTTAAATGCTTTGTATTTAGTCGGGTTAATTATTTGACTAAAGTTTATGTTAAATTTTATATTATATACTTTTTAATACATTTTAACATATTCATAATATATGTTTATCAATTATGTCAACTCTAATTGGGATGAGGTTCGAACCTAAGACCTTTATTATATAAATTAATGAATATGTTAAGAATAATAAATAGTTAACGGAATATTTTGTTACTGAAGTTTATACTAATGGAATTTTGGGTTATTTAAGGAAAGAAAATAATATAATAGAGGGTAAAAAAGGAATATCATAAAAAAATACAAAAATCAAAATAATATGAACCATTCATTTTAAGAAACAACTAGTACCGATATTTTTTTGTTCCAATTAAGGGCCTAACATTGTTGGCTCTTATTAGATTTGTAGATTTGTAGACTAGGGCAAACGTGCAATATAATACAATCTATTATTAAAAAAATATTCCCTGTCCCATTTTATTTGTCATACTTACTATTCATTGATCAAATCAACTCTCTATTTTTTGTTTATTTTATTTAGTACGTATTTTTACTTATTTTTAAATTTATTCTCTGTACCGCCAAAATGGCGGTTGGTGCTTTCTTTAATTTGGGGAAGGTAGACCTAATAAACTTAGGGTTGTATATTTTTGGTGTTATGTGATATGTGGTGCAAATTGTGGAGTGTGAGAGAGAAAAGGAAACAGAAATCAGAAATGAGTCAATGTTGCATGCCCTCATCCACTCACTACTTCTCTCTCACCCCTTTTGGGAGGGAAAATAATGTATTATGTGTACTGAAAATTAATTTAATTATTTTTGTTTGGAATTTAAACCCAAATTTTGTAGGACAAGCTCCTCTTAATAAACCACTTTTATTGATAGGTTTTTCAAGTGTTTTTGTCAAGTTTTGACTTAGGTGGATAAAAAATGAGAGAGGAGAAAAAAAAAAGTTGGAATTGTATACTATTTTGTGTTTTTGTAAGAATTGAAAAAAAAAACAAATTGAAAAGTTACACGTCGGAGTGAATTGGGTAGCCATCCAATGAGTGCATTAGTTAGCAACCACCTTGAATTTTTATATTTCTCTCCCTTTGACTACAACTTTTCTAACAAAAACTTTTTTTTTTTTTTTTTAAATCAAAACAATGAATTTGCTCTTGTAGATAGCATTTTCTCAACCATTCACTATACTCAAAGCGAAAAGATGAATCATTCTTAAAGGATTAGTATGTATTGATATCTTATGTGCGCATAAAAATTAGGGTTTGATTAGTTACATGATTGTGTGACTCAAGATTTACTTCTGTGGTGATTCTAAGAATGGGTGGTGTGCTTAGAATTATATTTTAAAATAATAAGAAAATAGCTAGTAAAGAAAATGAGCATTGAAAATTAGTTATTTTTACTAAGGAATAGTAATTAAAATGAGAGTAAATATCCAAAATGGTCCCTCGACTATAGTTAAATTCACAAATTGGTTCTCAACTTTCAATTTCAAACAATTAAGTCCTTAACTTTGTAATTTTAACACAATTTGGTCCTCTGTCTATTTGACTATTTGTTGACTGTGATTTTTGAAGATATATATGTAATTTCATGGTCCATCGTTAGTTTTTTAAGGTTCTGGTTGCATTTCCAGACCACACAGTTACATTTGAATCCATTGCCGAAAGCAATCTACCAAATCCGGTCGCCTTTCTTCATCCTCCCTTTGGATTCAATGTAGTTGAGTTCGTACCAAAGCGAAGAAGACGACGTGTTTCCGAACTAGTGCAACGTCATCCTGGAGGCCTCCACGTGCTCCGACGAGAGCTGAAGGTTCTTCTGGAGATCGTCGATCACGATCAAGTAGATGGAGGACCAAATTGTGCCAAAATTACAAAGTTAAGGACTTAATTGGTTGAAATTGAAAGTCGATGACCAATTTGTGAATTTAGCTATAGTCGAGAGACCATTTTGAGTATTTACTCTTAAAATGATAAGTAAAATGGACAAAGGAAATATTTTGCCAATAAATTTTAGAGTAATGCTATATACCCATCCTAAAAACTTTCCTCCCAATTTTCCCTCCTATCACATCATTTAATTGAATTATTTAGTAATTTTTAATCCTACCTATCTATGGACAAACAAATTTTAAGGTGTCTTGACGTATGTCTCCTTATATAGGGAGCCTAAAGCTCCAATGTCATTTTTTCTACCGATGTAAAACAAAAAATAAAATAAAATAAAATAAAAAAAGTGGTAAAACTAAACAGGAGCCGCATGGATCCCGTAATTTTAAAAAAAAATAAATTCTTTTATAATAATAATAATAATAATAATAATAATAATAATAATAATAATAATAATTATTATTATTATTATTATTATTATTATTATTACTATTATTATTATTATTATTATTATTATTATTATTATTTATGACCTATATTAATCAGTCATTTTTTATATTGTAAATATTATATATTCATAGTGGTAAAAGAATGACATTGACTTGTTTAGGTAACTAAAGCTGATATTGACATATAGCCTAAAAGTAAATGTACCTCATTATATCATTATGAATATCTACCCAATTTATTAAAGATTTGAAAGAATAGAAAGAACAATGACATTTAACAAATTCTTATCTCTAACCTTCTACATCTATAATGTTAGGAATATAGCGGAATAATGCGGAAGCGAAGAATCGAAATATTGAGAATTATAGAAGTATAATAATAGGGAAAATATAATAAATGACGAAATAATAAAAATACTAAATTGGGAGAATATAGAAATATATATATTAATCTCAAAAGAGAGAATTGAAACAATAATATATATATATTTGTCTACGTAAGGAAAGCTAAAGAATTAAGGATGGATAATGAATTGATAATTGATGCAAGAGGTACACAATACAAATGATATTAAAATCTATTTATAGATATCAAAGGACAGCAATTCACGGTAAGCATTTGAAGGAGAGCAATTCACGGTGAAGACATGCTTGAGTGGGGACACGTGCAAGCATTGCAATGTTGAAGAAGAAAATGTGGTCTGAAGTATTCAACCTGATGAACTTGAGCCACATATTTTAAACATTTTCTAACAATCTCCACCTTGGATCAAATTCATCTGTGAAAATTAACAATCGAAACAGCCGATTAAACTCAAGCACTGCTTGAACTTAGTGATATGTAGAGGCTTGGTGAGCATATCTGCTGGATTCTCCAATGTATGAATCTTCTGAACGACTATATCTCCCGCAGCTACAACATCTCGAATAAAATGATATCTGACATCAATGTGTTTGGTTTTGGCATGATAGGTATCATTCTTGGTGAGATGGATAGCACTTTGACTATCAGAGAACACAATAGTGTGACCTTGTGAAACACCAAGTTCCATAACCAAACCCCGTAGCCAAGTAGCTTCTTTGACACCTTCTGTTGCTGCAATATATTCCGCCTCAGTCGTAGATAACGCAGCAATAGACTGAAGCGTAGCTTTCCAACTGATAGCACAATTACAAAGAGTGAAAATATAACTGGAAAGCGACCGACGTCTGTCAAGATCACCACCATAATCAGAATCTACAAAGCCCACAATATCAGTAGATGTAGAAGAATTTCGATCAAAAACCAAGCCCAAAGGCGAAGTACCCTTTAGGTACCGTAGAATCCATTTAACGGCGTTCCAATGTTCCTTACCAGGGTTATGCATGTAACGACTCACAACACTTACAGCATGAGCCAAATCAGGTCTAGTGCATACCATAGCATACATAAGACTTCCAACAGCACTAGAGTAAGGAACTTTTGACATATAAGCCACATCAACATCAGACTTAGGGCATGAACCCGAGGATACCTTAAAATGTGCACCAAGTGGAGTAGACACAGGTTTACAATTGGACATATTGAATCGATCAAGAACCTTCTCAACATACTTTTTCTGGGATAGATAAAGTTTACCCGCTTGACGATCCCTGTGTATCTCCATGCCAAGAATCTTCTTTGCTGCACCGAGGTCTTTCATCTCAAACTCATTGCTTAGTTGAGACTTCAAGTCATCAACCAGAGACATATCAGGGGAAGCAATGAGCATATCATCAACATAAAGAAGCAAATAGACAAAAGACCCTTTAGAAAATTCTTTAAAATAGACACAACTATCATACTGGCTTCTTGAGAATCCTTGCCCCAACATACACGCATCAAACCGCTTATACCACTGCCTTGGAGCTTGCTTTAACCCATAAAGAGATTTTTGTAGACGGCAGACACAATGTTCCTTCCCAGGAACTTCAAATCCCTCAGGTTGGTACATGTAAAGTTCTTCATCAAGCTCTCCATGTAGGAAAGCAGTCTTTACATCAAGTTGCTCCAACTCCAAATCAAAAAGAGCAACAAAAGCAAGTAGAACACGTATAGAAGTATGACGAACAACTGGAGAAAAGATTACGTTAAAGTCAATACCTTCACGTTGATCAAAACCTCGAACAACTAACCGTGCCTTCCACCGTGCTTTCTCAACCCCAGGAATGCCTTCTTTCTTTTTGTAAATCCACTTACAGCTCAATGGGCGTTTACCTTTCAGCAAATCTACCAGCTCCCAAGTCTCATTCTTATGGAGACTTTCCATCTCTTCTTGCATAGCAACCAACCACTTGGACGAGTTGGCACAGGAAATAGCCTCAGAATAGCAGGATGGATCACCATCAACCTCCTGTGCAACTGAAAGCGCATAAGCAACCAAGTGGGTTTCATCGTCACTAGCGTACCTAGCAGGTTTTTTAATTGTCCTCCTAGGCCGATCTTGGGCAATAGAGTACTCTCGCTGTGGCTCGACGAGAGGTGCGGTACTTGTAGATGCATCATCTTTAGTATTACCATTAGTGGTAGTAATACTATCATTAGGCCTGAACTCAAACTCCACCTTATCACCAGTACTCTGCGTCTCACCTGTACTGGAATCTTTTTCAGAAGAAAGTAGTGCATTTTCGTCAAAAGTGATATCTCGACTCAGAATGATTTTCTGAGAATTAGGAGACCATAGACGATACCCTTTTGACTCAGAGGCATAACCAAAGAAAATGCATTTGACAGCTCTCGGGTTTAATTTACCCGTACTGGAATGAGCATAAGCAGGACATCCAAAAACTCTTAAGATAGAGTAGTCAACAGGATTACCTGACCAAACTTCCTCTGGAATTTTGAAATCAAGGGATGAATGTGGAGATCTATTCACCAAATAGCAAGCAGTAGAAACGGCCTCGGCCCAAAAATCACGCCGTTTCCATAACCCAGCATTAGAGAGCATACAACGAGCTCTTTCCAATAATGTCCTGTTTAGACGTTCGGCAACACCATTTTGCTGGGGTTTACCAGGCAAGGTCTTGTGCCTGGCGATTCCATTTGCCGCACAGAAGTCATTGAAATCTGACTCACAGAATTCCAAGCCATTGTCTGTCCTGAGCTTCTTGACCTTTTTCCCTGTCTGAGTCTCAACAAGTATTTTCCATTTTTTGAAAATAGGAAATGCTTGATTTTTTTGTTTCAGGAAATAGACCCAGACTTTACGAGAAAAGTCATCAATAATAGACATAAAATATCTACAGCCTCCCATAGACTGGAATTTAGTCGGTCCCCATAAATCGGAATGTATATATTCCAGTACATCTTTGGTACGGTGTGTAGCAGTAGAGAAACTAACCCTCTTTTGTTTCCCAAAAACACAATGCTCACAAAATTGTAATTTACCCGTACCTGAATCACCAAGGAGACCTTTCTTGCTCAGGAGATGCATGCCTTTCTCACTCATATGCCCCAGACGCATATGCCATAATTGAGTGAGATCCGCATCAGACATCGATGAGGATACCGCTACTGAACCTGTCACAGTACTGCCATGCAAGACGTACAAGCTTCCGGAACGAGAAGCTTTCATGAGAACAAGAGAGCCTTTTATGACTTTCAGAACTCCACCTTCAGCTATGTACTTGCACCCCAGAGATTCCAAGGTGCCCAAGGATATCAGATTGCGTTTCAAATCAGGAATATACCGAACATTGGTAAGAGCCCTGACAACATTATCATGAGTTTTAATCTGAACACTTCCAATTCCACTAACCTTGCATTGGGTATCATTACCCATCAAGACAACTCCACCATCAACTGGTTCCAGAGAGACGAACCAGTCTTTGTGAGGACACATGTGGAACGTACAACCAGAGTCCAAAATCCACTCAGTCTTGCTCCGTTTGTCACCGGAGCTAACAGATAACATAACATCGCCTTCTGAATCACTTTCAACAACACTAGCTTCAGCAGACTTCTTTTCTCTCTCTTGCTTGTTTTTCAACTTGAAGCATTCAGTCACATCGTGACCCTGCTTCTTGCAGTACTTACAGGATTTGTTGGACTTACGTCCTTTGGACTTGGATCTAGATTTTTTATTGCTACTCTCTGTTTCAAGTGAACGACCCCTTACAGTCAAGCCTTCACCTTTGTCCTCAGACTTAATTTCAGAGTCAAACTTTTCTTTGGACAATAGGTTTGACTTAACATTGTCAAAAGTAAGGGTATCACTACTATTACCATACAGCATAATTTCTTTGAAATGCTTGTACGATTTAGGGAGAGAGACAAGCAATAAAACAGCACGATCCTCATCTTCAATTACGACATCAATATTTTCCAAGTCCAATAAAATAGAATTAAATTCATCCAAGTGAGATTTAATCGAAGTACCTTCCGTCATACGGATTGTGTACAGACGCTCCTTCAGGCGTAGCTTGTTCGCCAGAGACTTGGCCATATAAAGCGACTCCAGCTCGGACCATAAATCTGACGTAGTCTTCTCACTTACCACTTCACGTAGAACCTCTTTAGACAGGCACAATTGAATAGTTGAACGTGCCTTGTCATCCAAATCTTCCCAATCTTCATCTGTCATTGCAGCCGGTTTCTTCTTCTTCCCAGCTAGGGCTTTCTTCAAACCGTTCTGGGTTAGAACGGCTTCCATCTGAACCTTCCAGATAGAGAAGCTAATTTTCCCGTCGAACTTCTCGATATCGAACTTAGTGACAGTCGACATCTTTGAATATAATTCTCAAATAAACTTGGCTCTGATACCACTTGTTAGGAATATAGCGGAATAATGCGGAAGCGAAGAATCGAAATATTGAGAATTATAGAAGTATAATAATAGGGAAAATATAATAAATGACGAAATAATAAAAATACTAAATTGGGAGAATATAGAAATATATATATTAATCTCAAAAGAGAGAATTGAAACAATAATATATATATATTTGTCTACGTAAGGAAAGCTAAAGAATTAAGGATGGATAATGAATTGATAATTGATGCAAGAGGTACACAATACAAATGATATTAAAATCTATTTATAGATATCAAAGGACAGCAATTCACGGTAAGCATTTGAAGGAGAGCAATTCACGGTGAAGACATGCTTGAGTGGGGACACGTGCAAGCATTGCAATGTTGAAGAAGAAAATGTGGTCTGAAGTATTCAACCTGATGAACTTGAGCCACATATTTTAAACATTTTCTAACATATAATATGATATATACAAGTCTTCATTAATTCTCCAAAAAAAAAAAAAGAGTCATAATTAATAGTAGAAAAAAGATTGAGAGAGGAGAGAGCTGCAGTGATAGGTGAGGTCACACTAGCTGTGTATAGTTTTGTAGATGTGCCCATAATTTAGTGTTCACCATTGAAAAACATTAATGCTCCAATAAATGAAGCTACATACTCCTTACCTCACTTTGATCTCCATCCCATATTAGTTTTACATTACGTCATGCTAGAGTCTATGATGTTAAGGAGGCTGAAGCGGTTAGCATCTCAGTTGGTTGAAGAATGCATGAATGGGTTCGGTTGATGTTGAAACCGACTCTCAACTTCTTTTTAAATCTATTTCTAGCTCTTCTTTTTATTATGATTTTGGCTTATTAGTGGATGATATTAAAGAATTGACATGCATGATTAACGATGTCAAATTTCGTTTTGTTACGCCATCTGTGTCAGGTTGCGGGGTTGGTTTGATATTGTTCATGTTTTTCTTGTAAACTGCATTGCTAATGATATAATGAATTAAGTTGTTGCTTTTAAAAAAAATATTATAATTGATTATAATAATTGTATTAATTAAATAACTTTACAATAATTGGTTTCTCGGTTGAGTTTATAACAATTAATTAGTAAGACTTATATCTCCTATGTTGTTTGTAGATTTTATACAAAAACATGATTTACCTAGCTAGTGTACACGTAGTAGCTAATGACGACGACGACGACGACGACGACAACGACGGCGACGACGACGACGAGGAGGAGGAGGAGGAGGAGGAGGAGGAGGATGATGATGATGATTAACTATAATAAAGCTATATAGTTTGGGAAGTAATTAATGTTATAATTAATGCCACAACATTTTTTATTATTAAAAAAAAAAGCAAGAAAAATAAAATAGCTATATATTATATAATCATATAAAAAAATGTACTTTTGAAAAATAAAATAGCTATAGATTATATAATCATATAAAAAATGTGTTCAATTAGAGTTTAAATTTACTCATACAAAATTTGAAATTTTCTTTTCAAATGTAATTATCTTAGTTATTATTCGTATTGTGAAAATTATAATATAGATGAAATACAATTAAGAATAAATCAATGTAATTATGTAAATTCTCTCTATAAGTTTATTTGAATATGCACATAATTAGAGATTATATTAACCATACAAAATTTTAATTTTAATTGTAATTTTGCATTCTATAAAAATAATAAATACTTGACCAATGGAAGCTCCAAAATATTATTATATTAAACAATTTAAAATATTTTAATTTTTTTATTTTATATTTATATTTATAAAAACATAATATTTTCCCATCCATCGCGCGGGTGAATTACTAGTAATAATAATAATAATAATAATAATAATAATAATAATAATAATAATAATAATAATAATATGTGAGAGAGAGAGAAAGAGGTGATGAGTGATGATTCCGTGGTGGATATATATATACCGGGTCGGAGGTATATAGTCATTGCAGGGGGCATTTTCCCCCACCACCCCCCCCCCCCCCCCCTAAAAAAAATAAAATTACAAATAGTATATTGCCTTTTTTTTTTTTTTTTTTTGGCCTCCCTCACTAATGCATCTCCCCTCCAAACAAAAGTTTAAGCATTCAAAATCTCACCAAAATACCAAAGTATTTGCCCCCTCCAAACAAAGAAATGTTATGTTGTGAGCATGTGCCCACCTTATAAGGTGGGCACGATTCCATATTCATAATTTCTGTACCATAGAATCATAACTTCTATACTGTAGATGAGAAGGGAATTTCAAAATTGTATTACTGAAGATAGAAGTTACAATACTAAAAGAAATAGATAACGTAACCTGCTCCTATCTAATAGCCTAGTCTAAGTCAAACAGACTAGAACCACATAAAATAATAATCCTATTACAATAGAAATAACATAGGAATAATTAACATTACTAACACACCCCCTCAAGCTCAAGGTGGGTGTGAGATAACATTGAGCTTGCCTCGGAGAGCGGTGAAGCGCGGTCCCGATAGCGGTTTGGTGGGGATGTCTGCCAGTTGATCTTTAGTGGACACAAAATTGACAATAAATTCCCCGGAGGCGACTTTGTCACGTACAAAATGGTAGTCGATCTCAACGAGACAGACAAATTTGGCACATGTAACACATTTGACATACGTAACAATTTTGACTTAGAAGGAATAGATGTGGACCCAACATGCGAAATATTTAAACCCGTACCATTACCGACTCGGAGCACGTCCCCACCATTGTAGTCCACGGATTACGACATCATGGAGGCGTCCGGCGTAGCATGAGCCGATGCCCCCGTGTCCGGGAACCAACCGCCGGTCGACGCCACCTCATCGCCGGAGGCCACAACATTCGCTGAGTGTGCATTCGTGGGTGGCTGCGTGGTGTATCTTTTATAGCAATAGACTGCCTAGTGACCGTTCACCCGACAGATCAGACACCGGAGCTGCCCGCCACCACGGCCGCCACGGCCTCATCCGCCATGATTGCCGCGACCACGGCCCTGGTTGTTGGAGCCGTGTCGACCACTGGACGAGCCATCAGAGGACTGGTTCCTGCCGCGGCCTGCATACATCGCCGTTGGAGGACCGCCACCTGCAGTGCCTCCGACGATCGCCGTCAGGAGTTCATCGGAGTAGATGAACTCCCGTGCCTGTAAAAAATCAGCGAGTTGGGGAAGAGAGACCGGATTACTGTTCACTGTCAGAGAGGCTGCCATGGATCTAAACTCCGGCCGAGTCCTCTGAACACCCACAAGTTCTGCTCATCTAGCGATAGAGGACGGCCGGTGAGCGCTAGAGCTTCGACGAGGAGCTGCGCTTGGCCGATGTAGTCCACCGGTGAGGAGTTCCCTTGTCGTAGCGACTGGAACTGCCCAAGAAGATTGAGGCAGCGAGCGCGTGTACTGGACCCCAAGGCGGAAGTGGTGGAGTCCCAGACCTCCTTGGCCGTGTTCCGGCCAACCGCAAGGTGTAGCACCTCGTCGGACATGGAGGAGACGAGGAGCGACACGATGGATTGGTCCTGCTTCACCCATAATCTGTACTCCGGATTCAGGACTTGCCCGGTGGTTGCTACGCCGGATGCAAATTTATCGGAAGGGGAGGAGGTGATGGTCGCCGGTGGACATTCGATCTCGCCGTCGACGTACCCGAGTAACTCTTGACCCTTAAGAAACGGGAAAAGCTGTGTACGCCAAGGTAATTCCTGGAGGTTAATTTAATCGAATCAAAGTGGTGTGCCGATGAGAGGGGATTGGAAGAGGTGGCCGACGGTGGGGCATTGGTGGTGATAGTTCGTTCAGAAGAGTTAGTCGGCATTTTTGGGCGGTGGAGAAAAAACAGGACGATCTAACCCAAAGCTGAACTGATACCAGATGAGAAGGGAATTTCAAAATTGTATTACTGAAGATAGAAGTTACAATACTAAAAGAAATAGATAACGTAACCTGCTCCTATCTAATAGCCTAGTCTAAGTCAAACAGACTAGAACCACATAAAATAATAATCTTATTACAATAGAAATAACATAGGAATAATTAACATTACTAACACCATAATTTCTATATTGTAGATTTATAAAATTTATACTTTAGATTCATAATTTCTAAACCGTAAATTCATAATTTCTACATAGTAGATTCATAATTTCTATATTACAGATTCATAATATCTGTACTGTAGATTCATAATTTCTGTACTGTAAATTCATAATTTCTAAACTGTATAGTTATCAAATTATGAACATATAGTTCTCTGATTTGTGAAAACAGAGTTCAACAATTGGAATTTAAAGTATAAATTTTATGAATCTACAGTATAGAAATTATGAATCTACAATATAGAAATTATGAATCTATAATGTAGAAATTATGGATATGGAATCGTGCCCACCTTGCAAGGTGGTACATATGCACAACATAATTTTCCCCAAGCAAGCTTCCAAACTCCGAGTTAGTTTTCTGTTAGTGCGAGAACTCCTGTGGTCGATGGTGTTTTGAATAAATTTTTTAATTAAATTTTATAGACTTGTGTTTTGAGCTACTGCTTTCATAGTTTTGTAGTTATTTTTTCCTCTATCCTTTGATTTCAAAAATGAGTTTAATCAGTTTCAGACTCCCAGGCTCCGATTAGCCATTTGAATTTCATATTATTTTAACGGTACTAATTTGGCATATACTATGTTCTATTCATTCTTATGATTTGTAAAGATTACTTGCCATATTTGAAGGTTAAAGTGTACATACTTTAATTGACTTGCCAATTTGTAAAGAATTGCAAATTGAGTTTATGTTCTGTGGACACTGGACAATAGATTGCTATCTAGTTAGCTTTTTAATTTGTATAAATGAAATACATTGCAATGATACTTATTATAATAATAATAAAATATTATTTTGCTACCAATTTTCAAATTTTTACTACTTTAATCTCTGTCTATTTATACTTTTTTTTCTTTTTTGGTTAGTTTAATATATTGTAATTGGCCCCCGCGCCAACAAATCCTGGCTCCGTCCCTATATATATATATATATAGAGAGAGAGAGGAGCTGACGGAAGTAAGAAGAGATTAATACTAATATTAATACTAATATGCCTGTCTTTACCAGGATTTTGTATGCAACCCTTGCAATCAAACTAAAAAAGATATGTGCTTCAAAAGAGTGATCAAATTTCTTGTATACAATATTCTCAAATTGTTAAAATCTATAGAAGTTGCTCTTTTAGTATATAATGTCATATGGGTCCTTCGAATATCACTACTAGAAATTATAAAATTTACGATCACTTGAAAGTGATTTTAAATCAAGTTAAAAGTAAAAAATGGTCGGAAATAGCAACAAAGGTTTTTTCGGATACCAAAAGTGGTCGAAACAAGACTTTCGAATATAATGATTTTATCTCCTAAATTTTCAAATTGATCACTCGTGGTCATTGGACTTTCAAATTGTTATCATTCATACTCCAAGTTAATCACATGTGGTCTTTCAACATTCAAAATTTACCCAGCCCTGATCTTCTGGGAAGGACCATGGGTGGTTAAAATTTTATAGTTGAAGGATAATGTATGATTAACTTGGACCATAATAATTTGAAGTCAAAAGATCACATGTGATCAATTAGAAAATTTAGCACTAAATGTGACAAAACAAAACTCCATATGATATTAACTTTTTTTTTTTTTTTTCATATTTCATCTTAATTTTTAAATGTATTTTATGAATTTATGGTATGATATTTTGATATGATCCATATCTATCTACCTATGTAGTATAATAATTTCATCATCTAGCTAGTCAGACCCTAATTTCATCATCTAGCTGTAGATACTCTATAATAAGATGCATGATTTCAGCAACAGCAGGTTGCAGCAGCAAAGGATGCCTATTCCAGAAAGGGTAGAGATCCAAAGGCAGGCAGACCATTTAATTATGACGCTACTTTTTCTTATTGCGTTTTTTTTTTTTTGAATTTTTTTTTTTATTTCTTTAATTTTGTTTAATTCTTGATAGAATTGCTTTCAAATCTTCTGGTCTCCGATTGGACGAATATCGTCCCTAGGCACTAGGACCTGCCTGATCATCATCCTCTCTCAGGTTCAGATTATGGAGAAACAAAGATGATTTAAACATATATTTATAATGATAATGTCTATTAAGACAATCTTAGCTTATCGACACCTTAATAAAAATTACGAGAAACTAACCTAAATTAACTAATTTTTTGAGTGGTACCTAAACTAACTAATTGATTAAAGAAAAACTCAGAGAAGTCATGGGTTTTGGAGTTACTATAGAATTAGACTTGAGGATCCGTAGTCAAAATTTTATAAAGGAAAAACTATGTTAAAAAAATTAGAGAATTCTTTATGTATCTTTCGAGATGGCAATAAATGTGTTGGACTACTAAGATAATAGAAGTTAAGTAGGTCATGCAAGAGAGTGATTCTCAAAATCCTCTAGTATTAGTGTATTACATATATTGAGTTTATATGTTGCGAGAATGAAACCCCTGGGGAAACCCTGCGAGAATGCTTCAAGTTTATCTAATTGATTATATTTTATATTTTGCCAAAAATTTTTTTTGTAACATTTTAAAGTGTTTTAAAATTCCACCCTACCCAACCAAATATAGTTTTGGTTCCGCCCCTAACTATCATGTAGTCTATCATAAACATTTTATTATAATTTATAATGTATTTGAACCATATTATAGATGTTTGAGATTTTGGCCTTAACAATTCTAAAGTACGTCACTTTAAGTACGCCCCACTCATATAATTTTTTGGATCCGTCACTATCTACAAATTATCTCCATCTTTCCTTATAAGCATGCACTTGGTTTGTTATGAGTTAAGATTTAAAATGTGTTTGGTCCATAAATTTACACATTAAAAAAGAGAATCACAAGCATAGTTATATTTTAGTTTAAAACTTTTTAAAATAAAATTATGGATTTGCATGAATTGAGGGAAGAAAAAATGGTGGCACGCAACACCACTCACCTCATATACCGGCATCATTTTTTTAATTTATTTTTTGGTGCAATCAACTTAAAATGTTGTAATCCCCTTGTTGCTCTTATGTTTCCACGCAAATTCACTGCTTTATAAACGCGCTAATCAAATTCTTACTTTCCTCTATTATTTTCCACCCAAAATTATAATCATATAATATGACGACTATTTTTGTAATATTACTTTTTCTATTATTTACGAAATAATACCAAAGAAAAGAAATATCACAGAGATTGTATATTGAATAAATTTCGTTCTTGTGAAATAAATCGCACAAGGAAGATTTTGAGTAACAGGCTACACTATGAAGGCCTTAACAAGAATCAACATTCTATTATGAAAATTACGTTACACTTAATTACTCGACCGCCCATTTTGAACTATACAAACATCCCATTAAGTTATGACTTAGATGCAATTAAAACAAAACATAATCTACTCTAATTATATATGTTGAACATCGAGTACTTAAATCTTACAATGGTTTTACAATTTACTTATGTTTTAGATTTTAATGATGTTTTCTTTAAAACAAAAGTGGATAACGTTTTAATTTTTTGGTTTTATTTCTATTAAATATTGTGATGAATAATTTGACCAAAAAAAAAAAAAGAAAAAAAATAACGCCTTCATTGGATGGAGCAAAGTTTGTACCAAAATTCCCACCAAAATGGCGTTTGGTGCTTTCTTTAATTTGAAGAAGTTAGGCCTACAAAGCTTAGGGTTGTATATTTTTGGTGTGATATGATATGTGGTGCAAATTGTGGAGTGTGAAAGAGAAAAGGAAAGAGAAATCAGAAATGAGTCAATGCTGCATGCCCTCATCCACTCCGTACTTCTCTCTCACTCCTTTTGGGAGGGAAAATAATGTATCATGAGTACTGAGAATTAATTTAATTATATTTGTTTGGAATTTAAACTCAAATTTTGTACGCCGGTCTCTTCTTAATAAACCACTTTCATTGATAGGTTTTTCAAGTGTTTTTGTCAAGTTTTGATTTAGGTGGATGAAAAATGAGAAAGAGAAAAAAAAAAAAGTCTGGATTGTATACTATTTTGCGTTTTTGTAAGAATTGAAAAAACAAATTGAAAAGTTACACATCGAAGTGAATTGGGTGGCCATTCAATTAGTACATTAGTTAGCAACCACCTTGAATTTTTTTTTTTTTCTCTCTCCCTTTTCACTACAACTTTTATAACCAAAACTTTTTTAAAAAATCAAAACAATGAATTTACTCTTGTAATATCATTTTCTCAACCATTCACTATACTCAAAGCGAAAAGAAGAATCATTCTTAAAGGATTGGATTTTGTGGTTTGATTCTCTAGTGCGAAAAACTCAATAGGGTTCACAGATAGGTTGATGAGATGAGTCGATGAGAGCAGATTTGGGTTCGTCTCTGGCAATTGGAGTTTTTTTGTTTGATTTTTTCTCACTTTGGTAAAAACAAGAGGTCAACATTGGTCCGAGATTGCAAGGGCGATGTAAATGTCTATTTTATCCCTCTTTGAAATGGTGAATTTTTTCTCCAGTGAAAAAATAACAGAAAATTGGGCGAAAGGACCATTATTTTTGCAACAAAAACAATAATCATGAACCAATATTTCAAGATTTGAAAGTCGCGGATCAATCCTGATAGTGTCACTATAGTCGTGGGACCAAAAGTGTAAAAAAACTCGTGTAAACATTATATATTCATAGTGATAAAAGACTGACATTGACTTGTATAGGTAACTTAAGCTGATATTGAGATGTAGCCTAAAAGTAAATGAACCTACTTATATCATTATGAATATCTACCCAATTTATTAAAGATTTGAAAGGATAAAAAAGAAAATTGACATAATAAATTCTTATCTCTAGCCTTCTACATCTATAATATGATATACAAGTCTTATTTAATTCTCCAAAAAAAAAAAAAAAACATCTTAATTAATAGTAGGAAAAAGATTGAGAGAGGAGAGTGGTGCAGTGCATAGTTTTGTAGATGTGCTCATAATTTAATGTTTATCATTGAAAGGCATTAATGCTCTAATAAATGAAGCTACATACTCCTTATCTCACTCATCTCCCTCCCATATTAGTGTTGCATTACGTCATGTCTCATCTCCCTTTCATCCCTCTCCATACTCCACCCTTAGCTTTAATTCTCATCTTTAAAAAAAAAAAAAAAAACATATATGTGCTTGCCCATATTATATTATTGAAGATTTAAAAAGATCTTGTAACAATGAGACCACACTAATGCTAATTGGAAATATCAAATCATATTTCATATAATGTAAAATTCTTATTCAGGAGTAGCTTCATTTATTATTTATGAGAACATTCATGTTTTATTACATCATTTGTTATATAAAAGAACAATGAAACTTGTGTTGCATAAATAAAAAAAATGTATAATTTTCAAAAAATAAAAATAAATAAAAAATGTGTACGTAAAACAATATTTGAAAAATATATAGGATCAAAATTTAATCTAAGAGAATTTTTACCAGGATTATGTGGTCTAATGGTATTTGGGTTGGACTTTTATTTGAAAGATTATGAGTTCGAGTCTCAGTTGAGGTGTAAAAAAATCTAAGTGAGTTTTTAATAGTTTTTTTTTTTTTTTTTTTTTTTTTATTCTCACTCCTATTTCGACTTTAAAAAGTAAAAAGTGAGAAAAAAAAAAAAAAACTCCACTCCTAAGTTACAAAAAAAAAAAGTAAAAAGAAATATATTACATCATCACAAAATGACAAAAGCATTCTCAAAGTTAAAGAGGGAGGATGGAGGAGGCATTTGCATTGGAAATTGAATGTTTGGTACGTGTAGCTTTCTTCGTCCCTTTCCTAGAAAAACAAGTAATGATTTAGCAATTAAGCCTTTCTCAGCCTCAGCTCCGATCCACTTTAAAACTCTGCTAAACCCACAAATCATTCACTCACTTGAACTTCATTCCCACCTCCACTTCAGATCAAGAGAGGCATTATATTTATAATATATAAGGAAAAATTGTAATTTATGCTCATGATCATCTCTTCTAGACAATTATAAATGTCACATCTCAATTTTAAGTGGTATAAATGTTGTCCTTGAATTATCTGAACGTGTGTGTATATAGTATTGATCCTCATTAAGACAATTCATAATTCAGGGGGCAACATCTATAACAGGGATGGACAATATATACACACATTAAAAAAATTCAGGGACAAAGTTTATACTACTTAGATTTAAGGGGTAACATTTATAATTGGCATACAAGAGATGAGCATAAATAAAATTTTCCATTATATAATTTGATTAAACGTATTAATTACTATTATATCAGCAACTAGTTTGTTCATTAAAAAAAAAAAAAAAAAAAAAAAAAACTAAGATTATGACATACAAAAATTTTTTAATGTGATCTTCATTCATTAAACAATAACAAAAATATTAAATGATGAAAAGAAAAAAAAAAAAAGTTTACTTGTGAAAATGATTAAATGAGGGTAGGTAAACATAAAAGATGTAAAACGCAGTATGGGAATTAAATGATAGAGTGAAGGCTAACATACAAAGTTCTCATGCCAGGAGTGTGTATTAAAATAAAAATAATACCTAAATTTGTACCCTAAAATGATCTACTCATTCGCATATTTTTGGCCGCTAGAAACCGCCATCATCATCTCAAAGAACCCATCCAAAGCCCATGACATTATTACTAGTATCAATAGCTGCATTTGTGTTTAATTTAATTATTATATTCTTCCCCGCATCGACTTTTTTCCAACACTCCATCTCACTGCATGTGTGATGTTTACCACACATAACCTTATCACATGCTTCATTGTCAAGTCTTTTGAAGAGTGTAATTTCACATTTCTTCTATATATACTATGTGTTGTAACAAATCTCTCTGCAAGATCAATTCAATATAGTCTAGCTCTCTTCTCAACCCCTCCAGCGGCCGCCGCCTCCGCTCATTTAGCGGAGGCGGCGTCTGGTTCCCCCTGTGCTCTCATCTTCCTTTTCCCCTCCATCGGCATCCTCCTTGCAGCAGCTCAAATAAACCCACCTTCCTCCACATCTTCCCCTTCATCTATCCATTGTTTTGGTTTTGGTTTTGTGGTGCAGTGCAACTTTTCCATCTCTGATTGTGGTTGGGTTTGTAACTTTGTCACCCTCTTTTATTTTGTTTGTTTATCTTGTTGTTCTGCAGATCTGTTGTTTCTCCATCTCGTTTCTTTGACCAGATTTCTTATGGAGCATAATATGTATAAACTTATTATTCTTGATCTCTCTCTATATATATATATAAAATCAAAGTTTAACTCTGCTATTTTGTTTTTTAATTCAGGGAGGAGGATGGCGTATGAGTAATGGCGCATATTCTATTGCCGACCACTTGTTGAGAGTTGTCCGAGAGGTGCGGCCATATAATCAAACCTGATCCGGTATGTATCTCGGCCTTTCATAAATTAAGATATATATACGTCATATGTATATAAACATTGTCCGTCTCTATTGGATCACTAAACTCTACTATAGAGGAAAATGATTTTTCAAGTGGTTGTGGATGAATTAATGGAAAAGGGAATGAAAGATGCCAAAATTTGGCCATCATTCATTCCCTTTTCCATTAATTCATCGGCAACCACTTTGAAAATCCTTACTCCTCTATAATAGAGTTTAGTGATCTAATAGAAATGGACAATGTTTATATACATATGAGTTGTATCTTTATTTTAAATGATGAAAGGTTGAGATGCATACCGGGGAGGTAATCAATACATTACGGCATACAATCTAACTTTTTTTTTTTTACAAGTTCATCGAGAGCGCATTCTGCATTGGTATTTTGATCAACATCGTGTCAATTTCATAGACCCAAGCTATGTTCCAAATTAAATATATTGGATTGAAATTCAATTCTCAATATATTTAATATGGAACATTGCTCAGGTCTATTAAATTGACAGGATGTTAGTCAAAATACCAGTCACGGAATGCGCTCTCGATGGACGAGTAAAAAAAAAAAGTTAGAAAGTTAGATTATATGTCCTAATGTATATATTACCTCCACCTGGCCCTTCGTCAGCTAGGACCATAAGATATGATTTTTTTTTTTTTTAATACAGGACTTTAATTATTTTGTTCCCTTTGAAGTGCGACAAAAATGTATTCTATTTTGTGCCAATACTGTTGACTGAAATTTATGAAAATTTTGTTATTAAATATTTAATTTGTAGGCACTTTGACTGAATGTTTGAGGAATGAATTAACAGTAATTATTTAATATAATCGCTTTCAAAAATTATATACATCCAATTATTGTTAAAAAGTATCATTTGATTGCACTCAATATATTTATGTATGATTAAAATTTCAAACCAAACTCTTCTCTACTAATAGACTAATGTAATAATGAAGGTAAAGAAAATAGTGGAGATACAAGTAAAAATATCGCACAAAGCCTACCAATGAGTCAATGAGCTATCTGAAGGTGTAGAAATTCTTTGTGTCATTCAAATCCTTTTTATATATTGAAGCATAATAAATGAAAGTAGAAATTCTTTTGGAAATTTGGAATTCAATGTATTGAAGCATAATTCAATGAAACAATTGATCATGAATGACCTCATATATATATATATATATATATATATATATATATATATATATATATATATATATATATATATATATATATATATAATAAAAAAGAAGATAACATTAATGACGAATCTCATTATTTTTGTCTTTCATAACCCACTGTATTGTTAGATCAAATTTGCCTCAACTCCTTGGGGCATGCTTCAAGTTTTGACATTAATGGTATAATCGATATGACTAAAGTCAATTAATAGACTCTTGGCAATTCATTTAAGTGATGTGGATGACAGGCTTCTCCAACGATATATAGCCACTTATAAGTTTAGAGCGTGGATTATTATAATATAATGGTTAGGATCTTTATAAATTATAATAATGAAGGATATTATTAGTGTTGCTTATGTGTAACTTTGAAGAGTACACATATAACATATTGTGATTATATATGAGTTTAATTGAGTTTTGACAATTATAATTATGTTAATCAAACTAGCTAACAAGTCTTTATCCTATAATCATTATGACATATATATATATATATATATATATATATATATATATATATATATATATATATATATATATATATATATAGGCTCTGTTTGGCAAACCTAGCTGAAAAGCTATAAGCTAGGAGCTGATAGCTGAAAATGAGCTGAAAGTTGAAAAGCTATAAGCTCGGAGCTGAAAATTGAAGAGCTGTTAAGCTAGCTGTTATGATTGAAAGTGTTTGGTAAAATTAGCTTTTTGATAAGCTGATAAATGTAAAAAGACTAAAAAGGACATCTTTATAAAATTTAAATTAATTTGTTTACATATTAAAATTTAACATTTCGTCTTCCAAAAAAAGTAAACACTTTTTAAAATAAAACTATTAGCATGATCATGATCTAGCATCCCATAATGAAGTAGCAATATTGTTGCGAATCTCCTTCATCTCCATAGAGGTGTGACTTAAATTTTCTTTGATGGAGGTATTACTACTTTGAATTTGAGATATTAGAGGTGTGACTTAAATTTTCGTTGACGGCTCTTGTTCAATTTGAGATTGAAGCCATATTGCTAATTTTAAAATAATAATAATAATAATAATAATAATAATAATAATAATAACAACAACAACAACAATAGCAACAACAACAACAACAACAACAATAATAATAATAATAATAATAATAATAATAATAATAATAATAATAATAATAATAATAATAATAATAATAATAATAATAAGCTAAAGTTTCAACATAATTGTTTAGCAGGAAACAAGACTAAGGAAGGGATTGACGTAAAAGTTGGGATAGGGGAAGAGAAAGGGTTTTAATTCATAAGGTTAAAACATGTCATTACTTTAAAATAATAAGGGTAAAGATGGAAAAAAAGTTAGGAAGCCAGGAGCTTATTTTGAAACGCTACCTAAAGTAGCATTCCAAAATAAGCTCTTATTTTAAGCTAGGAGCTTGTTTTGGGAACATTACCAAACAGAGCTTATAGCTTATTAATAGCTTAAAATAAGTTATAAGCTCCTAGCTTAGTGTTGCCAAACAGAGCCATAGTGTTTATAATTTTAGCTAACAAGTTAATTTTGTTGAAAGTAAATTTATAAAGTAACAAAGCAATATGATACTTTATTTACTCTTCCACCTTTCCATGCCAGCATATGACATGTCTAGAGATAGATGTGAATGAAAAATGTTTGTTGGGTGATGTGATGTTGGTGTGTGGAAATTAAGTGAAAATTTTTACTACTCTATGTCTTATTTTACATGTCTTATTTAATTTACTATTAATTAATTAAATTAATTCTTTTTTCATTGTTTATTTTATTTAGTATTTTTTATTTATTTTTAAATTTAATTTTTTGATTGTGTTTAATAATAATGTATTTTCTAAATATATAAGTTTTGTATCATAATAATAAATTTAATATTATGAAAAATTAAATTAAAAATAACTCCAATCAAACTTCCTTAATCAAATCAAACACATAAAATGAGATGATAGGAGTATTTGATTTACTCTTAATAATTAAAACTTGACTACTTCAAAAATTTTGTAATTGTAGTTAGGATGATTTGAACCAAAAGGCACTTCAGTCTGTCCCACTAAGATAGGGCGGGCCGGTACCGTAGAATAAGAATTAAAAATTTGCCGTTTTATTTGAAAAAAAATATTTTAGATAGAATGAAATTAAAATTTGATGGAAAAACAACTTTTAGGAAGATTAATTACAATGCTAAAAAAAATTTACTGAGAATATTAATTGATGAGTTAATTCTATTTTTGGTTCTAGATTTATTGGTGGCAATCCAATTTAAGTTTTTTTTTTTTTTTTTAATTATTAGAACATTCACTTTTGATCATAGTATTATTGTGACATGATCATTTTTTGTCCTTTATTAACAAAACAATTTAAATATTGTTAAAATATAAGGGCATTTCGGTCTTCAATTATGATTTTTTTTTTTCAAAAAAAAAACATAAAAATATACGGTTCAACATACTTTGTATAAAAAAGATTCAAATGTCTTTGTATTTAACGATATTTCAACGATTTTGTTGAAGGAGGACTAAAAATGATCATGCCACAATAATACTAAGACTAAATGAGGATATTCTAATTAAAAAAAAAATAAAAGTGAAAGTCACCTATAAATCTAGGACAAAAAAAGGAAATTAACTCTTAATTTGATTATTTAGTAGAGTTTGGAAGGGTATTGAATAATAAGTATAAAAACTAATAATATACCGAACACAATACTAATAATAATAAATAAATAAATAAATAAATAAATAAATTCTAGATAACGGCCCTAGCCGGTCACTTTTCTGGGACGGATCGATAAGTGGAAAAAAAATTGTCCTACTAATTTTCAATTAAAACTTTTTTTCATGAAAAAAATATAAAAGGGATGAGTGAAAAACTTTTTGCTCATTATTGCGTAAAATATTTTCCAATATTGAAAAATGTTTTAATTTTCGTGAACTAAACAAAGAAAATTTTTTATTTTTCTCAAGGTAAAAACTTTTGTGAGGCTGTTTCACGGATTTAAATCAGTGAGACGGGTCGAGTCTTTGAATGACGGGTCGAGTCTTTGATGAATAAGATCAAAAATTCGATCCATTAATCTTCGACCCATTAATCAAAATCTGACTCGTCTCACAAATTGAGACCCGTGAGTCAGTCTCACACAAGTCCAATAGCTTAGTTATGTTTAAAGTTTAAACGGTGCAATCCATTTACGATCAACGTACAGAGTACAATGAAACAAGGGCAAATTATGTTGTGCATCTGCATGGTGCACACAGATGCAAAAACGGCGTCATTTTACTTCAATAAAAAAATCATTTTCGATTGACATTAGTTACGTAAACATATGTTCATGATTTTATAATTTCACATTCTGGATTTATAGTTTTAAAATTATGGATGTGTAGTTATGCAATTCTAGATTTATAGTTATGAAGTTATAGATGTGTAATTATGCATGCAATTCTGAATGTATAGTTATGAAGTTATAATTTCATATTCTGAATGTATAGTTATGAAGTTATAGATGTGTAGATGTATAGTTATGAAGTTATGGATGTGTAGTTATGCAATTTTGGATTTATAGTTATGAAGTTATGGATATGTAGTAATGCAATTCTGGATGTATAGTTATGAAGTTATGGATGTGTAGTTATGCAATTCTGGATGTATAGTTATGAAGTTATGGATGTGTAGTTATACAATTCTGGTTTTTTTTTTTTTTTTTTTTAAAGTCGGACGTCAAAACGACGTCGTTTTTGCAACGGTGTGCACCATGCATGATGCACACAATTGCACAGCATAACGCTCCCCCAAGAGATCATAACCTCATTTAATAAAAGCGGATAACATTAATAATCAATCTCATTATTTTTTGTCTTCTCAAACTCAATGCCGTGTTAGATCAAATTTGCAATTCATTTTTAACACCTTAGACCCTTTATATATAGCCTAAAACGTTACGTTACAGACAAATTGATGAGAATTTAATTACTTAATGATCAAGAATTTTAATTATCGGAACTATATTGAGAATAATTGATCTTTTTTTTTCCGAAGATAATTTCTTTTGAGACTAATTGGTTTCTAATATATGATGTTCTAAAGAAAGTTAACGTAAAATTTTTGAATAATTAACATATATCCTGAATAGTAGACTTTGGGTTTGGATAATCGAAAGATCTCCTCAATAAGGATGACCACGGTTCAGTTCGAACCGAATTATGCTCTATAGGAACCAAACCAAAATTGAAACCGTTTCGTATGGTTTGGTTCTAGTTTAGAACCAAAGGTACAGAACATAAAGGTTTTGATTCCAGTTTGATAAAATTGAAAATGGGAATTGGGCAGTTTCGGTTCCAAACTAAGAAAAAAAAAAAAAAAACAATGGTAGTTGTAATTTTAGAGTTAGTTGAGATGACAAATTTAGCAACATCTATCCACTTTGTGTAGGACAATAGATTTGCATTTACCATAATCAATGTTTATTCAACATCAACTTTACATAAGAAGCTCTTAAGTTCAAGTCTCATCCCAATCAAAAATCGGCATAATTTGTTGTGCAAATACTTTTTTTTTTTTTTGGTAAGAATTGAGCAAATACTATAGTTAAGTTAGAGTGTATTAAAAAAAAATGTAACCAATGTAATAAATTCAACTATTTACAAAATCTATATCTTTAATCTTTGATCAGTTTAGTATTAAATTTGTAATTTTTTCAAGGACCTTGTGCTCAGATGACACTCGAGTTGGACTCTCATATGGGAGGTTGTTAGTTCGAGTCTCAATAGAGACGTTATTAGCTCTTTGTGCTTCAGTAGGTTGATAAAGTAGCTATATGAACAGATACTACATTGTAATAGAGTCAGTAGCATTAAAAAAAAAAATTAATTTTAATTTGATTTTTTTTCTTTCTATTAGCAGAAAGAATAAGAATTTTACATTTGATATTTCCAATTAGCATTAGTGTGGCTTCATTGTTACAAGACATTTTTTAAATCTTCAACAATATAATATAATATGGGCAAGCACATATATGTAAAAAAAAGAAAGATGAGAATAAAGCTAAGGGTGGAGTATGGAGCGGGATAAAAGGGAGGTTGCATGACGTAATGCAAAACTAATAAGGGATAGAGAGTGAGGTAAGGAGTAGCTTCATTTATTAGAGCATTAATGTTTTTCAATGGTGAAGACTAAATTTTGAGCACATCTATAAAACTTTGTAGAGCTTGTGTGACCTCACCTATCACCTCTCTCCTCTCTCAATTTTTTTTCCCTACTATTAATGAAAACTTTTATATCATATTATAGATGTAGAATGTTAAAGATAAGAAATTATTATGTCATTTTTCTTTCCTTCATTTCAAATCTTTAACAAATTGGGTTAAGTTACCCATACATAATGACATAATGGGGTTAAGTTACCCATACAAGTCAATACCAACACATTACCACCATGAATATTGAAATTGCACCGTGAGACTTGAAATCAAAAGTAATGTATTATATTTTTACTTGTTTTTAAGTTACGCACCAGTTACGTTCATTAATTAAACTTGTTTAAACAAATATAAATAATGAAGATAGAAAGCATAAAATAAAGTAAAACACAAAAGAATTGTTACGCAGTTCGGAGCTCCTTCTCCTACGTCTGCGGGGCACCCCACGTCTGCCCAATCCACTATAGATGTTCACCAAAAGGAGTATTACAAGAGGTAAATACAGATGGCCTCCAGCCTTTACCACTACCACTCTTTCTAACACCTATCAGGACTGACACACGTATGCCTGAACAATCTTCACAAGATGCTTCAGCAGTACCACGTACAGATCATGTATTACAGATTAAATCTTCTTAACAATTAAATAACATGGCAGATTAAATTAGGAAGCTTTGTAAGGAAAGTGTGCACTTAGAATTGTAGACTCAAAAATTCAACTTTCCTCTTTGGTGTGGCTTCTTTTTATAGCAAGTATTAAGCCTCATCTTTGATCCTTAATCTTAGCATTTTTCTTTGTTCGAATAAATCATAGCCACATCCTTTTGTTTCTTGAAAGCTTCATCCGCTGCTTGCTGACTTCATTCACCAATAGATACTGTCCACTCATTTAAACATTACATGGACGAAAGGAAAATTAATTCTAACAACTCTAATTAACATCTTAATTAAAATTAATAATACCACTATTAAATAAAATAGCCTATAAGGTTTAACGTACAATAATTTTACACTTACAAATATATTATATTTACACTACTAAAAAAATGACTTGATAAATTTTATGATGAAAGAACTAGAAATTTAATATGAAAGAATTAAAAATTTTATACTACTATTTAATTGGGTCGACTAAATGCCCAATAAACATTTAATTGGTCTAATTGGATGTTGGACCGCAAATTATGCTGTGCAACAGTGTGCATCATACATGGTGCACACGGTTGCAAAAATGACGTCGTTTTGACTCAAAACGCGCGTCCCACTTTAAAAAAAAAATCAAGTTTGATTTCTGGCAATAGTATTTTTTTTGTGCATAATTTGAATTATAGTCAGTCTTTTTAACCCAAATTTGTTTTGTAAAGGGTTGGATATTCTTGTGCCTGAACTTCTCGATTCTTTGATCCTTGTAGAAGTAGTAGCATTCGGGTCTGGTGTGGACTCGCAACCTGCAATAATGACATACGGGGTTATAGGATTTATAATGCAGTTTATTCGATCTTACTATACCATGGGTGCGTTTCATTGTGCTGGATTCAGGGATATCCTCTGGATCAGGTCCAGATGCCTTGACAAATACCGTTTTATCTTTGGAGTTGCTTCCTGTGAAGCCCAAGCCGAATTTTGCAGAAGTTTTTCTGCCGGAATCAAGGGATTTGTCAAGTGTTGAAGTAGTGTCCACCATTTGGATTTGTCGTTTGTAAGTGCTTAGTTCTTGCTTCAAGGTCTATACTTCTTGTTGGAGTTTTTCTTCTCGGTCGACAGCCTCCTTAAGCAGTACATTCCCAGTTTGTACTTGATTTTGTAACTTTTCTTCTCGATCAACCGCCTCTTCAAGTAGTACATTCCGAGTCTGTACTTCGCTTTGTAATTTTTCTTCTTTGTCAGCTGCCTCTTTAAGTAATACATTCCTATCAGCTATTTGAGTTTGATATACTTTGCTAGCATTTATTACAATCTCTATTTCACTAGCTAGTTTACGATTTACTTTTTGTAGGGCTTCCCATTTGGGATACAACTTATTGAACTCAACTTCAAAAGATAAAGCATTTAGTTCCAAATCTTATGCGGAGACATATTCACCACCCTCTGAGTCAGCTCCTTCAACGGATTCAGAACACCCAGTGGCTCGTGCAGTAAACGCGACAAAGTTGCCCGAGATTTCTTCGACATATGATCAAGCTAGTTCAGCGTCAGGCTCATCATCACTCTAGGTAATGGCTGACATAGACTTTTTATGTCTAAGATAGGTGGCACATTCTGCTTGTACATGTCCAAAGCCTTCACATTCATAGCACTTAATTCCTTTGTTGTTAGGTTTTTCTTTAGACTGTCCTGGACGTGATACAGACTGTTTGAAGTTTGATGAACCTGTCCTAGGACCAGCGTTGGAGGATGTTGTTCCCCTTTGTGAATTTCTATTGCGTGAATTTTTGGATACCTGTTTCATAATTTTAGAAAACTGTTTAGTCAAGAAAACAACTGTATCATCACTTGTTTCGTCTGAATCAGATACAACATTATTTTCTTCAGCAGCAAAAGCAACATTTTTTTGTTTTTTCGTGTGATCAGTTAAGATTTCCATTTCATATGTTCCAAGATTTCCCATTAACTGGGTGACCGTTTTATTCTCCCAGCCATTATGTTCTTGTATAGCTGTGACTTTCATTCTAAACCTGGATGGTAAAGATCTCAGTATCTTCTTAACAAGCCTTGTTTGCGAAAATGGTTCACCAAGAACCATTGCACGATTCGCCAGCTCTTGTACACGTGTGTGAAAGTTGATGATTGTCTCATCGTCATTCATTCGAAGCTCTTCGAAGTCAGACTGGACCAGTTGCAGCTTTGATTGTTTCACCGATGTAGTTCCTTCGTAAGTTGACTCAATGGCTTCCCAAGCACCTTTAGCTGAAGAGATACCTGCAACAATTGAAAACTGACTTTCATGCATAAGAGAGTAAATTGTGTCTAAAGCCTTATCATTGTTTCCAGCGTTAGTTATCTCTGTTTGAGTCCACTCAGTCTCAGGCGTAGTTAATTCTGTTCCGCCAGTGCTGGAACTGGGTTTAGTGGGATGTGTCCAACCTGACACCATAGACCGCCACACGGCTTCACCTTGAGCTTTTAGGTGCATACGAGTGCGAGCCTTCCAATAGGCGTAGTTGTCGCCAGTCAACTGGGGAATGACTTTAGTTCGATCCATTCTGTAACACTTAACACCCCGTGAGATCAAACAAATAAGCAATAAACAGATAAATAATAAGAGCCGCTAAAGAGATGAATTCAAGGGACACGGAATCGCCAGATCGATAGACTAATAAATTAAGTCTACAGGCTCTGATACCAATTGAAATTGCACCGTGAGACTTGAAATAAAAAAGTAATGTATTTTTACTTGTTTTTAAGTTACGCACCAGTTATGTTTATTAATTAAACTTGTTTAAACAAATATAAATAATGAAGACAGAAAACATAAAATAAAGTAAAACACAAAAGAATTGTTACGCAGTTCGGAGCTCCTTCTCCGATCCTACGTCTGCGGGACACCCCACGTCTGCCCAATCCACTATAGATGTTCACCAAAAGGAGTATTACAAGAGGTAAATACAGATGGCCTCCCGCCTTTACCACTACCACTCTTTCTAACACCTATCAGGACTGACACACGTATGCCTGAACAATCTTCACAAGATGCTTCAGCAGTACCACGTACAGATCACGTATTACAGATTAAATCTTCTTAACAATTAAATAACATGGCAGATTAAATTAGGAAGCTTTGTAAGGAAAGTGTGCACTTAGAATTGTAGACTCAAAAAATTTAACTTTCCTCTTTGGTGTGGCTTCTTTTTATAGCAAGTATTAAGCCTCATCTTTGATCCTTAATCTTAGCATTTTTCTTTGTTCGAATAAATCATAGCCACATCCTTTTGTTTCTTGAAAGATTCATCCGCTGCTTGCTGACTTCATTCACCAATAGATACTGTCCACTCATTTAAACATCACATGGTCGAAAGGAAAATTAATTCTAACAACTCTAATTAACATCTTAATTAAAACTAATAATACCATTATTAAATAAAATAGCCTATAAGGTTTAACATACAATAATTTCACACTTACAAATATATTATATTTACACTACTAAAAAAATGACTTGATAAATTTTATGACGAAAGAACTAGAAATTTGTCATGAAAGAACTAAAAATTTTATACTACTATTTAATTGGGTCGACTAAATGCCCAATAAACATTTAATTGGTCTAATTGGATGTTGGACCGCAAATTATGCTGTGTAACCGTGTACATCATACATGGTGCACACGGTTGTAAAAATGACGTCGTTTTGACTTAAAACGCACGTCCCACTTTAAAAAAATTCAGGTTTGATTTCTGGCAATAGTATTTTTTGTGCATAATTTGAATTATATATCCACAAATTCATTACTATATATCCACAAATTCATAACTATATATTCACAATGAATGAATAACACAAAATCCAGAATGAATGAACTAAATATCCACAATGAATGAACTACATAATACTGTTGAGGGGAATCGAAATTAATTTTTTTTTTAAATGGGACGCGTGTTTTTAGTCAAAACGATGTCGTTTTGCAACCGTACGGTTGCACAGCATAACTATTGATGTTGGACTGTTCAGTCTAAATTGAAGGAATATTTTATTGGGTTCGATAAGCCATTTGGAATTTTGGATTAATTAGACTTCTTAATTGACGGGTTTGACTTGGTTTTGGCCCATAAAAAATATATGCAGTTGTTATATCATGAAATTGGGTAATTTTAGTATTTGAATTGTGATCTTTTAGAATATAAATTGTATTTCTATGTTTTAAAAATTTATGAATACAATACATGATCATAACAAATTGTGAATCTTTAAAAGGTAAATTGTGAATATTTAATATGTGAATTGTGTATCTTTGGACCCAAATTCACAAAATATGCGAATTTTATAATTTTGAAATTTGTGGATAATTTAAATTGATTTGAAGATAAGATAGATCATAAACATGAACGGGATGATATCTCCATACATTCTTCATATTTAATTCAAAACATTTTAATTAAATTTGAAGATTATCCAATCGGATAAAGTTAGTTAGATTTCTTTTGCCTTCAACACTATAAATCTATCGTGGCTTCATTTTGGAGGTAAGACATAATTTTCATTTGAGTTAATAATATCTAACATAGTTCTCGATTATAGTGATTTTACTCAATTTAATTCTAAATGACTTTTTGTGCTTAATTTAGTTTTTGACTTTGATGACTTTACACAATTTAATCCTTTCTTAAAAATTCAATTAGTTGACCATTAAAAATAGGAGTTCAAATGGTAATTTCTTGTCCTTCATCCCATTTGGGACGATTCATTCTTTTTCCCCTTATTAAGATCAACGCAAAAAAAGCTATTTAAAAAAAAAAAACTGTAGGCAAATATTTATTTATTTATTTATAATTTAGGATTGATGTTGATTTGGGGGTGAAGATCTTCATTTCTACGTAGAGCTTAACTAGGAAAAGAAGAAGGAATCATCCCAAATAGGATAAGGATGGTAAATTACCATTTGAACTATATTTCTAATAGCCAACTAACAATAATTTTTAGTTGTTTGTGTATTTACTCATTTTTAATTGTCAAAGACTATATTCTGTATTGACTCATTTTCATTTGAATGCAAAATGTCCCATTCCATGTTTAGCCATACCCAAATTCTAACAGCTGATGGTTTAAACATCCAAATGTGGTCAACTCCCAGCTCCCATTCCGTATATTAATTAGGCCTTTTCTTTTGAAAAAAAAACTGTGATGGTGAATTGCGTCCTAGCTTGTTAACTCTATAGTTGGGCTCTTCTAGAGGTGAGGGTAGTGTTTCATGGGAGACTAAAACTTGTGTCTCTACGTACATAGTCCTAATGCCTGAGGGCTGTAACCTCTAGTAAGGTTACATATTGTTCAATTCCTAGGGTATGTCCTAGTGTCATTTGTACATGTTTGATTAGTTGGGAATAAATATTCATATTCATCCAAAAAAAAAAAAAAAAAAATTAGGCCCAGAAAAAGGACCCTTTCCATGTGATGGGCGTATATGATGATGTTGCAGGAGTGCAGGCAGCAGGCATGTCACTATTACGGTGTTGTCTAATCAAATTTCAATTTTTTCCTATTTTTACCTGCCAACGTCATTATGAATTAAATTTAGAGAAGAACAGCGCCTTTTGTCACTCAGTTATTTTTAAGTTTTGACTCAATTCCTTCATTGTGAGCTTATTTAGGACTCATTTAGTTGGCGGAAAATATTTTAATAAAAGTGGAATTGAAATTCTATGGGAAATAATTACTAGGAAGATGAATTTCATTGTTTGTTTGGTGGAAAAAAAATTACTGGTAATACTAATTCTATTGTTTGGTTATATTTGAAATTTTAAGGAATAACGAATATAAAGACCTATATGTCCCTGCAAATTAATAAGAGTAATATAATTAAAAAATGAAAACAAAGATAAAATAGTCAAACCATATCACTTTTTCTTTCCATCTTCCATGGAAAACAAAATCCTTGGTCCAACCAAGAATTTTATTTTCCTCAAATTAGAGGAATTCATTTCCTCTTTTTCTAATGGAAAATGAATTCCATGAACCAAACACCAAAAAATAACTTTTTTCTCCACTTTAAAGAAAATATTTTTCTTTGGAACATTTTCCATGAACCAAACATCCCCTTATTTTTTTTAACTCCTCCATTATAAGTGAAGTGTCGCGTTTGGTCTTCGAAGTTTTGACATCCGTCTCAAAATGATAAAAGAAATTCAAAAACCTTTTAAAATTGAAGGGGTAGCTGAAAGCTCTATAAGCTAGGAATTGAAATTGAAGAGCTCTTATGCTTGAAAGCGTTTGGTAAAATTAGTTGTTTGATAAGTTGATAAATGTAAAAAAACTAAAAAGGAGACCATATGTTAAATGAGATCATGAGATCTTATCACACCCATTAAATCATTTTCAATTGATGGTTGAGATTGAAAGAGAAATATAATCTAATTAAGGACATTTTTAAAAGAGAAGGATTAAATAGTCATTGTAGTATAATGATTAATTATGGTTAGAATTAAAGTGTGATCTTTAGCATGATATGTGAGATCATATTAATGGAAATCACATGTATTAATTTAAATAGATGGCTGATGAAGTAATAACGTGAGTACACTCGGTTGTAATCAACAACATTTCATACATTGCAAATGGATGGTAACTACATAGGTATGTGCTTTTGTACTGTTTTTTAAGGTTATTTTTTTCGACGGTGTGTGCGTTATAACATATTAGCGTGTGCACGTTGCTGAATGTACTATTGTGGTACTTTTTATTTTGCTGCTGTTTCTAATGTAATATTATGATGGTGAATGCGTAGACGTACATCAGGTTGTGCGTTGTTCTTGAACGAGTGATTTTGGCGTGACGTTAGTATTATAATGTATCTTTTTTTTTTTTTTTGTGTTTGGTTATTGGATTTTCTACTTTACCTTCTATTATATCATTTATTTACTTTTCTTAAAACACCTCTGCATTCCGATAGTGTAAACTTTAGTAATGGAATATTTCTTTAACTATTTATATTTCTTTAACTATTTATTATTTTTAACTTACTCATTAATTTTCATAAGGAATGTCTTAGGTTCGAACCTCATCCCAATCAAAATTGACATAATTGTTAAACATATACTATGAATATGTTAGAGTGTATTAAAACATACAATATAAAATTTAACATGAATTTTGGTCAATTAATTAGAATCACGCATTGGGCATCGCTAAAACGGTACACATAATTTACAATATATATGCAACACATGATGGAAAACTATACCTATTATCATTGTGTTTTTGGAGAAGGGGAATTTTGTTCTACTTTTGATGGTACACTGCGCCAATTAAGACACTAAAATTGCAGTGAAGCATGCCAAGAGATTAGATCAAATCAAGAATTCATTTCTGATGAAAGTGACAGCAAGACGAAGCATGGATCATGCCAATTAATAGGGTTTTGTGTTGCAAAAATTATGTTTGAGTACTATTCGGTGAGGGTGTTTCCTTTAAAACTACTATTGCACCATTTAATTTATAAAAAATAAAAATAAAAATGTCACAGGTCATAGTTATGCATTCTTAAAATATTTATTTCTATAAAAAATGTTGATAATCTTGCATTGATATTTGCTAGGATACTGAATGATGATACTTTGATAAATTTTTACATATTGGACATTAAATTATTCATGCAATGTGCGTGTGTTAAGCACTAAGCTATTACCAACAAATAGACATTAAAAGTCATTAAGGTGACATACTGACATGTGATGGGTTATATCGTGGATAAAGAGATGAGATGGAGAGTTTGAGGTTAGGACTAGCTTCCTTTAATGTTTTTCAGTGGTGTATGGCCAAACGTACAAACACCTGCACAAGTAGTGTGACATATTGACATCACCTCTGATCTCTTTCAATTTTTTTGTTACCTATTAATTAAGACTTTTATATCACATATAGCATTAACCAATTCTTTATATATTAATAATGACTTTTATACCAATTATGGTGCGGGGTTGCTACCCGATAAAAAATAAGATTAGATATGAGTTATAGATCAAATCTGCTAGATCAACGGTTCAAATTAATAAATTTTTTAAAAAAATATGTGTCCTCCATTAATGCTCTCATCTGAGCACATGAATTTGCCCGAGCACCTGTTATGTTGCTTAAGATTGAAAGAAATCGACTATAATAAATATCGCCAACTGGAGTTATGAATGAGCAGCACAGTTATGAATCATGGACCATGGTCCCAAAACGGCATCGTTTCTTTAAGTAAAGAAACGGCTGCCGTTACATCTTAACAGAGCCTGTATTTTTTGTGTGTTAATTACAAAAATGAAACTATAGTGTATCTAAAATGAAACTGTCTCACATATTATTTTTATATCATTAAATGAAACTATAATTGAATTGAAATGAAACTATAGTTGTGTTGAAATGAAATTGCAGTGTATATAAAATGAAACTGAATAACAGTTTCACATATTTAAGTGTATATTGTCCAATGGAATTGTTGTTATATCGAAATGATACTGTAGTTGTGTTGTAATGAAACTATAGTATATATAAAATGAAACATAATAACAGTTTCACATATTTGAGTGTATAATGTCAAATGAAACTGTAGTTATATCGAAATGAAATTGTAGTTATGTTAAAATGAAACTATAGTGTATATAAAATGAAATTGAATAAGTTATACAAACAAAACTACTTTATGCAGAACGGATGTCGTTTCTTTTCACTAATTGAAACGTTAAAAGAAATGGAACCGTTTTGAAGTTTGAACCACAATTCATTGTGGACCGCGGTCCACAGTAAAATTGGCCTTTCAATTTTTCCATATATTGAAAGAAAATTATAAAATAAATTAAATATTTGGGCTAGAGGATTTTATGTGATTTCAGATATGTAGGTAAATGTGCTAGAGGATTTTATGAGATTTTAATACACTTGTTTGTAAATTGGCGGTTAGCGAATAAAGGATTGTGTCAGCGGTTTGGACTAGCAAATTGTATTAATAATTTATAACAAAATATTTGACAAAATTTAATCATTAAAGTTAGCGGTTAACATGTAAAATGGTCTATAAAGGCATTAATATATGTCATAAATAATAATAATAATAATAATAATAATAATAATAATAATAATAATAATAATAATAATAAATTTTTAAAATAAATAAGATGAGTCATGTGGTTTAATTTTACCACTTCTTTTACATCAACAAAAAAAAAATGACATTGGAGCGTTGAAACTCTAATTAAGAAGATATACCTCAAGGAACCTCTAAAAAATTTACTTGCCCAAAGTTGAGTAGGCATTGAAGAGCCAAGCAAGTTAATAACGCCTTCACTAAAATTCAAACTCGTGACCTTTCATATGAGAGAATCACTTCGTAGCACTAGATCACAAGGTCATTGGCACCTAGCTCCTCTATTAGTATAATTGTTTTAATTAATGCGGGACATTTTTAGTAAAGAATTTTCTTTTTTCAAAATGTTAATTTAAACTTTGCTCTTTGTAGTATTTCCATTTTCAAGGGTTTGAGCAAAACGTTGCTTAAAACCACTAAATAACCAAATGACAATTTTGGCGTTTTGCTAAAATCACGTTTGTAATTTGAAAATGAAAAATGATAATGTCCTAATAAATAAATAATGATTTGAAAGTTATATTTTAAATTAGAATTAGTAAAACATTGAACATTCTTAGTAATTAAATTCTAAAATCTCAATTCTAAAGTTGTAAAATGAGAGATGTCTTAAATAATTAGATTTTTTTTTTTAAATAAGCATCATCTTTCCAATTTATTTATCAGCAGAAAACATGCATGTTTATGTTTTTAATTTATATATAATTTTGTTAAGTTTGACCGGAATATTTTGTTAATAACATATAAAGTAGGCATCTAGCATTCTAGCCTAATTGGCCAATTATTATCCCATGGACCACATAACATTTGTGGGAACTAAAAAGTGCATTTTTAATGTACAAAAATACATTATTGATATACATAGAGTACATTATTTGGATGTACATAAATTTTTTTATATATATTACGGGAGTATCAAATAATGTAAATACAAATTTTTAATATATTAAAAATGAATATTACATTGATGATTTATATAGTTGTAATTATTGTGTATACCTATTGTATCTTTAATTTACCAAAGCTATGTAGTTGGGGCAAAGGTGGTGTGAGGAGCCACACTCCATAATTCCACATGACTGTGCAAGTGGCAATTAATTGTTAAAAATTTACAATAATTAAAAAATTATCATGCCGTGTATGTATATCTATTATTATTGATTAAATAATCTAAACTAGGCTCTCAAATTCATAATTTTATTTTCTTAATTCATATATTATAAATAAATAAATAAAATTGTTATTTTATTTTTTTAAGAAAGTAGCTAGGTATACTTAATATATACTAAACCGTAGTTAATATCACAATTAATATAATAAAAACAACTAAATTTACAAATCAATACTTATGCATAATTAGTCATCCACTCATCCACAATATAAAACATAAATATTTCCCAAATTCCCAACTTAATAGTTAATACTGTAATTCTTAAATAAAATTAACAAATAAATAAGTTAAAAGATGTATACACAATATTTTTATTTAAAAAAAAAAACAAAAAACAAAAAAAAAAATGCCTCAACGGGGTCTCTGCCTGCCGTCATCGTACGTACGTCTAAAGGCTACTGCCGGAGTCGCTGCTGGCCGTCGCCTAGATCTCGTCGCTGCCTGCAGGTGTCTCACAGATCTAAGTGTTTTAGCGATGGATTAACAAAGGCAAAGGAAGAAGAATAAAAGATTGTTTTTAGATCCGATGGAGAACAAAGCTAGCTAGTTATGGGCACTGTACTGGGCAGCTGATCGAGTTCCTTAGCCATCTGAGCTCGATCTTTGTATTGCCAAACACCACTACGACTCTGCACAAAAAACAAAAAAAAAAAAAAAAAAAAGGATTCTCATGGCTTTATTTGCAACAAAATCACAAGTAATTAAGTATGATTGTTCTTGAATTCAACCATCGGTAAAAGTGCAGGTGGCTGTGGGAGCTGTATGTTTAGACGGGAGCACCCCTATTTGCAGAAGGCTTTGGGCAATTAAGTGCTCTTTGCCTTTTCGTAAATAGAGGCTTCCGTCCAACATACCGCTCCCTCGGACTCTGCACTGCGCTGCGTAACTGTGTGTGTGTGTGTGTCTGGACTCTGGGTTGATGATCGATCTAGAAGACTAGAACTGAGAGTATATAAAGGCCAGCCGGCTATCCGAGATTATATTTTTGTTTTTCTTTTTAAGACTTCACTTTTTATTTTTATTTTTGTTTTGAATTTTGATAGTCGCCCAGCCCTTATACATGTGTATCTTTCTTGTGAATTTTTGTGTTTTGTATTATGAAATTTTATATTTAATAGTATGAATTTTGTATTTAAATAAATTAGTAATGTGGTTTATGTTATGAATTTGTGGAATTCTATGTCTATGAACACAAATTATATATCTAAATTATATTTGAAAAAAAAAGGTTTTTTTTTTTTTTTTTGTGTTTTATGCTATAAAATTTTATACTTCACGGGTATGAATTTTGTACCTCGTCATTTTAATCGAGAGTTTATAATTCTATGTGTATCCTAATTCATGATATAAATTGTCAGCAACGAATTACTCTAATCTTAGACTATTCTTCTCATTTTGGACCTAATTAATATTAACTATAAACGTAAGGGTGTTGCTATTTGTACTACCCTCTAGTCAAAAGTAGGTGTAAATTACATTGGATTGTAAAAAAAATTAAAAAAAAAAATCAACAATTTTATAGGTTTAGAGTGTTCATATTGCTATTTAATTTACACCACCTTGGTCAAATGTAATTTAAGATATTCTATTAATAATTTTTTAATTTTAATTAATTAAAACATTAAAAGAAGAAGAAGAAAAAAAAAAAAACCCTCGCCTTCTCCGGTGAGAAGGCAACCCAGTGGGTCGAGGGAGGGTTGTTTTTTTTTTTTTTTTTTTTTTTTTTTTTTTTTTTTTATGTTTTGATTTTTAAATAAAAATAAATAATAAATATTTTTTAAAAATATAATGTTTGACTAAATTAAATGAAGGTGATGCAAATAGCAATTTTCTATTTACACCACTTATAAAGCTACTATCACATCTATCAATGAATAGGGTAGTACAAATAGAATTTCCTAAACCTAATTAAATTAGCGAATCAATTAATTACCATATCAACTTAATTGATGCATTCAATGGTTGTAACTTCTAAACCTCAAAGTCTCGCTCCTTCCATATAAAAAAAAAAATCAATATAATTGATACTTCGTCCTTGGTTGGCTCAACCTAACGTGAAGGATCATTAATCTAAGTATGGTAAAAGGTGTCCCTTATAACTAGGAACTACTCAAGAAATCTCATGGTCTAACAAAAAAAAAAACTCTAAAAACCTCATTTTGCTTGCAAAGAAGGACCTAATACGTTAATCAATTAATTACTATATCAAGTTAGTGCATTGAATACTACTACAAAATGAGTCATTTGCATGCGTCTTTAGTAAATGCCTAGAGGCATCTTTACTGCTCCGAGCGCGTCTAGCACAAACACATAAAGTGTCAACTTTACGCGTCAGCCAGACACGTAAATTTTTTTTCCAGACAATAGGTGCCACTTATTATGAATTAGTTAATTAAAAAATAACTATGTAAAAGTTTTATAGTAAATCATATTTTTATACCTCCACATACTTCCAACCAATATTACTCTTAAGGGGCGTTTGGTTCACGGAATTTTGAATTACCCTAGGTAATGTAAGATTTTTGAAATGTAAGATTACCTTATGTGTTTGGTATCAATTGTGTAATATAATATTACCTTGTTTGATTAAAGGTTATATGAATCAATTTACTATAATGTCCTCAATAATATATATATATATATATATATATATATATATATATATATATATATATATATATTTATTTATTTATTTATTTATTTATTTATTTATTTATTTATATGTACGAATGTATATAAATGCTTAAATATTAAAAAAAAAAAATTAAATGTATAAATATACACACATGTATATTTGATGATGATTATTATTATTATTATTATTATTATTATTATTATTATTATTATTATTATTATTATTATTATTATTATTATTATTATTATTATGTAAGGATGAGTTAACAAGGGTAAAATTGGAATAATTCAAGATAATCTAAGATTACCTAAGAAAATGAGGTAATCACATTATCTTGAAACATTACTACCACATCAGCTTTCAGGTAATATAACATTACCAAGTAATCTCATAACTTGAACCAAACAATGTAATATAACATTACTAGACTCAGATTACCTAGATAATCTAAGATGACCTGAACCAAACGCCCCCTTAATTCCCAACCCTCGTTGAATTGCAGAAGTTAAACAAATACCAATATTAATCTTAGTTCTCAACATTATTAGAGTTAATACCACAAATGGTCCTCTGACTATTGAGGTAGTACTTCTTTTAGTCCTTCGACTTTCAATTCGATCAAAACACATACCTTGACTTTCATTTTTTTTTCACAAATAGTCCTCCGTTAGTTTTTCTGTTAAGTGAGTGTTAAATTTAAGGATATTATCGTCAAATTAAAGATAAAAAAGAATAATATAATATAATTAACAACAAGTGTGTCAACACAGAACCCAATAAACTGATGAAGCTAAGCTCTCTTCCATCCCTTACTTGAGTGAATCAGCCATACACTCACATGCCCCTCCAAACAGGTACAATCACAGTAGTAGTAGTAGCACTGGTACATCCACCTCTCATCATCTGTCTTGTTAATATCATCATTAAACAACATTAACCTGTTGTTGTTGTGGCAAATGTTGCTGTTGCTAACTAGCTTCCTAACAATGTCTAGATCATTATTGGCGGCAGTGTTCCCAAAATACCCATTCTTGGGACCACAACAATGGTGGGTTTGATCATCATCGAGACCAGATAATGAATAACAATGGTTGTTAACTATTTTTTTAATCTTTAATTTGACGATAATACCCTTAAATTTAACACTCACTTAGTAGAAAAACTAACAAAGGACTATTTGTGGTCAAAAATAAAAGTTGAGATATGTGTTTTGGTCGAATTAAAAGTCGAAAACTAAAAGGAGTACTACCCAATAATCAGAGGACCATTTGTGGTATTAACTCACATTATTACATTTACTTAACTTTTAAATTTATAGTAATTATAAAATGAACTTCACTTTCAAATATTTTCAATAATTATAAAATAAATCCCATCCCACATTTATGAATGAAAGAATTTACACTTTTAAACTCTAAATTTATGCAAGACATAACATGCTCTCTCTTCTTACAATTATTACACTCACGGGATTAAAAGATGTATATATGGGCACACCTACAAACAACTTCAAAAGAAGTAGTATTCCAAAATGGTGAAATTTACACTTTCAAACACTAAATTTGTGCAAGACATAACATGTTCTCTCTTTCTACAATTACTCATTTACTCTCACGTGATTAAAAGATGTATATATGGGCTGTGGGCAGACCTACAAACAACTGCAAAAGAAGTACGGAGTAGTATTCCAAATTAAATGCTTCAATACTTTATTAAGGTTCGCAATTTAAATAGGAATGACAATTTCAATCCGCCCCGCAGGGGTCTGGTTATTTTGGGTGGTAGTGAGTGGTGGGTCGGGTGTGAATCTTAAAAAAGTAAAATCGCGGTGGGTCGGGTCGGGTTGGGTTCAGAGATCGAGTCTCATCAGCGGCAGTGTGGGAGCTACCTCTCAAAGTGAGGGGTGTTTCTTGTGCGCAGTGAGCAAAGGTCTAGCCCTCTGTGGTTCATGTTCAGTTGAGTTACCATGATTTACATCCTCCCAAATGCTATGTCGGGTTGGAGTGTGGGAGGCCCTTAGGGTTGGGGTTCAACCTTTTGAAATAATTATTCATAAGAGTTTCTATAACCTCATGTGAATTTTTACTAGTTTTATATATAAACTACTAAGTTTATTTTTAAAAATTAGGTTATTATATTTAAATATTTATATTTATATTATTTTATATTTTAGTATAACTAATAAATTTTATTATTTTATTATTGTAAGTAATTTAAATATTATTTAAAAAATAATAATAAGATTATAAGTGATTTGTATCCTTAGTGGGCACCCGCACCCGGTGGGGATGGAGGTGAGTTTTGAAAAAGTCCACTCGATGCGGGTTGGGGTGGGGGTGGGTGGAGAAAATATAAGATAGGTCGGGTGATGGATGTAGCCCTCCCCGACCCATTGTCATCCCTAAATTTAAACAAGAATAAATGCGACATCAAGTTTTTTTTTTCTTTTCTTTTGAATACTACTGACTCTGTATCTACCTCCATTAGGATCGAACCCATGATTTTTCATTTGAAAAAAAAGCCACTTTGTGTTACTAAACCACAAGATCATTGGCACGGCATCAAGTATATTAAAACCAATCAATTATTCTTTTCATTATTTCTATACTGAACAAAAACTCCTCTATCTACTGCTCTATATAGATTCTATTAGTTTTTCACATACATTGCGCGAATGAGATAACGCTCAATGATATATTTTTTTTTAAATAAGTAATTCAAAGTATATCAATACAAGATTACATAAGAGATGTTCAATATATGTAATTGAATGTTGAATTTGTTTATTTAAATCAGTAATTCAAAGTATATATAAATGCAAGATAATATATGAGAGATTAATTATAATTATTGTCACTAAAATAAATGTTTGCAACTTTGTAATAACGCTAGTCTAAAAACGATAGTCTAAATAAATACTACTTTTTGTTTAAATTTCCCTAAGTCTTCTTAATTCTCTTTTGGGTAGCATTGTCATTGTCTTCATCTTCAGTACTTGTCCTCTTCTTTTTTATTGATAGCGTGCCATGTGCAATTGGGTTACTAGTGGTAGCATAGAGGGCAACGTCATGCAATGAGATTATGGTGTAGGAAGTTTTAGATTTGCCTTGTTGTGTATATGATTGGGATCTTAGTTGTACTATGAAGTCTTTATCTTGCAAGCGTCTGTTGATATTTGACAATGGTAGTTTTTTCCCATACACGTTTCATGTGTTGTGAGATGTGTGTCGTAAATTATCATGTGAAAGTATGAATATTAATATTTATTATATTTGTATAAAATACTTGGTAAATTAATATATAACATATTTTGTATTATAACTTTGATATTTAATTACAAGATAGTGTAAAAAGAAGATAATGGACAATGTAGTGAATATAATTAATTAATGAATTTGAAGGTAAAGTATCTTTGAATTGTAGAAAATAAAGATAATATAACTAATGGAATTATATCTCTTTTTAATTTTTTTTTTTTGTAATGAATAATTTGTTTTTTGAATAAAGGCATCATACACACCTAATTCTAAATTAATTAAATGCATATATATTATTTTATGTTGTAGCTACTAATTTATTTAATTTAATAAGAGAAATAATGTGGGGTACTTACTTTTCATCCACAACAATGAAGTCATTTGATTTTTTTTTTTTTTTCATTCGTTGTTGAGACAAAGTGTTTTGAGAGTTTGTCAATAGTCGCTACAATTGTTGTCAATAGATGATAATAATAAATAATTCAAAATATATGGTTACAATGGATATTATTATAATGATATAGTAAAAATTAACTTACAAATTTCTTCAGAAGTTTTCATGCATTGATAAAATTCTGAGAATGATGTGTAAACTTGTTCAATTGGAGCCACTGGGATGACAACATTGTCAATTCTTTGATAAATGGTCCTATTGTTTTATAATCCAGTTGTAGTTGTATTTCTGATCAACAACTTTGTAGTTAGGTCGCACAAGTCTACAATGATGTAAGAACAATTTTGTCTGATAAAAAATAATAGTACAATATTTGTAAAGTAATGTACAATTATAACCTTATAAAAATACATACATTAATACCATGATGACCTAAATCATTCCAATAATGCAAAAACATAATTCAAATATTGAGTCTTGTTCTAAATAATTAAAAGAAGATTAATTAAACGAAAAAAAAAAAAAAAAACTTAACCTAAATTTGTTTTTTGAAAAAACGCAAAAAAGTGATTCTCAAGTTCTTGATTTATAATATTTGATACTCAACTTTGAATGCTATGTATTTAGTCGGACTATTTTTTTTAAAGGAAAAGAATTGATCTGAGTATATTAAAGCAACATCTCCAGAATGGAGTCATGGAGGATAGTGTCCAATACAAAGAACCTCCCTGCATCGAGGAATTACTAGACGTAGCTAAAGTATGATCAATAACATTCGCAGTTCTAGGAACATAAATAACTGGGCAAAAATCAAAACTACTTTTTGAAAACTACTACTCATCTAAGAAATGCAATCTTTAGTAGCTATGCCGATATAGGAAAAGATTTCAGTAGAGGACACCAGATTGCTACGCAGTACGACACAATTCGTGTGAATAGCGACTGCCATCTCCCGTCTTCGTTTTAGCCATGATAGGGCCTCTCTATACATGATGGTCTCCGGGCTAATTATTTTATCAAAGTTTATGTTAAATTTTATATTGTATTTTTTAACATATTCATAATATATGTTTAACAATTATGCTAAATCTGATTGAAATAAAGTTCGAACATAAGACCTTTCTAATATAAATTAATAATAAATAGTTAATGGAATATTCTGTTACTAAAGTTTATTCTAACATAAACATACAGAATGCATGCTATTTAAGGGAAGAAAATAATATAATAGAAAGTAAATAAGGAAAAATCATTAAAAAAAATTCTAAAGTCAAAATAATATGAACCATTCATTTCAACCAACAATTACACCAACACTTTTTTTGTGTTTCTTTGTTAAGGGCTAATTTTATTGGCTCATATTAGATTTGTAAATTGTAGAGGTAGATTCTAGATTGTAGAAGTAAATGATTATTTATTTATGATTAATTTTTTCCACTTTATTATTTTCCATTTTTACAATTTTATTGGAATAAAGATATTATTCTCAATGGATATTAAAGGCTATTTGTATCAAATGAAATGTAAAAATAAGTTTAAATTTATAATAATAATAATAATAATAATAATAATAATAATATTATTATTATTATTATTATTATTATTATTATTATTATTGTTATTATTATTATTATTATTATTAATCTTTTTATTTCAAATATATTAAGGGAGCATTTGGTTCAAGGTTTATATAATAATTAATATGAGTATGATTATTTTAGATAATTATTTAAAATTCAAGGGATATGATAATTCTCCATAATTTTTGCATTATACTACTACATCATATTGGAGTAATAATATGAGATCGAGATGATGGTTAGGACATTAACCAACCAAATAAAGCCTAAACATGTTGATAAGTTCAGAAGGAAGTTTTAATTGAAGAAAATGTTGTCTCAACATGGCTAAAAGCCCAATAGTAGTCATGATTTGGATGTCACTCACTCACTTGCCAAACTAAATGATGAGTTTATACATGTCATTTCCTAATCTGAAAACAATTTGTCCATGCATCAGTATTTGGTCATATCTCACTTATACGAACTCGATCAGATTGAGAATATTGAATACTCTATAGAAAGGTAAGAAAATTATCTATAACTTTTGTATTTTCATATTAATTACACGATTTGCGATTATTCATGAGTTCTATGACAAAATTGTAATTTTTTAAGTTGGATGATCAAATTGTAGTTTTGCACGAGTTCAATTACTTATTTGACTCTTATTTCTTTTTAAAATGATGAGAATTTTATTACTTATTCATCAAGATTCAAGAATGTTAGTTATCTGGATGTGGATTGAGAAGAATTGATCTTTTTTGGAAGATAAATTCTTTTGAAATCGATTGGCTTTTAATATCTGATGTTCGAAAGAAAGTTAACGTAAAAGTTAGGAATTTACATATCTCTTGAATGGTAGACTTTAGGTCTGGAGAATCAAAATATCTTCCTGATAGGAATAACGATAGTTCGGTACGAACCAAATCGTGCTTGATAAGAATCAAACCAGAACCCAAACTCTATCGTATGATTTTGGTTTTGGTTTAAAACCGAAACTCCTTTGATAAAATTGGGGACCGGAATTGCCATAGGGGAAGAAGAACAATGTTACTGGAGAAGCCAATAACTCTTTAAAAATATAACATATTAAAAGATAAGAGAACTACTTGAGTTTTTATTTTTATTGAAACTAGTATTTTCACCCGTGTGATGCACGAAATGGATTTGTTATAATATATTAAGAATATTTGGATCAATATACAATTATTTAAATTATAACATCAAATATTATATAGCGCAATTGAATATATGATTTGGATCGTTTATGTTTGTTGATGTTATCATTGCTTGAATTCGAGTAAATAATTGCTAAAATTAATAGCTAATTTGTATATGTACGCATGTGGTGCTATAACTTTAGAGATTTTATATATCATTGTTTAAGATTTTTATAAATTGGGCAAATGTACTCGTTATCTAGCAAGTTAGTTATAGTAATCAATTGTTATCCTAATTCATTTGTATAGATGATATATTTTTGTCTAGATATATAACAATTTTTTCATTTTGAAAAATAATAATAATAATAATAATAATAATAATAATAATAATAATAATAATAATAATAATAATAATAATAAGGGAAAATGGCACTTTTTCCCCCTGTGTTATATGCTTATAGCATTTTTTCCCCCTGTGTTATTCATGCATTCACATTTGCCCCCTCAATTATTATAGAAGTGGCGGTTTTTCCCCTTGATAATATTAAATGGACATTTCTACCCTTAAAACAAATGTTTTATTTATTTCTCTTCTTCAACAAATTATTGCTTATACGTAAGGATGACCACGGTTCGGTTCGAACTGAACCAAACACTATAGCAATCAAATTAAAAAATTTCGGTTATGATTCATAACATAACCCAATATTTGGATTTACGTTTATTAAAATCGTGAACTGGAAAAAAATGGATCCTGAACCGTGAACCGGAGATTCAAATCGGAACAACTACTAGCAATAACTTAATTTATAATTATAATATTTGCAAACAGTGTATGTTTTTTTCCGCATTTATATTGACTCTCACATATAAGTATATATAATCGCGGCTTGAGTTTTATTTTGAACCGTCGGTTCACGATTTTGGATCCAATTTGAACGGTTGGTTCAAACTTTCTTTTAAAATTTTATTTTTTTATTTTTAAAATATTTTAAATTCAACACTTAATGTATTTTATTTTTTCAAATCGTGGTTATAATTTGTTGGAGAAGAAAAATAAATAAAATATTTATTTTAAGGGTAAATATGTCCATTTAATATATCAGGGGAAAAAACTGCTACTTAAATAATTTAGGGGGAAAAAGTGCTATAAGTATATAACAAAGGGGGAAAAAGTGCCATTTTTCCTAATAATAATAATAATAATAATAACAATAATAATAATATTATTATTATTATTATCGACTGTATTTGCACATTATTGAAAATCTCTTTGTAAACGACAGTGGTAGTTGCAACACAATCTTATCCATCCTCGTCTAGAGCTAACACCTTCAGGCCATCAGGATGGTGACTCGGGAGAAAGGCATGTACAATTGTCCGTGATTAAAGACTGATTTTTTTAGCAATAACCCAACATGAGTTAGTGTTTGACTTTGGCTTTTGTTGATAGTCATGACATATGCAAGCATCAAAAGGAATTGTTTACACTGGAACTTGATGGGCAATCTCGTATCAGAAGGAGTGAGAGACATTCGAGGGATAAGAACTTTGGTTCCTTCATGTGTCCTGTTAACTATTCTTGCTCCGTTCATTCATCACAGAGTCGTAAACATTATTTTGCTCGTCGGTCAATTGTGTTACCAATGTTTCATGCTCTGTCTTCAACGATTCCTTGTCATACGCCAACTCTTCGGCTATCAACATGTTTTCACCCAAACTCATGCTAGTTTCACTCGAATTGGCATTTCTGGAAAGTCCTTCAAGCTCTTCCCCCACAAAGATAGCAATTTCTCCAACTCCACCAGAACAAACTGTTTTTTTATATGAATCCGATAACATCAACTCTTAAAAGTGGAAAAAAAAAAACAAATTAGATTATTTATAAATAATGAAAAGAAAATGACAAAGTCGAATAAATAGATTGAAGTAAACTAAATATCATTGATTCAATATTGAGTAGTTACAGAAAAAATAGGAATACGAATTTTAATATTGTTATATTTTAATATTAAATAGATTGCACAATATAATATTTGTTGTTATAATTTATATAATTGTATATCGATTCAAATATTCTTAAAATTCTAGTATTTTCACACGTGCGTTGCACGAAATTGAGTTGTTATAATATTTTAAGAATATTATATTATGCAATTGATGAAATGGATTGGATCGATTATATTTTTTGAACTATCCTTGCTTGAATTCAAGCAAATAATTGTCCAATTACCCATGCGATGCACAACTATTTTTTTTTATTATATATTAGATAATAATAAAATTAAAGACTAAATTATAAACAATTCTAATATTTGAAAATATACATTTATTTTATTATAAGATTAGTGCAAAAGTATTATTCAATTAATTGAATAATATATGACTCGTTTGTCTGCAATCATTCTTTAAAAAATCGATATCTAATATAATTTATGTAATTATATTATTACTAAAATAAATAGGAGAAAAAAAAAAGATAAATAATTTAATTGTAATTATTATAAAAATAAATTCAATGATCCATGTTTAGCTTAATTACCATAATAATTATTAGTCAATTAGTAACATTAGATTCATTTTCAACCAATTATTCTTTTTTATTTTCAGACAATTAGTCAATTAGAATATCAAAGGCAGTGATATTTTTACTTAATTTTCGTTCCATTTTTAATTGATGATGTAAAATATTATTATTGAAATATTTTCTTTCCATTTCTAATTTACCTTTACTATTGTTTAAAATATGCATTTACTATTGATGATGCAAAATATTATTATTGAAATATTTCTGTCCAATTTTTAATTTCCGTTCCATTTTTAATTAAAATGCAATGATTTGACTATTTCTGTTTTCACTTTAGTTAATTATGGATCATTTTTTATTTGCAATCAATTATTAATATTCATTTTCTTTTATATTTTCAATCAATTAGTAATATCATATTCATTTTCATCCAATTATTTATTTTTTATTTTCAGTCAATTAGTCAATTAGAATATAAGCTGTAGTGATATTTTTACCTAATTTCTAGCCCATTTTTAACTGATTATGTATAATATTATTATTGAAATATTTCCAGTTCCATTTTTAATTTTCGTTCCATTTTTAATTTACCTTTACTATTGTTTAAATTTTAAAATATGCATTTACTATTGATGATGTAGAATATTATTATTGAAATATTTCCTTTTCATTTTTAATTTACCTTTACTTGATGATGTAGAACATTATTGTTGAAATATTTTCGTTCCACTTTTAATTTCCGTTCCATTGTTTAAAATTGTGAAAGATTTATGATATAATTGTGATTTGATTTATTCTACTGTGTAATATTATTGTGAAAAATTAAAATGCAATGATCTGACCATTTCCTTTTCCATTTTAGTCAATTATGGATCATTTTGTTTTCAATCAATTCTTAATATTCATTTCCTTTTCCAATTAACCTAACTTCTATTCCTTTTTTCATTTTTAATTTTCAGCCAATTATTAATATTTATTTCATTTTCTAATTTACCTAATTTTCATTCCATTTTTAATTGTTGATGTAGAATATTATTGTGAAATATTTCGGTTCCTTTTTTAATTTTTATTCCTTTTTTTTTTTTAAATTTACCTTTACTATTTACTATTGTTTGGGCGAGAAATTAAGTAAATAGGATTTTGTTTTTAATTATAGTATAAAAAGTATAAAATTACGTTATTATGTTACTAAAAGGTCTGTCCATTTATTATGTTAATGTGCATAATTCAAATTGTGTTTTATAGTTTGATTGTATATACGTTGAAACTGTGTCACTTGTTAAGATAGTCACTGCTTTTGTAATATACGTTTATTTAGTTAAACTGAAAATCTTTTAATGTGCATCATTAAAATTTATATCTAAGTCCTCAATGCTAGCTGGTCCACTGCGTAAGGCACAAATAGTAGGAGTAGAGATTTTTATTTTCAACATTTGAAGTCAAGCAATGTTACAAATTCAACGTGATGTGTACTTAATAACTGTCTAACTTATTTGTACGTTTGCACCTTATTACAATTATAATTTGAGATTTGGTAGCGGTACAAGCATGACTCCCAAAACTTAAAATGTCTTATTGGAGATATTTTTTTTTATCCTCATTTCATAGTGTTAGTTGAAAATTTATTTACATATATTGCATTCTATTAGCAAAGGAATTTAACTTCACATTTTTTTTTTTTTTTGTTTAAGTTGTCAAAGTTTGCTATTTGCTAATAATTTTTTTTTTTTTTTTTTTAGCTTGAAACTCTATAATACTTACATATCTATTTACTAAGGTATAATTTGTTATTGAATTACCTATTGCAAGTGGATGAAAAGGGAGGTCACCAACACTATAATACTAAATTCCAGATTTAGAGATTGCCATGTAAGTTTATACTTACTTAAATTATCTTTGATATATTGTTTTGATAATGGTTTGCCACTTAGTACTTAAATTATCTTTGATACTTCTACGATTTTTGGATAGCGGACAATTTTAATATGTCATCGCAAGTGCACGAGTCAATTGTAATTTAGCGTGCAAAACAATGATCGATCCCATAGGAAATTGATACAATGCAATTTATAAACTTGAAATTAAAACAATTAACTTAACAATTTAAAGTGCAAAAAACGAATAACAAAGATCAGTATAAACTCAAATGCAAAGTAGTTGAATCAAAATTCAGGAAAATAAACAGAAAATTTACAAAAACCAGAATACCAAATTAACAATCAAATTGGAAAAGCCCGGAACATGAACTTTTAACGATTGGAAAAGCCCGAAACATGAACTTTTAACGATTGCTTCATACCCTGTTTACAACTTCACAACTAACAACAGCTCAAAGGGGACAAACACAATACTTAAAGGCTTTAAAATTAGCAACCAAACATCATAATTAATTGCAGTAATCCATTCTCCAAATAGCAACACATCATACAATGCAACCAAATTAATAATAAATTAAGAATTAGAGAAGAAACCAAAATGTTGCTATTGAGATAAGTTGCTATGGAAATTGCTGAGCTGCTTCGCTAGAATACTTAATCACCGCCCTAAAAAGGACAAATTGAATTGCGCCAAAGGGAATTTGTTGCCGAACAAATTAATTGCAGCAACTATCGTAGAAAATTTGCACCGTCGAAAAACTTGTCGACCTGAAAAAAATAATTGCCGGAAAACCAAACCCGATCGTACCTACCAGAATTGCTCCTAGGTGAATTGATGATTCTTCTTCTTAGAATCGCCTCTTTTATACTGCTCAAGCTTCAACCGCTCAGGTTAATATTGTCCTATTGTATTACAAATAGGAATTTTAACGTAGAATTATAATACGAATAGAAAAGTAAGAAAGAATATATTGTATTAGGAATTGTATTAGAATAGGAATTTTAATGTAGAATTATAGTACGAATAGAAAAGTAGAAAACAATATATTAAAATTTGAGGATTTTGGACGGAAAGTTAAAGTTTAGGATTTTATTTTTATATATAGTATAGAAGTAAAGATTTCGATTAGATCGATACATTGACAACTTAATCTTGGTAGAATTAAGTATAAGCCTAAAATTATTTTTATTTTTTAGCTTAACTTTAAAGTTTAAATATTTGCTATAACAATGTTTAAAAATTTTCAGAAAAAAAAAATTAAAAAACAATTAATTATTACATTTGGATTATTTTAAAAATTGAAAATAGAGTTTACAAAATAAATAAATAAATAAATAAATAAATAAATCTTTTTTGAACTGATAGTCAAACCGAAACCTTCCTAAAAAGTTTTGGTTCCGGTTTCTCATTTTTCAGAATAGTGAATCATCGGTTTAGAATCGGAACCGAACGATATAACTGTCATGGCCTTGTTTGGTAAATGGTTGTTAGCTGATAGCTGTTAGTTGATTGGGTTAATTAGAGGATATAACTAGTTGATAACATTAGGTGACTGTAGAAAAGTATTTGATAAATTAGGTGTTAGCTGATAGATGTTTGGTATAATTTTTTTTTTTAAAATCTAATTGAAAAAGTTGCTTTTTAAATTTTAGCATTTTAGAGTTACAAAAAACTAATTAACCAAATATATATATTGATTTTTTAACTAAATCAAACAATTAAAAGTGGTCAAATAAGTCAAAATTGACTGATAAGCTAATTATTTTACCAAACAGAGTCCGTAACACACAAATACACATTTGAATATTTGATTTGTTAAAGTCAAATCGTCAATCCCACTTAAGCACAAATAAATAATGGGTCACATCAAAGAAATATGGAAAAAAGTACAAATAGATCATTGAACTATTTGGGGATAGCAATTAAGCTACCGAACTCGAATAAACTCCAAATTCATCTATGAACTTGGAAAAAAAAGTGCAATTAGCATTTTTAGCCGGTTAACAACAATTTGTACTGATTGGAATGCCATGTGTATTTTTTTTTATTATTATTATTATCCCACTAAGTATTTGACCCTATTTATAAAAAATTAAAAAAATTAAAAAAAAAAAAACATTTGAGCATCGTAATATTAGATATTTACATTCTTAGATGCTAATTGAACCTGCTAAAATGTAGGCCTGCTAATTCATCCATGAACCTGCTAAAAACAAAACAAAACAAAAAAAAAAAAAAACAAAAAACAAAAAACAAAACAAAACAAAACAAAAAAAAAAAAAAAAACAAACAAACAAACAAACAAAAAAAAAAAAAAAAAAAAAACTAAACATATAATATTAATATAGATTTGCATTGGACTAATGGTATCCGGGTTGGACTTCCAATTGGAAGATTATGAGTTCAAGCCTCAATGGAGGCGTTATAGGTTCTTTGTGTTTCAGTAGGTTGAGAAAGTATATGAACAGCTATTACAATGTAATAGAGCCAGTAACTTTCAAAAAAAAAAAAAAAATAGATTTGCATTGCTTTTGGCAAGTCTGTCTATACATATACGATTATACGGCCCTTGGTCAGATGGTCAAATGTTTTTTTTTTTAATAGGGTCAAATGCTCAGGATAATAATAAGTAAATAAAATTTTTAAAAAAATACACATAACATCCTAATCAGTACAAACTTATTGTTAACCTGCTAAAAATGTTAATTGTACTTCTTTTTTTTTTTTTTTTAGGTTCATGGATGAATTTGGAGCTTATTCGAATTCGATGATTTAATTGCTATCCCTCAAATAGTTCAATGGCCTATTTGTATCTTTTTTAAAGAAATATAGAGCTAGTCGTCAATCCCACTTAAAGCTTATTAATATCATAAAAGAAACAAAAACTTTATTGTTGTAATTTTAGAGCTAGTTGAGATGACAAATTAAGCAACATCCAATTTGTGTACTACCATAATTAATGTTTATTCAACATACATCCACTTTACATATCCACTTTACATAAATATAACAAGTGCAATAAGTTCAACTTAACTATTTGCAAAAGCTATATCTTTAATCCTTGATAATAATTGTCAATATAATAATTTTGTGGTCTGGTGACACGAAGTATCTCTCTTAAATAGAAGGTTAAGAGTTCAATCTCTAGTGGGGGAGTTAATAGTAAAAAAAAAAAAAAAAAAAAAAAAAAAAACTCTTTCATAATAATTTTAGTATGTAGAGTATATATTAAAGGAAAATGACACTTTTTTCATGAATAAGAGGCTTATTATAGCGTTTTTCTCACTGAACTATTCATATATCCACATTAGTCCCTCAATTATTTAAAAAGTGACAATTTCTCTCATTTCCTGTTAAATAAATATTTTTACCCTTAAATAATAGGTGTTGTATTTATTTTTCTTCACCAACAAATTATTGCTTATATGTGGGAATCTAAATAAGTGCGAAAAATAAAAACTATTTTTAAATATTATAATTATAATTTTAAGCTAATGCTAATAAAATTAATATTATAATTATAATTAATTAGCACTAATAAAGTATTTGTCTTTGTCTTAATTTTGTTACTAGGGTTATCTTAAAATTATAATTATAATATTTGTAAATGGTGTCTGTTCTTTTTTGCATTTATTATAATTCTCATATATAAGCAATAATTTATTAGAGAAAAAAAATTAAATGAAGCTTAACTTGCTTTCATAAGTCCAATCCATAATTATATAAGGTAAAATTGTAAATGATGCTCATTTCTTATAGGACAATTATAAATGTCACCTCTCATAGTGCCGATCCCTGTTTAGACAATTCAAATTCAGAGGCAACATTTATTACAGGGATGAACAATATATACACACAAGAATTTTTTTAATGTGATCTTCGTTCATTAAACAATAACAAAAATACAAAATGATGAAAAGAATTTTTATTTATTTTTTTTAAAAAGGGGGATTTTACTTGTGATTAAATGAGGGTGGGTAAACATAAAGATGTAAAAAATTGTATGGGAATTAAATGATAGAGTGGAAGCTAACATGCAAAGTTCCCATGTTAGGAGTGTGTATTAAAATAAAAATAATACTTAAAATTGTACACTAAAATAATGGTAATTATATGACAAGATGAAGAAAACATTTTCTTTGGTTTACAGAGTATTAAATTAAATTTGTAATTCTAATTTATTTTTTTCTTTATATTAGCAGAAAGAGTAAGAATTTTACATTATATGAAATATGATTTGATATTTCCAGTTAGCATTAGCGTGGTGTCATTGTTACAAGACATTTTTAAATCTTCAATAATATATATAATATGGGCAAGCACATATATGTAAAAAAAAAAAAAAAAGAAAAAAAAAAGAGAGAAGAATTAAAGCTAAGGGTGGAGTATGTAGAGGGATAAAAGGGAGAGGGGGCATGATGTAATGCAAAACTAATATCGGATGGGGAGTAAGGTAAGGAGTAGCTTCATTTATTAGAGCATTAATGCTTTTCAATGATATATGAAGACAAAGTTGTGTTTGGAAACTCGAAAATTTTGAGTTTCTAGTGTTTAGTAGAGGATAGAAAATCATAGTCAAAAGAAAATGAACTTTCAATCAACGGAAACTGAAGCCCCCCTTGTTTTTTTTTTTTTTTTTTTTTTTAGAAAATGACTTCCTCCCATCCAGACCCTTATTTTTGTAGGACTCCTAGCCCTTATTAGAATGTTACCCCAGTTTCTCATTTCTGACCTTATGCTAACCGTTGATATTTTAAATATATCTTCAAAAAAATATTTAGTGACACTTAATTATGAAAACAAAAAATTATTTAGTAACACTTAAATAACTGCCTCTAATATTTTAAAACAATAAATAAAGACAAATATTTAGCGTCACTTAATAACCGCCATTAGAATTTTTAAAATAAATAAAGAAAAATATTTAACGACACTTAGAAGAAGAAGAAGTTTAAATTTAAATATTTAATATAACCATTGTTTAAAAATTTCAGCATGAAAAAATTTCAAAAAAAAAAAACAATTAATTGTTACATTTGGATTGTTTTAAAAATTAAAAATAAAAAATAAAAATAAATCTGGTTCAAACGGACTACCTGTTCTAGAATGAGTATCAAAACTTTCTTAAAAATTCTAGTTCCGATTTGTCATTTTTCATAATCGTGAACAGCCAGTATAACGTGCCTTAACACTCAAATACATATTTGAATATTTGATTTGTTAAAGTCAAGTCGTCATCCCACCTAAGCACAAACAAATATTGGGTAACAACAACGAAATATAGAGCTAGTAGTCAATCCCACTTAAAGCTTATTAATATCATAAAAGAAACAAAAGCTTTATTGTTGTAATTTTAGAGTTAGTCAAGATGACAGATGAAGCAACATCCACTTTGTGTAGGACAATAGATTTATGTTAAATAATCCTTTATGCGCTATAACTTAAATGCGGAAGCACAATTAACAATAATCGCATGTAAATCAAATCAATCAACTACACAATGTTCATGATCATGGACTTTTAATTAAATAGGAAAGATATGACTTACTTGGTTCCATTGAAGATGTAATCCCTAAATTGAATGAATCAAGAATATAATGCTTCACCTCTCTGATCCGTATACCTTATTCACCTCCTGATGATACGGAGACTAGAAAACTTAGAGATTTGAAACCGTTTTCATCCCTAGAGTTTTCCTGGGTATTTATAGATGTGATGAGAAACCCTCTTTCAAGAAGAATGTGGAACCTCCTTTAGGAATAGAAATCCCTTTAGGAATGTGACCTCCTTTCAGGAATAGAAATCCCTTTAGGATTGTGAAACCCATAACCTTATCCAGTATACATCTTTTAACCCTTATAAACTTAAATTTTAACAGAATGAGAGGGAGGGAGTTTCACCCAGTAATTCCGCCTTTACACATCACTAATCATCAACGTGAGTACCTTATGGAATTACAACCTTTATTATATAAATCATTGTTATGAAATAATTATTTCTAACAGTCTCCCACTGATTCATATAAGCATGACACCTTAATTATATGAATCAACGTTAGGAATAAATTATTTCTAACAATCTCCCACTTGATTCATATATGCGTGACTTTACAATTTTCAATCCTTAATTTGAGCTCACCTAATATGAAAATGTAAAAGTCACCACCTTATCGAACTTTATTAACCGAATCATGGCGGTTACAGGCCTGACATAGCGTCCCGCTCCCTTCCATGTATCACAGTTAATAAGAATTCGAACCATAATAATAAGGTAAAATCCGAAAGTACCTTATTCCTTATGTCTTAAACAAGACCATTGTTATCACTTCTGAATTATGCATAAATAAGTGATCAACATCAACCATAACAAAATCAAAACCTGAATAGATATCTAAGAGTATCATCAACCTGATGTGCTATCAAACATAAATCCATACATGTATGGCAGAGTTAACCGTTATACAAGGACTTTACCAGTATGCCCATCCTCCCAACATGGCCAATGAAGGTCATGGGCGCCAATCCCTTAGTCAACGGATCCGTGATCATAAGATCGGTGCCAATATGCACTATTGATACTCTTTTGATTTTGTACCTTCTCCTTAACTGACAGAAATTTCAAATCCATGTGCTTGGCACCACTAGTATATTTGTCGTTCTTTGAGAAGAACATAGCTACTGTATTATCATAATGAATCCTCAATGGTTTGGCTATAGTGTCGACAATGCCCAAACCATAAATGAAATTACGCAGCCATGATTATTGAATTGTAGCCTCAAAGCATGCTACAAATTCTGCCTTTATAGTGGAAGTAACAATGACAGGCTCCTTCACACTCATCCAAGATATTGCTCCATGAGCAAGTGGAAAAATATATTCGAATGTGGATTTTCGGGTATCCAAACATCGGGCATAGTCTGAATCCGAATAACCTATAACCTCCAGGTTATTCGTTCCTTTTATAGGTGAGCATGTGGTCCTTAGTGCCTTGTAAGTATCACAGGACCCTCTTTTGCAGTTTTCCAGTTTATATCTTTCTAAAACTTTGTTAATGTGAGTCTTCTAGGATAAACCTAAAATCCCATGTGATCTATCATAGAATATTTCTTATTCCAATCACATATGAAGTCTCACCCATATCCTTCATTTCAAAGTTCTTAGAAATATATTCCTTAACATCACGCAACATCCCTTTTATTATTAGCAGCAAGAAGAATGTCGTCAACATGTAATACTAGGATTACAAACTTGTTTCCATTAAACCTTTATGTGGATACACCGATCAACAGTGATCTCTACAAAACCAAATGACAATTTCAAGTACCATTGTCTAGAAGCATGTTTTAATCCATAGATCGACATCTTCAATCTACATACCAGATTTTCCTTTCCTGTGGCCATAAAGCCTTGCGGCTAATCCATGTATACTTCCTCTTTTAATTTACCATTCAGAAAGGCAATTTTAACAACCATTTGGTGGAGCTCAAGAACAGAATGAGCCACCAAAACCAAAATAATTCTCAAGGAGAATTATTATCCTGTATGGCTTGGTTAAATGAGACTGGATAATTATCAATACTCAAGTCACTTTCATGCTGAAGTGCATAAACAATATAGTCATCAGGAATGACTGATCTTTTCTATCTAGTAGATCTCCTTAATGTCACTTCCTGCTGAGATTTCACTTGATCATCATCTTGAGTTGCAACCTCATCTTCATTTACAATAGCTTCCTCATGTGGGATTTGAGCATCTAGTTTCTGTTGTTCCAAAGTATTTCCATAAGGCTACACTGCACTGCAGCAATAGGAACAACAACATGAAAAAGGATCACTTGATGAATCTGTAACCATCAATGACTCCTTAATCTCAACATTACGAGCTCCCACACTCCCACTGACTTCGCCATTTTAAATGAAGTGAGCATCACTAGACTCAACAATCCTCGTACTTATGATTAGGACAATAAACATGTACCCTTTAGACCTTTCTGGATATCCAATGAAATAACCACTAATGGTTCTGGATTCCAATTTATTTTCATGTGGATTATATATCCTCACTCCAGCTTGACAGCCCCAAATGTGAAGATGCCTCAAACTAGGTTTCCTTCTTGTCCATAGTTCATAAGGTGTTTTAAAAAACAACCTTACTAGGAACCCTATTGAGTAAGTATGCTGTTGTCTTTAATGCATATATCCACAATGAAACAGGCAATGTACAGTTATTTACCTTACTCCTAACCATTTCCCTTAGAGTACGATTTCACCTTTCATCCACACCATTTTGATGTGGTGTGCCTAGCATTGTGTATAATGCACAAATGCCCTTAGATTCGAGGAATTTCTTTAAATGGGTCGAGAATTTGCCCAACTTTTGATGTTTTCCCATAATACTCATCACCTTTATATGATCTAATTGTCTTTACCTTTCTATTTAGCTGACTCTCAACTTCAAATATGAATGTCTCTAGGACATCCACAGACTGAGATCTTTCACACAGTAAATAGATGTAATAGTACCCAGAATGATCATCAATAAAGGTAATAAAGTATTTATCACCGCCCTAAGACGGAACATCCTAAAAAAGATCACAGATATCTGTATGTATTAAATCAAGTAATCATGAGCTTCTTGTGGCTGAGTGTACTGATACATGTCTGACTTGCTTTACCTTTATGCAATCGACACATGCATCATTCCAGTCATTAAAATCCAATTGAGACAAAATTCCAACTTTAATAAGTCTCAATATCCTTTATTTGGATATATGACAAAGCCTTTATGCCACAAGTCAGCTGAAGATTCTTTTTGGCGCACTCCTTTTAACACAAACATCACATTAAACAAGGAATTAACAAAGTCATCATTAAGATTGAAACAATATAGTGTATCCAACAAAACACCAGAACCATAAAGGGTTTTGTTGATACGAACATTTGTCTCCAATCTTAAAGTAAAAACCCAATATTTTCAACCTAGCTGTTGAAACAAGATTTCTAGAACAATTTGGAACATACAGACAATTCTCAAGATCAAGGCAAAAACCTGTATCCATCTTAATTCTGTAAGTTCCAATACCTTCAATTCTAGCTTTCATCATGTTTCCCATGAAAAAGACACTTTTCATTTTCCCTATGAGGTTGAAACATAAAAAATCTTGCTTAATGTTATAAACATGTGTTGTAGCACCAGTGTCTAACCACCAAGTATTAGAAGGAACCTTAACAAAATTGGATTCCAAGCATACTGAAACTGAATGTATACTTTTATTTCCATCCAAGCTTTCCTCTTCAGGCATTCAGCCTTCTTGTGCCCAGGTTTGTTACAGAATAGCATTTTTGCACTTCCTGAACATCACCTTGCACCTTCATAGGATGCTTGCCCTTCTTTACTACTTTTAGATTTGCTGCTATTATTACTGACATCATAACTGTCAATGTTATAGCGTGATACGATAGTGTTCACTGCAAACATTTATCTCACAAATCAATTGCTTTGAGTAACAAACCTTTATTCAGACTATAATTTATAGACCTTAAGTTTGCATTTAAATCCGCCTTTGGGTCAAATTTAAATACAATGTCAATTTACCGACATGCATCATTCACACATACTTGAATGAGACTATTCATCAAGTTTCAATTTAATATATAGGCCATCTTTGGACATGCACTACATATTAACAAAACAAGAATCATAATCTCCTAAATTGTCATTAATCACATGTCTGATCTACCTTTGGGCAACCGCTAGAACCATGTGTTAATGATCACAAATGTTTATCAATCATTTAGTGTCATTCAATGATGCAAAATACCTGTGTACGATAAACATTTGTAAACATAAATAATTATTTAGCTATTTCCTTGAGTGGACCACTTTGGTGACTAACGCACTCGCCTTATGCTAATAATTTATTTATGTGAATAAACCTTAATTTGTGTTGTAACATAAACATAAATGATTATTTAGCTATTACCATGAGTGGGCCGCTTTAGCGACTTACACACTCGCCTGCTAATAACTCATTTATGTAATTAAACTTTAATTTATGTTGTAACATAAACATAAATGTTTATTTAGCTATTACCATGAGTGGGCCGCTTTGGTGACTAACACACTCGCCTTATGCTAATAAATTATTTATGTAAGTAAACCTTAATTTATATATATGTTGTAAACATAAACATAAATGATTATTAGCTATTACCATGAGTGGGCCGCTTTGGCGACTAACGCACTCGATTTATGCTAATGATTCATTTATAAACATATATATAAACTAATAGTGGATATAACCTCCAACCATAATTGATCCCGAATGAGCCTATAATTTAAAGCAAGTCCTTAATGCCTTAAATAAACCAAACAGCTCAAATACAAACCCAAATTAAATGAGCCTAGAATTTAAAGCAAATTCATAATACTTTAAATAACCCAAATAGACTCAAATATAAGCACATATTAAATGAGCCTAAAATTTAAAGTGACTCCATAATACTTTAAATAAACCCAAATAGACTCAATTTAATTGTCCAAACAAAATAAACCTTAATTTATATGTCGTTCTCTTATAACATATAATTCATGATTTGATAGAGACAAACCATATAACATATGAATCATATACCGTACGAACACAGTACAACTAACATGACTCCATATGATTCAATTCCAAAAACATATATACATTACAGTAGATACATACATCTGATGCTTGATTCAAGAAAACAGTATGCACATTCATAAACAGAAACATGCGAATCAAATCATGCAAATCAATCTTATATATATAAACACGCAAACCAATGCTTATATATATAAACAGTAGGCACACCAAAATTCCAGTTGATTCAATTCCAAGATAATATGCAAATTTGCTTTGTTGATTCCGAAGAGAATTGATTCCAGTGATTACAAATATATATGTATGTGAACGGTGCATACACAAAATTTATACATAGCAATTGATATCATCATCATATGTATATAAACGGAACGTACACAGTAATTACCTATGCAATTAACAACAAACTTTATAATTAAAAATCTCCAAACATCATGAACCCTAATTTTAGTGATTAATCAATTTACAAGCAGACTTTGATACCAAATGTTAAATAATCCTTTATGCGCTATAACTTAAATGCGGAAGCACAATTAATAATGATCGCATGTAAATCAAATCAATCAACTAAACAATGTTCATGATCATAGACTTTTAATTAAATAGGAAAGATATGACTTACTTGGTTCCATTGAAGATGTAATCCCTAAATTGAATGAATCAAGAATATAATGCTTCACCTCTCTGATCCGTATACCTTATTCACCTCCTGATGATACGGAGACTAGAAAACTTAGAGATTTGAAACCGTTTTCATCCCTAGAGTTTTCCTGGGTATTTATAGATGTGATGAGAAACCCTCTTTCAAGAAGAATGGGGAACCTCCTTTAGGAATAGAAATCCCTTTAGGAATGTGACCTCCTTTCAGGAATAGAAATCCCTTTAGGATTGTGAAACCCATAACCTTATCCAGTATACATCTTTTAACCCTTATAAACTTAAATTTTAACAGAATGAGAGGGAGGGAATTTCACCCATCACTAATCATCAACGTGAGTACCTTATGGAATTACAACCTTTATTATATAAATCATTGTTATGAAATAATTATTTCTAACAATTTACATCTATCATAATTAATGTTTATTCAACATTCACTTTGAGTCTCATCCCAATTAATCAAAAATCAACATAATTTGTTGAGTAAATGCTATAGTTAAGTTAGAGTGTACTAAAAAAAATGTAACAAATGCAATAAATTCAACTATTTGCAAAAACTATATCTTTAATATTTGATGATTTTAGTATGTGGAGTACATATTAAAGGAAAAAGTGACACTTTTTCTCATGAATTAGATGTTTATAGCATTTTTTCCGCTGAATTATTCATGCATTTATATTAGTTCCTCAATTATTTAAAAGTACCTATTTTCTCTCCTTTCCTGCTAAATAGACATTTTTACTTTTAAAATAAGGTCAAGATAGGTATTTCATTTATTTTTCTTCACCAACCAATTATTGCTTATAAGTGGAAATCAGAATAAATGCGAAAAAAAAAAAAAAAACGCAGAAACTATTTGTAAATATTGTAAATATAATTTTAAGTTAATACTAGTAAGGGTGGAGTATGGAGAGGGATAAAAGGGAGAGGGGGAATGATGTAATGCAAAACTAATATAGGATGCATATAGGGTGAGGTAAGGAGTATGTAGCTTCATTTATTAGACCATTAATGCTTTTCAATGGTGAACGTACACTAAATTATGGGTACATCTACAAAACTATACACAGATAGTGTGACCTTACATATCTGTTCATATATATTTTCTCAACCTACTGAAATACAAAGAGTTAATAGATCGAGTCAATGCCCACACTGGAATTCAAATCTAAAACCTCTCATTTAAGGACTTTGGCTTTAATTTGGAGAATTAATTAAGACTTGATTAAGACTTGTATATCATATTATAGATGTACAAGGTTAGAGATAAGAATTTATTATATGTCATTTTTCTTTTCTATCCTTTCAAATATTTAATAAATTGCTTAGATATAATGAGGTTCTTTACTTTTACGCTATATGTTAATATCAACTTAAGTTACCTATACAAGTCAATGTCAGTCTTTTACCACTATAAATATATAATTAATGTTTACACTATAAAAAATGATTGATAGATTTCATGGCAAAAGAATTAAAAATTTATCACCAAAAGGTAATTGCAACGTACAATATGATGTGATTATATTAAGTTTAGTTGTCTCTTTATCACTTAAATGTTTTGTTGCTCATAGTAATATTTCGATTACTTCGTTCTTTTGTTGCAAAATGTTGTAAGTATGCATGCAATATATTTGGCATCTGTGATATATATATATATATATATATATATATATATATATATATATATATATATATATATATATATATATATATATATATATATATATATATCACTCACAAAATAATAATAATAATAATAATAATAATAATAATAATAATAATTATTATTATTATTATTATTATTTTAATTTATGCCCCTTCATAATATGTCAATTGTCAATGTTACTCCTGATTCATTAGTGGTGTAAATGTTGCTCCTCAATTTTAAAAATGGTGAATATATTACCAATCTCGTAGTGTAAATGTTGCCCCTCAATTTTCTTCATGTATGGTACGGGAGGGGCAATATATGTACCGTTTTGAAAATTGAGGGGCAACATTTACACACTAATAATTCAAGAGTGACATTAATAATTGGCATATTATGGAGGGGTATAAATTACAATTTTCTCTAATAACAGTAATAATATTAAGAACAACAACAATTGTGCTAGCGAGCGGATAGCATATTGTAGGCAAATTATAAATTGTGCGCCCTGGTGCACGGTATGACGTCGTTTTGTACCTTTTCGCGTGTCCGCTGTTAACTCCTTAAAAAAATTCATGTTTCGAATGTACAGAATTGTATAATAGAATACACAGAATTTTATACCTGAAAACACAGAATTTTATAACTGAATACACATAATTTTTTTGAAACGATAATACACATAATCTAACATAATACATAATATACATAAACTCTTAACATAATACACATAAACTCTTAACTCTTTAAAAAAAATTCATGTTTCAAATGTACATAATTATATAATAGAATGCACAGAATTTTATACCTGAAAACACGGGATTTTATACCTGGAAACACAGAATTTTATAACTGAATATTCCCATGTTTCAAATGTACAGAATTATATAATAGAATGCACAGAATTTTATACCTGAAATTAACAAAACGACATCATTTTGGGAGGCGTGGCAATGTGCGCCCTGTTGCACGGTATAACGATTGCATATTGTATTAGCAGTTTTGACCAATGGATTGTATCAGTAATTTATAACAAAATGTTTGGTGAAATTAGTTTTTTAAGATTAGCGGTACGGTTAACATATGTAGAATGACCTATAAAGACATTAATATAATAATAATAATAATAATAATAATAATAATAATAATAATAATAATAATATGTTGTTGTTGTTGTTGTTGCTACTACTACGTAGTATTATAAAAGAATTTTTTTTTTTTTAAATGACATTGGAGTTTGAGGCTCCCTATATAAGGAGATATGCATCAAGACACCTTAAAATTTGTTTGTCCATGAATGGTGATAGGGATTATATCCGGTTCATACGGGTCATCCTACCTGGTTAACAGCCTCTGCCCGGTCAACTTGTCTCCCGGCGGACCTGCTAGTGTGGCTCATTCGACACGATCAACCACTCGCCCTAGCCTTGCCCGGTTGCCTGGCCATCTACCCAAGCGGCCGCCGACTCCCGCACATCCTCCGGAGCTGGCCAATGACCGGGAGGGATGGTCGTATGGACCTGTAGTTGTCAGGAAACGCAGGACACGTGCACGGATGCATGCTCACCTCCTCAAAGACTCGATGCATGTGCGCCACGTGCTCGCCATGCCGGAAGGTCGGGCCCTGTTCCCTAGGCCCCCAATAAATACTTCATTTATTGCCTTGGCAGAGGACTTTTGGCACCTACCACTATACTGTAATTAAGAGGTTCCCAGTCACGTTCTACGATCAGTCAACCTATCATTCTACTGTACTTTACTATGGTGATTTTATACACATCAGATGGGTAGGATTAAAAAAATACTAAATAATTTAATTAAATGATAGTCATATTGAGAGGGGAAATTAGGAGGGAAGTTTTTAGGATGGGTATATAGCATTACTCTAAAATTTATTGGCGAAATATTTCCTTTAATTTGTCCATTTTACCTATCATTTTAATTACTATTCCTTAGTCAAAATAACCATTTTTTCTTTGCTCTTTTTTTTTTTTTTTTACTATTTTCTTATTATTTTAAAATATAATTCTAAACCCACAAAATCTCATTCTTAAAACCACCGCAGATGTAAATTTCAAGTTGCACAATCATGCCACTAATCAGATACTAATTTTTATGCACACATAATATATCCAATCCATACTATTCCTTTAAAAATGATGGTGAGAAAATGCTATCTACAATTGCAAATTCATTGTTTTGATTTTTTTAAAAGAAGTTTTTGTTAGAAAAGTTGGAGTCAAGAGAGAGATAAAAAATAAAAATTCGAAGTGGTTGCTAACTAAAGCACTCATTGGATGGCCACCCAATTCACTAGGACGTGTAATTTTTTAATTTATTTTTTCAATTCTTACAAAAATACAAAATAGTATACAATTCTAACTTTTTTTCTCTTCTTCTCTTCTCATTTTTTTCATCCACCTAAGTCAAAACTTGAAAAACCTATGAATAAAAGTGGTTTATTAAGAGGAGTCCAGCCTACAAAATTTGGGTTTAAATTCCAAACAAAAATAATTAAATTAATTCTCACAATAATACATTATTTTCTCTCTCAAAAGGGTGTGAGAGAGAAATAGTATGTCACTGGAGCATTGGCTCATTTCTGAGTTCGCTTTCCTTTTCTCTCTCACACTCCACAATTTGCACCACATATCACATCACACCAAAAATATATAACCCTAAGCTTATTAGGCATGTCCTCTCCAAATTAAAGAACACACCAAAAGCCATTTTAGTGCAAACTTTGATCCATCCAATGAAGACGGCATTTTGTGATTTCTTTTTTTTTTTTTTTGGTCTAATTATTCATCATAATATTTAATAGAAATAAAACCAAAAAATTAAAACATTATCCACTTTTGTTTCAAAGAAAACATCATTAAAATCTAAAATATAATGGGGTATTTGGTTGGGAGGAAAGAAAGGAATTGTAATTTGATGTGAAAGCATAAGGTAGGAATAACGTAATAAATTGTAAAACCATTGTAAAATTAAGTACTTGGTGTTCAACATAATTAGATTAGATTAGGTTGTGGTTTAATTACATTTAAGTCATAACTTAATGTGATGTTTGTATCGTCCAAAATGGGTAGTCGAGTAAGTGCAACATAATTTTTATAGTAGAATGTTGATTCTTGTTAAGGCCTTCATAGTAGAGCCTATCACTCAAGATCTTCCTTGTGCGCTTTATTTCACAAGAGCGAATTTATCCAATATACAACCTCTGTGATTTTTATTTTTTATTTTTTATTTGATATTGTTTCCATAAAATAATAGAAAAAGTAATATTACAAAAATAGTAGTCATATCATATGAACTAGTTTTTTACGCGCATTGCGCGATTGGGATAATGCCCAATGTTTTTTTTTTTTTTTTTTAAATAAGAACTTTAATGTATATCAATGCAAGATTATATTAGAATTGTTCATGCATAGATAATTAAATATTAAATTTGCGTATTTAAATAGGCAATTCTAAGTTTACAAATGTAAAATAATATAGTCAAGATTGATTATAATTGTCAATAAAACAATTGTATAGGTATGGTTGAAATCAAATACGGGACATAAGGGAGAACAAATAAAAATTAGGACATAAAATATTAAATATATACTAATATTGAAGAGCTAACTGCTGATTGCCAAACAAAGACATTGCGAGATAGTTTTCCACTTCAATTTGTTGTGTGATTTGAATACTCTTTTTGTCAATAAATTCCCAAGTAGTAAATATGATTGGCTTAATTATATTTTTTATTATTTTTTATTTTTAAAACAATTATTATTATTATTAAATATATATATTGATAAAAGTGCAATTAGTCCCCATAATTACAAAAAGTTTCAATTAGGCACTTGAACTTGAAAAAAAAAAGCAATTAAACCTTTTTATAGGTTACCATTAGGTAATGAGTGAAAATTAACTGATTTGACATCGACATGTATTCTAAAAGCAAATGTGTAATATTTTTTAATTATTGGCTTCAGCGTTGTCCAACCCAACCCTTTCCCAATGGCTACAATCGCTCCCCTGCCCAATACTTTCCGGGGCTTCTTCCCCGGATCCTCGATCGCAGCCGTGGGAGTTGACGGTAATGAGCTTGGATTCAACGGAACCGTCTGAGAAGAAGAGGAATTTAATGGTCGTCCGCCGGCGTGTGGACACCGGAGTTGAGGGGACCCACACTACCCTTCGTTTATGGCGAAGCTATTCTCGCCGAAGCATTTGTATAAACTCTGGGGAAGCATCCCGTACAGCTCATTGTTAGATAAATTCAATTTCGAAAGGTGTTGGAGAGAATTTAAGGATGCCAGGATAATTCTAGATAGTTCATTATTTTGTAACTATAGAGTGAGAAGGCGCAAAAGGTTCGAGATTTTTGTCGGGATTGAGCCTTTAAGGTTGTTGTTGGAGAGGTCGAGGTTGAGGAGAGAGGAGATTTCGTCGATATTTCATCGAAAAAGTCATTTTCGGATAGGTAAATGAGCTTGAGGTTGAGACACTGGGTGATGGGAGCAAGAGGCAGTGGGTCAATTTAGAAGCGGTGGCGGTGGAACACTGGAAAAGGGTTGGGACAGCCAATAATTAAAAAATATATTTAATTATTTAAATATATTACACGTCAACATTTAGGATACATGTGGATGCCAAATTAGTTATTTTTAACTCATTACCTAATGGTAACCTATAAAATGGTTTAATTGATTTTTTTTTTTTTTCTTCAAGTTCAAGTGCCTAATTGAAGCTTTTTGTAGTTAAGGGGACTAATTGCACTTTTATCAATAGTTCAATGGTCTATTTGACCCTTATCCCAAAAAAAAAATGCAATTAAGAGACCCATTCGGAGTCTTGTTTAAGACTGTTGTATCAATTCTTCCTAGAAAGCAGTCTCCTTTACATGGTAAACAGGGGATGCTTAAAGTACTTTCCTAAAAAGTTTGTAGATTCTTCCAGTTTTGATAAAGATGGTTATCTAGTATATAGGTGTCGTGATGATGGCTTGATAATAAACAGAAATGGAATTTTCACTTAGATAATAGATTTGTGGTACCACATAATAAGTATTTGTTTCTAAAATATAGAGCATACCTAAACGCTAAAAGTGGTCAAGCGCCATTAAGCAACTCTTCTAAATGAGAGATTATGGGTTCGAGCCTCAGAGCATATGATACAATAATTGGAGAGATTTATATGCAACATTGCGGTGAAAATGTGATATTGTTATCAATGTTGCATCGAGTGGTATAGCTTCCCTACTTCTACCAAGTGGAAGAATAAATGTGATATTGTTATCAATGTAGCTTCCCTACAATTGCACACTCAAGGTTAGTGATACCAATTTCTCTTAATGAAGACTCGACATGTAAAATTGTAATATTAAACCAGGTAGCAACCTTGTTGAGTTAATTTTGAAGACAAGCGAGATTTATTAAGATTTTCCAATCCTTCAAGTGCAACTGATACATTTGGTGGTAAAATAGTGATTTTAGGTGGAGATTTTAGACAGATATTGCGTGTGATTCCAAAAGGTATAAGGCCGGACATCGTTTCAACAACTATAAAACTCTTCTTATCTTTGAAGTGTAGAGTTTTAAGATTGACAAAGAATCTCCAATTGAGTAACATAGAACCTGGGATTGAAATGCAACAAGTTGAACAATTTGTGAATTGGATTGCCTCAATTGGTGATGGTACAATTGGAGGTTCAAATGATGATTGTCCAGAAGTTGATATTCCTAAAGATTTGTTGCTGCCCTTGACCCAATTGCCACAATTGTGGACAGTATATTTCCAATGTTTAATAATGGAGATTGTGACAACACTTCTCTACAAAATTGTGCAATTTTGACACCTACTCTGGATGTTGTTAATTCAATTAATGAATACATGAGTTCCTAAATGGACTGCGAGCATCTGACATTCCTAATCATTCATTGACATTAAAGGTTGGATCACCTGTGATGTTATTGGGGAATATAGATCACACACTTGGTTTATGCAATTGTACTAGGTTGGTAGTAACCAGATTGTCAAAACATGTCATATAGGCCAAAATAATGCTTGGTAACCATGCCGCTACTAGGGTTTTGATTCCTAAATTGAGTATGACTCCTTCAGATCCAAGATTGTCATTCAAGTTCAATAGAAGACAATTCTTGCTAACGCTCTCGTATGCAATGACCATAAATAAAAGTCAAGGACAACCACTTTCTCATGTATGGTTGATTGGTTGTTACATAAGAAACCAGTATCTACAAATCTAATAAGCGCCAATAAGGTTAGGCCCTTAACCGGAACAAAAAAATGTCGGTATAATTGTTTCTTAAAATGAATGGTTCATATTATTTTGATTTTAGTATTATTTAATGATTTTCCTTATTTACCCTCTATTATATTATTTTCTTCCCTTAAATAACCCTAAATTCCGTTAGTATAAACTTTAGTAACAGAATATTTCGTTAACTATTTATTATTCCTAACTTACTCATTACTTTCTATAAAAAGGTCTTAGGTTCGAACCACGTCCCAATTAGAGTTGGCATAATTGTTAAACATATACTACGAATATGTTAAAACGTTTTTTTTTATGATTAAAATAAAACAGTACAACTAACAAATTTACTCCCTGTTCTCTCTAGGGTTTCTTACGTATCTCCCTGCAATCTAGGGTTTGTTCTACGTGATCTTTTCTGCTGCATGAACGGGTGTGACGACTTTGGACACGATTACGATGGATGTTCAGGGGTTGATTATGAGCACCGCGGGTATTACGTTGGAGGACGAGAAGTTGAGGGTCAGGTTTGACGACGTCGTGGTAGATGCTGCCGTTTCCGCACCGGTATGGCGGACTTGGTCTTTAGTAGGACGGTTCTTGACCGATCGGATGCTAAAGCAGGAGATGATGAAACGGGTTATGGCGTCGGCTTAGCGTCCTTTGATGGGTATTGAAGTCACTGATGTGCAACCTAATCTCTATCTATTCACTTTTTTTTGATGAGGCAGATATGCAGCGTGTTTTGATGGACGGTCCCTGGGCTTTCGAGAATGCGACTTTCTTATGCCAGCCTTTGAGTATTGGTGAAGACCCAACGTAGGTGGTGCTCAGCACAGTGGACATTTGGTTGCAGGTTTTTGACTTGCCGCCGGGTTACCGCACAGTGAAGGTCTTGGAGAAGATCGGTGATTTTGCAGGGGTGTTCCTACGTGTAGATGAGCGTAATTTCACAAGGCCATGGGTTTCATACTATAGAATAAGGATCACTCACGATGTTACTAGCCCTATCAAACGGCGGATGAAGATGGTGCTGTGAGATGGTTCTTGGACATGGATAAACTCTAAGTATGAGCGTCTCCATATGTTTTGTTTTTTTCTGCGGTAGAATGGGCCATACCGACAAGTTTTGTTTGGAGGCTAGAAGATTGGGTTTGTGGCCTGAGCAGTTTCTGTTTGGTCCAGGGTTACGGGCTGGGGGCTCTAGTCCGGCTAAGGCTCTGGGAGATATATGGTTTCAGATGGGGCAGGAGAGGAGGCGTGCAATTGGGTTTGGGGACACTGTCGGCGAGGCTACTGTTCCGGGGCAGTCTGGGTTGGGGGCGGGTGGAATGGTGGTGGAGGATCCGGGTGTTGGGGGTGGGTCTTCGGGTGGTGGGATGGAGGAGGTGGGGGTACGGGTAGATCCGAAGAGGCGTAGGGTGGAGGGGGAGGACGGAGTGATGGCTGGAGAGGGAGGGCGGGGGGGGGGAATGAATGTTGACTCTGTAACTTTGTGTTTGGCGAGGCCTGAGGATCAGGCCCGCTACTCTCAATGAGTACCTTATTTTGGAACTGCCGTGGCTTGGGCAATCCACGGACAGTTCGTGAGGTGGTGGACATTGTGTCCAGGAAGAAGCCCGAGTTTGTGTTCTTAATGGAGACGAAGGTGGGAGGGGATCATGCGCAGAGGTTAAGGGTGAAGTTGGGTTTTGAGGGATGTTTCAAAGTTGATAGTGTAGGAACGAGGGGTGACCTTTGCTTTTTGTGGCTGCGTAACAACAGTGCCAGGTTGATTAATTATTCTCATCATCATATAGATCTCCTGGTGTCTCTGTCAGGTAGGGATCCGTGGAGGTTGACGTGTTATTATGGCTATCCGGAAAGGACAAGGAGAAGGGCTGCGTGGGATTTGTTGAGATCGTTTAAGGCTACTTCGGACCTCTCGTGGGTGGTCTTAGGAGATTTTAACGACTTATTAATGCAAATTGAGAAGCGGGGAAGATTGCCTCATCCGAATGGGCTGTTGGAGGGGTTTGGGGATGCGTTGGATGATTGTGGTTTGATTACGCTACCCATGAATGGTTATCCCTACACATGGGAGCGTGGGAAGGGGACAGTAGATTGGGTGGAGGAGCGGTTGGATAGGGTGGTAACATGCATGCGTTGGCGGGAGGTTTATGAAAGGGCTCGGGTGTTTAACATTCGAACGGACGAGTCTGATCATACGGCTCTCTTCCTGGATATCTATGGTGAGGCCCCGGTTTTTCAGGCCCGGGGTTTCAGATTTGAGAATGCTTGGTTGCTGGATGAAGGGTGTAGGGAGGTGGTGGAGAGGGAGTGGTCTTCTTCCGCGGGGTTGAGTTTGCAAGCGAGACTGGGTTTGTGCGGCCGGGGCTTGAAAAAGTGGGGTGGTGAGAGCTTTCATAAGTTTGGAAGGCGATTGGAGGGGATCAGGAGGGAGATAAATGCTTTACGGGGCTGTTTTGACCCTGGTTCACTTGCTCGTTTCAGGCATCTTGACGCCACCTTGAATAATATTCTTTCTCAGGAGGAGGCTTTCTAGAGACAACGTGCCAAGCAACATTGGCTGCAGGGGGCTGATAGAAACACTAAGTTCTTCCATAAATATGTCGGGCATCGTAGGAAGAAGAATATGATTTTGAAACTGCAGGATGATGGGGGTGCATGGAAGGAGGGTAGGGAGCTGGATGCGCTGGTTGTTGCATACTATAAACAGATTTTTACATCACAGGGGTCCCCGGGCTCTTTCAGTGTGGATACCTTGCAGCCACGAGTTACAGCATATCAGAATGAAGAGCTCCTGCGCCAGTTTCAACCTGAGGAGGTGCGCCACGCTTTGTTTGCTATGGGGAAAGACAAGTCTCCGGGGCCGGATGGAATGAATCCGGGCTTCTATCAGTCATTCTGGAGTGTGTTAGGTAAGGATGTCACAGACTTTGTGCTTGATTTTCTTTCCCAATCTTATTTTCTCCCTAATTTAAATGATGCGAATATTGTATTGATCCCTAAGAGGTCTGCTCCTGTGTCTGTCTCTGACCTGAGACCAATTGCACTGTGTAATGTGCTTTATAAAGTCATGGCTAAAATGGTTGCTAACCGCATGAAGCCTCTTTTGGAGGGGATAATTTCTGAGTCTCAGAGTGCCTTCCTTCCGGGCAGATTAATATCAGATAATATTATGATAGCTCCGGAGGTGGGACACTATCTAAGGAGGAAGCAATTGGGCCAGGTTGGCTGGGCAGCTCTAAAGCTGGATATGGCCAAGGCGTACGACAGAATGGAATGACCTTTTGTGGAACAGATGTTGAGGAGGTTGGGGTTTGGTGATAGGTGGGTGCAGCTTGTTATGTTGTGTGTCCGTTCTGTGCGGTATAAGGTTCTGATCAATGGTAGGCCCTCTGAGGAGATTGTCCCCACGAGGGGTCTTAGGCAAGGTGATCTCTTGTCTCCTTACCTTTTTATTATCTGCGCAGAAGGGTTATCTTTATTGCTGCAAGATTCTCAGGCCAAGGGGTTAATTCACGGTTGTAGGGTGGCCAGGGGGGCTCCGGCTATCTCACATTTGTTTTTTGCAGATGATAGTCTTCTCTTCTTTAAGGCAAATCTGCAGGAAGCAATGGAGGTAAAGAGGTGCCTTGGAGTATATGAGGCCTATTCTGGACAGGCGGTCAATTTTAATAAGTCGAGTATTTCTTTCAACCGCAATACTTTGGATGAATTGAAGGATCTCGTAGCTGGGGCCTTGGGGGTTTCTCAGGCTGATGATTTTGGTAAGTATCTGGGACTCCCTTCTGTGGTTGGCAGAAATAAGAAGTTGGTTTTTGCTTATATTGAGCAAAAGTTGAAACAGAGGTTTGGGACGTGGAACAAGCGGCTCCTGTCCAGAGCTGGTAAGGAGGTTCTTCTAAAGAGTGTGGCGCAGGCTATGCCTACTTACACTATGAGCATCTTTTTAATCCCCATAACGTTGTGTGCTTCTCTTGAGAGATTAATGAACATATACTGGTGGGGGCGGAGTGATAGGGAGGATAGCATTCATTGGTTAGCTTGGGACAGAATGTGTACGCCTAAGAAGTTTGGTGGTCTGGGCTTTAAATGGTTGCATGAGTTCAACTTGGCGTTACTTGCCAAGCAGGGTTGGCGCCTCCTCACGAATCCTAATACGCTTATGGCTCGTGTTTTAAAAGCAAGGTACTATCCTACTTCTACCTTTTATGATGCAGCAATAGGGGGAAATCCGAGTTATGTTTGGAGAAGTATAATGGCAAGTCAGGGACTTGTTAAATCGGGGTGCAGACGGAGGATTGGCAATGGGCGGACTACTCAGGTTTGGGCACACCCGTGGTTGTCGGATTCTCACGATCCTTATGTGTCTACTGCGCAACCGGCTACCAATCAGGGTTTGATTGTTGCTGATTTGGTGGATGATACAACGGGCGCATGGAATAATAACTTGATCCAGCAGATTTTTAATGCACGGGATGCCGCCTTGATTAACAAATTGCCTTTGAATGGCATGTATGACGACCTGTGGTACTGGGAAGGGGATATTACGGGGAATTATTCGGTAAAAAGTGGCTATAGACGGCTAGGGGATGCTTTTGCACCTAGTTCGCCGGTTTGGAGTAGTATATGGAGATTGAAAATCCCACCTAAGTGGAAGAATTTTATGTGGAGAGCTTTTTCTAACATTTTACCAACTCTTGATAATTTGATTAAAAAGAGGGTGGATCTAGTTAATGTATGCCCGGCTTGTGGTTTAGTAGAGGAAAATGTCATGCATGTTCTTTGTTCATGTTCATATGCCTCTCTTGTTTGGAATTGTTCCCAGTTGCCAATACCCCAGTTTAATGGTAACAATTTTCTGTTTTGGGCAGAGTTGTGGTTGGGTGGAGCATCGGCGCTGGATTGTGATGATAAAGGGAGGATTTGTGGCTTGTTGCATGGTATTTGGTCAGCCAGGAATTCGGCTGTATGGAATGGATTACTGCCAACCCCTGCGGTTTTGTGTTGCCGGCTCACTTCTAGCTGGGCAGCATGGAAGGCTTATGGTGCCGGTCCAAGGGACTCTCAGGTGCAGCGCCTTTCTGTGTTGCATGCAAATCAAAGGCAGCATGGTTTGGCTTGCTTTGTGGATGCGGCTTTTCATAATAATCAGCAGCATGCCACTTACGGCTTTATGGTGTTGGAGGAGGATGGGAGTTACGTAGCAGCGGCGAATGGTCCTATGGTATGCCCGTATGATCCCCTAATGGCAGAGGCGATGGCGGTGACTGAGGCACTTTCTTGGCTTAAGAATAACGGTTACACGGCAGTCAGGCTATTCACGGATAACGCGGTTCTGGTTTCAAGCCTTAGTAATGCACGTTCTTTTCGTTCTTATTTTGGTTTTATTTTAGACTCATGTATTCGTTTAATTTCTTCTATGCCTGGTACTGTAGTTTCGTATGTTAGAAGAGATGCTAATAAAGCGGCTCATATGTTAGCTAAGCATGAAAATGCGCCTGCTGTTAGTTCTGTATGGAGGGGTGGTCCTCCGTCTTTTTTTGGAGCCGATTTTGGCTAATGCAATCTGAGTTTACCTGGTTTTCAAAAAAATGTTAAAACGTTTTTAAAATATATATAATATAAAATTTAACATAAACTTTGGTCAAATAATTAACCTGACTAAATACACAGCATTCAAAGTTGAGCATCAAAAATTATAAATCAGGAACTTTAAAAATCATTTGATTTTTTTGCATTAAAAAAAAATTTTAAGTTAAGTTTTTTTTTTTTTTTTTTTTTTTTTTTTTTCGTTTAACTAATTTTCTTTTGATTATTTAGAACAAAACTTAATATTTCAATTATGCTTTTGCATTATTAGAATGATTTAGGTCATTATGGTATCAATATTTTTTGTATGTATTTTTATAATGGTACAATTGTACATTACTTTACAAATATTATACTATTATTTTTTTATCGGACAAAATTGTTCTTACATCATTGTCAACCCTGCGCGACCTAACTACAAAGTTGTTGATCATAAATACATTACACCTGGACTCTAAAACGGTACGACCATTTTTCAAAGAATTGACAATGTTGACATCCCAGTGGCCCCAATTGAATAAGTTTACACATCAGAATATTATCAATGCGTGAAAACTTCTAAAGAAATTTGTAAGTTAATTTAATTTTTACTATATCATTATAACAATATATATTGTAACCATATATTTTGAATTATTTATTAGCAATTGACAACAATTGTAGCAATTGTCATTGACAAACTCTCAAAACAATTTGTCTGAACAATGAATGAAAATTAAAAAAATCAATGATTTCATTATTGTTGATGAAAAGTATGTACGCCACTTTATTACTCTTATTAAATTAAATAAATTAGTAGCTACAACAAAAAATAATACATATGCATTTAATTAATTTAGAATTAGATGACCAGGACTATGTGGTCTAATGGTACCCGGGTTGAACTTCCATTTGGAAGATTATGAGTTCGAGCCTCAGTGGAGGTGTTATTGGTTCTTTGTGTTTCAGCCGGTTGAGAAAGTATATGAACAGATACTACAATGTAATAGGACCAGTAACTTTCAAAAAAAAATAAAAATTTAGAATTAGATGTCTATAATGCCTTTATTTTTATTTTTTTTTAAATATTCATTATAAAAAATTTAAAAAGAGATATAATTTCATTAGTTATATTATCTTTGTTTTCTACAATTCAAAGATTCCTTACCTTCAAATTTATTAATTTATTATATTCACTACATTGGCCATTGTCTTCTTTTTACATTATCTTGTAATTAAATATCAAAGTTATAATATAAAATATGTTATATATATATATATATATATATATATATATATATATATATATATATATATATATATTTATTTATTTATTTATTTATTTACCAAGTATTTTTTACAAATATAATAAATATTAATGTTTTGTTCAATACTTTCACATGATAACCTACGATACACATCTCACAACACATGAAACATGTGGGGGAAAAACTACCATTACCAAATATCAATATGTGTTTGTAAGATAAAGAGTTCATAATACAACTAATAAGATCACAGTTATACACACAGCAAGGCAAATCTAAAGCTTCCTAAACTATAATCTCATTGCACGATGTATCCCTCTATGCTAGGCAAATTATGATGTGAAACCGTGTTCACCTTGCAAGGTGGACACGGTTTCAAAGCTATTCATAATTATGAATATATAGTTCAAAAATTATGAACATAGAGTTGTGAACATAATTATGAACATATAGTTCTGTAATTATGATATAGAGATTCAATAATTGTGAATATGAAGTTCAAAAATTATGAATATATAGCTTTATAATTATGAACATATAATTCAGTAATTATGAACATAGAGTTTTGTAATTGTGAATATAGAATTCAATTATTATGAACATATAACTTTATAATTATGAACATATAGTTCAGTAATTATGAACATAGAACTGTGTCCACCTTGCACCATCAGTAACCCAATTGCACATGACACACTACCAATAATAAAAAAACAGAAAAGAGGACATGTACTGAAGATGAAGATAATGATAATGATATCCAAAAGAGAATTAAAATAAGTAGTATTTATTTAGACTATCGCTTCTAGACTAAGTATTTAGACTAGCGTTATTACAAAGTTGCAAACATTTATTTTATTGACAATTATAATCGATCTCTTGTATATTATCTTGCATGCATTTATATACTTTAAATTACCGATTTAAATAAACAAATTCAACATTTATTTACATATACATGAACATCTTCTATATAATATTGCATTGATATACTTTGAAATACTTATTTAAAAATAATTATTGGGCATTATCCGTAAAAAAACTAGTTTATACTATACATGGTCAATTGTATGTTGCTCTTTCAAACCAGGACTATGTGGTCCAATGGTACCCGGGTTGGACTTCCATTAGGAACGTTGTGAGTTTAAGCCTCAGTGGAGGCGTTATTGTTTCAGTAGGTTGAGAAAGTATATGAACAGATACTACAATGTAATAGAGCTAGTAGCATTCAAAAAAAAGTATGTTGCTCTTTCAAGAGTTAGTAATCCACAGGATCTCAAAATTTTAATTTGTGATGAATTAGAACATTTTTTTTGAAATATGGCGTACCAGTATATTAATTCAGAAATTGAGTGATAGAGTCAGGAGGGATTAAATCCCAGTACATAGAATGATCCTGATCATTGGCTAAACTAGCAAGAGTATGCGCATGTAAATTTAAAGCTCTAGGAACATAACTAAGCGAACAATAAATGAAACTACCAATAGCTGTCCTACATTGCTCAATCACAATTCCAACATAGGATAAGTTCGGTGTAGTAACTGCATGAACCGCATTCCTTAAGACAAGATAATCTGTAAGAATATCCACCTCGCTCTCGTTTCGGTCTTTAAGCCAGGACAAGGCTTCCTTGCATGCTAGCGCTTCCGCCATAAGAGGAGTAAAACACCCCGGGAGCTTTCCATTTGCCGCTGCTTTGAACACTCCATCCGGACCGAGTAGAACCGCCCCATAGGTTGCATTGCCGGTGTTCGAATCGTAGCCGGCATCGACGTGGCACGTCGCCCGTCCGGCCGCCACTGCCTGCACTTCTTCGGCTGGTGTCGCCACTGGGCGGGCGTGGACTGCCGTGTAGGTCGCCTCTCCCGCAGCTGCACGACGCCACACCACCTCCGGCCTCCTTACCGCATGTTCCCAGACCGCCTCGTTTCTGGTCATCCATAAAAAATAGAGGACCCCCACAACGCGTCTGACTTGTTCGCCTGTGAGCATATCCATAACAGTCAAAAGCCAGCTCGGGAAAGACGTTGAAAAAATATTCATAATAGGCAGCCCCGAAATATTCCATACAGTTCTAGAATAATCACATAAAACTAATGAGTGCATAACATTCTCATTAGCAAGACCACACAACATACATGTTGGGTTCACATCTACCCTCTTTGTAATCAAATTTGTTGTGGTTGGGAGTATATTACACACCGCTCTCCATAAAAAAGTTTTCCATTTGGGTGGGACTTTCAACTTCCACAATGTAATCCATCTATCAAAATCTCCCAAAGTGTGATTAAATTCTCCCATTAGGCGCCTATAAGCATCCTTTACCGTGTAGCAACCATTCGGGTCATTATGCCAGTACCATGTGTCTCTATAATCTGGGCTCACAGGTATTTTTGAAATACGATCCACATCCTCAGGTTCAAATAGATCTGATAAAATATGGGGGTCCCATGTTTTTGTTTGCTGATCTATTAAACCTGCTACAACTGCATCCCTTAATGGTTCTGGCATTACTGTTTGAACCAGTGGACTAGGATTATCCTGCAACCACGGATGTCCCCATATTAAAGTTTCCTGGCCATTTCCAATTCTCCTTCGTACATGGGCAACAACAAAATCATGAGCAGCCATAATACTCCGCCAACAAAAACTGGGATTATTTCCCACCGTTGCATCAACAAAAGAAGTCTTCGGGTAGTATCTTGCTTTATATATTCTTGCTGCTAGAGACTCCGGGTTAGTTAAAAATCGCCACGCCTGTTTACCCAACATCGCAAGATTAAAGTTCCTCAGATCTTTAAACCCCAGTCCACCAAACTTTTTAGGGATACACAATTTATCCCATGCTTTCCAGTGGATTCCTCTTTCTTGTCCTTTCCCCCACCAATACCTATTCATGGCCCTTTGAATTGACTCGCAAACTGATTCAGGGAGCAAAAAAACACTCATTGAGAAAGTGGGCATAGACTGAGCCACACTTTTCAAAAGCACTTCTTTACCAGCCTGTGATAGCAATTTCTTGTTCCACGAGAAAACTCTTTGTCTGATTTTATCCTCCACATAAGAGAAAACGGCCCTTTTATTTCTCCCTATAAACGAGGGCAGCCCCAGATATTTTCCAAAATTCCGTGCTTGTTCCACGCCCAGACAGTCTGCTACTTCCTCCCTCATCTGTTCTCCAGTATTCCTACTATAACATATATTAGATTTATGATAGTTCACCAACTGACCAGATAACTCCCCATATCTTTCCAAACACTGCTTGACCACTATAGCTTCCTGGACATTTGCTTTAAAGAACAATAAGCTATCATCAGCAAAGAAAAGATGTGATATTGGGGGAGCCCCCCTCGCCACCCTACACCCGTGAATAGACCCCACTGCCTGCGCTTTCTGTAAGAGCATGGATAGACCTTCAGCACAAATAATGAATAGAAAAGGTGAAAGTGGATCTCCCTGTCTGAGACCCCTTGTTGGTTGCACATGGCCTCCACTCACGCCATTCACCATAACACTGTATGATACAGTGGTAACACATGTCATTATCAGTCTAATCCACCGTTCATCAAAACCCATTACCTCCAGCATTTTTTCCAAGAATGGCCACTCCATTCTATCATAAGCTTTAGCCATATCCAGTTTTAGTGCTCCCCATCCTGCTACTCCACATTGCTTTCGATTCAAAAAGTGGCCCACCTCCGCCGCCACAAGTATATTATCCGTTATTAGCCTTCCTGGGATGAAGGCACTTTGAGATTCTGAAATTAAATCCCCCAACATAGGTTTCAACCTGTTGGCAATCATTTTTGCCATAACTCTATACAAAACATTGCTCAGGGCAATAGGCCTCAAATCCGCCACAGTTGTAGGATTATTCTTCTTTGGAATCAAAACAATATTGGTAGCATTCAAATCATTCGGAATTTCACCTGAATTCAAGCAATTAACAATAAAACCAGCCACATCCTCCCCAACTATATCCCAGAAACGCTGATAAAATCCCAGATTCATGCCATCCGGTCCCGGTGCCTTGTCAGGATACATAGCAAATAAAGCATTTTTGACCTCAGTCACATCATAGGGACACAACAATACTTCATTCTGGGCAGTCGTCACACGGGGGCCAAACTCATCAAATAAAGGGTCCTCACACACAGGATTACTAGTAGCAAAAATTTCATTGAAATAGTTGAGTACCACACTATTCATATCCTGTCCCTCCACCCATACCCCAGACTCATTCAACAACTTAGAAACAAAATTCTTTTTCATTCTAGCAGAAGCATACCTGTGATAATACTTTGTATTCGCATCTGCGCCACGAAGCCAATGCTGCTTCGCTCTCTGCCTCCAAAAGACATCTTCCTGGGCTTCTAACTGGGCAATCTGATTACTCAACAGCTGGAACTGAGCCAAAGATGCCGGATCCCTCCTACCACGGACCTGCCCCTGCTCCTTGCGGAGCCGCCGGATGTGCTCCCCAAACTTATGAAAATGGTCACCGCCCCAGCGCATCAGTCTATCCCCACAACGTTGCTGACAATTCAACAACCCCTCTGTCCTCCCCCCTTGCCAGGCAGTTTCCACCACATCTCTACACCCATCATCCAGCAACCATGCCATCTCAAACCTGAACCTCCTCGGAATCCTTCCTCCCCCCCCTTTGTTGTGCATTCATATCAAGGAACAGAGCTGAGTGATCTGAGTTACTAGTAATTATATTCTCTACACCCGCCCTTCCATGCGCATCACACCACTCCATCGTTGCCAGCACCTTATCTAATCTCTCCTCCAACCATTGATCCGTTCCACTATATTTCTCCCAAGTGAATTGATATCCCCTCATAGGTAACTGACGCAAGCCACACTCATCCACAGCTTCACTAAAACCCCGGAGAAAATTATCTGGATGTGGATTGTTTCCCCTTTTCTCATGTTGGAATAAGAGATCATTAAAATCTCCTATTACAACCCACGGAAGCGGAGACTTCCCCACCAAAGATTTCAGCAACTCCCATGATTCTCTTCGTTGACTACTCTTAGGGAAGCCATAGAAACATGTCATACGCCATGTCTCTCCTGATGGCATACGGACCTCAATATCCACATGGTTCTTTGAATAACCCAGAAGCGTAGCTGTATTATTCTTCCTCCACAACAAAGCCAGTCCCCCACCATTCCTCACATTATCCACATAGAACAAACCTTCAAAACCTATCCTCACACGGAGCCTTTCCGCATGATCCCGTTGCACCATCGTTTCCATTAGAAATACAAAGTCAGGCTTCTTACCGGACACAAGGTCCACAATCTCTCGAACTGTACGTGGATTGCCCAAGCCACGACAGTTCCAACTTATCGTACTCATGATGACGGGCGGGACTGTGCTCCAGTTCCCGCCAATTGCAAGTTTTTTGACACATCGGTCATAGCCACATCGTTTCCTTCACCCTCAGCCCCTCGGCGGCGCTTGGCAGTTGCCACCACTCCCTCCACCCTCTCCCCAACCCCCGTACTGCCCTCCCTTATCTCCCCCTCTTCCCGCCCCCCTGCACCGCCACTTTCCACACCCTCTCCCACCTCCTCCCTCACCCTAGGTCTCGGTTTCCCCCCAACCGGCACTAGCCAATTTTCCCCCACTGCCCTCGGTGCTCCCCTACTTCCTCCCGCCCGTAACCCTATAAACGGGTGTTTCTCAACTGGTGTCGGCCTCTCACGTGCTTTCAGACAGAACATGTGAACATGACCCAACATCCCACAAAACGTACAATGTTTGTGTAGACGTTCATACCGAAAAGTTATCCAACTCACCGACTTATCTCGTTTCACCAATCTCATGCCTCGCCTCAACGGCTTTCCTACCGCAATAGATACGCGGATCCGGTAGAAAGTAAGCCACGGTGCTCCCGCGAACCTCTCATCATGTTTCACAAACTTGCCTATAAAGTTTCCAGCCTGCTCAAGACCCGTATCTGACGTATACCCCATCGGCAATCCATGCAACTGAACCCACATATCAATTGAGTTCAATTCCATCTCCCCAGGTACCGCTCCGGCCACCACCTCCCGACATACCAAAGAATTATTTTCGAAACCCCATGGACCCCCATCCAAGACGTAATCTAAGTCCGTCTTATGGTAAAAGACAAACAAGAAAAGTCCTGGTTGGATCTCCGTAATCTGCACCCCCCTCACCGGTTGCCATACGGATGCCATAACCTGCTTCATGAACTCCAATTTGACCAGTTTCGTAGTTAGGAACCTGCCAACAACAGCCCATGTCTCCTCGTCGTTGTCCTGGAGTTCGCCAACCCCTTCTCCCTCCGGCACAAACTCATCCTCCAAATCAAAACCCTCCCACTGTGCCGTCAACCTCTCAACCTCACCGCTTTCTTCCGCCATTGCTGCTGCTTACACACTGCCTCACGCCGCACGTTAGGTCGTAGCTGCGCTGCTCGTCGTAGAAGTCCGGCTTTCCCGCCGTAGTTACCGATCGGAAAACGTAAAAATAACCTAGGTTTCCCTAGAGAGACCGAAACCCTAGTTTTACCCTAGTCAATAAAGAAGCAAAAAAAAAAAAAAAAAAAAAAACTAGGTTTCCCAGGTCCACCCAGTTCACTTCGAGAGGCACTGAAGCCATGGACGGAGCTAGCCTGGGGGCAGATGCCCCCACTCCCCCCACCCCATCCCTTTATATATATATACTAGTTTTTTACACGCATTGCGCGATTGAGATAATGCCCATTTTTAAAAAAAAAATAAGTACTTGAAAGTATATCAAAGCAAGATTATATTCGAATTGTTCATGCATAGATAATTGAATGTTGAATTTACGTATTTAAATAGGTAATTATAAGTTTACAAATGCAAGATAATATAATTAAGATTGATTATAATTGTCAATAAAATAATTGTATAGATATGGTTGAAACCAAATACTGGATATAAGGGAGATCAAATAAAAATTAGGGCATAAAATATTAAATATATACTCATATTGAAGAGCTAACTGCTGATGGCCAAACAACGACATTGCGAGGTAGTTTCCACTCCAATTTGTTGTGTGATTTGAATGCTCCTTTTGTCCATAAATCCCCCAAGTAGTTAATATGATTGACTTAATTATATATATTTTTTATTTTTTTTAAAACAATTATTATTATTATTATTATTATTATTATTATTATTATTATTATTATTATTATTATTATTATTATTATTATTATTATTATTATTATTATGTATACCCTTAGGTCATTTTACATGTTAATCTAAACGGCTAATTTTTTCAAATATCTTTTTACCAACTGTTGATATAATTCGTTAGTCAAATCCGCTAATATAATCCGCTAACTACTGATTGTCAAACAAGGACATTGCGAGGTGGTTCTCACATCAATTTGTTGTGTGATTTGAATACTCTCTTTGTCGACAAATCCCTCAAGTAGTTAATATGATTGGCTTTATTAATTATATTTTTTAATTTTTTTTTTCATGGTATTAATAAAATACTTGGTAAATAAATATATAGCATTATTTTGTATAACTTTGATATTTAATTAAAAAATAGTGCACAAAAAAGATAATAGACAATATAGTGAATATAATCAATTGATGAATTTGAATGTAAATAATTTTTACATTGGAGAAAAATAAAGACAATATAACTAATAAAATTATTTCTCTTAATTAATTTATTGATAATGAATAAATTTTTTTAATAAAGACATTGTAGGGCGAATATAATCAATCGATGAATTTGAATGTAAAGAATTTTTATATTGTAGAAAAATAAAGACAATATAACTAATGAAATTATTTATCTTATTTAATTGATTGATAATGAATAATTTTTTTTTTTTTTGAATAAAGACATTGTAGACACATAATTCTAAATTAAAGAAATGCATATGTATTATTTTTTGTTGTAGCTACTAAATTATTATTTAACTTTTTTTATTATTTAACTTAATAAAAGTAAAATAGAGTAATAATTATGTCAACTTTGATTGGGATGTGGTTCGAACCTAAGACCTTTCTTATTAAAATCAATAAGTAAGTTAACGGTGAACTAACAGAAATTAACGGAAAAGATAATATTTAACGGAAAAGTTAACGGATAATCATATTCATTAAGGATAAATTAGGAAATCTTAAAGGAGAAATTAAAATCGGATCAATCTGAGCCATTCATTTGATTAAAATCTGTGACCGCCATTTTTTCTACCCATTATAGGCCTAACTCTCTTGGGCTCTTATTAGTATAGTAGATATTAGTATAGTAGATATATATATATATATATATATATATATATATATATATATATATATATATATATATATATATATATAAATGTTATATAAAATTTATATTTATGTTTAATGTATTAATCTTTTGAGTAGTTTAGTTAGTTGGACTCCAAATTTGATTTTAATTAGAAGTATATGGTCATGGGTTCAAAACTCATCAACAACACTTGTTTATTTTATCTCTTTCATTCCTTTCTAAGATAAATTAAATATTTTTTTAGTCTACTTTTATGAATCATTTACTTAATGTAGTACACAAGTTTATATTATACTTTATATAAATTTATACGAATTAATTTACTAGTTGATCTACTTCATTAGCCTGCTACTTCATTGTATTCAAATTAATTCAGAAAAACTTAAAATTGATCTAACTAAAAAAATTAAAATTTAGAAGTATTTATGAAATATAGTGTTATTAAAAAAAATTTATCTAATGGATTATGTTTCATATTTTGTCATAAATACTTTTACACTTTCACCCTGCACAAGTATATTTTTGGCTCCAACTCTAACTATCATGTAATCTATAAAAGCCGATTTGCTATCAATTAATTTCCTGGCTACCTCCCCCTGACTAAAGCTAGCCTAGAGGGAATCATTACTTATGAGAATCAAACCTAAATTATCCCATAATTCCCTCACAAAGAGAACTCATTTGCCACTTAAACTACTCTGTTGGGTTAGACTATTACGTTTACTAATTACACATTACAAATTTCTAATTTTAATGTATTATGCATTCAATTAAATCTTAATATATGAAATTATAATACAATCTCACTTGTTATAACTAATAAATAATATTATATTCATTTCATATAATTTTTATAATATATTATTATAATAATATAACATATATTTTACAACAAATTTTTCGTGCGCGCACAAGTGACATACTATTATTAAAATTAAGCCACGAACATTTATGGATGTGGACTAAGTTATAGAATATAAATTACCAAATCAACATAGTTTATGGATGATTTTGATAAGAGTTAATATCCAATTTAGTTCTCGAATGTAATGATTTTTTTATTTAATTTTAATTGATTTTTTTGTGCTTAATTATATTATAAATTATACATTTTAATGATTTTACTTAATTGAATACTCTATTAAGATAGTGTGGTAATTTAACTTATATTAATTTTTCATTTAGTTATTGAGTATAATAATTTTATCTAAGTTAATTTTTGATTATAATAATAATAATAATGATATTCAATTTAATCATCTATTATAGTGACTTTTTCTAGGAATAAATTAAGAATTTTTTTTTTAAAAAAAAAATTAAGAAAATTTGGTAGTGAAAGACCAAATTAGTGAAATCCTTCCATGGATCAAATCGGTAATAAAGTCTTTTGGTAAATTTCTCCTTCAAAATGGCTTAAACTTGCAGGGCGAGACGTTTTCCTCACTTCGACTGGAGTCTGGAGACATGGAGAAGGAAGAAGACGAATCTGCGCAACAAAAGCAAGAGACAAGTGAAGAGCCTAAAACGACGTCATCTCTCTTTCCAGTTTCCCCTCAATTCTCAATTTCTGCTGCCGCCGGCGCCGGCGCCGTTCCGGAATGGCTTCGCAACTCCAGCTTCACGACCAACCTCTCCGTCATAAACGACTCCCTATCGGCGCACCACCGCCATGCCCCCTTCCAGTACGAAGACAAAGAGGAGGAAGAAGAAGAAGTTGATAAGGGCTCTAATAAAGAAAGAGCACAGTACGAGTTGCTGGACTCTTCCGCATCAGACCGCGGCCCCTCTTCTTCTCCTTCGGACGAAGAGAGGGACAACAGAAGGAAAAGGCGGATGAAGAAGCGTAAGCGGAGGAGGGAACGCTCCGCTGATGCGCGTAAGCCATACGAGCATGCTCTATTTTCTTCACGAAAACCAGATGTGGGAAGCTGGGCGTCGTCTTCTGCTGCTGCTGCCACTAATGACAGAGACTATTACTTTGATTCCCGTGGAGATCGTGATAATTTGGCCTTTGGATGCCTATACAAGTATTTGTCTTTTCACCATTTAAATTTTGTAATTAATTTTGATTATGGGCTTATGGCATTGGCTTATCACATTCTTATTTATTGCCAAATTCAGTGATATGTGGTTAATTATTTTGTTCCAAATTCTTATGCGATCTGTAGAATGGATACTGGAGTGAATTGTTTCTCTTACACTCTGTTTTTGCTTGTGGAATGGTCAGTAAGGATGGTTTGCAGTTGTTTTATGAGCTTAACTATAGCATTCAAGTGAGATTGAGTTTGTGGTCTTACTTGGTTTGAAGTAGAGTTCCTTTGCTGTCCGGAGGAGCTGATGAAAGGAGAGAGCACCCTACAAGAAATAGAATATGATTTCATCTTATATTTTGGTTTCTTATGTTTGAAATTTGAGACCAAGGAAATAGTGGAATTAGCTTGCAAAATGGCCTCTAGTTATATAGAAACTTTTAAATAGCAAAAAACCCATGTTTCTTCAAATGCTACTTTTTCCCTCCTTTACTGTATTTTCTCCCTGGACATTTGGTTAAACTTGTTCATGAAATAAAAGAGAGTGTCTTGGTTGTTTCTGTTACCAAATAGTGTTTGGGCTAACATGTTTTACCATCTACTTTGTTATAGTAAATTACTGGCAAATGTAACTTTGGAATTTAATTTGTGATAGTGCAGAATGGATGTTGCTCGGTACAAACTTCATAACACTAGGAAAACATTTGAGCTTAATTATTGTTGGCGGAACCATAATAGCATTTTTGATCCAGACGGTGATGTTGATGCATTTGATAGCAAGCTCAGAGCTGAGGGTCGCTACTGGTCTGCAAAATATGCTGCTGTGGAGCGTCATAAGAACTTGAAGCGAACGCGAATTTTTTCTCATGCAAGGCCCCAGTTGAAAGATTCTGTTGATTTTATCCCTTTGATTGATGAAGGATCTGGAGGTGAATCAGTTTCAGGAGCTACTGTAGTGGAGGAATCATGGGAAGATGAAATATTTTGCAAGACAAAGGAGTTCAACAAGATGACAAGAGAACGACCACAGGATGAGAAAATTTGGTTGGACTTCGCTGATTTTCAGGACAAGGTTGCCAGTATGCAGCCACATAAAGGCGCTCGTCTTCAAATACTTGAAAAGAAGATTAGTATTCTGGAGAAGGCTACTGAACTTAATCCAGATAGTGAAGACCTGCTTCTCTCTCTTATGAATGCTTACCAGAGCAGAGATAGTATAGATGTCTTGATAAGTCGGTGGGAAAGGATACTTCTGCAAAACTCTGACAGTTATACTTTGTGGAGAGAATTTTTGCGGTTTGTTCAGGGTGAATTTTCAAGATTCAAGGTGTCCGAAATGAGAAAAATTTATGCAAATGCAGTACAAGCTTTATCTGGTGCATGCAGTAAGCAGCATAGGCAGGTCTCAACTCTTGACATATTCATATAACCTAAGTGTTTGTCATCTTTCTGATATTGATATGCATATATTTGAGTTCTCTTGCTCTTGAGATTTGGTTTTTGAAATTCCTTTCATTCTCATCTTTGAGCTACAGATAATCATAAAAGATATTGTTAATTTATAGTTAGTCACCTCATTTGGTTTCATTGTGTCTAATGTTTTTGATGTTTTCTTTCTCTGGCTGTTATCACTAAATTTCTTTTATCTTTTATCAATTAAAATACGGTGCTACATGAAGTGATTTTGTATTATTGATTTATTGAGGGCAAATACTGTTGGTCTTTCCCATCATCTAAAGAATATTCTATTGTAATAACCACACTTTGAACAAAGTAATGTCATAAGCAGCACAGGCAGGTTTTGACTCTGGATGTATTCTTGTAAACTTATGTGATTATCATTCTGATCTTGATTTGCAAACATTTGACTTTTCTTTCTCTTGAGATCACTTAGCATTCACTTTTGTCATATTATAACTTTTCATCTTTTTATTGTGGCTCCATTGTTTTTCTTTGGTATAGGTCTGCCAAGGTGCTATGCCAGTTTCTCTTGATCCAGCTATTGTAAAACTAGAAGTTGGTTTAGTTGATATATTTATGTCTCTCTGTCGGTTTGAGTGGCAAGCGGGGTACAAAGAGTTGGCTACTGCCTTGTTTCAAGCAGAGATTGAATATAGCTTGTTCTCCCCTTCTTTACTTCTTAGCAAAAACAGTAAACAAAGACTTTTTGAACATTTTTGGAGTAGCAATGGTGCTAGAGTTGGGGAAGATGGAGCACTTGGCTGGTCAACATGGTTAGAAAAGGAGGAAGAACAGAGACAACGGGCAGTGGAGGAATCTTCAACTAATGTTGACGAAGGTGGTTGGACTGGTTGGTCAGAACCATTATCGAAAATCAAAGAAATTAATGAAGTTTCAGAAAAGGTGATAGATAGTGATGGTGTTCTCGAGGAGTTAGAGGATGGAGCTGAAATGCAAGAAGCTGATGAGAAGGATGATACTGAAGCTTTGTTGAAAATGCTTGGGATTGATGCTGCTGCTGCTGAAGTGAATGGTGAGGTCAAAGACACAAGAACATGGGCTAGGTGGTCAGAAGAAGAGGTAGAAAGGGATTCAGACCAGTGGATGCCTGTTCGTGCAAATTGTGGTTAGTATCTCTTTCCCAGTTTCAGTGTGAATTTCAAGGAAATTTCCTCTGCCTAGCCTCATAATCCCTTTCTGCTATTATCTATCCCCAAAAGTAATTTTCAAATGGAGTATGGCTGTGATATACTGTGATATAGCTGACACTTACAATGGCAATGAACTTATGAACCATATCATGCTGCAGACGATGACCAACTTTTGAGAGTAATAGAATATGAGGATGTCAGTGACTACTTATTCTCAATATATTCTAAGGAAGCACGCTTGTCTCTGGTATCCCAATTTATTGATTTCTATGGCGGGAGGATGACTCAATGGTACATATTATTGCATACTTGATATCATTGTTTCCAATGTGCGTCAGTTTTGGAGTTTTTTTTCATGATTTATTTGTGTTAGCTTGTTAGGTTTTATGCATATATGCCTTAAATTTTGCACCAGTTTAATAGTTGGAGATGGCTTTTGATTCAAGTTTCCATGTCTTAAATCTCAAAGGGAAGTAAATGAATCTGTGTTGTGGGAATTGGGAAATCATGTGAATGCTCTGAAAGGACAGAGGGAAGTGCATTAAAGAAAGTGCAATTTTCATGAAAGAAAGAGGGAGCTAGGCATCTTAGAGGAAATATTGCATTATCCACTCACCCCCATCTACAATGAGATGATTCTGCTATTACAAAGAGAACTAGTACAAATTTTCCTCACACCTCTACTGACCTACTATGACTTTACTTAAGTACTCTTCTATTTGACAGAAAAGTTTGTTGTTTTAATTTACCTTTCTCAGGATTAAAAAAAAAAAAAAAGAGGTTATAGTTCTAAATAGAGTGAATACTGTGTCAATTGTTTAGCTATTTGGTTGTTGATTTGCTGGCTCTATCAAACATGGAAGGAGCTGAACAAGCTTTTTTTAATCACTCATAAATAAGTTTCCATATGCAGTGTGGCTCAGTGGTTGCTTCTTAATAAAAAAAGGGTTTAATTTTATTTTATTTTGTTTATTTAAAATTTTAAGCCTTAATTTGGAGCTTCTTGAAAAAGAGGACTTTTCCTCTTATGTGCTGTGAAAAGCCATTCTATAGTTAGCGTTTGCATTTTGGAGCAGATAAGCTCCAAAGCAAGCTGGGCCAAATGGACATGTTTGCTACTCAACTGTCTACTTGCATTGCTGCAGAGCTGCTGCTCCTTACCATCTTCATGCAGAAAGTAATAATTGCATTGACTGTGCCACTAATTACAGCCTATAGTTGCTATTCAAAACAACTTGGCAAGACTAAAATGGCTGTGACTTGGGTAAAAAATTAGGTCCATAGCAAATAAAAAACCAGCTTGGTGATAACTAGATAAAGTTGCAACTTTGGCTAATATTGTAAAGGTGACTAATAATTTTATACACAGTAATGAATTTGTTTTAGTCAGTCAATCCAACTATTTAAAGATAAAATCATGATAAAAGTACCAAAAGTAAAGACCAAAATATATGCAGATATTAAGAAGCTGAAAAACAGTTGCTATGGGTTGCCCATTTGGTAAAGCTTCTTTAAGCAAAATGATGAGATTATGGATTAAATAAACCACTTCTGCATATTTGGTAAAAATTGTATATTATGGATTATATAACACTTTTTAGCCCGAAAAAACCCTAAATTAACAATTAATTGTTCCAGACGCACTTCAGAGGGATAAGAATGCACAAATTGCAGAAGGAACTATCTTGTTGGAATTGAGAGAACTAAAATACTAAATATGTCAGGATACATAATTACATACAGGGATAAAGTAAGCAATGTCCATAGTAAAACACTGAATGAAAAGGATAAACTGGTTTGCAGGGATCATTTTTCTTTTTAATAGATATCAAGCTGGCTTCACATTGCTACCACACACATTCATCACAATTGGCTCACAACTGAGAAAGTCAGCCAAATTTGATCTACTCTCTTAAGCTTCAAGCAGAACTTTTTGGTTTCTAAATGGAGGTTTCCCTCACTCCCACTTTTTCCTCTAGTTGACAAAAAATGGGGTTTCCGAGTTGAGGGTAAAATTCTAAGAATAACCACATTCAACATATGTTCATTAAAATAAGAAGATAAGCTTGTTATTTTTTGACCACATTATGCTTTTTAGTACAGAGTAATCTTGCCATGAATATCTAACAATTAGTTTCCTTGCTCACTTTACTTGCAGGACTTGCACTAATAGTTCTACTTGGGTGGAGAAGACCCTTAGTCTGGAGGCACTGACGGATCCTTTGTTAGATGAACTGAGAGTTAATGATTTTTTAACAAAAAGTGAGGGAAACCCAGTTGGTATCAGTTTGGAGCATCTTTTGAGCAGTGCTAATGGCATATCTATGCGCACCAATATGATGAAATTTCTCCGTAATGCTTCATTGCTTTGCATGACTGTATTCCCACAAAATTTCATCCTTGAAGAAGCAGCTCTTGTTGCTGAGGAGCTGTCAAATACCATGATGAATTCATCCAGCTGTTCAGTCACCCCTTGTCGAGTGCTTGCAAAGAGTCTATTGAAAAGTAACCGCCAGGTAAATATAATACTCGAGTCTCAAGTTTAAGGAACACTTTTGACTGCATGAGTTTTCAGGTATATATTTTAAAATATTTGGTTTCTAATAATCATGATTGTTTTAAATTTTAAGTAGGTTTGTGTCTTGATGAAAATATTTTGGCTTTCAGCTTTTTACTGTTGTGTAGGAATCTAATGCTTCTGTGGTTACATGATTTAGTGCAATATCTGAAGTTTTATTGATAACCTATTCGAAGCAAGTACTCCGTCACTTGTTGATGATGCCACACTGTCTCACTCATCCCTCTTTAAGATGAAATTTGTGCTTGATAGTTTATTTTCCTTTCATTTCCGCCTTTCCTGGTAAAGATTTTGTGGAAATGTTGATGTTTGGGCACATAAACACTTTCCATTTGATTTTTCCTTATTTTATTTATATATCTACTATAGGATATATTGCTATGTGGAGTCTATGCACAGAGAGAAGCAGTGTTTGGGAATATTGATCATGCTAGAAAGATTTTTGACATGGCATTGTCATCCATTGAAGGGCTTCCTGTGGTATGTTCCTAACTTTAGTTTTTAGTACTTAAACTTTACGTGGTTTATGCTAATCATGCTATATGCCTGTGGTGATTGAAAATTACTTCCATGCATTTTTCTTCCTTCCATTGAATTGGAGTACAAAATCAAGCCTCTCCTGGCTCTGCCTAATTAAAAATTTGAGTACATGACCGCCATCGCTTATGAGGTATCAAGATGTTATTGCCTTCACCTTAATTTGAATACATATGGAGAAAAGGAAATTTAAATGGATTATGCTGTTGTAAGTTAGTTTGGTACTCTGAATTTTTATTAAGGGGCATATCAGAATTAGAATCATAAATCAAAGTGGGCCTCTTTGGAGTGACCAACCCTGGAATTAGAATCGAAGGAAAAAATATATTATAATAATAATTTTTAAAATTTCATAGATGATGATGATGATTATTATTATATTATTATTATTATTATTAAAAATCAAGTAGTAAATCCAAACAATACTACAATAGTGATAGTGATAGTGTAATAGTAACAACTATACTAATGCTAAATTGCTAACACTAACACTAATACTAAAAGAAAAGAAAAAATAATGAGGAATGCTGGAATGGGAATGAAACTTATGGTAGGAGGGATAATGAGAAAACCCATTCCTTCCCTTCTCCAAATCCCATTCCTAGAGGCCACAAATCTAATGTCAATTATCAAACATCTCAATTGCTTCCACTCCCATTCCTGAGCTCAAAGTAGTGAACCAAATGCCCCCTTAATGATTGGTGTGGAACAATTACAATTCATGTAAAATATATCGCAACAAATTCAAGTTGTTATTATTACCGGGTTTCCAAATTTAGAAACCAGACCTTGCAAGGTAATTCTATTATCCTAGTGATTTGCTCCAAAAGACCTTTGGGTAAAGTTGTTTAGAGCGTTGTGGTTGAAAAGCTTGTTAATTTTTTTCCTCACATATTTTGTGATTGGTTGTTACACGATGCTCAAGCTTTCATGCTATGAAAATTATCAGTGTACTGTTTTGGGTTTGAGTTTGTATTCTTGGGATTTTATGGTATAAGCATGACATTTATCAGTTGAAGCTGCATTTTTGAATTGAAACACTGCTTATGACAGATCGTTGTCCTCTCATGCCTGTGTTCTATTCATGCCTGTGTTCTATTCTATCTGCAGTAAATTTTTTAGTATCCCCACCCCCTTCTCTGCCATTTTCTTTCCCTTCTTTTTCCTTGTGTTCCTAGTTCCTACTTTTTTTCATGTCCTATATCACATATAAACTGGAATTCTCCAAAGTATTTCTTCTGAATAGAACAAATCCTAGTTCATCATTTCATGAGAAAATGCAGTCTTATTATTTTCTAGTTTCCCAGCTCCAGGCACTTCCTCATTCTGGTTGTGAAATATGCGAATAACCCCTTCATGGTTTGCGGGATGTTGATTGCCCCTATTTATTAGTGTTTCCAGCTAATACAGAGTGTGGTTAACGCACCAAGACAGCAAGTTTAGAAAAATACTATTATTATAACTTTGACCGAACAAACCGGATGGTGAAGAAAGAAAGAAGTGGAGGAAATGCTTCAAAGAATCAAAGACACAAGTCCAAATGTTGAATTGCTTGTACAAGCTGCTTAAGTTCATGAATCCCAACCATATCATCACCTGTTTTGACAATGTTCACAACATATACAAGAAAATTCAACATTTCCCTGGATTGTGAAAGAACACAGAATAGTGAACTCAACATTTCTGAAGACCAAATTCATTGGACAGCAACTAAACCTGCAAGCCATGTTTTGGTCATTACAGGATAAATTTGATGATGTTATAAGTTCATAAAAATTAAAAAATGAGGATGTAGTTAGCATGATTTTGAAAACTTAATGGGGTTTCATTAGGCTCAAGCTATGAACTAAAAGCAGCTGGGTGCATTTCAGAACAGGAGTTTTACCCTTGATGGGAGAATTCTCCTTGTTCTGACAGGCTAACCAGGCTGCAAGCCTGTGTTAGTCTCCTTCCTAAGAAGATCCCCATTCAGATTTCATTATTGGGTGATATATCTTCATCATATGTATTGCCTTTAGTGTGACATTTTTCCTTTAGAGGATGATTCCTATTTGTGCTTTTTTAATGATGCAGGACGTTCGGAGAAACGAGTCTCTGTTATATCTCTGGTATGCTGAAGTAGAGCTGGCAAACTTTTCTCATGGTAGTCCAGAATCATTGCTCCGTGCTTTACACATTTTATCTTGCCTGGGAAGTGGTGTGAAATACACTCCTTACAAATGTCAACCATCGAGTCTGCTGCAGCTGAGAGCACGCCAAGGATTTAGAGAGAGAATAAATTTGCTACGTTCAACCTGGACACGTGGTGGGATAGATGACCAGTCAGTTGCTCTTGTATGTTCAGCCGCTTTGTTTGAGGAAATTAGTATTGGATGGAGAGCAAGTGCTGAAATTTTTGACCAGGCATTTTCAATGGTTCTTCCCGGTAATCAATATTGCACTTTATATTTCTAACCATAACTTTCTACTGCATATATTTTTTACCCTAACCGTAGGCCTATGTCATGTCCAAATCATCTTTATATATTCTGCCCAATTTATCTTTAGCAGGCATACTTGGGTGTAATTTTTTTTATTTTTATAAATCCTGCAAGGTTACCAGTAGAGTGGCAAGGAACATTGCCAATCCCCTAGTTATTTTATAAATATCAAACATCATAATTCAAAGAGGGGAATTAAATCTTACTTCCTTACCTGTGATAGGTGAACAAGCTAACCTAGAACAAAAATTGAAAGTTGAAAAACTAGGAATGCTTCTAACTGGGAGGATTCCTCCCTTACAACAAATCCTAACTAGTAAAGCCAAAAAAAGAGGCTTTTGGGGGTGGTGGTGGGGGGGGGGGGGGGGGGGGTTGTAATGGAGTTGTCCATGACAAAACCTTATGTTCAATAAAGTCATTTCTATTTGGTCCTTTCTTGTATTACCAATAACAAGCATTGGCATTTTTATCTTAGTTACAGCTATCATATATTTATATGGTGTTTCCCTTGTGCTTTACCAATATTGTTTGAATCCATCTCCTACTGTTGACTTTTGTTCTGTATCACTATTCTAATAACGCATTTCTGCAGAAAGAAGAAGGAACAGCTATCATGTAGAATCTTTGTTCAACTATTATGTTGCCATGCTTTCTAAACATCACAGAGAAGTAAAGCTATCAAAAGTGTGGCAGTCTATATTGAACGGGCTGCAGATGTATCCTTTCAGTCCAAAACTTTACAGTGCATTAGTTCAAATCAGCCATCTTTACACTTCGCCAAATAAGCTAAGGCTGGTATTTGATGAATACTGCAAAAAGTAAGTCCTTATGCTATGTCTGCAGATCATGGAATACTTCATTATTCCATGATCTATATTTGATGAATGTTGCTATGCATGAAATATTTGGCATATTTTTATTAGTTGACTCTGGATCTATATCAATTATCACAAATCTTACATCTCTGAAGTTACCTAACACTGGTAAAAGGCCTTATGGAAGATTTGTATGAAAAAGTGTTGTCCTTGACCTCCAGGCCATTTGCAAATCTGAACTATTGGTTTAATTGTTAAACAAGTTCCAGTCCCAATCCATGAGAACATATAATAGGTCAGACTCAGTGCCCCAGACTCTACCATGAAGAGAATAGTTGATTGCTCCTGCTTTTGATCATGTTGACCTCATTTCCCTCCCAGACAGCCTCACCGAAACTTTCCTTCATTTCTCTCTTGTTTACTCTAATGAGTAATATAATTACTCCTATAGTGTGAGGGAGAGTGATTTTCCAGCTCCACTTTGGTATGGTAGTATCCAAACATCTTCAGTTGTGGCATTTAAATCTCCAATGATCTTTGGAAGCTGATAAACAGAGAGGTGTTGTAGTCTTTTATTTAATGACTTAGTAATTGAGGGCGAGTCTCTTAGACTGTAACAATAATCAGGTTATCATTAAAATGTAGTCCCTTTGACCCCATTCCCCTCTTTATTTGTCTTTAATCTGTCCCAAACCAATGTCCAGATTCCTAATTTAAACACCACTAACTTTTTACTTTTTTCCATTTTACCCTTAAAACCTTTTAAATTCTTCAATTGATTTGACTAGGTGGGTCCATTTAGAAGGGCAAATTGGGAATAAAATCACATTTATTTGGTTTTTAAAAAAAAAAAAACTGTGCTAAACACAACTACCCCTTGCATAATGGGACAGAGTGAGTATCTTTTAGAAGTATGGTCATAATTTTGTAGCTTACTTAAATGGATCATTTGCTGTAGACTTGTTCACCTGTTTACTTTTTCAAGTTGCTTATTAATCATCTATCTGTTCTGATAATAAGTGAATGCCATGTTCAGGTAATCTGACATATTTTAGACTGTCAGTCAAGAATGGCCTGTATACCTTTATAGTGTAGATTAGATTAATCTCATAACTGATTACTCTTCATGATCTTCTCTGTTTAAACTTCCAGGAAACCATCTGTTATTAATTGGCTATTTGCATTGTCATTCGAGATAAGTAGAGGTGGTTCCCAGCATAGAATACGCAGACTTTTTGAGAGGGCATTAGAGGATGAGAAACTGCGGAATTCGGTGATAATCTGGCGTAGCTACATCACATATGAACATGATATAACATGCAACGCATCAGCTGCAAGAAGAGTCTTCTTCCGAGCGGTCCATGCTTGCCCATGGTAAAATTCCTCTGTGATGACAGTGCTTTGTGATAATCTACCAAGCACATTGTGCCACAAATTTTCTTAGATAAATCTTAAGTCTATGTCTCATTGATCTGTTCTCCAAATATGATAACAGAATTATGTGCACAGCTGTTGAGGCTAAAGAATAGAATTGCTGTTTGAACCAGAAATGATTCTGCTTAATATGCATATCAGAATGATCTGTAAAAAGTTTGCGTAGACATGATGATCAAGGCCAACTTGGTCTCCATATATTTGAATCACCCCTTCCCCCTCCCCCAGGGTCACAGGTTTGCTGCTGGTGGATGTCGTAGGTTTTGAGTTGCTTCTTTTCCCTTGTATGCAATTTTTATTTTTTTAATTTTAAGTGACAGTGTAGTGGGCGAGTGAAGTGCTAGCCCTAAATGCTTGCATGTTTTAAGCTGTGAGTTGCAGAGAGAATCTTACAACTTTTAGTTTTCTTCAACGTAACATTAGCATGAGTTACAGATGCGTGTTTTTATGCAGGTCAAAAAAGTTATGGCTTGATGGTTTTCTGAAGCTAAATGCCATACTCACTGCAAAGGAGCTCTCAGATCTCCAGGAAGTAATGCGGGATAAAGAACTGAATCTAAGGACGGATATTTATGAAATTCTTCTGCAAGATGAGATGGAATGCTGATATCATATATGTCGAGGAATGGATAGCGCATCTAAGTTCCAAATTGGTTCAGTTGTGACATGAGAGGGCTTATGGATTACATACATATATACATGAATTAGTTGTGGATATCTGCCTCTGCTTCCAAGTCATCCATTGCCATTGGCGTTTAGTTGTAGTTGTTTTAGAGTTGAAAAATTAAACCCAATTTTGTCAACTTTGTAAAGCTAAGCTAACTACTTATGCAAATGTTATCGTAGACGGTACAGTTAATCATTAGTTGTGCTTCACATTTAATTTGTGACTTAACTGTAATATATATAAGGATAATTTGGGTTTTTGTTATTGGAACAAGACAAATTGTGGTGGCCCTAATGGATCTGGCAAAATTTAAGTAGTGAACCAAAAGAAAGAGGAGCGGAGTCACTAACTGATCGGAAGACTACACGCTATCCATCCTTACATGGCGGAATTGAAGTAAGATCAGATCAGAGAAGCCCTTTCATGCTTAAAAGATCATATATATCCAGCTAAGGTACAACCTCAATATCATGCGGTATCAGCCTTAGCTTCACTCATAAACAACTGGACTTCAATTCTCTCATGTCTCTGCTTTAATATCATGTCCTCTTTTCAATTTCTTGCATTGTTTCTCATTTTATTAAGAGATTAGTGAACCTGCTAGCTCATACCTTAGCCAAAGTTGCATACTCTCAATTAATGAATTCTCAATTTTGAAATACGTATCTACCTGATTGATAAATTCTCGACTTTGGGATACTTATCTACCTGATTGTATCCTTTCTTTACTATCAGTTTAATAATTTTTTTTTTTTTAAAAAGACAATATAATTCAAAGGTATATTCTACAGTGTCTAGAATTTAATTATCAGCACATCGAATGTCACCCTTCCATATAGAAAAACAACTTGGTATCAATAGACCACAAGGTCCTTGGTGAAATATCTCTGTTTTGATTTAAATTTAACAATACCTTTGATTTGGAATTTCTATTCATTACACAATTAACTTCCACCACAATGACAAAAGGAACAAATAAAGTAAATTATTGTCTGGACTATGGTCCAAAACGACATTGTTGAATATTAAGAGTAAAAATAATGTACATTACGTATTTGAATACTGAAACTTTTGGAGTAATATAATTAATTAATGTACATTTAGAATAATATATATTATGAGTTATAAAAATGTATAATATTGCTGTTCGTATGAAAAAAAAAATTACACAAAACAATGATGTTTTTTGGACTATGGAATAAGTATTGAAGAAATAAACAACCAAATAAGAATAAGCAGATCGACATGGTGAATAGTGAATACTGAAACTCTCCAAGCCCCTACTGGCCCTGAGGAACAGTACAGGACTTGCTCGAAAGAAGAAGAAGGTGAGTGGAGAAGTTGAAGTGTCAGCCATGGAATTGAAGTCGAACAAGGGGGAATGGATCAGAGAGAGACAGACAAGAAAATCGATCAAGATAGTTGTGAAGTGGAAGACGAGGTCTGAGATGATGAAAAGGAGCAGGACGGACGGCGGAGATAAGTCTAATACCTAAGGTTCCTCACCCGGAGAAAGTAAACCAGTTCAGGCCAATTATTAGGATATAAGCTGGCTGCTCACCAAAACCACGACAAATCGTCTTAAGATTGATTGGGTCCTATTCATCCCGGGGCGTCAAATATATATATATATATATATATATATATATAGATTTAGGTTCTCGTGCGGGTGATGGCTTCAGGTGCGGTTGTGCGATTTAATCTGAGCCATTCATCTCGCTTTAATCAACGTCCAGGATTATCAAAATTTTAAAAAAAAATGCCGTGGCAATTTTGTAATTTTTGCATCTAGGTCAAAATTAAGGTGAGCGGATCTGTGATTAATGTGCGTGAGTTTTGTGCTTAATGTGCGTGAGGTTTGTGCTTAATGTGCGTGGTGATGTGCTTAACGTGAATAGTTGTGAAAACTTAAAGTCTGTGAGTGAATACTTAAAGTGCGTGAGTTTTGTGCTTAATGTGCGTGATGTTTGTGCTTAATGTGCGTGGGTTTTGTACTTAATGTGCGTGAGTTTTGTACTTAATGTCAGTAGTTGTTGAAACTTAAAGTCTGTGAGTTAATATTTAAAGTGCGTGAGTTTTGTGCTTAATGTGCGTCAGGTTGTGCTTAATCTATGTTGGTTTTGTACTTAAAGTGCGTGAGTTTGTGATTAAGATCTAACACTTAAGGTGCACCTTAGCTTATACTTCTTTGTTCCATGCACGCGTTTTTTTTTTTCATTGATTTGAGCCGTTGATCTAAATTTGATCAACTGCTCAGATTTAACCGCACAACCGCACGGTAAGCTATACCCGCACCTGAACCCTTCCATATATATATATATATATATATATATATATATATATATATATATATATATATATATATATATATATATATATATATATGATTTTTGACTGAAATGGGAACAGACAAAGGATTATGGACAATAATATGAATGTTTTTTTTTTTTTTTTTGACAAAAATAGGAAAACCGAGTTTGGGAAACACGGTTGGGCTGAAAATGGCATTTCCCAAACTCAGTTGTGGCGAAATGCCACGTCGCTAACAGCCGCATTTCCCAAATGCGGTTGTCGTATACACAAAGCCGCATTTGGGATATGCGGCTGTCGTATAGCATACGATAGCCGCATTTCCCAAATGCGGCTATGCTTTAGACTTTCGCCGGCGACAAAAACGCGTTTGAGAAATGCGTTTTTCGAAACGTATTTTCCAAATGCGAATTTGGTTCTTGGCCGGCCGATTACAAACATGTCCCATTTCACCCGTTTTTCGGCAAACACAATATTATTCAAAGTTTCGCCACTCTAATGCGCGTGTAGGTATCCGAAAGTCTACATTTACATATTCATACTGTTTATGAACTTGAGTAGACTAGACTAGAGTTTGATTGGAATGAATGTATGTGTATTTAACTAAACATTACGAAATTTCATTTGTGAACATAATTCATAAGAAAATAAGAATTTGAACGTTGTTTGTTGTATGAAACTACAACATAATATATGCTTGTAATTTGTTGTTTTTTTTAGAAAGCCGTAAAAAATTCAGCATACAATTTTGTATATGCACGTTTCATGATATAGTATTTAATTAAAATATTTTGTGTATTGTTAATAAATAAATTGTCGATTACATGGCATATATAAATCATATAATACATGATTACAACTTCCATAGTTTGAAATATAAAATTTCATAGCTTTTGATAGCTTGATATTACACATTTAATAATATTTTGAACAAATAAACAAATATTCGTTACAAATATGTCAAAGGCAAATCCATGTCGGAGGGCATTACATGTCTGCTTACAAAATCTGGGCCACGCCACGAATGAATAATCCCCCCTTTGGATTTGGAATTGAAGGAGTATGCCATTGGAACTGTCAGGCTGCAGTTGTGACAAAAGAACAACCCCTCGTTGTCATTGGAACTTTGATTGAGGAGCATTTTGACAACGTAACAACAACCTAGGATGAAAATATGCAACTTTCAATTCCTAATCACAATCACAAGTGCGCGAGATTTAATCGAATGACAATAAACTTGTTTTTGACAAACAAAGAGTGACGAAAAGAAGTTAAGAGATAGTTGAGAAAATATTCGCAAAATCTCTGTCGCCATATTTTGAGAAAAATAGATTGAGTGTGAAAAGTAATGTCAAAATTGATGTGAGAAAGTTGAAATTTATAGGAAAAAAAATACGAACAAACAACCTTCCCACATGGGCTGTCATAGATGTGGTTGAGTGTGTGACAGCCCATGTGGGCTGTTGTGGAATTAATAGGGACGCCGACAAGCCTCCCATGGGCTGTCAGCAGCCTTTGTTCGATGCGAGCAGATCCATTGGGTCTCGTAATGTCTAAAAAAAAATTAACGAGACCCAATGGGTCTATTAAAAAGAAATTGTATAAAAATTTTAGAATAATTGGTTCGAAACTCACCGCAAATCCAACGATTGGGTGCAAAACAAGAGCAGACGACTGTGATCGTAATCGCATGACGGAATCACAAGCACTTGCTCTAACCTCAAACCCAACCAACAGGCGGATAGCGATGACAGAAGGATCTTTTCCCTTCCTAATTGCTTCACATTTCCATTTCTTGGGTTCATATACATTCGCGAGACTTAATTGCATGACATTCAACATTATTATCCGTTGTATTAGAGTGTGATAAAAATTTTAACATTTTTGAAAATTTCAAATCGAAAAACAGGAATTTGCTATATTGAACTTGAGAAAAATAAAACATGTAATTCTACATGATTAAATATTGTGTTTCAAATCACGAATGCAAATGGAAAAATTTATAATCGAAGTTGTATAATACATCCAAAAAAAATCAAACTTATATAAATTTATCATACATAAGCTGAAAGTCACATGGGGTGTCAGCCGTGAGATGACAATCCATGGGCTGTCATCTCACGGCTGACAGTAGGCTATGTACTAGCCACATGGGCTGTCATAATGAGATGTCATCTCATTATACAACCCATGTGGGCTATCACGCATGATTTTTAACCGTGTAGTGTTTTTGGTTTCTAGAAGTGTGGCTGCTACAAGTTTAGAGTAAAAGTTATCATTTTCAATCCGGAGTTAGTTAAAGGTTAGTAAATATTAGCATTATTTGTTTTGTAAATTTTTATTTGTTATTTCGTATTGTGTTTTGTATATTGGTTATACATGATATGTATATTTTTTTCGTAGGAATTACCTTAAGGAAAATGGCAGTATGAATTCCACATCTTTATAATGATTGAAGTATAAATTATTTCGATAAAAATTTATATGAAATTATTTATATTATAATTATAATTTTATCATGTACGAGATTTTATTTTGTATGTAACCAGGTTGTTGTGCTGATCCAGTACATGAAGGTTCTAGAGATGATGTTGGTTTTAACATTGCTCCTCAAAATGTCGTGTTTGTCTCTGCAACATGTTCGTTCGAACAGTTAGTGTCCGAGATAAAGAATTGTCTTCAAATTGGAGGCACTGTTGGTGAAATATTATTATGGGGAAAATTTCAGCCAAATCAATCTCTGGGTGATGTTGTTTATCCATTTCCAATAACAGATAATCAGACGTGGTCTTATTTTTTGGGGCGATGTCCATGTTTGGGGGCGTTAGTGGTTTTTGTGAAACTTCAAATGCCTTTCCATTCAATATTGAATCCTAACATTGTTCAAGGTGGTAGTAGCGTTGACTGCATTCCAATTAGAACACGTGAAACACGAAGGCGTAGTGTTGGTCGGTCAGGACAGAACACGCAAGCAGAGCACATACAGATGGTGCCAATGGATCATCTTATTTGTGACGCAAATAATGCCATTTTGGACGACGAAACAAACACAAGTACGGATGAATTTTTGTTTCCTTCTGATGATGACGACGACCCTGATTATGAGCCGGGTGAAGAGGTTGAATCGTCCGCCAACACGTCCATGCATGATACGGCATCTCGTCGGCAAACACATGATCCAGCATGGTACAATGATTATACAGCATACAGGAATGCTTTTCAAACTGCGAGTTCGTCCATTGCGGTTGGAATGTTGTTCGACAGCTACAGACAGTTAAAGAATATGGTGACACAACATAATCTTGACCAACATACGCAGTTCAAAACGGCGACCAAGAAGAGCAAATGTTGGAAGGCTACCTGTTTATATCCCGAACAGTGTGCGTGGATGATCAGTGCTGTGCAGATTCAAGATGCCGAAGGTTGGATAGTTAAAAAGTTTCATAATATCCACGGATGCTGTGTGGATTATACACAGGGCGGAGATGACTACAACCTTACCAGTAAAGTGATTTCAGAACTAATTTTGCAAAAAATTACAGATGATTCGCGATACAAAATTAAATACGTCATCGAAGATGTCGAGGCAAAATGGGGTGTTCGTGTTGATTACAAGAAGGCTTGGTACGCAAAGGTCATCGCGTTGGAGACGCTGTATGGAAAGTGGGATGAGTCCTACAACATATTGCCACAAACGTTAATGGTCATACAGCAAACAAATCTAGAATCCGTTGTTGATATTGTCAACACGGCAACGGCAATCCCGAATGAGTTCTGATTTAAGTATGCTTTTTGGGCATTCAAACCCGCAATAGAAGGGTTTAAATACTGTTTACCCGTACTTACAGTTGATGGTACGTATTTGTACGGAAAGTACAAAGGTCACCTTCTATTAGCAGTAGCTATAAATGCCAACAAAGAAATACATACAGTTGCATACTCAATTGTTGACGCTGAAACAGGAGATAGTTGGAGTTGGTTCTTGATATTGGTGGCACAACATGTGTTTGGCGATTTGGAACACATATGTATCATCTCCGATAGGCATGTTGGTATCGACCATGCATTTCGGGAAATACCAGAATTGGCTGAGCCGCGAGTCCAGTGTCGGTACTGCCTCCGACATTTGTGGTCAAATTTGATGACCAAGTTTAAGAACAAGGAATTAAAAAATTTGTTTTGGCAAGCCGGTTGTGCTATGGATATAAGGGGGTTTGGGGCTGTAATGAGTTTAATTCGTGCAAGTGACGAGGCGGCATATAATTACTTGATGGCAATCCCTGCCCGGTTTTGGTCCCTAAGTCACGATGGGGGATTTAGACATGGATTGCTGACGACCAACAGCTCGGAATCTTTCAACAATAGTTGAAAGCGTTGTCTTCTTTTGCCCGTGTCAGCAATAGTGAAGCTAACGTACGAAAAAACTACATTAATGTTTGCTGAGAGGCGTACATCTGGATTGGTAATGCAACAAGGTGGGTTGCAATGGCCACGTAATATTCTCGATGAGATGTTGAAAAGAGAAGGCCACAAGTACCGCGCCATTGTAAAACGTCATGACGATCTTGACGGTATTTATTCGGTTGCAATTGAAGGTGATCTAAATAGGTACGGGAGACCGAACTTCGTGGCGATCAACATCAACAAACAATTCTGTAACTGTAGCCAGTGGTCTGTTGACGGACGGCCATGCATTCATGCACACGCGGCCTGTCATTACGTTGGTGGAGTCCCTGATGGTATGGTTCTGGATAAATACTCCATCGCAAAGTATCTCCAAACTTATGAAGCAACCATCATGCCTTTATTGTCTGAAAATTATTGGTCAGTCCCATCCTTTACGACGTTGCCCCCAACAGTTCGACCTGCTAAAGGTCGACGAGGTCGCCGCGAAAGTACAAGAATTCCGAACGAAATGAATTTGAAGGGAAAGTGTTGTAGTGTTTGTCGTTCAGCAAACCACGATATAAGACGATGTCCACGGTTGCAAAGGGATTAATGTGTAATATTTATGTACACTATCAGTTCAAATGAGACTCTTTCGTGGTTAAATAATAACGTGGTTATGTATAAATATAACTATTGAACACACTACGCACTAAAAAAAACATTAAAAAAAAGGTGACTAGTCAATCTGACTAGTCACGTTTAATTGTTGTCAGTGTATAACTGACAGCAACGTGACTAGTCACGACGCTGGCTGTCAGTTATACACTGACAGCCCAGGCGGGCCGGACTGTCACTATTTGTGACAGTCCGTGGTCTACTAAGGTGGCCCCCCATTGTTGGGGGCCATTTTTAATTTGGTGCCAACATAACATGCTACTAGTCACGTTTGGGACCATTATTTTAATTATTTACATTCTTGTAAAATATATGAATTAACACTGAATTAATGTATTTATAAACTTATTAAAATCGAAATTCATAAGTGCATTACAATAAGTAGAAAAAGTAATTACAGAGTGATTATGTGCCACAAGGCGGTCGTCTAATATTACGAGATGGACGACGACGCTGGTACTGTACGTGAAATCTTGACTCTTGTTGTTCTTGGGTATTGTTCACCACTTGAGATATATTTATTGTAGCGTCTTCGTTATAATAATTCTGAATTGCATGTTGAAATGGCTCATTAGGCAGGAGGTGCGAAGCGCTCCGTATTGGTCTTCCGTCGTGCACCAGAGGTACTTGCGATGATGATCCAACCCCATAAAAATTTGTTTGGTTCGCATATGCGTGTGGGGTCATGAATGTTGAACTGGCCATTGCTGGTTGGGTGACATCTACTTGAGTGATATCTCCCATATCATATTCAGTATGAAATCCTTGTTCCTCTAAAATAGGACCTCGACCATCTCGTTCATCATCATCTCCTTCAATTTGTACGTCATCATTGAGATCCAACTGTGGAATACGGCCACGTCTGCGACCGCCTTGCGCACGACGACCACGTCGGTTATTATCCCGTCGTCGATCCGGAGCGCGAACTTGTTCTGTTGGCGCATAAAGAAAATCGTCATTGTCCCTTGGGAAATCCATAACATAACCATAATTTAGCCTAACAAGTTCGTCTCTTGCGATTTGCTGCATTGCATTGGTATAACTGTTGCTTTGTCCGTGTTCGGCAGCAAGTTCTCCGTGGATGTTAATATGTCGTAACGCTTCAACCTATACAATTTAAAAATTGTTAAGAAACAACTACACAATGAAAAAAAATTATTCCAATTGATTTTTTTTTTTAAATAATTTTCGAAAATGATTTTTTTTTTAAAGTTATAATTGAAATAAATCATTTATACCGTTTCAATGTATGATGGCGCCGTCTGCAAGTACCCTTCGGTGTGACGATGTTCGGGATTACCAATAACTCGTCGACCAACTCGGTAGAACCAATGGTCATAAGCCTGACTTACATATGGCCCTAGTGGTGCATGTGGGGATATATGAATTACGTATTGTGCTCGATCTTCCCACATAGCAACATATAAGTGATGGCGAACATCCCATTGTTCATTCCTAGTACGACCATCTAATTTGTGTAGATCAGGGTCATACTCCACGTGTGTTGGAATGTCTTAGTAGCCACCAAATTACCTACAAACTCGGTCCGGATAGTGCCACTCAATGGCAAAAAAAAAAAAAAAAACAGTAATGGAACACGTGCAGTCCAAACATCTCGCCCTTCCCGGCAGCAAAGTGGCAAGACATCAACATTGTATGGCGCCCAGACAAACTGCATTGATTATTGTGACACATAATTTGTATATAATATGTACAGACATGCATGACATATATAAATATGAACCTATGTCTAAAGTAATTCCTGTATATATATATATATATATATATATATATATATATATATATATATATATATATAATTAATACATATTATATACTCACGCTATCCACTTGACATCTATCAAGTTCATCACGGTATGCTGCATACGTGTGATTAGAGGTAGATGCTCATGTGTGAGGACAATGCTATCTACATTCGAAATGCACATGCGTTACAAAACAGTGTGTATTAATCTTCTTAAAAAATGCCATAATGTACAGAAAAATTACCTTGCACCATAAGGTCTGGTAAAATCATTTAATGGGAGTACTCTCGCCGGTCGAGTGCAAAGCAAACGCTCCCATGCCCATAATTGCACCAAAATAAGACAGTCCCCAACAACAGATTGGTCGAAGTTTGCAGCACGACATAGAGATCTATATAAGTATGAGAGCACACCCGAACCCCAACTATATTTCCCACACATTGTAAGATCCTCAATACAATCCAATAGACATAATTTAATACTATTACGACTTGTTTCTGGAAATAGTAATCCTCCCAGAAATAATAATATTATGCCACCCACGTACTGTTCCAGTTCTTCATCACTGGCAATGTCGATATTAATAGTATTCACGTGGTCATTTAACACAGAAATATTTAAAGACGATTTGCTATACACACCATTTCTGGGAGTAAATCCTAAAAAATTCTGAATTTGCACTAAATGTTCCTCTTTATTTTTTTCAATTTCGCCAATTAATGGCCTACCATCAATTTTTAACCCGAGCAAAACTTCTACATCTTGGAGAGTAATAGTTACCTCACCAAACGGCAAGTGAAATGCATGTACTTCGGGCCGTCACCGTTCTACTAATGCAGTGATCAAATGATGATCAAGTTTCATATCACAACCTAATCGTGTAAGTGCTAAAAAAACCTGCCCGGCGTAACAATTCCCCTACACGATCGGTCATACGAAGGCTTCTAAAAGCATTACGAGCATAATGCACACACGATAACAGCGCGCCAAAATCTTCGTAAGCCCACACTGACTCTGATCGGTGGCGCTTTTGAAATGTTAACAAACTTGCATCGATCGGACCGGGATGTAAGTAATTTTGACTCATTTTTGACCAAAAAAAAAAAAGAAAATTAAATTAACAAAGAGCCAATAACGTGTATTGTACTTTGATGAAAATAATATCCACAATATTTTTTCAATGTCTGATGGTGTAACAACACTATGTTATATTTATAGTGCATTTATGTTTTTTTTTTTTTAGTGCTCTGTATACACACAACACTTTTGACTGACGCGTCAGTCAGAAAGTGACACTTTAGCTGACTGACGTGACATGTCACGTCAGTCAGCTAAAGTGACTTCACTGTCAAGTCAAGTTCACAAATAAAAAAAAAAACAAGTAAATATTCACAACGGCTAATCAGATTAATAATACAAATAAAAAATACGATTAAAAAATACAAATACAAATAAAGGCTAATCAGATTAATTGCATTGCTGAAGATAGTAGAAGTAATAAACAAATAAGGTACAACCTTTTTTCATTCAATTAAATTCCACAACATATTAATACATCAGTTTAATGTGTATATATATATATATATATATATATATATATATATATATATATATATATATATATATATATATATATATATATTTAGATACTACTAAGTATATTACAAAAATTTAAAATATATGGATGTTCATACGGACAACAATTGCAGCTGCAATGATCGGTTCCATGGCTTAATTTCACAGGTCATGGGCCCAACTATTGTACAACATCCAGTACAAGTAGGGGTCGTAGCCAGCGGCATTATACTTGAATACTTAGCTAATTCAACCCCGACTTGTATATAAAAATATATCATTTTCAATTAAATTTTACAACATATTTTAAAAATAAAAATATGTCGCGAGATTTAATCGCATGACGTTTGTTAATCGGATGACTTTTACTAACAATTGGCTGAGAACTGCATAATTTGAACCTGAAAAAATTGAAAATGATAAATTCATTATATTCAAAAACAAATAAACACTCAATAACAATTAAATAAAAATTAAGCATTTACTATTATGGACTACATAACTTTTCTACTACAACATACATACATATAAATTTATTTATTCTTCTTACCGTTTCTTTTTGTGGTTTCCATAGCTAGAATATATAAGCAAACTTCCGGATGTTATCATAGAGATTTGCTTTTCTACACAACTCAATTTATAGACCTGCACTACTTGTATGCTTCTGGCCCTGGCTGGGCGTTGTTATTGATGGCACCACTTTTTGTTTTTTATCATAAACTACTTTAGATCTTATGATTCTGTTTCTATTCTCTGTAATCAGATCAGACTTATTGGGTTGCTTCTTTATATTATCCTATCTTAGTTCGTTATGGTGTGTCTATCTATATAGTCGAGTTGTTTTGCCAAATAATAGCCAAAGGGGGAGTTTGTTAGTGTTTTTAATGTTCAAAAACCCCATATTATAATTGGCGATATTATTATGGCATAACTAAGATAGGTTTAGAGTTTGTCCGTCCAGCTCTACAGTCGACTGATCAATCAGAAGCAACAACAGAAGGACTGACACTGAAGATCTGATTTAGGAAGCTGATTTCTAAAAGTCTTACGCGGTATTATCAGACAAGTTTGGAAAGAAGATCAGCGTATATTTTCAAGAAAGGTATGGACCTAATCTTCTGAGATTACATTCCTCTTTTATAGTCCTACCTTCTACAATCAAAGTCTTTTATGGAGAGAGTTTATTGAAGAATCTATAAGCTAAGTACCCTTACTCGAAGAGATTTAGGGTTACGCCGAAAGAATGCAGAAACACTCCCCATATGCTATATGAGATTAGATCTTTGATTGTCATGTATCTTCTCAATACAATATGTTCATGGTGATTAAGATGATGAACTTGAGAAGAATCACTGCTGCTTAAACGAAAGGACACTGTGATCACACTGTTGTGGGAACAACTGTAAAGAGCGTCATTGAAGTGGACTGCATCAGAGTGGGCTCTCCAAGTGAAGGGATTTCATTGGACTTCTGTATGCATGGCTCTCCATCTTCAACAATCCACTAAACCTGTGTAGACTGGGTATGTACCTTGTGTGGGGCACTTGGGTAAGATTATTGTATATATACCTTTGTACATTGGATTATGATTTAGTGGATTGGACGCCTATGTGATCGTCCCCTAGACGTAGATACACACTGTATCGAACTGGGTAAATATTCTGTGTCGTTGGGTTTGTGCTGTTATCTTTCTCTTACATCTTCTCCACGATTTATTATTACTGACTGACTTCGTAACCGAATCAATCAGTAATCTCTGACAGTTGATTAATCCTGTTAATCTATCTAAAAAGGAGAATATGCAAAATTACAAAATATGTTTCCCTACACGTAAGTTTAAGCACATTTTGTTCATTTTCGTGGTGTGTATAAGATTCATTTGTGTTTTTTCATTTCGTTACTAGCCTGCAACGATCTACTGCATATGCTTGATGTGAGTGACTACGCTACGACTTGGTTCACTATTCTAGTTACTGAAGACCTACACATGGTAATTATTTATCAATCTACTTTCATTTTAACCATAAATTCAAAATAACTTTGCTAATGTCATCTTGTATACACTTGTTTAATAGAGAATTCCAAATTGTATGCACTGCCATCTAATGCAACATCTAACGACAAAAGCAATATTGTGGCATCATAGCACATGGATAGAAGTTTATGTCGAAGATATGCAATTTACAACGGGAATTAGTGAATTCAAGACGGAAAATGATTTATACCCTGAAGACATTGTCCTATTTCGACATACAGGATTCTTCATTTTCGAATGTTATTTTTTTAGCGTCGACTCTTACAGTCCAAAGAGAGAATTTAATCAATTTGGTGGAATGAGAAATACTCAACGGTTTGATCCTGGTAACATTACATTTACACTGCATAAGGTTTACTAAACATTTGACTTTTAACATACTAATTCATTTATATATTATAGCGTACATCATTGTGCCAGCAAGGTCTGCGATTGAACCAACATATGACTTTGTTCAACTGGAGCGATGTAGATCTTTATATCACAATTTCGGTATGCTCTTCGCAGTAAGGAAAAATTAGGCATTCAACTTACCATTCAATACATGCCAGTACTTACGAATCTCCTCTTACTTAAATATAGCGTGACCAATTGAGTGAATTTCTCCGCGACTCCATCGAAGTGGATGCACCTTTAATTTTCATGGTTAGAGATATGAAACTAGAACTATATTTCGACTACACATTAATATTCTATGACGAACAGTGGGAGCAAATATATGATCATTTTTAGTTTGATGGATGTGACCGTGTTGTATTCTTCAATGTCACGCAACACGTTATACTCATGCTACCAATTGCTATCTCCTGTAACGTCGAGAAAATTTATCCGTGGTCCGTCAATTACCATATTTTGGAGAATGAATACGACGAAATCCACCAATTATCGACGTCAATGAGATGATTTTGCATTTTGAAAGCTCAATGTGTGAAATGCTTTTAATATTTGTTCTTTTCATTTTGATTCCCGTAGTAAAATGTTTTATTTTTATTCACGTTGGATGTGAGACCGCATAATTTACTAACTCCTATAATCTAAAAAAAAGTTGTTTCGTTTTCGTTAAAAAAAAAAAAACATAATTTCGAAAAAAAAATTTCGGAATTTTTATTTTTTGAACCTTATTATTTTTTATTTTTTTAACAAACCCGAAGAATTTTTTTTACTATCTCAATAAAATTAATTTATTACTCGTTTCTCATTATTCAATACATGTAATTGAATTTATTATAGCAAATATGTTAAAAATGAAATGCGAACAACACCTTAACAAAACTTAAATTTTATTAGCAATATATAACAACACCATTTTTTTTGAATACTACTAACTCTATTACAAATTTATAACATATATTTTGATCATACGAACAACAACTACAATTGGAACGACTACTTCTGTTGCTGTGGGCAGAAATCGCATAAGATGATGCAGATGTTTCTTTTTAGGAGCCCTTTTAGCAGCAACAATCTTCACGGGAAGAAACACAAAGTCTGTAGGATCCGTCTTTCTGCTTCTCCGAGCCAAGAGGACCCATTGGCTCTTGTAACCATGTAGGTAAATTCTAATTTATATATATATATTACTTGTTGAGCCTTTGATGGCGATTCTAGACACCTCTGAAAGGAGTCAAAGAACCACAAGGAAAATGATGGTGTGGGAGAGAGGTGTGAATAACCCAACCCAACCAATAGGCTCAGATAGTATCAACTTTTCAATTAAAATCCACAACATATTTTTATTACGAATAAAAATATGTCGCGAGAATTAATTGTAAGTTGTTTGCTAATCGCGAGTCTTAATTGTAAGTTAATCAAAATCTCTAACTCCGCATAATTTGTATCTGTAAATCAAACAAATCAAAAAAAACAAAATTATTACATTTCAACACAAATAAATTCAGTATAAAAATTATATTTATGCAAAAAAAAAAAAAAAAAATCACATTTACGGAGTACTATATATACATACATAAATTTATAACATATACATATATACGGAGTATATAATATGCTTACTTTTTCTTTTTGTTTCTCCGCAAAGTTAGAAATATACACCACATCGTCTTCATACTAAATTTGTGCTTTGCTACTGTAAACATTAAAAATGCTAAGATTATACAAGTTTGTGTTTTATGATCATAGTAAGGCATTTTGATGCAAGAGTTCACTTCATTTATAGCCATGAAGTACTCAATAAAATTTCGTGTGCTAAGCCAACTCTGACTGTGAACTCTCAAATTGCAAATAGGGCCACTCGGGACAAGATGTCTCGGCTGACAGCCCCATGTGAGCTGTCAGCCGAGACATCTTGTCTCGCCTGATAGCTCCACGTGCTCACCCCAGTAAGTGAGCTCGCGAAGCTGTCCTCTTTGGGCAGTGCACCGAGATAAGATGTCTCGGCTGACTACCCCATGTGGGCTGTCAGCCGAGACATCTAATCTCGGCTAACAGCTCCGCGTGCTCACCCCGGTTTTGTGTGCACGCGGAGTTGTCCACATGGGGCAGTGCACCGAGACAAGACGTCTCGGCTGACTGCCCCATGTGGGCTGTCAGCCGAGACCTCTTGTCTCAGTTGACAGCTCCGCGTGCTCACCTCAGGTTGTGAGTACGCGGAGTTGTCCACATGGGGAAGTGCACTAAGACAAGACGTCTCGGCTGACTGCCCCATGTGGGCTGTCAACCGAGACCTCTTGTCTCGGCTGACAGCTCCGCGTGCTCACCCAACTTTGGCGTGTGACCACACGGAGCTGTCCACATTGGTCAGTCAACCGAGACAAGACGTCTCGGCTGACTGACCCATGTGGGCTGTCAGCCGAGACATCTTGTCTCGGCTGACTGCTACGCGTGCTCACCCCACATGGGCTGTGAACACGCGCCACGCGGTTGCCCACATTGGGCGGTTAACTACAAGTGTAGGTCTTCAGTTGTTTCGGTCTTCACACCAAAAACACTTGTAATATATGGACTATTATAAAAGTTAATACTGGGGTCAGGTATCACATGGCTTGTACAATTAATAATTAAATTTTTAAAATATATTATACAACTTTGAGTATAAATATGTCCATTTGCCTACGTGAGTCTAAACAGAGCTTATTATATCCCTTCTTTTATCACATTTGCCTACAACTTTCTTCACATCTTCTACTTTTATTACATTTTCATTATGATTCCATTGTTGCAACTTCGTTTTTTTATTTGTTGTTTTAGGCTATCTAAAATTTCAAAGTTTTTATCATCCCATGTTGTGCTCATTGCAATGTTATTGACTTTCAATTAATTCTCGCGACTCTATTCTCAATCCAAGAGATAGAAATACTGGATTATCAGGAAGGGCAATCAGACGTGGTTCGAGTGGCAGGTACAATTGCAATGTACTCGGAACGACCACGATTGGAGGCCGAATCAGACTACTCTTGGTGATGTGTCCTTGGGTTGCACCCTTCAGTTTCATTGTTTTTTTCTAGGGAGATGCAAATAATTTTCCTGGAAAGACTATGAATAAGGACAAACTGGCAGCCCACATATATGGAAATCAAGGGTGTACTCCTGTCAATCTTGAGTTTTGGCTCCATATTGGGTTTTTCTTGTACCTATGCTCAAACTTGACATCAAGAGGTGCACCGTTGAGAATCTTGAGTTTTTGCTCCAAATATTTTTTTGTCATTTATAGCTTTTCCTAAAAATATGATGTATCGTATTGTACTTTTGTAATTTTCAGAAATGTAAAGTGCAATCTCATATACATTTATATTATTATAAAGTTTTTACTTCTAATTTTTTGTACTACATAAGTTATTTACTCACAATTATTACGTTTAAATACCTAAATATCATAGACAAAGGTGCATATCCAATTTCCATGCACATTGAGAAATATAATTCGTAAATAAATATTGTCTTATCATTACCATTATATAATTAGATATACAACAAACAACGTTCAAATTCTTATTTTCTTATGAATTATGTTCACAAAAAAATTTCGTAATGTTTAGTTAAATACACATACATTCATTCCAATCAAACTCTACTCTAGTCTACTCAAGTTCATAAAGTATGAATATGTAAATGTAGACTTTCGGATACCTACACGTGCATTAGAGTGACGAAACTTCGAATAATATTGTGTTTGCCGAAAAACGGGTGAAATGGGACATGTTTGTAACCGGCCGGCCAGGCCCGGCCCAGGGGCATGGGCAGCCTAGGCACCTGCCCAGGGCCCAAGTCCATAGGGGGGCCCATAGATAATATAGTAATATATTATATATTATATATGTTATAATACTTCGTACTTAATACTTCATATATATTAAAAAAAAAAAAAAACAAATAACAAAGAGCGAAAACGGAAAGACGGGAAGTCGGGAATACGAAGAAGAGACGCCTCCCTCTCCTCGCCGGTCGCACTAACACCACAGTCCATAGCAACCCTTCAATTCTTCTCAACGGTAAGAATGAAGCTATTAAAAGCTCATAAGTCAAATAATAGTCTTCTACCTTGCCTTCACCGCTCTTCAGTTCGCCACCCTCTGCCTCTTCTTCCGTTCTCCGCCACTCTCCAGGTCATCGTCCTCTGTCTCGCCCCCTCGCCTTCGGCCTTCGCTGGCCTAATCTCACTAATCTGCAATTGCAAAGGTATTTTATGATTTGAGAGTTTAGGATTTAGGAATTGCATATTACATTCTAAAAACAAAATGAATTACAGATTAAGTTTAAAATTGGAGATTAGGCATTGCTAATTGTTAGTTGTTAATGTAATCTGAATTTAAGAATTGTTAATTGTTAATTGTTAGGATTTAGGGATTATTGCAGATTTAGGAAGTATTGCAGATTTAGGAATTATTGCATAGTAGGTTAATTGTTAGGATTTAGGAATTAATTGCAGAATGTTTTGCAGAATGATTCTTAATTGTTAATTCTTAGGATTTAGGGATTATTGCAGATTTAGGAATTATTGCATAGTAGGTTAATTGTTAGGATTTAGGAATTAATTGCCAAATGATTTGCAGAATGATTTACGATTCTTAATTGTTTATTCATTGCAGAATGTTTATTCATTGCAGAATGATTTAGGATGTTTATTGCAGAATGATTTGCAGAAGATTGCTTTTATTTTATTTTATTTTATTTTATGTTGTAAGTTGTGTAACATGTTTATTCATTTATTTATGTAGGGATTGAAGATACATGTTTATCCGTTGGTAGAAATAAAGATCGTTGATTGGCTATTTCAGTATTCTAAGTGCTAGGTGCTTTTGTTCCTTTTTTAATTTTTTTTTTTTTTTATATACAATGTTGCCTAATAAACATTTATCTGGAAGTGAAAAGAGAAAAAAAAGAAAAAAAATTGATCAATTAATAGACTCACAAAGAGGAGCTATGAATAAATTTATTAAAATAGTAGGATCGTCTAATGAAAATTTAGAGAGACCAAACGTAGATAATCTTGAACCATCTAATGAAAATTTGAGGAATCAAGATCATATTGATGAGGATATTGATAATTTGAATGGACAAGATAATGTAACAAATAATTTTGCAATTACTTTTTCTCATAATGATATGTCCGATGTTGATTCTGATGATCTTTTCTCTGAATTAAAAGTGTTACAGATGACTTTGCCAGACACATTGATGTCAGCGATAGAGATTCTTGAGTTTGCCAAAGTTGCAAATTGCTACCCAATGGTTTCTATTGCTTATCGAATATTATTGACAATACACATGACTGTAGCATCAGCGGAGAGAAGTTTTTCAAAATTGAAGTTATTGAAAACCTACTTGAGATCTTCAATGTCACAAGAAAGATTGAATGGTTGGCGATTTTGTGTATTGAGAAAGATATTGGTAGGGAATATCCCGACCGACACAGCTTCACCACGACCGAGATGCCTTTGTCCTTTTGTCTATGTCTTTGCAGGTAACAGGTCGGGCTCCTTGAGGAGAACCCGGTCGGGGTCCGACCGGGAGTTGCCCGAGCGATGCTATGAACCCCGAGCGGTGGTCCTTAGGCGAGAGAGCTGGCTAAAGACACGTGGCGGCTTTCTACGACGACAGGCAGGGCACCCGGGAGGGGGACGCATGGAGGCTACGTGGAGAGCATGCCGAACGGCCGGAAGCTTGTCTCCGGCGTCGCGGCTATAAGTACCCACAGTAGCTACGGTGAGGGGACTTTTGGACGATCGATAGGTTGTAACTAGAGACTCCCGACCGCAGTCAGTCGGTACTCAGTGCAACCAAGTAGATTGTACTTAGGAACTCTACCTTGATCAATAAAGAATTACTTGCTTTACTTGGTCTTGTGTTGTTTATATTGCTTACGTAGAATTAGCAGTATCATTTTGGCGCCGTCTGTGGGGATCCGTGCAACAAGCCAACGTCTTGACGAGCACCCGATCACCATACCAGCATGTATCCGTGGGCACATAACAACTTCGCCGACGACCAGGCGGATGCAGCGAGCTCCTCCGACCACTATGCTACCCAACAGCAGGGTCAGACGATGGACCTCAACCTCAACCTTTCACCGCCACATCCGTCAAATACGTACCCGGCCGCCCAGCAGCCGGTGAATTACATACAGCCGGGATACCCACCGCCCGGTCTGCCATACCAGCAGCAGCCGATGATGTATCCCGCCCAGTACCCGTATCCGGTTCCACCTCCACCATACGGGTTTTGGCCAGGCCAACCGATGTGCTACACTTCCCCGGTTGGCTATCCACCATATACGCCTGCCTATACAGCTCCAGCCGCCGCCCCTCCAGTACAGCCGACCGCACAAGTAGAGCCGCAGCGTCAGTCCACTTCCCGGGCTCGACGCTCGGCTCATTCGCGGTTGGGGTCGGGGGGTGCTGACGCGATGGAGGCACCAGTTCAGGCCGTTCAAGCGGAGGACCCAGAAGAGGTTGCCCGAGCGGTAGCTTTCGACCGCCTCCGACCAGAGATGCGCCAGCGTCTGGGACCCCGGACCCGAACCCCAGGCAAGAGGACGAACAAATGCGGGAAGTTAGCCACGAGGCCTCGTCCGGGTACAGCGGGTCGAGATCACATCGACGTCGACGCGCTCGGGATACAGCCCAAGCCGCCCAGAACGCCGAGCTCAACGAAACCCGAGGGTTGCTCTACAACCTCCAGGCGGAAGTTGCGCAGCTAAGGAATGCATATCCTGCAGCACCCCCGGCCGACCGATCGACCCTCCACCAGACGCCTTTCACAGCAGCGGTAATGGCTCAGCCTTACCCGCTCGACTTAAAGGTCTCGGGAGAGAAGAGTTACGACGGTCGGACAGATCCTGAGGCTCACGTGAACGATTTTTTCAGCAACATGATGCTGAAGGGCGTTTCAGACGCCGTGATGTGCAGGGCCTTCTACTCAACCCTCACCGGTCGGGCAGCAGAGTGGTTCCGCACCTTACCCCCGGGGTCGATCGACAAATTTGAGACCCTGGCGATCAAGTTTGTACGGAAGTTCATTACTTCCAAAGTGGTGAGGAAGTCTTACATGTACCTCGAGAAGGCCAAGCAGCTCGAAGGGGAAAGCTTGACCGACTTCCTCATCAAGTGGAAAGCAGCGGTCGGGGAGGTCGAACCCATGGATGATGCGACCGCCACCCACATGCTTCACATCTCCCTTCGGGCGGGGTATCTATACCAGGATTTCATCCTTCACCCCCCGACCACATACGAGGAGGCCCTCCGAAGGGTCACGGATTACGCCAATGCTGGTGAGGCGAATGCCGTGAAACGTTCACAAGAGGTCGGTTCTTCGTCCCGTAAACCGGCCGGCCGGGCGGAACATCAATCGGGACACGATCGTCCCCGATCCCGCACCAGGCCTGGTGAGTTTACGGCCTTAAACCGATCTGCAGCGGAGGCCATGCAGTATGCCCAGTCTTGCAACCTCATCAAACTCCCCCATCCCGATCGAGACGGCCCTGATAAGAGTAAGCACTGTGCTTACCACCGATGTGCCGGGCATGATACCGAGGAGTGCACCCACCTGCGCCAATTGTTGGAAGATTTGCTCAATTTGGGAAAATTGGACAAGTGTGTGGGGAAGAGAGAAGAAAGCAAGAGGAATACCGATCGGAGGGATCACAGGCGATCTCATCACCGCTCCAATCGGTCGGGTCAGGACCGAAGAGACGATCGAAGGGATGATCGTCATGAAGACCGACGGGACCCTGATCCCCCGACCAGCAGTCGCCCGGTCGGCAAGCCCACCATCCATGTCATATTTGGTGGCTTAGAAGACGCTTCCCAGCCGAGGACGAATTGCCCGGTTGCGATTGTGGATTCCCGAGAGACCGGGAAAAGACAAAAAATGGAGCCCATAACCTTCACCTTAGAGGACCAACCTAGCAGCAGTGACCACGGCATGGAGGCGCTCGTGGTCACAATCGACGTCAAGGGAACGGACGTCCAGAGGGTTATGGTGGACACGGGTAGCAGTGTGAACGTCCTGTACTTGGACGTGTTCGAGAAGCTTGGCCTTGACAGGAAGGAGCTGACTCCGGTCGGTGTACCACTGTCGGGATTTACCGGGGCCCTCATCTACCCCGAAGGCAAAATCACTCTCCCGGTCGAGATCGGCACCCCCCCGAAGTCGATCAAGACAGAGCTTGAGTTCGTTGTGGTCAACCTCCATTGCGTCCACAACATCATCCTAGGCCGACCCGCCATCATGAAGATCGGTGGGATAATTTCCATGCCCCATCTCTGCATGAAATTCCCCACCCCAAATGGGGTCGGTGTGGTCCGTGGCGATGTCCAGTCCGCCCGGAAGTGCTACACCCGAGCGGTCAACAGACGCGATTCCGGTCCGTCTTCCCGGGTGAACACTATAGCCAAAGAGGAGGCCAAAGAACGGAAGGAGCAACCCGAACCTTCCGAAGAGATAGAAGAAGTTCCCCTATCCGAGGACCGCCCGGATAGGAAGATTAAAATTGGCCGGGCCCTCACCCCCGAGCTCCGAGCGGAGGTTCTGAGCATACTCAGGGAGTATGCTGATATTTTTGCGTGGGGACCCGAGGACATGCCCGGGATTGATCGATCGGTCATTTGCCATAAGCTAGCCGTCGATCCCGCAGCGAGGCCGGTCGTACAGAAGACACGACACCTATCTTCCGATCGCCGCGAGTTTGTTAGAGAGGAGGTCAAGAAAATGGCGGCGATCGAGCACATCCGCCCGGTTATCTATCCTGAGTGGGTGGCAAACATTGTTCTAGTTCCAAAGCCCCCAGCTTGGAGGATGTGCATAGACTTCACGGACCTCAACAAGGCCTGTCCGCTCGACCCTTATCCTCTACCGAGCATTCATCAAATGGTCGACGAGACGGCCGGGGCCGAGTTGATGAGCTTCATGGATGCCTTTAAGGGGTATCACCAGATTATGATGCACCATGAAGACGAAAGCAAGACAGCCTTCGTGACCCCGGACGGGCTGTATTGTTACCGAGTGATGCCGTTCGGCCTCCGGAATGCTGGAGCGACCTATCAGAGAATGGTCAATATGCTCTTCGCCGATCTATTAGGCCGAACGATGGAGGCTTATATTGATGATATGCTGGTCAAGAATCGGGACCGGTCCGACCACACTCGGGACCTCCGGGAGTGCTTCCAGATCATGAGGAAGTACCAGTTGCGGCTGAACCCGACCAAGTGTACATTCGCGGTTCAGACCGGCAAGTTCCTCGGTTACATGATGACCAAGAGAGGAATCGAGCCCAACCCGGCCAAAGTAAAAGCGATTCTGGACATGCAACCACCTTCTACCGTTCGGGAGGTCCAGCAATTGACCGGTCGGTTGGCAGCCCTTAGCCGGTTCCTCTCCAAGTTAGCCGAGCGCGCTCTACCTTTCTTCAAGGTATTGCGAAAAGTTAATGGGTTCGTCTGGGACGAAGAGTGCCGAGCAGCTTTCGATGAGCTGAAGGAGTACCTCATGTCACCTATTGTGCTCTCAAAGCCTGAGCTCGGAGAAGAGCTAGACGTGTACCTCGCCGTCTCCGATCGTGCAGTAAGCGCAGTGTTGTGCCGAACCGATCCGGAAGGGGTCCAGCGACCGGTGTACTATGTAAGCCACGCGCTACATGGTCCCGAGCTCCGGTACTCCCGGTTGGAGAAGGTCGTCTACGCCCTCTATACCGCCGCGAAGAAGTTGGCTCCCTACTTCCAGGGTCGAGCGATTCGCGTGTTGACCGATCAGCCGATCGGACCAGTCCTTCGCACCGCCTCTTCATCCGGTCGCCTAGTCAAATGGGCGTTAATGCTGACCCAGTACGCGATCGAATACCGACCGAGACCAGCAATCAAAGGTCAGGCTCTGGCAGATTTCTTGGTCGAGTGCACCGCCCGGGATACCCGACCCCCCGAGGTTGAGGATCCCGAGGCTGAGTGGTGGTCGCTAGCTACTGACGGGTCAAGTAGCAAAAAAGGAGCGGGCGGAGGAGTAGTGGTCACGAGCCCAGAAGGTTTCAAGGTGTATTTCGCTCTGATGTATCAGTTCCACCCGACCAACAACGAAGCCGAGTATGAAGCATTTGTGAATGGCTTGCAATGCGCTCGGGACTTGGGGGCTGAATACATCCGAGCCCAAACAGATTCTGCGCTCGTGGTCGGGCAAGTTCTCGGAGATTATGAGGTTAACGGAGAACGTCTACAACTATACCGAGACCTCGCCATGGAGAAGCTTGCACAGTTCCGGGGGTACACCGTCCGACATATACCCCGATTGGATAACGCCGATGCGGATATCTTATCCAAATTGGCCCAAGATGCCCCGGAACACATGTCGAAGATAGCCCGGATCTTGGTGATCCCCAAGCACAGTATCCATCGCTTGCCGGTCAATCCAATCCAACCGGTAGAAGATAGCTGGATCACCGATCTGAAGGAATATCTCGAGCACGGTCGACTCCCAGATGACCCGCAACGTGCTCGAAAAGCTAAGCTGAGAGCCCCAAGGTTCCAAGTCGTGAACGATCGTCTATATCGACGATCGTATGGAGGCCCTCTCATGCGATGCCTGACCGCGTTTGAGGCGGATTTAGTGATGAAGGAGCTTCACTCGGGAATCTGCTCCTCGCATCAGGGAGGTCGATCCCTGGCTCGTCGTATCATGGTGATCGGGTACTATTGGCCGTCCCTCCAGTTGGACTGTGAAAAGTTAGCTCGGGAATGTGAGACGTGCCAACTATACGCCCGGATGCCTGGACGCCCGGCAACGTTCTACCAGCCGGTCACGACCGCAATTCCTTTCGCTAGGTGGGGGGTAGACATCTTGGGCCCCTTTCCCCAGCTGTCCGGTCGGAGAAGGTTCGTGATCGTCGCCGTGGATTACTTCTCCAAGTGGATAGAAGCCGAGCCCTTAGCCACGATCACATCTCAGCAGTGTGCTCGGTTCCTTTGGAGAAATGTCGTTTCCCGTTTTGGCGTGCCCGTACATCTCATCAGCGATAACGGTCGCCAATTTGTGAGCCAATATTTTCAGAATTTCTTGGCCACGATCGGGACAACTCATGTCCGGTCATCTGTCGCTTACCCGCAGGGAAATGGGCAAGTGGAAAATGCTAACCGGACGATTTTGGAAGGTCTGAAAAAGAAGTTACACTCGGCCGGTCGTAGTTGGGCCGATGAGTTGCCATATGTCTTATGGACTTATCGGACGACCCCGAGGGAAGCTACTTCGGAGACCCCTTTCGCCCTGGTTTACGGAGCTGAAGCCCGGCTCCCGATCGAGGCGTGGATCCCGACCGATCGAGAGAGAACCTACAACGCGGAGGACAATGAACATGCCATGGCTGTGGACCTCGATGCGGTCGAAGAAAAAAGAGAGCTAGCCGCTCGCCGTATGGCCGAGTACCAGAAGCGCGTCAAGAGCTCGAAGGACGTCCGGGTCAACCCTCGTTATTTTCAAGTCGGAGATTACGTCTTACGACGAAGGGAGGCCAGTCAACCTTTAGAAGGGGGAAAGCTAGCTCAGAATTGGAAAGGGCCGTACATCATCAACGCTGTCATCCGGCCGGGGACATACCGACTAGAGACAACGACGGGTCGGTTAATAGAGGGGACTTGGAATTCCGAGCACCTCGTTCTTTTTAGGCATTAGCCTATTTTTTGTATTTTTAGACGAAGTGGGGGCTGGACCTGCGAGTTAGTCCCGGTCGTCGTTTCTATGTAAATTTTATGATTGTAAAATTAGTTCAACCGCCTGCGAGCGGGAAAGTTTAATGTATATACGATCAATGATTGCTCGACCGTTTGTATGCGGCGGCACGATCGGTTATTTCCTTTCACCCTCGTCATGAGCAGATCATTTCAACATTCAGTCGATCGGGCGAAGTCTGTCGACCGGTCAAAACGCACTCCATATACGCGGACACTCAAGTCACGCCACCGATCGGGGAAGCCAGGAGCTCTCGGCATTGTTCCCCGATCCGTCCAACTTCTATCCACTATCGCACCCACTCGTGCCTCGCGCGCACAATAGTGTGGGGGCTGGGATAAGGAAGTATACAAGGCCCGTCGCTCGGTTATATTCCGACCGTAGAGGCTTGCCTGTTCTCGGCCGGTCGCTCGGTTATGCTCCGACCGTAGAGGCTTGAAATTTTTCGGCAGGCTTGAAATTTTTTCGGCAAAGGCCCGGAGGTCGGGTCAACCCGATCGGTTGGCCAGTTTGAAGTCGAAACATCGAACGCACGACCAAGCCATAAGGCCGTAAGGTCGGGCGTTGAGCGGATCGAGTATCGCGAGACCGGGTCTAAAGGCCAGGTGGTCGAGTGATTGTGATCAGTGTGTGCGAAGGGGGAAGCAAGAAAATAAAAAACGAGTGACATAAGATGGAGTAAAAATGAATTTTATTAATCGGCAAAAGATGCCCGGTACAATGCGGGACCGGGCTCCCGATCAGTCATCATTACAAAAAAGAAGGAAAGAAGCCTAAATCTACTTCTTCGCCTCCTGAGCGCCGGCGGTCGCCTCTTTCCCGCTCGGGGCAGCCGCCGAAGAAGCCCCAGGCTCGGGTACCTTGGCTTTCGGGGTCGGGGTAAAGGGGGAGGGACCGGGATCTGCCACGTCCGGGGGCAAGGCCGACAAGACCAGTTGGAGATCATCGGCGTCGAGGGCCTCCTCCAACCGCTTGCGGGTGCGCTCGAGCATTTTCTGCTTCCCGGCCGTGAAGGCCCATTTCCCGAACGAGACGATCAACTCGTTCCCGACCTCGTCTCCTCGGGCTGCTGTCAGGAAGGCCGTGCCCAGCTCCTTGTTCTTGAAGGCCGCCCGCACCAGATCGCTCGGGTTCTCGAGCTGCGCCTTCAGCTCCCGGGCCTCCCCAATCGCCCGGCTGGCGACCTTCTCGGCCAGCACCCGCTCCTCATCACCCTTCTTCAGGGCCTTCTGCGTTTTCTCCAGCTCAGCCTGGAGTTCCTTGATCTCCTTTAGACGACGAGCAGCCGTCTTCTTGTGGTGATCGGCCTCCTCGGCCAGCAAAGCTTGACCCTGAAGAAGTTGGGTCGCCCGGGAGATCTGCAACACAAAGAAGATAGTCAAAGTTAGCCCGATCAACGATATTTGGGCAAAGAAAGATTAAAAGCTGGGACTCACCTCGGCCAGATCGTGGCCAATCCGTTCAGCCACCTGGGTCGGGGTCATCTTCCCCAAATCCGCTCGGGCTGGCGCGGCATTACCGATCCGTGCCAGCACGGATGCCGGCTCCCTCTCCCGCCCGGCCGAAGGGGTCGGGCTGTGCTGCTCACGGCGGCGCTTCAGGCCGCCCACCTCGGTCGCGCCCTGGTCGGCGACCTTCTCCTTGCCCCGGGCGACCTCCACCCGAGTGACCAGGACGTCCGGCTGCTCCACGATGAAGCCCTCGCCCGTCGTCACGGTCGAGGCGCTCAGAGGTCGGGCAGATGGGATCTCCTTCTCCCCGGCCGCCTTGGTCTTGGCCTTCTTCTTCCCGCCGAGCGAGATCTTGACGGGTGGGGGAAGGGCGGTGTCTTCATCGCCGAACTCGGCCATAGCTGCAAAACAAGAAAGTTAGTTAGATCGAGGTAATAGGTCCGGTCGGGAAAGGTAGCTCGTGCCAAACCTTTCTTCTTTCGTTTCGAAGGCTTGGCGACCGTCACGCCCATCGGAACGGGCAGATACTTCTCCGGCAGCTCGTACGTGGGGGGCGGGAGCATGGCAGCTGCGAGACTTTCAGCCGTCCGGTAGATTGTGTATTCGTGCACCTCGCTCGAGATCCGGCTGACCGCGTCCCTCAGCGCTTGCGTCTCGGCCGGCACCACTTGTTTCCGGAAATGTGTGCTCCAGACGCGATCGACCGGGAAGATCCAGGGCTCGTACTTGAGGGAGAAAATCCTGTTTTTCCACCCCTTGTTGTTCCCGGGCAAGCCTCTGATCGAGCACATATCCGTTCGGGACTGCAGCATCAGGAACCCACCCCCGTAGTGGCCCGGGAGAACCTTGATCTGGTAGATGAAGTTAAATAACTCCATCGTGCACTCGGCCCCGTGCCGAGCGCATATCTGTGGGAAGCAGGCCAAGATCCGATGTGCGTTCGGGCAGATCTGGGCCGGGACGACTCGGTAATAGGCCAAGAAGGCATTTAGGAGGGGGGTGAAGGGAATGGCGATCGGGGCTGTCAGGGAGTCATAGTGCATCCCGATCCACTTGCCCCGATGCCTGTCAATTACATTTCCCAGCTGCCGGCTCGTGTCGAATTCTGCCCGACCCCTGAGTATTTCGGCAATCCGAGCCGCCTCGCCTTTGGACAGCAGGCTCATTTCTTGCTCGACGCTCTCGCTGTTCAGGAACTCGAGCTCGACGGCTGGTCCGGCCGGCCCGGCCGGGCCTTCTTCGGTCTGTTCCGGGGTATTTTCTCGATCACCCCCTCGAGGAGCAGCTTCCGGGTGGTCCCCAACCACCCGGGTAGGCGTTTCCCTAACGCCCTCGGTTGGAGAACCCCGCCCGCTTGACGTGGCTCTCTCTTCTTCTTCCTCGCTGGAGCTCCCCGATCCGCTCGAACTCGAGCTTGACGATCCTGAGGAGCTCGATGCATTGTCTCGCTCGGCGGCTTGCTCGGGGGCTGGCGTCGCTCGGGGACTAGCGTCCGGGGTGTAGGACATTATGTCCACCTCCTCGTCGCTGATGCGCTCGACCTCCTCGTCGTAATCAGCAATCGAGGCGTTTTGACTGTCCGAGTCTGTCATATCGATCTACCTAAAGGTCGGTCGGAGTTAGTAAGGACTTCAAACGTCCGGGACAGTTAGTTGACCTAGCAGTTCTACCTATAAATGAGTGCCTAAAGTAAAGAGGAGGGTGAGAGCTTACCGATTGAAGGAAGATTGAAGTTTGAAGCTTGAAAGTTGAAGTTTGCTTGCTCGACTGCCTTGCTAAGCTGCTCTGCTCGGGACTCTCTGAGGGTACCGACCGATGCGAAAGAGTGAGGAAAGTTCAAATGAGGGCCTCAAGGGCCTATTTATAGGAGGACATGTAGGCGGGAAACGGGCCAACTTGCCTGACACGACCCGCGCTGAATCCGAGACGACGGATGGGATCGCCAAGGCCGGCAGAGGCCGACACGTGGCGTAGAATGGAATGACAGCTGGCGGGTCGGCTTGGTGGCTGACGGTTGGGCTTCTTCATCCCGTCCCGTTTTTTCCCGACTGATCAAAAAGGCCCGGGCTGGGGGGCTCTTGGTAGGGAATATCCCGACCGACACAGCTTCACCACGACCGAGATGCCTTTGTCCTTTTGTCTATGTCTTTGCAGGTAACAGGTCGGGCTCCTTGAGGAGAACCCGGTCGGGGTCCGACCGGGAGTTGCCCGAGCGATGCTATGAACCCCGAGCGGTGGTCCTTAGGCGAGAGAGCTGGCTAAAGACACGTGGCGGCTTTCTACGACGACAGGCAGGGCACCCGGGAGGGGGACGCGTGGAGGCTACGTGGAGAGCATGCCGAACGGCCGGAAGCTTGTCTCCGGCGTCGCGGCTATAAGTACCCACAGTAGCTACGGTGAGGGGACTTTTGGACGATCGATAGGTTGTAACTAGAGACTCCCGACCGCAGTCAGTCGGTACTCAGTGCAACCAAGTAGATTGTACTTAGGAACTCTACCTTGATCAATAAAGAATTACTTGCTTTACTTGGTCTTGTGTTGTTTATATTGCTTACGTAGAATTAGCAGTATCAGATATGTTAGAAAATATTAATTTTGATGCAATTATCGATGATTTTGCATCGAGTAAAGCACGTAGAAATTTTTTGTCATGATTATTTTTGTATTTAAAAAATTGTTGAAAATTTTCTAATCTTATTTCTTGTTATTTGATATTCTAATTGTTTTAGTATTATTAAATTTAAATTTAAATTTTTTATATAGGGGCCCTTTTTTAAAATTCGCCCCGGGCCTATAAAATGTTTGGACCAGCCCTGCGGCCGGCCAAGAACCAAATTCGCATTAGGAAAATGCGTTTCGAAAAACGCATTTCCCAAACGCGTTTTTGTCGCCGGCGGAAGTCTAAAGCATAGCCGCATTTGGGAAATGTGGCTATCGTATGCTATACGACAACCGCATATCCCAAATGCGGCTGTTAGCGACGTGGCATTTCGCCACAACCGAGTTTGGGAAATGCGGTTTTCAACCCAACCGCGTTTCCCAAACTCGGTTTTCTTATTTTTGTCAAAAAAAAAAAAAACATTCCTATTATTGTCCATAACCCTTTGTTTGTTCCCATTTCAGTCAAAAACCCCATAATATCATCGCTTACCAAGAGGCTCTGCATACGATGAGAACAAAGAAATTAAAGGCCGAAAGGCTGAAAGGGGTATATATGGCGATCAAAATAGATTTAGAGAAAGCATATGACAGGTTGGTGGGTTGGTGCCGGAATATAATGAACTGCATTGAGGATCTCTGGGAGACATGCATGGCAATTGGATCTCTGGGAGAACGCAATATTATTGAAGCAGAAGCATGAGGAGTCAGTCTTAGATGCAGGGGCGGAGCCATAAAACTTGAGTTGGGGGAGGCCAATGTAGTAGAGAAAAGTTACAATGTTAGTCGACATTATAATTAGTCGTACCATACATTAATGTGATTATTATTGATAATGATTTCTAATTATATTCTGTGTAATAAAGTATGAAATACGTAATTATATGAGTACGGTCGACATATGTGTCGATCATTACTTTAGAAATTTTTCGCATGCATAACACAAAATATAATAAAAACAACAATATTTATTTAAATATAGATTGTCACTTAACATCAAATAAAAAGTTTTGTCAATTATTTTGTCACCAACTTTTTTTTTTTCTTCATAATTAATTGATATTCATTTTACTGATTAACTGAATATTTCAAAATTTGAAAGATAAAAACAAAAACCAAGATCACGAATTAAATAATCAATATTAATTTTTTTCAATTTCAAAACTAATCATTTAAACTAGCAAATGTACATCTTAAAAGTGTAAATAAATAATTAAAACACACAATAAATCACTAATTAATTAATCAACACCAACATAACTAATAAAACTAAAGCATATATCTCAAATTTGGAGATTTTTTTTTGAAATAAAAATGTATACTTGATGCCTCCATTATTAAAATCTTGATAAAAGAAATTAGATAATAAAGAAAAATGGTGAGTTTAATTATTTAATTCATTTCTTTTTATTTAATAAATTTGAACTTTAATATATATTTTGAGTTCATTTAATTAATATAAACATAATAAATTTTTTTTTTGTTTTAAATTAGAGGGGGTCAAATGTGTATTTTATCTCTACTATATCAATATATGCATACATATTTACTAAAAAAAAAAATTAGGGTGAGGGTTAGTGTAGGGTAAGGTGGGATGGGGTGGGGGTGGGGGTGGGGGTGGGGCGAGGAGCAGGGCCCCCCTAACCTCTAAGGTACCTCCGGTCCTACTTAGATGGTTTAAAGCTTGCAGCTTAACAAAAATAATAATAGACTCAAGCAATGTTGAAAAACTCGCTGAGCGCCTGGGAACTGCCTAGGGCACCTAGAGCGCCTAGGCCACCTAGGAGGCCGAGCGCCTGGCACCTAGGCGCAATTTTTGTAACACTAGACTCAAGACCCCATTAGCACAAACACAGAAAGCTGTTTCTATAACTGATTAGGTAGAGTGGTTTTCCACTCCCCCTTCTATAATCGTTGATTTGTTGAGGCTTAATATACCTGTTTAATTTAGTTTTTCTTACCCTAACCAAAATTTAAATTAAAAAAAAAAAAAACAAAAAAAAAAAACAAAAAACAAAAAAACAAAACAAAAAACTGCCCCGCCTTAAGAAACACTATTACATGTACTCAATATCTTCTTCTCTTTGTTCCAAGATTATATTAGCCATGGCAAGTCTATAAGCAGTGGACCTCAAATTCCTAACAAGCACATAGATTTCCTTCCTCCGCTTAATGGATGGAGCCCTCCATTGATCCTCTCTTAGACAAGCCAGATTGATTGCCTCACAAAGCGCCACTGCAACACCTTTTTTGCTGCACGAACATCATATCCGAATCAATACAACATACATAAATGCTTGGCAAGTTGCGACAGAAAAATTCCTTTATGAAAAATACATTTATCTGACCTTCCTTGTACAAATCCTGTTGTAACAAAACCAATTGGCAGCCTATAAGACTCTCTGGATGAAGAAGGGTCAGTAGGGAGTTGACATTCCCATTTTCCATCTTGATGCACAAAGTATGATCTCGCCGAAGATTCAGTTATTTGAAGTTCTCTGTCAGGATTTTCAGATCTGCATTCCACAAAAAGGTCCACTAAGCTTTAAAATATTCAAATATGCATACAATCATGAAAAAGAATTAGGCACACGGCACATTCTTATAAACAATACAAAGATATTTCAAATGTAATTTTAGATCTTATATCACACCCATATTAATGGAGTATACTGTTATGTATCAACATATTTCTAGGATCACTTTCAATGTCAATTATCTCACTTAATAGGTGATTTCCATTCCCTGTCATAAAAGAGCATATCCATCTACTGGCATTGAATTTCATTTTATGTGCCCCTCCAGTTAGTTGAAAATATTTTTATTGGTTAAAGCAAAGAACAATGCAAAATTTAAAATGATTAAAAATGAGAGCCATCTAAAAATCTAAAAAAAGCCAAAAAGTATTTACCTCTGTGTCCACAACAATATATCATCAACACGAGGTGCACAAACCACTGCTCCTCCTTCAAAAAGGCCTTTACTGTAGGCATGCAGCAATACTCTTACGAAACACAATTTTGGTCCATAATTTACACGATAGATGACCTTATCTGAGTGCTCATTCACCACTTTTTCATCTTTAATGAAGTTAGAAATACACTCCTTCCTATTTGGAAATTTGGGAAACAAAAGCAAATGACTTCCATTGATTTTATCCAAAAACTGACTCAAAATGTAGGATGTCCTTGCTATAAACCCCACAAACGGAATATGACAATGATCATCTGCATCTGGGCTATTTTTTGTCCTTTCTTTTGCATTCAAGTCTTTACATTGCACTTGATAATTTCTTTCCACAAATGATCTTTTGTCAAGAGCAAGGTGAACACTGTTCCATGGAGGTAGAATTGGAACTCCAAAGGGTCTCATGGAAGGAGGATTCCTCTCCACCTTTTCAGCAGCAGCAGCTGCTTCCATTTTCATAAAACATGAATATGAATTGCAATCAGGAAAGTCGGAAGGAAAATATGGCAACTCAGCCTGCAAAGGGAAAGAGGAATTAAAAGGAATATCAGAAGACCTTGTAAAATCACTGGCAAAGGAAATTGTGCACTTACTTCACATGCAATCCATTGCTTCTCTCTGAGGCCAATTGCATGAGCACCATTGGTGATGAGACTAATCCAAAAGACCTTGACCCAACTTAGTGGGAGAAGGATAGACCACCTACGAGAATTTTAAGGACGATTAGGTATTTGAACAGTTCGAACTTTAAAGAAAAACAATTGACCATCCTTTCAAGTTCTTTGGTAAATTATGATTTAAATCACAATCAAAATCAATCAGCTAAGAACCCAAAAAGGATCACAAACACCATTTGCAATTTGTTGAGAATTAAATTCACAAGAACTGAGAAATTAGTTGAACAGAAACTTGAAGATAAAATATTAAGAGTAACAGAATCCAGCATCATATGAGAAGAATTAGAAGTGTGCAAACATGGATGCAAACACTTGCATCAAACTAAAAAATGTGTTGTGCATAATTGCATATTGAGAATTGCATACTACCTATCATAGTATTATACTTTATCACCAATTAAAGGAAATTCACCTTCCGATAGAAGATTTCTGCCCGTAATTTTTTATTAGCAGAAGTGGACATGATCTTGGAAACTGCATATTATTTGGAGTATTTGATGCCCCAGAAATTCTATCACCAATCCGGAACAACTCCATTCGCTGATTGTGTCTCTCCATGCAAAGAACACTTTCCTCTACAGGAGGACTTAATTCTTTGTCAACATGCCACAAATCCATGTACTCAGATGAGTCACAACTTTCTTCAAATTCTAAGCATTGTCGTGAAAGTAAATTGCATTCCTCTTTAGGATTTTCCACCAAACCACCATGTCCTTTTATTTCATGTTCTTTATAAGCTTGCATTCCTAGAGCAGTTATATCTGGAGCATTAGCAATACCTTCCTTGGTAAAAGCACGAGGATCAACAACGGTAAGGGAAACAACTCCAAAAGAAGGAATTTGATCTTCCTCAAACATTTTCACAAATTGACTTTCTCTGTCACAGCCAGATTCAGAACACTTCTTGAGCAGGGAAGATTTTTCTGCACTGCTGCATAGGCAAGGATACCACTCAGCATTCTAATGTAGTCATTTAGCTGAAGTAGAAGTTCAAAGTCAATAAGTATCTCACCAGGTAGCAGGATGTAATGTCTTTTTAAGGACCTGAAGTGTCCTAGATCCTATCACTTCTAATTTTGCAACCTGATCATCAAGGGAGATGCAACTAACTTTGCAGGTGCTAGCATTTATCTGATGGTTAAGAACAATAGAACTAGTTTGATCTATACTGCACAAACAAAATACAGCTACCATAAAATATAAATTATCTCAAATATAAGAATAAAAATAAAGAGTTAATTACACTTTTGGTCCTATGACTATTGGGGTGTTGTTTATTTGAGTACTTAACTTTCAAAACTCTCAATTTAGTCCTGTAACTATGCAATTGTTAACACATTTGGTCCTGCCGGCCAAATCGCTGACCAATTTTCACCGGAATCTTTTAATTTTGTTTAATACAGGGGTAAATTCGTCATTTTAGGTTACTTCCTTCTTCTTCAATTCCTTGCACCTGCTGGCCGGAATTATTCCTCAAGTACAACTGTAATTATTCTGGTCAGGCACTAATATGAAAGCAACACAGACAAAGAAACCGAGCAACACTTGCCACAACATCATCCCATTGTCATTCGCCGACCACTCAATCCTCCGGCGTTTTTTCAACTTTGTAGCTCACCCACCTTGCTATACCTGTTGTCCTCTCCCATCTTCCTGCCGACAAAAACAACAAATTAAAAGTCTCCAAATTCATTTATGAAATTAACACTCCACCCCGCCCCCCTTCTCTTCAAACAAATAATACTTTATTCCCTTTCCAGTTGAAGCTGATTTTCTTTAAAAAGCAGCATTTCGAGTTCATTGTTTCTGTTGTTTCTCACAACCCTAACTTCCTCGGACGGCACGCCACTTCTGCCGCTGTACCGGTACCACGCCTCCGCCTCCGGCGCCTCCATTTTTATCGAATCCAAGCTCCGGCCCATCCCTGTTTCCGCGCTGCCGCCGCCACCACGCATTGGCTACCTCATCTCCGGCTCCGCCGGCGACGGCAACATGCTCCGGCGGACGCTACAGGCCCTGTATCATCTCATGGTGGCCAACAGTCCAACACCCTCCACGCCGCCGCCATTTTGCTCATGGAAGGTGGGAATTGGGACTGGTTTATCAACCTGCAACCTTTGAGCTTCATTAAAATCTACTGGAGGTTTGAATTTTGGCTTCTGATCAAAATCTCCATCTCAGTTTTCGCTCCGATTTGGGAACAGAAATTGGGCACAAGAATAACTCGGCAAATGCCTCTCACGCCGGTCAACGCTGCAATTCCGGCTAACAGGTGAAGGATGGAGAAGGAAATGACTTGAAATGACTATTTTGCCCCCTTAATAAATAATTTAATAAGGTTTAAGTTTTATCCGGCCACATTTGGCCGGTGATTTGGCCAGGAGGACCAAATGTGTTAAAAATTGCATAGTTATGGGACTAAATTGTTAATTTTTAAAGTCAAGTACTCAAATTAATAACATCCCAATAGTCACAGGACCAAAAGTGCAATTAATTCTAAAAATAAATTACTGGTATACTGATCCAAACTTTTTTTATGTGACATAGGAATGGAGAATATCAGTTATAACCATTTAAGAAATTACAATATCTGACGAAGCAACTATTACACATACAAAAACCTAGAGTAATAGTTTAGAAGATAGAGTTCAGTAGCTTACCTGTTGTATACAGGCAGATTGTAAAGCCTCAAACCCTTCTTTATGAGCTGAAGCATGTATGAAAATCCATAGCCGCCTAGAGGAAGCAAAGTAATCAACTCTATTTTGCCTCTCACATTCGTCTACATTAGAGACCTTAACATTGAGCCCACGGACGTTCCGAGGTTGCCACATATAGGTAACAGGGGCGATGGCAGAAGAGAAGGATACTCCATAATGATGAAGCTGCAAAAGTACACACAATTATTGATTATCATAAAAAATAATTTCCTGGGGGAAAAATCATGAACATAGGCAACCTACCATAGCATTACCACAGATAGCACCTGAGAGTATGTCCTGGGAAGCATTTTCACACTGTGATGGTGAAGGAACAATCATGTTGTTTAGGATTGACATCAACATATCCTGAAAGCATATATAGTATGGTTAATTGTTAATAGACTAGTAATTTCAACATGTAGAGTAATGTCGGTGAAGCAGAGTATCATTATTTGTTTTTCTTTATTTTTCCTTACAAATCGCTGGACCAAGATGATGAATGTATTGCAACATTTTTAAAGCTAATATTGATTCTAAAGAGTAATTACAGAAACAACCTCCATGAACTACTAAAATCTATTGGTATTACAAAGCATCCTTCAGCAGCACCAAACAAACAATACGACAGGGTAAACTCACACCAATAAGTAACATAAAAGCAATGGAATGCCTACCTCTGGACCCTCCAACTGTATGACACTAGAATAGCTTGCATCGTGCACAAGCACACTGTCTTTCAGTTTCTTCAAAAGTGCCCTTGAGCCTCTTCCTCTGCATCATTTATACATATTGAAAATTAATGGAAAAAATGACAACACAGATTTTCTTTCCTAAGACAACTTAAGACACTTCAAAGATAATGATGCAACCTTAGCAACTTAAACTTTTATTAATTTGTCACTCCTGGAAGAAATGGCAGTGTCAATAATGATATAACCATATAATAAGTGGCATATGCTTGGAAAGCTTGCCCAGATATCCCAAGTTAAAGATATTGTGTTCAAGAATTTGACTTTTATCTTTTCTTTACTCAAGTGTTTGCATTTTGGTATACCTGCCTTGTAGACCAAGGGGAAGGTAAAACCCCCAAAGTTTTGTCATTGTGAAACGCTTTGCATGCCATATATGTGTTCTAAGTCTTTTTGTCCCATCTCCTGAAGTCAAAAACCCACTATTGGGATTCATCCTAAGTTCAGTTCTCCTACGAACTCGGCGGGGAGCCTCCTTATCATTCTCCAAATTGTTAGTCTTGTCCACATCATTGTTTCCTACCTTCCGCTTCTTTCTATGTCTGTTCTTTGTTACTCGATTGTCATGCCCAGTTGTCCTTCTCCTCTTGCTTCTTTGTGACCGAAAATCATTGTTTAAGCGGTTCTTGATAATTGAGTGAAGAGTCTCAAGTTCAGATGCTCGAGATTCAGCAAATTTCTGCACATTAATGGTTCGAGGTGGTGCTACCGCAGTTTGAGGTCTACTTCTATCTGGTGTCATCTTCAGCAAAAAGAAGGAATAAAAAATAAAATAAAAATTAATAATAACAGTGATAACCTAATCAATCTTTCTTATCCTAGGAAAATTCTATCATTAACAGCACTAAGCTTCTCAATGATAGAACTTATCAATTGCACTTTCTATTTTCATTCACTTCACAAGATCATGTCAAAACCAATGAGATATAAACTAACAAAAATGAATATGAATACAACTGGTGGCACATATATTGCAACAATAAGCAAGTAGCATTTCTTATCATCGTTAACTATAAACTCAAACAAATAGTAGCAGCATAAAAGTAAACACCATTCAGCAACATAGCAGCTATTAGCTTCGAAGCAGTAAAATTGCAGAAACAGTAGCAGCAACACTAACAGGTTAGGTAATACAAAGATAGCAAATTAAGACAGACACACATCAGTAACATTGGTGTCAAAACTATCACCATATGGAATGCAAACCTGTTTTTGAGAGTATACCAGGTACAACTCCAATAGATATCCACCTTTAGAGACCTGCTAATTTAAGAAGATAAAGTAAATAAAATAAAACACAGTTAAGTAATGAAACAATTGAAGGAAGTTGTAAGTAATACTGCATAAGCGTTAAATCCCGAAGTTGTAAGTAATACTGGATAAGCGTTAAATCCCAAATGAGAGAGAGGGATACAGAAAATTTTTCAAATCTTTGATTAAAACTAGGGATGGAAATAGGTCTGGCCGAGCTGGGCTTTAGAAAATTAAGCCTAGGCCTGCTATGAATTCTATCTAAGGCCTGAGCTTGAACCTGGGCCAGTATGTTGGCATTTTGTTAGGCTCAAGCCTGAGCCTACAATTGTATGTAGGCCATTAAAAAGGCTCCAAAGTGAGTCCTTTTAGCCTATTTAAGGCCTACATGTTATAGGCTTTAAGCCTTTTAGGGCATTTAAAAATATACCTAATACAACAATACAAACTAATATACGAGTATATCACCACAAATCCATTAATCACATTACAAAGTTACAATCAATCAATAACCACATAACTATGTTAATACTTCATATTACAAAACAACACAAGTTTAATAACCAGAAGTAGGGGGGAAATTAGGCCGGGCCAAGCTGAGCTTTAGAAAAATAGGCCTACGCCTGCTATAGAAATCTTAGGCTTTAGCCCGGGCCTGAGCCTATACGTAGTCTTTTTATTAGGCTCAAGCCTGAGCTTACAATTAGCCTGGTCTGGCCTGAAGGCTTTTTAAAAGCCTATTTAATATGTAGGCCATTAAAAAGGCTTCAAGCTTTGAGCCTATTTAAGGCCTACATAACATGTAATAGGCCTTAAGCCTTTTTAATACATACATACGTGTAAAAAATTTTAAAAATATATCCAACACAAATATACACTAATACAATTATACAAAAAGCTAACTAACATAAGTGTATCACCACAAATACATGATTATGAATTACATGATAATCAATCAAATAACTACAAAACCAAGTTCATAATACAAATCCAACAACACAAGTTTAATAACTGCAAAACCACAAGTCTATAATACAATTATACAAAAATCCAACACAAGTTTTAAACATAACACAAAACCATAAGTCCATAATACAAAAATCCAAGTATCCAACACATAAACAAAGTAATCCAATTACTGCAAGTGACTCATAGGTATTTGTGGCTATCTATAGTCAATTTCTTTATGATGTCCCAAATCAGGAATCAGCTCACTTATATTGAGAAAAAAGGAGTAACAATCCACCTAAATGCAAATGGAAGATTTCCAATGCAATTTACATTTTTATATACCTTAACTATTTAAGCGTACATACCATATGTCCTAGCATTACAACATTACGAATGCCTTGGCATCTGTCTTGAGGTCATGCCCATTACATCTTAGCATTTCACCATGAGACCTAGTTTGAACCCTTGATATTACTCAAGTGTTTCTGTCTTCTAAGAACATTGATTTCATCTCTTACTAATAATGTCCAATCACTTTTCCTTATTCCCATAAAATTTTGTAAATATAATAAGATTAGCATGGAATCACAAAATACTCACTTATCTATCACTCTTACATAACATAAAAATCCTATATAAGAAACCACATATTTAACCCAGTGACTTGATCCAGCTTCTGCCGCAAAAGTTGTTTAGATTGCTCCTCTAAGTGGTTTAACCACATATTTAACCACTTGCTCATAAGGATTAATATTTGATGCATCATTAATGTATAAATTTATACCAAGTGGTTTGTAGTCCACTGGTATTGGATTGCTCCTCTAAGTGGGAGGTGTAAGGTTCAAACCTCAATTGAGGCAATAGTGTGTATATGTAGGGTATCTCCTTATAATAAAAAAAATATACACTGGGTTTTTTTACCCGCATGAGTACTTTGGGTCCTTTTGGAAGAATATTAACAGGAATTTTTTTTTTTTTTTATAAAATATCTAAAACTTGCATTTTATTAGATAACTCTCTTATTTCTAATTAACAAAATATATCTACATTCCTAAACAGATTTATTATTTCTTTTTTTTTTTTTAATACAAACAGATTTATTACTTAATTATTATATATCTAATTATTAACCATATTAACTGCAGGTTCAATTCTACGACAATGAACCTGTAAAACAATTAGGATTAACAATGTTAACATGTTCTTTATTAAATTACTAGTTACCACAAAACAATTAGGATTAACAATGTTAACATGTTCTTTATTAAATTACTAGTTACCACAGGTTCAATTCTACGACAATGAACCTATAAAACAATTAGGATTAACAATGTTAACATGTTCTTTATTAAATTACTAGTTATCACACGCGTTTTGCGCGATTAGACCAATGTTCAATGTGTATTTTTAAATTAGTGTTACTTAATTGGTTAAAGTATTCGTATAATAATGAGAGAGAAAAAAATGCTTACTATCTGTAATACTACAAATTTTGCAGTTCAAATTAGGGTAGTATGGATGTGGCGCTTAAATTGTATAAATACTTTTCACATTGTTTCATTTTCCCATTGGAACGGTACACAAGGAAACTTAAGACCATGCGTTTAACGCAATGTAGACACATATTGTCATTGTTATTATGAAATTTTGTGACACCGAGTAGAATATTCAGTAAGATATTAAATAGCAAACTACTCCATACCGCCACACATACTTAATAGGTAACCAACTCACCAAAGTACCGCATATATCCACAATAAATTACAATACTAAAAAATATAAGACAATAAACAAGACATAGTCACTAATATGGACTTTATTTTATTATTCTTTTTTCTTTAAATAACTTGAGCTCATATTCAATTTTGAAGAGTTTTAATGTGATCTTCAAACTTTGTCAAATGTAATGCACACCCTTTAGTGCATACAAGGTTTTGAAACCTGAAAAATGATTTCTGGATTTCCAGTGTTTAGATGTAATTAAAAAATCCAATTAACGGAAAACATTTTCTATCGACGGGAAAAATTTAGTCATTTTGGCAGAAAATGACTTCCGTTAAAATTTGACAGAAGTCATTTTCAACAACACTAAGAACAAAGTTTCCGGCGGAAACCATAAATTTTTTAAAAATATTTTGATAAATAATATTATTTTAATATTATTATAAATATTTTTATATTCTAAATAAAATATTTAAAATGTAGCCAACACTACTTCCTCGATTGAGTAACAATGTAGCCAACACTACTTTCTCAGTTGGTTGAGTATTATTTGAGTGTCACCTACACCACTTTCACAATATTCCCAAGCCCATTGCTAAAGAAGCTGACATACCCCATGCCTCTTTGGTGTATAATTCTCTAACAACATGTTTGGTTCACGGAATGAATTTTGAGGTAATAGGAATGCTATTCCATAAGGAATGGAATAGGCAAAGCATAGAATAGGAATTGTATTCTATTGTTTGGTTCGCGGGAGGAATAGACTTTAGGAATTATATTACAGTGTTTGGTTGATTTAAGGAATAGAAATGATATATGTTTTAAAAGACATAAATACCCTTATAAAAATATGTGATGGTGGCGATGGTGGTGGTGGTGGTGGCGGCGGTGGTGGTGGTGGTGGTGGTGGCGATGGTGGTGGCGGCGGTGGTGATGGCGGTGGTGGCGGTGGTGGTGGTGGTGCTGGGGTGGTAGTGGCGGTGGCAGTGGTGGGGGCGACGATGGTGGTGGTAACGGTGACGGTTGTGGCAGTGGTGGTGGGGGCGGCGACGGTTGTGTCGGCGACGGTTGTGTCGGTGACGGTGGTGGTGGTGGCGGTGGTGCTGCTGGGTGGTGGTTCTGGTGGCGGCGACGGCGGCGATGGTGGTGGCGGTGGTGGTGATGGTGGTGGTGGCGGTGGCAGTGATGGGGGCGGCGACAGTTGTGGTAGTGCTGGTGCTGGTGGTGGCGACAGCGGCGATGGTGGCGGCAGTGGTGGTGGCGGCGGCGGTGATGGTGGTGGTGGCAACGACGGTGGTGAAATAGGATAAATTTATATATATGATAAAAAAATTAGGTTAAAGAAAGGGGTAAAAAATAAAATAGATTCTAAAATCTATTCCTGAGCGTTCAGTAATAGGCTAATACCAGGGGGGCCCTAATAATAGCTATTACCTTATTTGAGGTAATAGGCTATTATCAGGAATATTATTCCTGGTAATATAAATGGTTACCAAACAAAGGAATAGGCCTGGGAATGCTACGCCATTCCCGGCCTATTCCGTGAACCAAACGGGCCATAAAAGTTTGAAGATCTATTCAAGTCATTAGTGAATTAGTGCTAATAATTCATAGTCCAAACTCCAAAGTTCGAAACTTAAAAGCTCAAAATTTAAAGGCAAACCCAATACCTCATAATAAAATACAACTTAAAGTCTGAACAATATCTTCAAATGCAAACTTAGACGGATAGGAATCAATCGTTATGCTATGGACCCGTGTCTAGCATGCATGCTGGACACGAGTAACAGTGTCGTTAGGCACTGTTATCTTTGTTTTGTTTTGTTTTGTTTTGTTTTTTTTTTTTTTTAAATTTCAGACCGCTTCGTCATAGGAGTATATGTTCATAATTTTATTACTATATGTTAATAATTGTAAGTTCATAATGTCAGAGCTCTATGTTCATAATTTCATAACTGTACATTCATACTTCCATAACTGTACATTCATAATTCAATAACTGTAACTTCATAATTTTCGAAGCTCTATGTTCACAATTTTAGAACTCTATGTTCATAATTTTATCACTATATGTTCATATTGTAAGTTCATAATGTCAGAGCTCTGTGTTCATAATTTCATAATTGTACATTCATAACTGCATAACTGTACATTCATAATTGCATAACTGTACATTCATAATTCCGTAATTGTACATTCATAATTCAATAACTGTAAAATCATAATTTTCAAATTTCGATGTTCACAATTTTAGAGCTCTATGTTCATAATTTTATCACTATATATTCATAATTGTAAGTTCATAATGTTAGAGCTCTGTGTTCATAATTTTATAACTTACATTCATAATTCTATAACTGTACATTCATAATTCCATAACTGTACATTCATAATTCCATAACTATACATTCATAATGACACAAACGAATAACGCCGTTAACGGCGAGACAAAATCAATTTTTTTAACTGAAATGACGCGTTTTCCCTGAAAACGACGTCGTTTTGGACTCGTGTCCACAATGCATTATGGACATGAGTCCAAAACGACGTCGTTTTCAGGGAAAACGCGTGGACACGAGTCCACTGCATAATTTGCGGATAGGCATTCACAAATAACATCCCTTGGAAAAAGTCATCCATCTTCATCAATTAGTCACTTAAAAACAAAAGCGAAACTTCCTCCTTTATTTATTTATTTATTTATTTATTTATGGTTTAGAGTAATACTTCTGATCTTCTAAGAAGAGTTTTTTCTCAAAATGGTCCCTCGACTATCGCTCATTCTCAATTTTGCATTTCGACTTTTAATTGCACTTAATGTGGTCCCTTGACTTTTAAAAACTACCCCAAATTAGTCCTCCGTTAAATTTTGCATCAACTGGGTTTTAAGATTGGGGGTATTTCCGTCCATTCACTTCTTCCGCGTCTATTACATTAATCGGAAGGTTAAAAAATATATATATGTAATTGTTAGGCCCCTTTCAGAGAGGAAGCATGGTCGGAATATTTCAAAGGTTCTGCTAGCGGCGACGGAATCAAGTTTTAGTCCAACGGTTTCTCAGTTTCAGACAACAGAACATGGAGCCGCCGGAGTGAGACGTCATATACGATGCCATATCCTAGTCTTCCATGCCGTCTGATGATTATACACACTCAACGCTATCAATTTCCATCAATTATCCCAAAAGCCCACTCCTCGAATTGGAGGAAAAAATTCAAAACTTTTTCCTCAACTCAAGAAATCACCCCCTGGAAATTTCTGAACTTCTTCTTTCAATTTCTTTTGGTTTCTTCTTCTGATCTGGTGGGAAGAATACGCGACAGAGATAGACGAATCAAAAGAAAATGGAGAGAGAGATCAATTTGGGAACATAGTGGAGAATAGAGAGAGAGATCAATCTGGATCGATTCCGAAGAACCAAACAGAGCCCCATGGAGCCGCTGGGAACGATGTTGTAGCATTCGAGTCAGGGAGAAGATAGTGCTCTAGTGGGACTCGACCACGTCAGAAGAGGCCAGGGGGAAGATGATCTTTGAAGGGGACCGGGCGGAAATCGATCAGTACTTGCACGCCGTCGATGAAATCCAACGGTTCATGGTGTCCACCACACTGTTCGACGACCAGAGCAAAGCCAACAGCTTCTGAAATAACTTTGGCAGAATCATAAGACAACCATATAATATTGTGTTGTAACTTTACATGATTATTATACATTTAAAAGTAAAACTAAAAATCTAAAAAGGAAGAACAAATTTGAAGAGGATGTAGGTCAGATTCGTCTGAAATCTAGAATTTCTAACACAGGAGGAGGTGAATGGACGGAAATACCCCCATCTTAACGCCCAGTTGACAGAAAATCTAACGGAGGACCAATTTGGGGTAATTTTTAAAAATCAAGGGACCACATTGGGTGCAATTAAAAGTCGAAATACAAAATTGAGAATAAGCGATAGTCGAAGGAACATTTTGGAAAAAAACTCTTCTAAGAAAGAATGGGTCAATAGCTTTTCAGTTTTCTTTCAAACTCAGATATCAAATTTGCTTTAATAACAGGGATAATTGCATACCTACAACATATGCAACCAGTAAAATCACATAATACAGATTCTTAGTACAAAATACTCTACCCAATCAAATGTCATCCACCCATCTAAAGGGAAGGGAATTCCCTGCCCTGATTGATATTAATAAAATAATACTTAAAAAGAAATTTGAAGTACACAATATCAGAAACAAAGGAAACCACAGAGAGTAAATAAACCAGATTAAAAGAAAAGGAAATAAACCTAAGTTGTGAGAACGCGAGAACGACAGCTGCTAGAAGCGTAGAATCTGCAATTAGGAAGGCAGATAGGCTAATGAGCTGTTTGGTTCACGAAATAGGCCTGGAATGGCATAGCATTCCCAATAATAGGCATATTCCTTGGTTGGTAACCACTTGTATTCCCAGGAACATTGTTCCCGGGAATGACCTATTCCCCTTGCAAGGGGAATAGAGATTCCTGGGGCCCCTGGTATTAGGCTATTCATAGTTCTCACTAATAGCCTAAAGTTTCTATTTCCTATTTTACCCCCAATTAAATTTATTTTATATTTCACCACCGCCACCACCATTAGGGCTGTGCAATACCCGAACTACCCGAAGAACCCGCCCGACCCGAACCAGCGCTCACCGAAGGGAGATGAAATCCGACGGGTTCGGGTGATATCCGAACCGACCCCAAGCAACGTGGCTATTAAAGACGGACGGGTAGGGTTAGGAAATATCCCATTCGAACCCGTCCGAGATCCGAAATATGGCCTAAGTATAAAACGTTGCGTAGACCTAGGGTTTGCCATTCTCTCATTCTCTGACTCTTCACTCGGCCACTCCCCACTCCCCAGAGCTTCTTCTCGAAATCTCCTTAGTCTCCTACTCTCCTCTAGCCATCCCCATCCGATCTTCAGTCCTTCTCATCTAATCTTCTTCCATAATCTCCTTCTTCTCCGGTGAATCTCTGATTCTCTGAAGTCTGAACTCTGAGTCTCAACTGAGAGTATCTGAAGTCTGAGAGTCTGAACTCCCCTTCGACTCCTTCGAGGCTTCGAGGCTTCGAGTCTTCGACAGTTCGACGGGAATCTTGTGGAAGTGTTTGTGGCTCTGTGCAAACTGGAAAGACGGCAAGAAGGAAGAAGCCGGACGGCAGTGGAAGTGGAAGTTTGACGCCTTGAAGCCCTAGATCTCAGAGGGAACCTTTGAGAAAACAAGTAAAATGTAACTCTGTCATTTTTTTTTTTTATTTTCCTGTTGCATGTTTGTGAGTTTGTCTGTTCTGTTCTAGTTCTATGATGTTGCATGCACCCTAACTTTTAACTGAACCCTTAAATTTGTTATTTCAAAATGTATGGTGGTGGTGGAAGTGTGGAACTGTGGAAGCCTACTGAATTTGTAATTGATATTATGAATTTATGATGTCCATGTTGAATGCTAATAGTTGACTGTTGGAATTTGCAAATTGGAATGAATACTATTGAATGTTGTTGAATACTTGAATTGTTAATGGGTTGATGGTTGATTGTGGAAGTGTTAAGCCCTAATTTGTGGGCATTTCCATAAAATGATGAGTTCATGATTCATGATTCATGACTCCTGATTATGGAATGAATTTGTTAATGTGTTATATGTAATTATGTATGTCAATACTCAGTACTGAGTGTTTACTATTAAGTGTTAAGCCCTAATTTGTGGGCATTTCCATAAAATGATGTGTTCATGATTCATGATTCATGACTCCTGATTATGGAATGAATTTGTTAATGTGTTATATGTAATTATGTATGTTAGTACTCAGTACTGAGTGTTTTCTGTTAAGTCCTAAAATCAGGAGTCCATAAAATGAGGAGTTCATGAATCATGAATCCTGATTATGGAATACATATCACTGTGACAGACTGACAGTGTATGGCCTTATGTGTGCTTGTGTGAAATTTGAATCCTATTTGCTCATCCATAAATCTTTATAGATGGAGAGCAATCAAAATATAAGTGGAAGTGGAACTGGACCTCTTCCATCTTCAACAGTGGATGAACAAGGAGTACAAACCCCAGGCATTGAGACAAGTGCTCAACAGCCTATGGCTACTCCTAAAGTTCCTGCTGTTAAGAAGAGGAAGGAAATAGAGTCTAGATCCATAGTGTGGGAGCACTTTGAACAGATCAAAGATCCTGAAACTAAAAAAGTGCTTAAAGGCAAATGCCTTTACTGTGCAAAAGAGTATTTTTGTGAAACTAAAAAACATGGCACATCATCATTAAGAAATCATATGGCCAGTTGTCTTAAAAATCCCCATTCGAAGGATACAAGGCAGTCTCTACTCACATTCAACACTCTGTCCACTTCTGAGGGTGGAACAGAGGCTCCTGGGGGTGTTTTGGGGACATGGGTGTTTAATCAAGATGCCATTAGGAGGGCCCTTTGTGAGATGATAATCATAGATAAGCCCCCTTTTAGGTTTGTAGAGGGCCAGGGGTTCAAGAGGTTTATTCTGGTTGCTTGTCCTAGGTTTCTTATCCCTTCTAGGTGGACCATTTCTAGGGACATCTACCAAATATTTCTTGATGAGAGGCTAAACATTAAGAAGTTGTTTAGAGTGGGAACTCAAAGGGTTAGTCTAACAATAGATACATGGACTTCTGTCTAGAGAATCAACTATATGTGCATTACTGCACATTTTTTAGATGACCAGTGGAAGCTTCATAAAAAAATTATATCATTTGTCCCAGTTTCTTCTCATAAGGGGGAGTACATTGCAAAAGCCCTAGAGAGTTGTTTATTAGAGTGGGAAATTAAGAATGTGTTTACTGTAACAGTGGATAATGCCTCCTCTAATGACACAGCTATGGGGGTTTTTAAGAGTAAACTGTTATCTTGGGGTTCTTCTTCTGTTAAGGTTCAGTACATACACATGAGGTGCATAGCCCATATCCTCAATTTAGTGGTCCAAGATGGGTTGAAGTTTGCAGATGAGTCAGTTAAGAGGGTGAGGGATGCAGTGAGATGGGTTAGGAACTCACCAGCAAGGCTGACAAAGTTCAGAGAGTTTTCTGAACTGTTTGGTGTGGAAGCTAAATCAGCTTTGCATCTTGATGTCCCTACAAGGTGGAACAGCACCTACATTATGCTCAACACTGCAATTCAATATCAAGTAGTGTTTGATGCATATGAGAGAAATGACCCCTCTTATTCTGCTGACTTGGGGAGTGCTCCTACCTTCTTGGATTGGTGTTCTGTGGAAAGCTTAGTGAAGCTGTTGAAAGCATTTTATGATATGACAGTGAGGATCTCTGGTTCACTTTATGTCACATCCAACACATTCTTCTCTGAGATCTCTGATCTTAGTTGCATGCTTGAAGCTATGGTGAACTCTGAGCAGGGGACTGAAAAGGTAATCTCATTTATCTTTCAATTTGTTTGCTTATTGTTTTTTGTATTTCCTGTAATTCTGTAAACTAATAAATTATTTTTTTTTTTCTGTTTTAGGCAATGGGGACACAAATGAGGAACAAGTTTGACAAATATTGGGGGGATCCAGAAAAAATGAACTCTATCATTTTTTTTGCCAATATTCTGGACCCCAGAGATAAGTTGGAGTACATGCCTCATCAATTTGTCCAGTTGTATGGAGAAGAGAAAGGCAAAGCTTGTTTTACCAAGGTCCAATCTGCAATGGATGCTTTATATGATGACTATGCAGCTACATACTCTCTCAGTTCTACCCAGACAACATCCTCTACTCAAGCAGTCCAGTCTGAGGCTAACCAGGCTACTACTTGTACAGTTGGTAGGCCTCAGTCATCTTTGAAGAGCCAACTTAAAAAAAAAAAAAAAGAGATTGCGAAGTAGTGGAAGCAGTAAGCAAACTGAGCTGCAAGTATACTTAAGTGAAAGTCTTGTGGAGGATGATGAATCTGTTGCTTTTGATGTGTTAAAGTGGTGGAAGAGCCATAGTGAGAGATTTCCTATTCTCTCCAAAATGGCTAGAGATGTCCTTGCAGTTCCTATCTCCACAGTTGCTTCTGAGAGCTGTTTTAGTACATCTGGAAGGGTACTTGATCCATTTAGGAGTTCCTTGACTCCTAAAATAGTGGAAGCACTAATATGTACTCAAGATTGGTTGAGGGCACCTAATCAGCCAATCCAAGTTGAGGAGAACCTAGAGGAGGTTGAAAGATTAGAGAAAGGTAACACTTATCACTTTCTTAGTTACTTTTTTTTATTCTACTAAGCTTATTTCCTTTTCACTTTCTTTCTTACTTATTATGTTTTTCACTTTTGCAGAATTGCCCACTGGAGCTTCATCTACTATACCATCAATGTTGCCTACAATCACTGTAATGTTTTTAATATTAGTTTACAATGTGTTCATTTCTTTACTGAGTTTGATATTCTGTTATGTACTCATGTTGTTGCAAGTGGTGTTTAGCCTCTAATTGGCTTGGCAACTTTCTGTTATTGATTTGTTGCTGCCATTAGATGGGTTGAGCCCAATTTTGCCCATTTCTCTGCACTCTGAAATTCTGGTATAACTCTTCCTTGTCCTGTTTTCAGTTTGAATGTATTTGTTTTATTTGGTGGCTATGATGAAGCTTCCACTATTGTCTGAATAAATGGAATGGAGTTGGTATGTTGCCAATGTGTTAATATAACACATTCAGAGCAATTTGCCCACATTCTTACTTGATATGGAAAAATGCACTCTGAGCCACTTAGCTTAGTGAATAATTGCTTAGTATTGTTACTCTAAATGTCTGATTGTCTGTTTTCTAAACTCTAAACACTAATATCATTTTAAGTTTGAATACTAGCAGGAAGAAGAATAGATTATCTAGATGACTAGATTAGTGTTGATTTTGCTGAATTGCTGAAGAAGAACTAAAGAGTACCGGTGCTGACAGCTCAAGTCTATGATTTTTTGTATAATCATTGAAATTCGAAAATATGTAATTATTAACTTAGTTTGAAACTGTTATAGTTGTATACTAGTATGTTTTGCTAGTTGCTACGCTATGGTAATGAAACTCAGTATTATTTTTATCTATTTTAGAATTTTTAGAATTTAGATTTTTTTTATGTTAATTTATTATATCCGATTTCAATCCGAAATCCGAACCTATGAAATCCGATAGGATCTGTCCAAAAAAATAAACGGATAGGGGGGTACAAATGAAATCCGAAGTCCGATCGGATGGACGGATTGGACATCCGATCCGTCCGAATCCGACCGATGCTCAGGCCTAACCACCATCGTCGCCGCCGTTGCCACCGCCACCACTACCACCGTCGCCACCACCATCAGAACCACCACCCTAGCACCGCCCCCACCACCACCGCCGGCACAACCACCACCGTCGTCGCCGCCGCCACCCCACCACCACCACCCCAACACCACCACTGCCGTCGCCGCCACCACCATCACCGCCGCCGCCGCTGCCACCACCACCACCCTTACATATTTTTATAAGGGTATTTATGTCTTTTAAAACATATTTCATTTATATTCCTTAAATCAATCAAACACTGTAATATAATTCCTGAAGTCTATTCCTTCCGCGAACCAAACAATAGAATACAATTCATATTCTATTCCTTGCCTATTCCATTCCTTATGAAATAGCATTCCAATTACCTCAAAATTCATTCCATGAACCAAACGTGCTGTAAGGCGCGAGTTCTACTGTGTAGGTTTTATTTTTACTTCTGTTTTGGTTAATGGTTTAAGCCTTTAAGGAGAAACATTAACGGAGGTTCAAGTTAACGGAGCCAATACAAAAATTTAACGGAGTCAGGGTCATTTAAGAGAGAAGTTAGTAATAATTAAGGGTAAGTTAGGAAAATCACTTAAAAATATTTAAATAGAAATCATATCAACTATTTATTTGAATATTACACAAATATTTTTTTATTTCCGTAAGGACTTAACTTTATTGACTCTTATTAAATTTTGTAAATGTAGATTATAATTAAGAATTCTAATTGTAATCGAAAAATCATTTCTAATTGAACTGAATTTCTAAATTATTATATTTATAATTAAGAATTATTAATTTTAATTAACAAAAATAATCTAATTTCCAATATCTATCTAAATTCCTAAATCTATTTAAACTCCTAAAATAAGTTTTGATGATTTTTGTTAATTAAAATTAAGAATTTTTAATTATGAATATAAAAATTTAGAAATTAAGTTCAATTATAAATGTTTTTTATATATCAAATATAATTCTTAATTATAATAATTTAAGTAAAGAACATGTTAAATCCTAATTGTTTTACAGGTTTCATTGTCGTAGAATTGAACCTGCAGTTAGCATTGTTAATAATTAAATATATAATAATTAAGTAATAAATATGTTTAGGAAAGTAGATATATTTTGTATATTAGAAATATAAGAGTTACCTAATAAAATACTAAGTCTTAGATATAGTATGTATGAACAGATACTACAATGTAATAGAAAGTCAATAGCTTTCAAAAAAAAGTAATAAATATGTTTAGAAAAATAGATATATTTTGTATATCCCCTATACTAATATTTGGGAGTTGCCAATTGCCCCTAAAAAATGGCACCCCTTATTAACCATTGATCTCAAATCATGTGGTTAACATTTTTTGATATAACATTTAGATTTATTTTTGTTATCAAATGCCCTCAATTTTTGAGTGAATTACAACTTTACCATTCTATAGCTCACTTCTAGACAAAAATTCCTTTCTCTTTTCATTCTACTTTTTCTTTCTTTTCTTTCATATTTTTGTCTTCTTTTGAGGATAGCTCCATGTGGCTATTAAAGTGTTACCATTTTCCCTTCATTTTCTTTTTTTTTTTTTATATTTGTTTTCTCTCTCCAAAATTGAACCCAAACCTATACATTTTTTTTAAACCACCTATACATTTATTCTTCCTCATTTCTCTTCTTTTCCTTTTTTTTTTTTTTTTTTCAAGTCTCCTAAGTAAAAAATTATCTTTTAACTCTTACAAGAGTCACTTTGTGTATATTTTTAACTGTAAAAAATCTTAAATACAGAATGTCGGAATTGGGTTACGAACCTGCAATAACATATTCATTATGACACTGAAAGACATTATTATTAATATTATTTTTAAATATTATGATGAATCAGAGATTAGTTGTATGTATTTCTAACAGTATTTTTATAACTTGCGACTCAACCTCTACATTCAAAATCACCTACATTTATTTAACATCTTGTGTCTGTTCTCATAGTTGAATCATTTCTCCTAGAAAGCACCATTGACTGCATGTCAATTGAATCATCAAATTTTCTATGTCATGTGTTCTGGGTCAGACAAGTGAGAAGTGCATTAGGTTTAATATATTTCTGTATGAACACAATTAGATATTCAAATTCCACCACAATGAATAATAAAAGATTCTAAGAATGTCAACAAATTATTAGGTAGGAATTGGTCAGCGGCATCAAAGGGGAACGAGAATGTGAGGTAGGAAATTTTGTAAGGGGGTTGGAAAATAAGACATAAATGTTCGTTGCTAAAAGATCCAAATTTAGAGTTGGATGATGCAATATTAGGACTAAGGAAAGTGTGCTCCCGCTATTTGAAGAGAATTGAAAGTTTGGGAAAATGATGACTTTTTCTTCCTCCATTTCCCTACAAGCTTTAGACGAAATTGGTTGTTATCTTTTAGATCTAAATAATTGATCGTTGTCTAATGCAATGTATACGATATTTTGTTATTAATAATATAATAATGTATTATTTGTTATAATACAGATTTGTCTGCAGGCCTTTAGCCCGCGAAGAACAGTAAAAGAAGATTCAAGATCAGAGAAAGGACTCTTTTCATTTATTCCTTCATTGATATGCTTTACATCAATATATATAACAGTCATTGCATAATCATACCATAAATAACAAGCCATTACAAATCAAATCATTAATGCTAGAATAATGTCCATATTTATATTTTACAACACTCCCCCTTGGACATTATTTTGCCATAATCATGTCTCGTTAAAAACTTGTCAGGAAAACCCTGTGGGAAAAAACCTAGACAAGAAAAGAGTACAATAGGAAATATATTCATGCCTCATTAAAAACTTCACTAGGAAAATCGCGTGGGAAAAACCTAGTTGAAGAAAAGAGTACATGATATATGTAAAAACATATATTATATTGGTTGCCTCATTAAAAACCTTAAATTAAGAAAATCCTGTGGGAAAAACTTAGTTAAGGGAAAAAGAGTACAACTATAAGCCTTCAGGGCATAATCTTCAGGATTTTGGGGTTTGTTTACCTCTCCCCATTTACATTACTATATCTTACACATGCCTCGTTAAAAAAACCTCATTATAAAACCCAATGGGAAAAACTATTTGAGGATAAAAGAGTGCATGGTGTATGTGTATTCTTGTTTTAGATTAACTACCTCGTTAAAAACCTTAGATTTAAGGAAAAACCCCGTGGGGAAAACTTAACTAAGAAAAAGAATACAGTTGCTAGTCTTCAAGACCCAATCTTCAGGATTGTAAAATGATACTCCCCCTCAAGAAGACAATCTTCAAATCCACACATAATATATATCCAAAATTGTAGAAATGGATTAGTAAAATCTTCTAGATTGTCACTAGAGTGAATATGTTGCACAATAATTTTGCGACTCTTCTAGAGCCCGTATTGGTTGGGTTTTAACGCTACATATATTTTGTCAATTATTCTTTAACATACTCCTTATATTATTTGTCCTCATTTGGGACATTGGGGGGAAATCCTTGTTTAACAGTTTGGAGTTTTTGGCATCACGGGGATCAAACATATATAATAGCCAATACTCAAACTACCTATCAAAACCATACATTTGTTTCTCATATAAATGTCAAACTCTTTTGTGACCCGGAATAAACATTATTCCAATATTTCTTTGTAGTAGGAACCCTAGATGTTGCTAGCAATTTTATCGCAAATATCATGTCTGTTGCGATTATGGAACTTCTGGTTCTAAAAGGTGCTCTAATGACAAAATAAAGTAAAGGACTGTTAAGGTATCCTTATCAAGTCTAAACGGTTCCTTATCTACTTCAAGAGATTATTAGGAAACCTTATAGTTTGACGAAACTATGATACTTAACCATATAGATAGGTGAAAAATAGGCGAACTGGTGTATAAAATTCATTCAATGAAAAAAACTTGATGTTTAAGTTGAGATAATACTTAGCTTTCACAAGTCTTTTATTTCAAAAACTCCGTCTTTAGATATGGGCTGACATCATCAAGCCCTTTATATATTTCATTGATGTTTTCCACCATCAATATTGACTTAGATAATGAATAATAAATAAGTTCATTATCAACCCTTTATCGAGCACACAATGGTACATATTATTCCTTCAATGAGGATATTAACTCCATTCGCAACCCTTTAAAGAGTAAATAATGACACTTAAATTCTCATTTCGGGAATTATAAATCCATCAGGGATTTCTCAAAATAAATATTAACTGCATATCTAAATTTATTATTATTCTGCCAATAATATTATGTAGCGGAACTTAATGTCGTTTATCGTGGGAGAGTATATTTATTAAAATCAATTAAGGGTCTCTGCGTGAACTCATAGGCTATAAACTCGCTTCATACCTTATCACCTCGTTATTCTTGTTTTCCTTCGACACCATTTAATTTGTAACCTACATGGTTAATACCTCAATGGTGTACTGAAGGAATATATTAGCGAGTTGAGTTGTATATGCCTTTAATTGCTCTCTTTATATGTTAATCAATCTAGGTGCTTCTGGCACCTAGTTCTGGATCCAGATTGTCATATAATATGAGCAATTTGAAGGCAATTGTGTTGTCGACAACTATAATATTTTCATAAATCCCTCCCATATTTATAATTGTTCATGGCAATATTTAAGTCAACCAGATTCTAGTCATTTCCCAAAGATATTTTGATTTGGTCGTTCTGCATCCCTAGTATTACGTTTGTTTGGTGCACCTATAATTTTACTAGGGTCTTTTGTCATCTAGACGAATGTCTGCAGGACATAATTATTCAAACTATTTCAAGAGTGACAATGTTTATTTACTAGATCTAGTATTATAATTTTTAACTTTTACACAGATAGATCTCCTACACCTCTGGCGTCAAGGAGTATCGGTAGATATATTTGGTCCAAGTTGGGGAAAGTATACGAGACCTAGTCACTCTTTTATGATCGGTATAATCAATAAATGTATTTGGCCGATTATTTGCTAATATCGCAAATAGAGATTATCTTCTGAACTTCCAGTTCAGTATAACTAGTACATTGATTTTTAATAATGAAGATGTTTTCATTCTATGAAATTTCTTGGCATTCCATTAAAAGTTAATCTATTATCTCCCCCTAATGCCAAGAAACAATCTTCAATAAGTATGTAGTCAGTATATCTGTTGATCCCCTATGATGGGCTCTAGGTACTTAAACAACAGACGGAGGTTTATAGCCCATAGAGATACGCTTGAGGTGGTGATACAATAAAATGGACAACATACTAAGACTAGAAACGCAGATCGGGAAATGTTTAATTCTACCACGTACTATGTGTATGGGGGAATAATTACAATATGCAGTGAGTCAGATTTGAATTAATACAAATATCCCCAAAAATAGATAATTTGGTAATTTCTCATTCACTCATGCTTTATAATTTACTCATATATGGGTAAGAAATTCCAATATCTGACTCTTTATGTTTGCCCTAAGTGACCCAATTGTTCATGCCATAATTTAAAAGAATTTGGGTCTTTAAAATTTTAAAAAAGGTCGCAACATATAAGTACTCAAACGTATATGCAATCATATATGTCCAAATAGAGAAAGCATACATATTAATTAAATGAGATTATACGAGTACACAACCATCTTAAATATGTTAAACGCCAAATAAATGTATAGATGGTGAGACCATTCAGGATCTCAAAAATTCATAAACATATGAGAAGTCATCATCATCAAATACTCACAATTTGTTTGCTTTAGGTAAACCAACATGATGTGATTCACTTTAAGCTATCAGTCACATAGCATTTTTGCAGAGTAACATAACATTAAAAATAGAAGTTGCAAACTTCATTCATGAGTCATTAGTCACCCAAAGGTCAATCCCCATTCGAGGTCTTCTAGGCATTATTAGATAAATAGCCCAATGACCAAACACACTGTCAAGTAGGGAAGATTTAAAATTCAAAGAGTTTATTTCCACAAAAGTTAAGTTTTGATGTCTTTCAAAAATCGACGACACTCAAAGCACTTTGTATAATTTTGTCATGTACTAGTGTACTACTACTGGAGTACTATGTGACTATCATAGATGACAATGTTTTTTAAAATAGTTTTGGTCATGTACTTCTACGAGAGTACAACGAATTCATGTACCATCCGAAAGGTAATATCCGAGAGGTAAAATTAGGGAAGTAAAATCCAAGCAGTAAAATCTGGGAAGTGAACTTCGAGAAGTAAAATTCAATAATTAACTTTCCAAATAACCAAGAATTAACTGTTCGGACCATGCATTGTATGCATTGAGGGATCATAATAATTCATAATTTATATATTATAGACTCATAGTCATAGTAATTCTTCAGTGATTGACTTAGGGTCTATGGATCTTTTCCAATCAAATATAGGGTTAGGCCAAAGGGTGACAATAAAAACTAGTGCTCTTAGTGTTTACCTTCTGGGCAAAACTATATTAAAAATTAAGCACTATCATCTTGTTTGGGTATTCAGATTTTTGATTTATTTCAATGTCCGAGACTCATGTATATAGATTTCTAAAATAAAGACTAGCACCATAAATAAGCTTAAACTTGGACAAATAATCAATTGACTTCTAAATAAATAACAAGTCAATTTTCATTAAGAGATTGTCCTAGTGCTGTTATATTCTATTTAGTGCTATGACTTGTCGCCTTTTGGGCAATGCTATGTCTAAAAATTGAAGCTATAATCTCTCTTAAAACGCAGGGTGTTATATCACAACATTCAGGCTCATATCATGTAATTGTTATATCAAGAACAAGTTAAGGTTTAGCAACAACAAGTGCAACCTAACAAAACTATGTTTCCAGTCGCCTATAGCAAATAATTAATTGCCAACAAGAGAGACAATAAATTCTCTTATATGAGCCTAATTAAGAGATTACATGCTAAATTTTGTCAAATAAGGAAAAGCATATTCAATATGTGATATAATTGTCCCTTATATCTTGGACACCAAAATCTCAATTAAGTCATGCACATACATTTTAAATAAGAGTATTATGTTTAGTACACACAAAGCATGACATGACGAGATATTCTATTAATTCATAAATTAGAAAATAAAATGAGAGAAATACTGTTTGCCGAACGATAACGAGCACATGTTTGCTGCCGAGCTCATTTATTCTTATTCTTGGGAGTCAAAAGAGCACTTTCAAGCAATCTCTCATGTTAATCCATAGTTTCGTACAAGCATCAAAACAATACAAAATAGCATGATATACAGATAAATTGAAACTGGCAGAAAATTTCATAAATTTGTCCTAGATTGTAGGATTTTCTGGGGAAAAACGGTAACTCATTTTAACACAAAATTTACCAGATAAGAAGTACATCAAGTCTAGATTGTGCACAAAAATTTCTAGGTCAATCCAAGGTCTAGAAGTATTTTTCTCGAAATTTTTCCCAACACTGTGCCAAACAGAAAAATAACTGGCAACACATTGCCAAAACTTTACAAAATTTTTCTGGAACAACCAAAGCATATTTTTAACAAAATCTTTTTACAAACATCAAATACCACAAGTCTATGTTCTCCAGAAAAAATTTCATGCCAAAAGAGGTTCAACAAGTATTTTTCATGAATTTTACGTTCAAACTGCGCCGATCAGAATTTTCAGATTAAGATCATTCTTTCTAACAGAATAGCGTATAGAAATCCAAACAAATGTAATTAGATTTAAACGGCATAACCCAAACCAGCTTGAATTCATATAGTATAATATGATTGAAGAATTCATATATTTAAAACATCAAAATATAAGCAAGGATTTCAAAAGCATTCACAGCATGATCGCTATGCAAAAATAATAATCATTATGAACGAACACATACTATCGTCAATGATATGGATGGCAGTAAACATATTTCCATGTGAATTCTAAATTAACCACAAATCCACAATATGCATGCATTATAGTTAAACACAATATGTGTAATATTATTTTGCAAAGCCAGCAAACACATATTACCGTAATGATTGAGTAGCGTATAAATCTTATATCAAATATTATATAACTCATATGCACTAATATTATATACATACGTGAAAATGTTCCGTAATACTTGAAAAAATAAAAGATCTGTGTTTTTATGTGTTAATTGAGTTCTGCACCAGATTTAGTTAATTAATTTAACTTGTTTAAGCAAGTATAAATAATAACTACAGAAAGCATAAATAAAATAAAAACACAAGGAAATTGTTACGCAGTTCGGAGCTCCTTCTCCTACGTTTGCGGGGCAACCCACGTCTGCCCAATCCACTATAGATGTTCACCAAAGGAGTATTACAAGAGGTAACTGAAAACGGCCTCCAGCCTTTACCACTACCACTCTTTCTAACACCTATCCAGGACTGACACACGAACGCCCGAACAATCTACACAAATTGCTTCAGTAGTACCACATACTGTTCATGCAGTACAATACAAATATTCTTACGAATTAAATCAGAAAATACATTCAAATTATAAATTGCTTTGTAAATATCAGAATAGCTCTCGCAATTGTAATTCTCAAAAAATCGGCAATTGCTTCCTTCGAACTGTGTGTATTTATAGTCCTTTCATAAGCCTTGTTTGTCTTGATCCACCCATGTAGCCTTTCCCTTAGCAACACACTGTTCGAACAAGCCTCATCCACTCAATTTGAAAAGCTTCTTTGTGGACTTTAAGAATACAAGGAATGCTGTCCACCAATTATGATCTCACGTGGTCCATAATGAATTAGCAACTCTAATTTAATTTTAAAACTAACACTAGTAAAACAAAAAATAAAATTGCCAATATTGTGTAAAAATCTTTTACACTTACAATCTCCCCCTTTGGCATTTTATTTGGAAAACTTGAGTATCAAATACGTTGGGCAAGAATCAATTTTAAATTTATTTACGGCCCTTAGTATAGACACTTAACAAGACATCAAAGAGAAAAAAAAAACAAAAACCAATTGAATTCTTTTGGACCACATGTGAGTTGAAACCCTGATTGAATTACTCCAAATCTTGAATCATACATAGACGTAGAAACCATAGCAGCATATCAATTCAATCAACTATCAATTCAATACTGTTAGTTAGGAGCACCAACACTTCTATTACTCCCCCTAACTAATGGCAGTCCATTATTACCTTTACTAGCATAATCATGTCCAAAAATAGTCAAACCAAAATCAATATTGTAGCAATCAAAACGCTTCCAAAATAAACAACCTTCCAAAATAAACAACCTTCCAAAACATCCATACTACTCCCCCTTACTCCTAACTCCCCCTTTTGCCAAAGAAAATGACAAAGGCAGGTGAACATCAATATAGTGGATCAGAATTACCGTGCAGACGGGGTGCCCGAGTCAGAATCATCGTCTCCCTCTTCAGAGTCAGTACCCGAGTTAGCAGCACCAGAGTGTGCAAGAACCTGAGCGTGAATAGCTTCCATACGGGTGATTTCCTTGAGCTGCACATCCCTAAGATTTTCCAGGCCAGCGATGGTGGCTTGTTGAGAGGCAACGGACTGCTGAACCTGCGCAATAGAGGCCTCAAGAGTGAGTAGAATCTGACGACGATCAACCAAAGTAGTGGGTTCTTTGGGAATCCGTTTAGCGCCCGGACGAGAAGCTGAAGCAGTGTCAGCTGAAGAGGCCGGGGCAGAATGCAGTGGTGCCGGAGGTGGAATGTCTGGAAGTTGAGTCAGAGACGTCCGATCATCATAATGACCTCGTTGAGTGAGTCGATCATAAAAAATGTAGGCATTGTCGGGAGTTGTAAGAACTTCCTCCTTATATGGTTGAAAACCGTGATCTTGAAGAACTCCGAAGATCAAACATGGAAACAAGAGATGTATTTTGGCCTCCTTTTTCTGCAAAAAAGACATTAAATCAGAGAAAATAACCATGCCAAGGTTGAACGGAAGGCGGTTTCGGATTTTGTATAGGAGACCAGCAAGTTGTTCAGAAATTTGGTGACGACGCACGGCCGGGACCCAATTCGCGGAAGCTAGGCGCAAAAGCACAGAATACACCGTGGTTAGCTTCAAGCTAGAAAGACCATCCTTCGGCCATGAAACTGCCTTATTATGAGTGAGAGCAGTAGCTAACAATTGAGGGCTCGAATCCGGTGAGGCAGGATTATTTGGGGTGCCCAAATAAGCATTAATCTCCGTAGGGCCAAAGGGGTACCATTTGCCACGAATGTAGACTTGATGAAACCTTGCGGAGCCCTCAGTAAATGTATCCAAAGTCAGATTTGTATAGAATTCGGCCGTCAACCAAGTAGAATACGGACCAACATGCCGGAGGGAAGCAAGTAGATTTTGATCTCGCAGCAACGGGATAATGTACACTTGGCAGTCAAATCTGCTTCATTGATGGTCTTTTCAATGATGAAATCTCGGTGAATATGAGTCTGCCAAACTGTCAATAACTCGGGTGAAAGCAGCTTGGGTTTGTAGACCTTGCCCGAACTTCTTGATTTGGAACCTGATGAAGGGGGAATAATTGGAGTATCAACATTTGCTCGGGAACGAGTGATCCTTGGTGGAAGAGTGGACCCCCGTCTTTGATGTTTTCGGTCAGTGGGACCATCTATAGCATCCACATCGGCAATCTTTCTCTTTTCAGTGGGACCTGCATCACACAATTTCTCCTTTCCCTTACGGGAAGGCTTAGATAAAGGCACAGTAATAAGGGGAACAGAGTCTTTCATTGGTGACAAAGGTATAGGAACGGTCTCCGTTTTTGCAGTAGTGGTAGGTATGTGAATGGGAATGGAGAAGGCAGAACATGGCATATGCATATTTGGAGAGGATAAATTTTGTGCTATATTTCGAATAGAGAAATTTGAGGATAAAGAGCTCACATAATCAGAATAAGAAATTAAGGGAGCAGTAAAGCGGGATACGGGATGAGAAGCCGGATCATAGGGGTCATGTGGCAATGGTAGAGAATGTACATTTATGGAACAAGTGGGCACAGAGGACACAAACTGCTCAGGTAAAGAAACATTGAAATCAATTTTACGAGAAGCAGATAAATTTCGACCAAGAGGAGAAAGGGAAGAGGGTGATACCACTGGATTGACCGGAGAGAGGAGAGCAGACACTGGTATTGGCTCCGGTATGGCAGGCATGGACGGTGTCTCGGTTGGGATGGAAAAGGGCACGGCGGAGACATGGCGGGCAAGGGCAAGCAGCTGGCGGCGTTCCTTGTCCGTGAGACCATCTATAAGAAAAGATTGTTGCTTGATGGTGGCGAGAATCCGATCAGTAATTTCGGGAGGAAAAGGGGAATCAGCGTCTATAATTTGATGAAGCATTGTGATTCTTGCAGAGGAGGAAACATGCACGAAAAAGGGATTGTCCATTTTTTGTGTCTTGGTTCTAGGATTAATAATGGTGGACTTAGATGGCGAAAACTAGATGAAGAAGAAGAAGGTCTCGGCTTTAGGTGAAGGGAATGCAAGGAAAGAGACAAAGCATTTAATGTGATGGGATGTCTTCTCAAAAGGCGTGGGATGAGATGATGGGTAGAAGACCTAGGGTATGATGAGAACTAATTAGAGGGTGGGTTTAGGATAGAAAATAGGTTTTGACTTGAATAAGTCTTCTAGTTGTTTAAGAAGACACGAAAAAAAATAAAAGTTAGGCTCATTCAACATAAGTGTATTAGATAAGGAGAAGACAACTTTGATGTGTAAAAAAAAAAAATTCAGCACGTGATATTGCTTTTATTCCTGAAAAAATCGAAGAAAAAAATAATTAGATTACTAAGAGAAGTATAATGCATAAACTGATAAAAGATTAAATTGTTTACCTGTTGGAGCAATTAAACATTAATCGTACAAACTCCGAGAGCGGCACGAAGTAATTCAAACCTGGATTTATCTAACGGTTTTGTGAATAAGTCTGCAAGATTTTTTTCAGTCGGAATATATTCTAGTTTGATCTCTTTTTCTTCGACTAGTTCTCGGATGAAATGATGACGGATGTCTATGTGTTTTGTCCAAGAGTGTTGAACCGGATTTTTAGATATATTGATCGCGCTCGTGTTGTCGCAGAAGAGTATCATATTTTTCTGGTCAAACCCATAGTCAGTCAGCATTTGTCGCATCCATAATAATTGAGTACAACAGCTGCCTGCAGCTATGTACTCAGCTTCTGCAGTGCTGAGTGATATTGAATTTTGCTTTTTACTCAGCCAGGCAACCAGATTTTTCCTAATAAAGAAACATCCTCCAGACATGCTTTTCCTATCGTCGGCGTTACCCGCCCAGTCAGCATCACTAAAACCTGTAAGGCTAAGATTTGTATCAGTAGAATACCAAATACCGTAATTAATTGTACCTTTCACATATTTTATGATACGCTTGACAGCCTTCAAATGTGATTCCTTTGGATCTGCTTGATATCGTGCACACATTCCAACACTTACCATGATGTCCGGTCTGCTAGCCATTAGGTATAGCAGACTACCAATCATACTTCTGTATAAGGTGGAGTCAACTGAAGTTCCTTGATTGTCTTTAGATAATTTTGTAGTTGTAGAGACGGGTGTTCGGGCATCTTTTGCAGATTCCAGACCGAATTTGGATATGAGATTTTTCGCATATTTCGTATGAGAAATAAATATTCCTTCTTTTGACTGATTTACCTGTAATCCTAGGAAATAAGTTAACTCTCCGATCATGCTCATTTCAAACTCTTGTTTCATAACTTTGACCAGTTTGTCAGTTTCACCTGTTTGTGTGGACCCAAACACAATATCATCAACGTAAACTTGTGCAATGGTTATGTATTTACCTGATCGTTTTATGAACAAGGTTTTGTCCGAACCACCTCGTTTGTAGTTGTTTTGAAGTAAATATTGGGCGAATCTTTCGTACCAGGCTCGTGGAGCTTGTTTTAGCCCGTATAGTGCTTTTTGAAGCTTGTATACATATTCTGGATGTTGTGGATCTTCAAACCCTTTCGGTTGTGCTACATATATATCCTCTGTAAGATAGCCATTTAGAAAGGTTGTTTTAACATCCATCTGAAAGAGCTTGATCTTTAGTGCGCAAGCAATGGAGAGTAGCAATCGGATGGATTCCAGGCGAGCCACTGGAGCAAACGTCTCGTCGTAGTCGATTCCCTCAATTTGGGAATACCCTTGAGCCACTAACCTTGCCTTATTTCGAGCAATATTTCCGGTTGCATCTGTTTTGTTTCGGAAAATCCACTTTGTACCTACAACATTTACGTTATTCGGTTTAGGAATTAGAGTCCATACCTTGTTTCGTTCGAATTGCCCCAACTCTTCTTGCATGGCCTTGATCCAGTGTTCGTCAGTTAGGGCTTCCTTGATGTTCTTTGGTTCAAACTATGATGTATAGCACGAGTATCCTGCTAGTTCAAGATAGTCACGTTTTGGTTTGCCTCTAGTTTTCACACCTGAACTGGGATCTCCAATTACATTTTGAATAGGATGATTTTTCTGGATACGAGTTGGAATGTCAATATCGTCATGCTCATTTTCTGATTCTGTCTCGATTTCAGATTCAGATTGATTGCATATGGGTGGTGAAGAAGATGACTTATGGTCAGGTTCTGGAGTATCAGCGGTAGGAGTTTTAGGTCGATCAGTTTCAGGTTCTGTCACTGGATCAGACTGAATAACTTCAGTAATCTCATTGGGTTGATCATCAATAACAACGTTTGTGGACTCCATGATAGTTTTGGTCACTTTATTATATACCCGATAGGCTCTGCTGTTGGTGGAGTATCCGAGAAAAATTCCTTCGTCGCTTTTTGGTTCAAATTTAGAAGTAGGATTCCTATCTTTCAGGATAAAACAACGTGAGCCGAAAATATGAAAATAAGTAATGTTTGGTTTCTTACCTTTCCAGAGCTCGTACGGAGTTTGCGTTGTACCCGGACGTAGATAGACTCTGTTGATGATGTGACACGCAGTGTTTACAGCTTCTGCCCAAAATTTTTGAGGTAGTCCTTTGGCGTTGAGCAGAACTCTACCCATCTCCTGGATAGTGCGATTTTTCCTTTCCACAACTCCGTTTTGTTGTGGAGTTTTTGGTGCTGAATACTCATGTGTAATCCCTGATTTGTTACAAAAGTCATTGAATACATTGTTCTCGAATTCTCTGCCGTGATCGCTTCGGATTTTCCTGATGGATTCGTTTCTTTCCTTTTGAAGTCTTAATCCAAGTGTTTTGAATGCCTCAAGTGTCTCGGATTTTTCCCTGAGAAACATAACCCAAGAAAAACGAGAAAAGTCATCTACACATACTAGTATATATTTCTTACCTCCAACACTTTCTGTCTGAGTTGGTCCAACGAGGTCCATGTGTATCAATTCCAGGCACCGACTAGTGTTTATGGTGTGTTGGGCTGGATGAGCTGATCTGGTTTGTTTCCCAGCTTGGCAGGCACCACATATAGTTGACTCTATTTTCATCTTTGGTAGCCCACGAACTCCTTCGATTTTTACAAGCTTATCGAGAAGTCTATAACTAAGATGCCCCGACTTTTGATGCCACAGCTCAGCTTCATTTATGCTGGACCTGCAACATAACGTATTATTGGTTAAAATATAGCAATTATCAGTTGATCGTTTACCTTCCATGACACATTGATTTGTGTTGTCCATCACACTGCAGCTGTTTTTGGTGAAGCACACGTTCCAGTTTTGGTCGCACAATTGACTTATGCTAATAAGATTAGCGTGAAGTCCACGGACAAGTAACACTTTGTCCAGTTTTGGCAAACCAGCTACATTTAAAGTGCCTACGCCAGTCACTTGACCTTTGACACGGTCACCAAAAGTAACTTCACCATTACTGGTGTTGACGTTATTAAGAAATTTTACATTTCCTGTCATGTGACGGGAGCACCCGCTATCAAAATACCATTTTTCTTCTCGTCCTGCACTTTTAGTATGAAATGAAACAAAAGATATATAATCAGCCTTTTTAACCCAAATTTGTTTTGTGAACGGTTGAATGTTCTTTTGCCTGAATTTCTCAATTCTTTGATCCTTGTAGAAATAGTAGCATTCCGGCCTGGTATGTCCGCGTAACCTGCAATAGTGACAAACGGGATTATATAGCTTATACTTCATTTTGTTTGTGTTTACTTTACCATAGGTGCGTTTCACAGTGCTGTATTCAGGGATGTCATCTGGATCAGGTCTCGATGCTTTGATAAATACAGTCTTATCCTTGGAGTTACTGCCAGTGAAGCCCAACCCAAATTTTGCAGACGTTTTCCTGCCGGAATCAAGAATCTCATCTAATGTGGATGTGGTATCCATCATTTGGATTTGTCGTTTGTAGGTGCTGAGCTCTTGTTTCAAATTCTGAACTTCTCGTTGGAGTTTTGCTTCCCGGTCAGCGGCTTCCTTAAGAAGTACATTACTGGTTTGTACTTCGTTTTGCAGTCTTTCCTCTCGACCTGCTGCTTCTTTAAGCAAATCATTCCTATCAGCTACTTGATTTTGATACACTTTATTTGCATTTGTTACAATCTCTATTTCACTAGCTAGTTTGCAGTTCATTTTTCTTAATGCTTCCCATTTGGGATACAACTTATTAAATTCAGCTTCAAAAGATAACGCATTTTGTTCCACATCTTCTGCAGAGACGTAGTCACCACCTTCTGAATCTTCAACAGGTTCTGAACTGTCAGTAAATAGTGCCGTAAATGCAACAAAATTACCCGAGATTTCTTCGATATCAGACCCGGTTGGTTCATTGTCAGGCCCGTCATCGCTCCAGGTAATGGCTGACATAGATTTTTTGCGTCGAAGATAGGTGGCGCATTCAGCTTATACATGCCCAAATCCCTCGCATTCGTAACACTTGATGCCTCTGTTGTTGGACTTTTCTTTGGATTGTCCAGGACGTGAGACAGACTGTTTGGCATTTGACGTCCCTGTCTTAGGTGCAGTTCTGAATGAAGCTGCTCCCTTTTGTGAACTTCTGTCACGCGTGTTTTTGGATACCTGTTTCAAAATTTTGGAAAACTGTTTAGTCAAGAAGGTAAGTGTATCACTGCTAGATTCATCTGTATCGGATACTACATTATTTTCTTCAGCGGCAAACGCAATATTTTTTTGTTTTTTCGTATGATCAGTTAAAATCTCCATTTCATATGTTTTAAGATTTCCCATTAGCTGAGTAACGGTCTTTTTCTCCCAACCATCATGCTCTTGGATGGCAGTGACTTTCATTCGGAACCTGGGCGGTAAAGATCTCAATATCTTTTTAACAAGTTTTTCCTGCGAGAATGGTTCACCAAGGACCATTGCGCGATTTGCTAGTTCCTGTACGCGTGTATGAAAGTCGGTGACTGTTTCATCCTTGTTCATGCACAATTCTTCAAATTCAGACTGGACCAGTTGCAGCTTAGATTGTTTTACCGAAGTCGTTCCTTCGTATGTGGACTCAAGGGCCTCCCAAGCACCTTTAGCTGAAGGAATACCTGCAACAATTGAAAACTGACTTTCATGCATAAGAGAGTAAATTGTGTCTAAGGCTTTATCATTGTTTCCTGCATTGGTAATTTCGGTTTGAGTCCACTCAGTTTCTGGTTTAGTGACTTCTGTTCCATCAGCGCTGGAGCTGGGTTTAATGGGATGTGTCCATCCTGACACCACAGATCGCCACACAGCTTCACCCTGAGCTTTTAAATGTGTACGGGTGCGAGCCTTCCAATATGCGTAGTTGTCGCTGGTCAATTGAGGAAGGACTTTAGTTCGATCCATTCTGCAAAACTCAGTACCCCGTGAGATCAAACAAATAAGCAATACACAAAAGAATAGAAAGAGCCGCTGAAGAGATAAATTCAAGATGCACGGATTCGCCAGATCGATAGACTAATAGATTAAGTCTACAGGCTTTGATACCAATTGAAAATGTTCCGTAATACTTGAAAAAAATAAAAGATCTGTGTTTTTATGTGTTAATTGAGTTCTGCACCAGATTTAGTTAATTAATTTAACTTGTTTAAGCAAGTATAAATAATAACTACAGAAAGCATAAATAAAATAAAAACACAAGGAAATTGTTACGCAGTTCGGAGCTCCTTCTCCTACGTTTGCGGGGCAACCCACGTCTGCCCAATCCACTATAGATGTTCACCAAAGGAGTATTACAAGAGGTAACTGAAAACGGCCTCCAGCCTTTACCACTACCACTCTTTCTAACACCTATCCAGGACTGACACACGAACGCCCGAACAATCTACACAAATTGCTTCAGTAGTACCACGTACTGTTCATGCAGTACAATACAAATATTATTACGAATTAAATCAGAAAATACATTCAAATTATAAATTGCTTTGTAAATATCATAATAGCTCTCGCAATTGTAATTCTCAAAAAATCGGCAATTGCTTCCTTCGAACAGTGTGTATTTATAGTCCTTTCATAAGCCTTGTTTGTCTTGATCCACCCATGTAGCCTTTCCCTTAGCAACACACTGTTCGAACAAGCCTCATCCACACAATTTGAAAAGCTTCTTTGTGGACTTTAAGAATACAAGGAATGCTGTCCACCAATTATGATCTCACGTGGTCCATAATGAATTAGCAACTCTAATTTAATTTTAAAACTAACACTAGTAAAACAAAAAATAAAATTGCCAATATTGTGTAAAAATCTTTTACACTTACAATACGAATTAACAAACATCCAGAATAAAAATCCATTGAACAATCTCATACAATCGCCCCCTATACATACATCAAAATTCCGAACAATAAAATCCCAGTCAAACACAATACATATATCAGAGAGTTGCGGTTTAATAATCAGGTCTGAACGGAAACAGTGATCAAGACAGAGATAAATACAATTGAAAACTAAAAAAAAAAAATTACCGTTCACCGGGGTTGAGCGTGCTAATAACGTGTTATAAATAACACAGATTTGTCTGCAGGCCTTTAGCCCGCGGAGAACAGTAAAAGAAGATTCAAGATCAGAGAAAGGACTCTTTTCATTTATTCCTTCATTGATATGCTTTACATCAATATATATAACATGCATTACATAATAATACCATAAATAACAAGTCATTACAAATCAAATCATTAATGCTAGAATAATGTCCATATTTATATTTGGAAAAATGACACTTTTTCCCCTGTGTTGTTTACATATAGCATATTTTCCCCATGTGTTGTTTATGTAACCACTTTATCCCCCTCAATTATTTTTGAAGTGGCTATTTTCACCCCTCTCTGTTAAGTAAGTGTTAGGACTGTTAAATATGAGGGTAAAAATGCCATTTCACTTATTATTATTACTATTATTATTATTATTATTATTATTATTATTATTATTATTATTATTATTATTATTAAAATATAATAAAGTATGTTAACATTTCTTTAAATTAATACTCCGTATAATTTAACTTTATTTATTTTTAATTTATTAAAAATATTATTAAACACAAAAAAAAAATTAATTTAACAATTTAAAAAATTAACGAAGTAACTAAAAAAGAGTTAAATTAATTAATAAATTATAAATAAGATAAGTAAGATGAGACAGAGAAAATAAGCACTATCATAAAAAAAATATGATTTAAGCCAATAATAATAATAATAATAATAATAATAATAATAATAATAATAATAATAATAATAATAATAATAATAATAATAATAATAATAATAATAATAATAATAATAATAAGAAGTGAAATGTCATTTTTACCCTCATATTTAACAGCCCAACACTTATTTAACAGAGAGGGGAAAAATAGCCACTTCAAAAATAATTAAGGGGAATAAAGTGGTTACATAAACAACACAGGGGGAAAATATGCTATATGTAAATAACATAGGGGGAAAAAGTGCCATTTTCCCTTTATATTTTACAACACTATTAATGTTTAATTTGTTATTATCTTGTTCAGAATTATAATTATATCATGTTGATTATTAATTTTTTTTATATATATTATACCATTTAAAAATTAGAAAACATTAATTTATCGTTTGGCATGACGTTTTGCGCAAAGCGCGTGCTTGCGACTAGTTAGAAATATAAAAGTTACATAATAAAACACTAAGTCTTAGATATTTGTAAAAAAGAACTCGATTAATATTGACTTTGTTTTTTAATGACGTGACATCTCCATCTTCACCGTCGATGTTAGCATCTATACATCAGCGGTGCATCAAATATTAAAATATTAATCATATATATATATATATATATATATATATATATATATATATATATATATATATATATATATATATATATATATATATATATATATATATATAATCCAAAGTCGGGTTACTATAAATATCGTATAAAATGCTAGTACGAAATTTCTAAATAATTATCTAATTCTTCATTGGATGTCTCAAACGTTTCACTAAAACCCCTCCAAAATTTAAATGACTTAATCTGCAAAGAATAGATTGCATGCCGCTTGTTCTTTGTTGAAGGACCCCGGAATCAACCAACTTAATCTTCAATAGAAGATATTAAACTCAAGACTTATGAATTTAATGTCTACTCTTCAATGGTGAACCCCAAAATTAACAATGTCACTATTGTATCAACATTTATGATTCTATCTGATGGGTAACTACGCACAAGGAATACTCGTGAGGTCACTCGGCCGGTCTGTCAAGAGCTACCCAGCTAGTTCATTATAGCCATTAACCCGAAGGAACTAAAGCACTTGTAACCAATCGTACTGCTCGTGTTAACAGGCCTCGTGACAGATGAAGTTGTTCTCTGATCACCCTTAAAATCGCCTTGACAGAGCTCTACCCGGCCGGTCTACCGTAGGTTGACTGATCGACCTACGGTGCAATACACTCTGCGAACGTGGATTGACAACCTGCAGAGATGACGGTTTTGTCACCTCGGACAGTCAATCTATGCGTTGTTGTGGTGCGACCGTCTGACCAAGCCAACGAGAGTGCGCCACATCAAACCACTTGCAGCTATGCATTAAATGCTTAAATCGACCTGATTAGTATAAATAGGAGAGTCTCCCCTCACTTTGTCATATTCATCTCATTGTAATAACTACTCACTACTTGTAACCTTTATCGCTCTGCATTTACTCTACATTACAATCTACTTCACTTGTAAGCATTCACTACTTGTAATACTACATTGACTTGGACCATCCAGTCGTCACCTAGTAGACCGACTGACCCGCTGAACGCCCTCTTTACTTGTTCACAACATACGAATTCGTAGCGTAGTCATAACTCCGATACCATTTACGCTATTATTAGGATATACTTGAATTTAATTATAATCATTTAAATTCAACTACATAATATGACTTAATCAGATCTTGCCTCAATAATCCATGTAGCCACAATTAATTTACTTAACCAATTAAGCATAACCTGCAAATAAAATGTCAAGTGCTCTCTGATTTGATAACATTATTGTTACTTTTCATAAAAAAATGTCTTAGATTTTAATTTCATCATAATCAGGATTGACATAATTACTGAATATATTATAAATATGTTAGAGTGTACTAAAAAAAACCGTAAGTAACTTTACTAATCATTTGGGGCGAAGGTGATTAAATTAATTACTCCAAAACCAAATCATTTGGGGGGTCGTTATATCGTGCACCGCGGTGCATAATCGATTATGCACCGCGAAATGTTAACGGAGTGACACTACAGTGTATTTACACTGATATTGCCTCACGTATTATTTTTATATTATCAAATGAAACTGTAGTTATATCAAAATGATACTGTAGTTGTGGTGAAATGAAACTGAATAACATTTCACATATTTGAGTATATATTGTACAATGAAGCTGTAATTATATCAAAATGGTCATCTAGTTGTGTTTTAATGAAACTATAGTGTATATAAAATAAAATTAAATAACATTTTCACATATTTGAGTGTATAAATATTGAATGAAACTGTAGTTATATCGAAATGAAATTGTAGTTGTGTTGAGCTGAAACTGCAGTGTTTACAAAATGAAACTGAAGAACAGAGTTATTTTTTTGCGAATTTAATTTCTTTTCTATTAAATAAAACGACGTCGCTTTGATGCGCGATGCATAATCGATTATGCACATGCGGTGCACGATATAGTTTGCCTCATTTGGGCTAGCCAAACAAACAAATTACCATGGCCCAATTAAAGTAGATGTTAGCCCAATTAACCAAAATATTCAACCTGATAACCCAACTTAAACGAAGCCCTATAACCCATTCATTGGCTCACTCGAAAATTTTAAACTTTAATTAATATCTACAATCATTTTGAACAATCATTATTGTATGGATCATGATTCACACAACTGTTTGAACCATAAATAAAAAATACATTTTAATATACTAAATGTACATTATTTATGTACGTAAGGTACATTTTTTAAAAGTACAGTATAAAAATGATGTACTTTTAATATATTAAAAATGTACCTAATATTCATGGTCCACACAATTGTGTGGATCATGGTACATACAATAATTTGCCATAGACCAAGTTAAACTATACTTTTTTATTTTTAATACTGGGTCAAGCCCATACCAAAATCTAATCTGATCGAATTAGTCCAAAAACAAATAAACATACCAATAGCAGGTGAAACCGTACCAGTCCAAGCTGTAAAAATTTGACACCTTTAGGTGGTAGCTAGAACAACCAATATATAAATGAATTATGGTAGATGTATTCCATATTTTTACTCTCTTACTTTTATTTATTAACATGGTAAAAAAATGATAAATTATCTTTATTTTATGGATCCGTAAAAGATTAGGTAATGATATATATATAAACTATTGATGGTTAGCTGTAGGTTAGATAAATTATAATAAGTCTATTTAAACAGTGATTATAATTTGTTGCCATTAGAAATAGTAGTGATGTGACGCACGAAATGGTTGAGTTTTTTTTTTTTTTTTTTTTTTTTTTTTTTTTTTTTTTTTTTTTTTTTTTTATGGAATTGATTGGTAATGGAGTAAATGTAAATGTAGGTACATATATGAATATGAGATTAGGAGTTAGGTAAAAAGAAAATAGATATTTAATGAATGGAAAGAAAGTTTTTTTTTTTTTTTTTTTTTTTTTTTTTTTTGGTTAAAGCAGAAAGAAAGTTTGTTGAATTAAATATATTGGAAAGAAATATTCGTTGTCGACAACCCATTTATATCTTTCATTTCAAAACAAGCTAACATTACATATAATATAGTGGTAATTTCACTCGAAGTTCATTGTCTTTGATGATAATTTCAAATTTAGTTATAGATTATTATTTTTGTTATTTAACATCTCATACTATTATTTTTTTAGACATTATTAATTTTTCTAATGACTTTTTCTATTTTTAGTAAGAGCACTTTTGTCTTTTCACATTTTGTCTTTTGTTATTTTTTCGATTTCAACCGGTTTAATAGGTTTAGAACTTTAAGTAACATCTAATTTTTATTAACCATAATTTCAATCGATTTTTAGTAAAGTCCTAAACCGATTGAAACTTAAAAAATAACAAAAGAAAAATATGAAGAGACAAAAAATATACATTATTTGTGTACTGAGTGTACATTATATTATATAATGTACACTCAGTACACAAATAATGTATATCTCCTGAATACCATGTACATTTTTAATATATTAAAAGTACATTATTTTTATACTGAATGTATATTATTTTACAGTATACAAAATATGATCCACACAGCTTGTTTACATTATTTGTCCACACAATAATGATTGGTCTAAAACATTATCTTCAATTTTAGAACATCACAACATGTAGTGTAGTTAAACGTACCATTTCGTTCTAAATTCTATAGGGGATATAACTTGATCAATATAGTACTCCGTAATAATTAATTAACGATATAATGGTCCTAAAAAATTAAACAAAGTTAGTTATTAATGACATAAAAATAAAATGACAAAAACTTGTGTGAGACCGGTTCATAGTTCTCAATTATATATATAGATTTTGGTTCCCGTGAGAACAAGTCTTCCCGTGCGGTCAATGCGGCATACACCATTAGGTATGTATAAATGTACCATACAGTGTTCGAGAATACACCAGAATCAAATGTCAAAAAATGCACTACACAAAAAAAAAAAAAAATACTCCACACATAATGATGTATTTTCGAACACTGGGTGCTGCATTTATGCATACCTAATGGTGTATGCCGCACTAATCGTACGGGAAGACCTGTTCTCACAGGAATCTGACCATATATATATATATATATATATATATATATATATATATATATATATATATATATATATATATATATATATACATATACACACACTAATTATTTCAACAAAAAAAAAAAAAAAAAAAAAACTTAAAACAGACAAAAAAAAAAAAGAATATGAAATTTGTCTTTATTTCTTACCCATGAAATTTAAATTCAATTCTTTTAATATTCATTTACGAGTACCAAATGTGCTGTTACGTTAATGCATCACATTTCTTACCCATACTTTTCTCTTCATTCTCACATATTTTAAATATTTATAAAATTTATTTTTCTTGTGTGGTTTGCTAACTATAACCCAATAGTGAAGTTTACCTAGTATACACACGCTCGAATAATGAATGTAAATTTCTCTTGTCACAGAATAAAAGTATTTCTTACATTTGTACCTTCATTTTAGAGGTGTGTTAAATGGATGCGCGGGTTAGCTAGATTTAGTCTAGGCCCAACCAATTTGGGTCGGCTCAATTCATTTGCAATAATTGGCGGACTAAGGGTCTAATTATTGTTTTGTGTATAGTTTGATGATTTATTTGACGATTTTCCACAATAAAAGAATCAACATTTTAAGAATTAAAAATAAAGAGTGACATACATTTATAATTTAAAAATAATTGAAGAATTAAAAGTGTAATTTTTTTTCTTAATAATTATTATCTGGACTTGTTTACCCAAACAAATAATATAATGGTTGATCAGTCTATAATCAAATAATTTGATATTAGCCTAATTAATCTTGGGTCCTTGGGACCAGTACTTAATTAATAATTTACTGATTACTGAAGAAATATAATTGTAGGTACATATGTGGTCCATGTGGATAAGAATTAGCAAAAAAAAAAAAAAAATTTGACAATAAATGTTCTGTATCTACCCATGTCTATTTTAATTTAAATTTGCAAAAGAATCACATAGGCGATGTACATCATGTACTATCATAGAAACAAGAAAGTATATAATTAGCCACGAAGAAAATGTTTGCAAATTAAATTGCAACTTCAAATACCTGATCCCTAGGTCTAGTGATAGAAATGTTTGTAGGTCTAGCGATAGAAATGTTTGGGGTGAATAAGATGATGTACTGAAATAATATATATACAACAAAAAAAATGAAAAATATGAAATTTAATTTTTAACTCCAATCAAAATTTGGTATGAAATAAAAAATTACACACACACACGTATATATAAACGAAAAAAATAAGGATTTATTTGTAATTTAAACCCACCGAAAGAAATGAGAAGGAGTAAAATTCGAGTCGTGTGTAAAACACCCTTGCCTTAAAATCGATTCGCTACATTTCGAGGGTGCTAGGAGCATTGTGGCGTCAATATCTTAAGATAAAACGGATAACGTCTTAGTGTTTAAGCATTCAAACAAAAGTCCAGCGATCTAGAACAAAGATCGAGCACTCCGTACAATTTACGAAAATGTTGGCAGAACTTTAGCTTTTTCGTAAGAAAAAAATTGAGAGGGGAAGAGAGAAATCACAGATTTTGAGAGTTCAAAACCAGCAGCCCAAGCATCTGCCAACAACAAGGCTATTTGTAAGAGATGATGGAATTAATAGCATTAAACCATGACACTTACATATGAAATAAATCAGATATGTAACCCCCATAACGTACAACTTTAAATTTTTAATATGGAGTTTAATTTGTATCTCAAAATTAAATTGAAATGAATTCAAAATTAATTCTTACGGTTCAAAATTAATACTGCCAGAACGGTACTCTGAATAGTACTCTCGGACAATGACTCTGCGTTGGAAAAATTTTTCTGGACGACATTATTAGTGCCCGCGTACACGAGTCAAACTCTTGTATATATAGTGGTGCAACCCTGCTTCCCAAGCCAATATGTGACCAGTGTTTTTCCAGAACCTTCCTACCTTCATTTTCCAACTCAAATGTGTCTACTTTGAGATTTAATCGCTCATTCACCCATTATCTGTTTTGAGTGAACAATATATGAATTTCTTCGTCTTACTACAAAAAATTTTGAGCGAGCCAACCCAAATCAAAAGTGAACCTCATATATATTTGTACTACAAAATAGCACTTACATGCCATTTTTAAGCTAAAAATTCTAACAAGAAATTCGACTACGTCTCCATTATTGATAAGTGTCAAATTTGTATAACTTGTTGGACTAAAGTTTCATTATTATTATAACTTCTGTTATATCCCCTATTACTACTACCATATACCTATATCTATAATATTTTTTTTTCTATGAGTCACGTTCTGGTGCAAATGGCGCGCCCAGGAGGCAGGAGCGAATATGCGAACCAATCAGTACGCGCCACATGTCCAGATCTAGGTGCACATATAGTAATAACTAGGTGCACCTAGGTGAAAGTATGTGCACTTGTAGGTGAAAGTAGGTGCACATGATCAATGAATGTTAACAAGGCAAAATTACATACACTTGTAGGTGATAGTAGATTCAAAATTACATGAACTTGTAGATAAAAGTAGGTGTACACTATCAATGAATGTTGACATGTGGCGCACACTGATTATTTCGCATTTCACACCTGGGCGGCCATTCGCACGAGATCGCGCCTCTTTTTTCTATTACTTTATTATCATGTTATGAAAATAATTATATTTTAATTAATTTAATTTTGCAGATTATATTTTAATTAAATAATTATGACAGTTAAATCATATATGTGTGCATAACTTGGGGAATGCGGTTGCGTGGAATTGACCCATCCATCATTTATCAAAATGTCTAAGGATCAATCATTGATTTTGAGAATGGAGACATAAAGCAGTCTTAAAACTCTAGGACTACTGTCACACCCTTAGAGATACACATACCTACCATTCAACAAGGGAATATATATTATTGTAATATCTTTTTCTTTTATTCTTTGTTTCTTTTTTATTTTGTAAATAATATTAAATTTTATGAAATGTGTTTACATTTCAAATATGATAATTAAAATTATCAAATTAATGAATTGCAAAATACAATTTTTAATTGATCAGCATTTTAAGATTGCATATGAATTTTGATGTATCGCATGGCATATTCGCATGACATCGCGAGATGGTAATAAGCAATAATATAATAATGCTTAGTGAATTGAATGCACAGCTGAATTGTTAGGCTAATTACCTTTGAGAGCATAGCACTAGTTAATGGAGGATTGGGCACTACCACAGTGCCATTGCAATTTACAAAACAAATGAATATAATGGAAAATTAGATATTTGGTCTTTGAGTTATACTTATCACAACTTACCTAAGTTATAATCGTATTTATTTTTACTCTTAACTCTTAAGTTACAAGTGAAGTAGGTCGTTTGGCCCCCGACATTAGAGATTCGTTTTAACTTGACGAAAAACTTAAAAGTCCCTTTCAAATTAGAGGGCTAAAGTAGAAAATTCATATCTTATTTTCCTTCTTGTATTGAAATCAATTTCGTAGCATTATTTTACATTTTCCATATAAGAAACCTGACACTAAGTACAAACAAAGGAACACTTAATCACCGTTTTCAGGCGTGTGAAACACACAATTCTAAATATTTTCGATTTTCCTTACTAAACAACAAGGATAATCAAACCAGAAATTTTGATATGAGATACAAGAATATGTCAAATGTCTCATGTTGCTTTTATAAAAAACTCACAAATGGAGTAACTTGAGATTTCTAGTATGTAAAATTATTTTCGTAAACTCTGTTGTTGCTTAGTCAAGAATCATATATTGTGACAAGTGACAACATATGAAAATTATCCATCATATGTCATCTTAATAATCGGAGTAATGGATGAGGAACAAGGATCTTATACAAGGAAGTTGAGACTCAGTTATGGAAGTTAGATATATATAATAGAATTTATACGATTCTTGACCAAGATACGTACTGCAAAGTTTATGAAAGAAATTTTACATACTAAAAATCTCAAGTTATTCTATGAATTTCTCATAAAAGTAATATGAGAAATTCAATATCTTCTTGTATCTCAAAAGTTATGGTTTGAGTACCCTTATAACTTAGTAAGGGAAATCATAATCTTTTAGGATAGTGGCTTTCAAATGCTTGAAGACGGTGATCAAGTGCTCTGGTGTTTGTACTTTGTCTCAAGTTCCTTATGCGAGACTCATGTTCCTAACAAATCATACAAGGGTTATTGAAATTCTTTTGGTGTTAAATAATTTAAAATTAATATTGCGAAAGTGATTTTAATAAAAAGAGAATAAAATGTGAATTTATTACGTTCTCCCTTCAATTTTAAAAGGTTTTTGAAATTTTTATTAGGTTGAGGCGGATGTCTATCATCACATGAAAGTGGTTTTTTTTTTTTTTTTTTTAGGCCTAATTACTATACGGGATGGGAGCTGGGAGTTGAGCATATTCGCTAAACATGTGAATGGTTAAACCATCAGCTCTCAAAATTTGGGTATGGCTAAACATATATGGAAAGGAACATTTTGAGATAATGCTATATAGGATCTTCTGAGTATAGTGATTTTGCTCATATCTAGTCTTAAATTATCAAATTGATCACTTATGATTTCTCAATTTTTAAATTGTTAATATCTGTGGTCTAAGTTAACCATTCATGGTCCTTTAATTTTTAAAATTTAACTAGTTACAGTCCTAGTGAAGGACCACATACCATGCGTGGTTAACTTGGACCACTATGGTAATAATTTGAAAGTAGAAGAACCAAATGTGATTAATTTGAAAGTTTAGGACTAGACGTGGCGGAAACTAAGTCAAACCCGTCAATTAAGCAGTCCAATAAATCCAAATAGCTTGGTCCAAGCCAATTAAATATTCCTTCAATTTGGGATGAGCAATCCAACATCCAATTAGACCAATTAAATATTTATTGGGCCATTTAGTCAACCTAATTAAATAAATATTTGTCCAGTTAGCCACATTAAAGTAATTATTTTGATAATCAATTATCAGACAGTTATGCCATGGACCCGGGTTCTCCTTGCAAGGCGGGCCCGGCTCAAAATATACAATTTATATACTGAATGTTCACAATTTACATATTGAATGTTCACAATTTGGTATGTAAATTGTGAACATAGTATATAAAATTGTGAACATTTAGTATGTAAATTTTAAACATTTAGTATATAAAAATTATAAAAATTCAATATGTAAATTGTGAACATTTAATATATAAATTGTGTACTTTTTAGATCCGAGTCCATCTTGTAAGGTGGACCAGATCCAATGAATAATTTGCCTCAATTATCCGTCAAGGTCCAATAACACAAAAAATCAGCCCACTTATAATTTCAATGCTTACATGCACATATTTTTATGCATCATGCATATAAAATAATGTGTGTGTGTATGGAAGAATATTTTATACTTTTTTTTTTTGACAAGAAGAAAATTTTATACATATTAAACACAATAACAAAATTCTTATTAATAGATTATTATAAATTCACTAATTATTTTAAATTAACAAAAACTACTAAATTTAAGGGTTGAAAAAACATTTAGAAACAAAAAGAAAGGATTTTTTAAACATCTATTTACTATTATGATAACACACAAAAGTTTAAAATATCATCAAAGTAGGTTTTGAAACAAAACTTGGATATCAATGTAAAAAATTAAAATAAAAATGTTTTTCATTTAACGAGAAAAAATTATATGATATTTATATATATATCTATATAATAAAAAAGTATTATCAACGTATCTTTTATATTCATTTATGTAGACATATACTATATTTGTTATGGGGCGTTTGGTTGTAAGGGGGATTATGTGGGAAATGAATTGCAATTCTATGGGAGAATAAAAATAATGTGGGTATAAAGTGATAATTTAAATTTCAGGGTTTATAGGAATAAAATTATTAGGAATTTCAATTCTAATGTTTGGTATACATGGAATATTTGAAAGGGGATAAATAGTATAAACTCCAAAATGTGATACTTATTGTTATTGTTATTGTTATTGTTATTGTTATTGTTATTGTTATTGTTATTGTTATTGTTATTGTTATTGTTATTGTTATTATTATTATTATTATTATTATTATTATTATTATTATTATTAGAGTTAATGTCACATGGAGTGTATAGTAGTTTTGCCATGTTTAGTCCTAAACTTTGAAACTGACAATATGTGGTCTTCCGACTTTATAATTTAACGATTCATTGTCCGAGTTAACCACCCATGGTCCTTTAACTTATAAAATTTAACCCACCGTGGACCTCTTGAATGGACCATGGTTGGTTAAAATTTAATAGTTGAAGGACCACGGATGCTAACAAATTGAAAGTGGAAGGACCAAAGGTGGTGAATTTAAAAGTTTAGGATTAAACATGATAAAATTATTATACTTGGAGGAACTCAAATTGTATTAACTATTATTATTATTATTATTATTATTATTATTATTATTATTATTATTATTATTATTATTATTATTATTATTACAAATTCTAAATGACCAAATTCAAATTTTAATTTTGAAAATTTATGTAAAATGATGTATAAATGAACCATAGAATTGCATAATGAAAGCAAAAAAATAGATAAGGGAATTTCGAGAAAACATATTTGATTGAGGTTGGCCTATTGATTGACGTTTTGTGTTAAGAGTAGAAGAAGAAGACACACTATAATTAAAATAGAGAGGCCAAACATCAATTTTAGGTTAAAAATAGAGAGGGGGTGATTTTGTCTCAAAGTTACTTTTTTAAAAAAATAAAAAAAAATGCTCGGGTGAAATGGATAATTTTTAATAATTAAATATAACAAAAAATGTTGGAGTGAAATGGATAATTTTTAATAATTAACTTGATTATATTTTATTTTTTATTATTAAACATTATTTAAAAGTGCCAACTCACTATTGTTGTAAGTAGACAACCTGATGAAATTAGTGGTAATCTGCTATCAGGTGAAATTGCATACATTTGGAGTGTTTAGTGGTCTAATTGTAGCTTTTTTCGTTTAGTGGCCTAATTGCACTTTCAGATTATGTTCAGTGGCCAATTTGAACCTTATTCCTTTTAGTTTTGAAGTGTAGTTCCTTTTTTCTTTTATTTTTTCATTTTCACGATTGACCAATTATTTGAAAAAAAATTGAAAAATAATTAAATTGAAAAGGATGAAAAAATTTTGAGTTATCATCTGGAAGCTAAATTATGTAGAAATTGAATGATGCAAATTGAAGAGTACTTGTTATATTTTAATGCGTGTCTCCAGATGCAGAATTAATTATCTGTAAATGTACAATAATATATTATAAGATGTACAATAGGTAGTTTGTACGGAAAAAGTGGTTCTTATTTGATCATAAATAACCAACAGTGAGCGTAAATATTAGATCAACGGTTAAGTACTATTAATAAAGATAATGGAAATATATAATGACGTTAGTTTTATACGAAACATTATGATACTGGGAATTGAAGAATACCTATATTCATTACTACAAATGTAGAATGTTAAATATAGAATTGGAATAGGATCAAATTAGTCATTGAACTATACACAAAAAGGTAATTAAGCCATCCAACTAAAAAACATGCAATTAGCCCCATGAATAAGCCAAAATCTTGTAATTGAGTCAAAAGTGACTGGTTATACAGGTTAACCGCTGATGTGACAGTTAACATTTTAATAAATTATTTTATTTTATTAATTTTAAATATTGAATTAAAAAAAAAAATAAATAAAAACAACCCCACCCATCCCCTCCACTGTCGCCGGTAGGAGACAAAGTGCATACACACTTCATATGCGATGATCGGCGACGAAGTGCAAACTTCATTTGCACATGGTCTCAGGCCAAAACCTTGTGGACTTTGTCTTCCTACGGCTTTCAGTGGTGTGGGGTTGATGAGCCTCAGCTTGTTAAGCAGCCTGTTCATATTTCCTGTCTCTTGCAACATCACATTTCCAAATCGTAAGGAAAGAACTCTGGAAGGAATAAAAATTTTAATAAATCTGAAGTGCGTATGCACTTTGTCTCCTACCGGCGACGTGACGACGAAGGGGATGGGTGGGGTTGGTGTTTTTTATTTTTATTTTTTATTTTTAAATCAATAAAATAAAATAATATATTAAATGTTAATCGCCACTTTAACTTGAATAACCAGTCACTTTTGACTCAATTGCAAGATTTTGGCTTAATCAGGGGGCTAATTGTATGTTTTTTTAATTGGATGACCTAATTGCATTTTTGTGTGTAGTTCAGTGGCTAATTTGACCATTATTCCTATAGAATTTGTTAAATGCCATTATCATTTTTCCTCTACTACAAATGTGCAATGTTAGATATAGAATTTATTAAATGTCACTAGTATTTTTCCCCAACTACAAAGAATTTGTCAAATGTCATTATCTTTTATCTCACTTTCAAATCTGGAGTGAAGGTAGACATTTATAATAGAACTTTACTATATATACTCCCTATTTTTACTCCATCTTTTTTTTTTTTTTTTTTGGTGAGTCTCAATGAAAATGTCAATATTAAAATTTTGTGAGAGAAAATAAAAATTAAGAGCAGAAATAATATTTTCCTTTATAATACTGAGGTTCACTTATTTAGGTACCATAATTATTTAGGCTACAAGTTATTATGAGCCTACCCATATAACTTAACAACTATGGATTATATTTTAGGTGGTGTTTGGCTGGAAATTTTTACACCTTAAAAAAAAAAAAAACCCTCGCCTTCTCCGATGAAAAGGCAGCCCCTCACCTTCTTACCAGAGAAGCTAAGGCGGTTTTTTTTTTTTTTTTTTTTTTTTTAATGTTTTAGTTTTTAATTAAAAAATCATTAATGTAATATCGTAAATTACATTTAACTAGGTTTGTGTAAATAGTCATATTTGCACCCTTATTGCTATTTACACCACCTATGTAATTATTGAAAATTTTCACATTTTTACAATTTCAAGGTTATTTATTACACCCACTTTTCACTAGCGGGTAGTACAAATAACAACACCCCTTTTTAATTATAGAATGAGGTTTTTAATTGAAGGGGTAATCAAATCCCATAATTATGTTTTAAAAAATTGTCTACCAAACACTAACTATGATTTTGATTCTCATTCCTAATGTGTAAACACATGAACCAAACACACCCCTAATAAAAAATACAATCATCATTGTTTTTCTTCAATTTCACCTTCCTTATCACTCACTCAGTGTGTTGAAGTCCAGCATGCCATGCTGCTTGTTTATGGACCGTTATGCTGTGCAACCGTGTGCACCATGCAAGGTGCACACAGAATTGGATCCATAATTTCTATACTATAGATCCATAATTTATATATTATAGATCCATAACTTCTATACTATAAATTCATAATTTTCATACTACAGATTCATAATTTCTATACTGTAGATTCATAATTTCTATACTGTAGATTTGTTGAAACCCTAGGTCCTTTTAGAAATAGGCCCATTAGGTTAATAACATATTCCTATTTAAATAGTAGATGTTTGTACAGTTCTTTTGAGTTGAATACAATGAACCTTTCTACTATTCAACATGGTATCAGAGCCTAAACCCTAAAATAAAATACCCATTCTTTTCCGCCGCCACAGCCACCGGAGAAACCACTCCCGCGACTGTTCTTTTTGTTCCGACCCTTGCCTAGTGATTTTTCTCCCAAACCAACTCAACAGGCGTAATCAGAACCTCGTCATGAGCCTAAGGCTAAAATCCGGTCGCCGTCTGCCGCCGTCATGCGCCACGCGCCACCGTCGAGATCTTGGTTCATTTTCCGGCCAGATTTCCCTGCTTCGACCTCCGATCGCGACGCCGTTGCCACCGTTGGATTCGTCTCGAGGAAACGCTTCAGACTGTGTTTTTCGTTTCCTCATCTCTGCCGGTCAACGGTCAACTCGCCGGTCAACGGTCAACCATCCTTTGAGGCAGTTTTTCCCTTTCCTTTTGAATAATATTATAGCTTCATCTCTAGCCGTTGGTACCTCTTCTCTGTTGTGTCTTTCTCAAGCTAGTAACACCAATACTTGGGTTCTAAACACAGTTGCCTCAGACCATATTTCTGGTAATCTATCCCTTATGACTAATGTCACAAAGTCTAAGGTTTTACCCATGGTTACCTTAGCTAATGGTAATCAAACACCAGTTGCCGGTGTTGGTCAGGCTCATCCTTTGCCATCTTTCCCCTTATAGTCAGTTTTATATGTTCCTAATAGTCCTTAATTTCAACCTTATCTCCATGAGTAAAATCACCCGTACCCTTAATTGTTCTGTAACCTTTTGTGCGGATTCGGTTGTTGTGCAGGATCGTAGTACGGGGAAGGTGATTGGCACTCGGATTGAGTCACAAGGCCTCTATTACCTCCGTGGTGGTGATCTTGCTGCCTATGCTTCTACAGATTCTCACCTGCTTCTCCATAGTCGTTTGGGCCACCCTAGTCTCTCCAAACTTCGACATATGGTTCCAGGTTTATCTATAGAGTTATTAGATTGTGAGTCATGTCACCTTGGAAAGCAATCACGTAAGTCCTTTCCACGGAGAGTCAATAATCGGGCTGCGTCTCTTTTTGATTTAGTTCATACTGATGTTTGGGGTCCATGTCGTGTCAATTCTGCTTTGGGGTTTCGTTACTTTGTCACTTTTACGAATGATTATTCTAGGTATACTTGGTTGTTCCTTATGAAAGATCGTTCTGAGTTATTCCAGATTTTTCAAAATTTTTGTGTTCAAATACAAACTCAATTTGGTAAACCCATTCGTGTTCTACGTAGTGACAATGCTAAAGAGTATCTCTCTAACCCCTTTCAATCCTATATGACCTCTCGGGGTATGTTACACCAACGGTCGTGTGTTTACACACCTTAGCAAAATGGGGTGGCTGAGCGTAAGAATCGACATTTAGTTGAAATTGCTCGCACTATGTTAGTTCATTCTCATGTTCCTTATCATTTTTGGGCTGGTGCTATCCTTACTGCGTGTTACTTGATAAATCGCATGCCATCCTCAGTCCTAAACAATGAAACCCCATATTCCATTGTGTATCCTTCGGTTGATCTTTTCCCTCTTCAACCTCGGGTTTTTGGGTGTGTTTGTTTTGTTCATGACATGACTCCTGGGCGTTCAAAATTGGCCCCTAAAGCTGTCAAGTGCGTTTTCTTAGGTTATTCCCGGCTCCAAAAGGGTTATCGGTGTTATTCTCCATAACTTAATCGTCGTTTTGTGTCTGCTGATGTCACCTTTATTGAGTCTACTCCTTTTTTCCAGCCCACACCAGGTAACGTAGTCTCTATTTCAGAGGTTCTCCATCTTCCTTATCTTGGTCCACTTCCTCTTGCCCAAGATCCTATTCCTCAAACTGCTCCTACTGCTCCTGACCGCCCCCTTCAAGTCTACCAACGCCGTCCACGCCCTGTGTTTGTTGAGGCTCCTATTGACTCACCCATGCCACCCGATCCTCCGGCTGCAGTTCCACCACTTCAATTGCAATCTGACGCTGATCCCACTAAGGCACCCATTTCTATCCGGAAAGGTACACGTTCTATTCGTAACCCTCTGATCCCACTGAGTTATCATTGTGTATTTTCTCTTTACTTTGCCTTCCTTTCTCACCTTTCTTCTGTGTATATATCTAAATCCACTCGTGAAGCCCTCTCGGATCCCGATTGGCGCCAAGCCATGCTCACAGAGATGGAGGCCCTGGAGTCTAGTGGCACATGGGATTTGGTCCCCCTCCCTCCTGGTAAAACTGTTGTTGGTTGTAGGTGGATTTATGTTGTGAAGGTGGGCCCTGATAATAAGATTGACCGCCTTAAGGCACGACTGCTGGCAAAAGGCTACACTCAAATTTTTGGTCTGGATTACACTAATACTTTTTCTCATGTAGCTAAAATTGCATCAGTTCGATTACTTTTATCTTTGGCAGCAATCAATCATTGGGATTTATACCAATTGGATATCAAGAATGCTTTTCTACATGGCGATATTCAAGAGGAGGTTTACATGGAGCAACCACATGGGTTTGTTGCTCAGGGAGAGCCTGGTCTGGTATGTAAACTTCGTCGTTCCTTATATGGTTTAAAGCAATCTCCACGGGCTTGGTTTGGAAGATTTAGCTATGTGGTATGAGAGTTTGGTATGACTAGAAGTGAAGTTGATCATTCTGTTTTCTATTATCGTCATTGTGACACCTCGTATTTTCCTAAAAATAAATTATAGTCCCGATATTAAATATTTTAATAAAAATATTTATATAGCTATTTATTTTAAAACGGGCTCGGGTCTATCTAGTATTGTGAACCAGTGTTTTATACCCAAATATCCTGAGCCCAAATTAATTTTAAAATCCTAAGGAGCCTATTATTTATTCTTGAACCCAAAGGTATTCTATAATAGCCTTGAACCCAATTAGTCAAGCCCATGAGTGTATATGTAAATATATGAGTGATATGTTGTGAGTCCATAATGTCTTGTCCAACCCAATTCCCTAATCCAATCAAGCCTAGCCCACCTTCTAAATATAGTAACCCTACTATCTAATGTGTGCATGTATGTATTGTATCATCTTGAAGCCAGCTGTGTACCCCTCTTCTCCCTCCCTCGGCGTAGCTACAATGGTTGTAGCGCCATGTGTTCCCAAACCAACGACCGCCTTCTCCACCCTTCTTGTAGACCAAACGAACCCCATCTCTATATCTCCTCTCCTCTCTCGGCTTTGTCCTCCCTCAAGCTCCATAGAAAACCAGCTGCATCGTCTCCCCTCTCTCGTTTCTAGCAGCCGGCGTCGACAACTAGAGAAACAAGGTCGGACAACCGGAGCAGTGTGTGGCTGTGTCGATGAGCGAGCTGCGATCTCTATTTTCTTCCCCTGATCGACGTCGACGTCGGAGCAGTCCAAGCATGTGGCATTGGGAGCGGAACTCGGTGTTTCAGCTGAGGCACGGCGGCGACAGTCCGAGAGGAGCTCCGGCGGAGTGGCAAAGGCAGTAGCTTTTCCGGCGGAAGCGACGGAACAGGGCAGGGCCATGGCGAAGGACAGCTTGGATGAAGCAACGGCAGTAGATGGAAGGTCGTGGCAGTGGTGGTGCGTGGCAACGGTGGTTTCGATGGAGCTCGGTGGTGGCGTCTCTCCTCCGTTCCCGGTGTGGTAGCTCTCCGGCGGTGTGTTGTTCGAGGAGTACCCCGCGGGCAGAAGTAGGGTGGTGATCTCCCTCATGTTCCACCCGCGGGTGAAGCTGCATGAAGAAGATGTAGAAGATTTGTGGTAAGCAGCTTAGCTTTGGTTGTTGTTGTTTGTATTAGATTAAGTAGCTTTTGTTTAGTATGGTTCCTAATTGAGTTACTAGCTTAGATGGTAAGGTGGGTGGTTAAGTTATGGTTTGGGAAAGGGTTTGAATCCCTTATTAGCTTAAGTGTTAGCTTTTAATATATAGTTTATCTTAGGTTTGGTTACTAGTTATCTATTAGTACTATAATGTTGTGATTAGTTCTTAATAGGATGTTTAGCTTTGTTGGTTGAGCTTGTGGGCAATTAAGGAAGGATTTAGGGTTTAATTCCCATTATGAGCATAATTAGTTTTGTTTGTACTCTTGTTAATTAGTTGGAGATCCGGTTTGATTCACAGGTTCCCGTTTGGCTTATGAGTTGAGCTTAGCCTATGTTGGCGTTGTTTTTGGTTGGATAAGCGATTGAGGTAACCCATGCTCTACAAAATCTATTTTGCTTACCTATATGATGATTTCTTGGATTCTACAAGTGTTTTTCTATGAAATGTGAGTGTTTATGCATTGTCTTGTGAAAATGCATATCTAGAGCTTGTGTTTAGGGTTCTTGTATGCCATTGCTTGGCTATTCCTTTGATTCAAGTCATTTTGTTGTATTTGGTGAGATTTGGCATGTTTTGGACTTGAATTTGAGCTTGGTGTTGAAAATCCCCGAAGGGAATATTTTGGTGTACAGGTACGTACCCGCGGGCGGAACGACGGGTAGGCGTCCACCCGCCGCCCACCCGCGGGGTACAAGCCTGGACGTGGGTATGTACCCACAGGCGGAACCACGGGTAGGGGCCGAATCGTGGGCCCACCCGCGGGGTACACTTTGGTGATTGGCGGGGATTTGTTCCCCGTGATTCTTTTGACTCGGTATTTGGTCTTTTGACTTCCCGATGTTCTTTTGTGGAACTATTTGAGCGTCTTCTTGATGTTTCGTATGTATAGAACTATATGGTAGGAATCCATGTAGGTTTTGGTGTCTTGAATCGTGCTAAGTGTTCAACATTGTGATTCGTTGAACCGTGATGAGTTTTCTGTGTTCTTCGGAATTACGTTTGGTTTACCCGTTTGATGAGCATGCTAGTTCGATGTTTAAATTCTAGCGTGTGTGTTGTTTGTACCTTCCTATTGTTGATGATGACTTGTGTTAATCATCATTGTTGTTGGACTGTGATCCATTCCTGGATTGAGTATGGTTTCATATCGTCGTTGTGATCCGTTGATTGATTACTGTTGAGGTGTGATGTGTGTGTGGCTTTACCTAGATTGCACGATTAGTGGTATGGGACACTAGTCACCAATGTATTGCAGTGGTCTTCGTGGTGGCCATGACGTGATTATGGAGTTGTGACCTTTGTGTAAGGATCACGTATTTCTTGGGAGGCATGTGTTGCCATGTGTGTGATCGGTACCCTCGTGTACTATGAATTGGTGGTTTTGTTGGCGGTCGTTGGCGGATGGGGACGACGGTCCTCGGAGGGGAAATGTTGGACTTGGTGTACAGGGGTCCTGGAGGTATGTATGATACTTAACTGGTGTTGGTGGGTTACCTGCATTATTCGTTGACCGGGCGTCGTCCCATTTCTATTTGTTGCTTTACAGGTTGGGTAGCTTGGGAGAGCGCGCTAGTGGCCTGTAGATAACTTAATCTCTTCCTTTAATAGTTGTTGAGGCTTGTGAGCCTAAGTAGTTGAATTGTTAGACTGTTGTAATTGTAGTATCTGCCTGTGCACCTATGTTTGTTATAGGTGTGGCATAACACCTCCGTGTTTAGACGTTGCTTCCATTGCTTAATGATTAATGTTTAGCTTTATGTCTCTTGTTTAAGCTTTTAAAAGTTGTTGAAAATCGGGGGTGTTACAGCTGGTATAAGAGCCTAGGTTTGAGCCTATGATGTTAAGAGTTGGACTTTAAAGACCTAAGTTGAGCTTAGGTTAGTGCTCTAAGTTGAGACCCTAAGTCGTTTAGTGAAGGCTCTAAGTGTTTAAGTACCTAAGTATAGGACTCTTAGGACGCGCGGTGATGTTGTGAGTTATCTTTTGCTATCTGTTTAGTTCTTTTATCTTGTTCTCTGGTTAGCGTTAGTAGTTTTGTTTGTTGCTCTCGTTTGGTTTGGACCTTCTCGGTATGTCGCCTCGTTTTGGGTTCGTTGAAGACCTACCGAGGTCTGCGGCTAAAAGAAAGAAGACCCAAAGATCTGCTGACACAAGTTAGTCAAGTCGTGGTGGTTGCAGCTGGGTACGCGGTCAACGCAAAGAAGATGGACTACTCTACACGCAATCGGGAGTCAGCTACAACAACCTCCGTTCAAGTAAGTGGCGTCGACTCTCGTACGACATCGTCATCAAGTTTTACGCTAATCCTAGAGTTGAAGTCACCGTTTCGTGCAACCGTAGTCCGATAAGAAGCAAGACGTCGTTTAGAGTTCGAAGATCAAGTTTTAAAGACCCCCACTCGCGAGGGGACGTCAAGAGCGGTCCTAGATGCTCTAAGAAGATGTCAACATACGCCAAGTGGTCACTTTCGGATCAACGTGTTTGAAGCCTCCCAGAGTTAAAGAGCTGCGAGTCAACCTTGGACCTCTCTAAAGCACGAAGAGTCGAAGTGTAAGATCGAAGTGTTCAACATAGAAGTAGTCCTACCTACCTATGGAGAAACCAAGATCGGGAAGTTCTAAGCAACGAACTAGGAAGTAATAAAGATCAAGGTGACCATGCATGAAGAGCTTGGACCTCTAAGGTACATGGAAGAGAAGAACATCACTGTTGGCAAGTCGTCCGACCCTATGATACGTAAAGAGGTTGGGTAGTAGTTGGTGAATGAGGATATCGTTTATCCTAGTCGGCACACCTGGAAAGTTATGTCTAGCATGAAGAATTTTGGTAAGAAGGTTTGGCAACAAGTAGGAATGAAGTCGTAACCGAGCTGCAATCAAACATAGGCGCAGCCAGAAAACTCAAACCGACAAGAGTGAAGCAAAGACGGATTTGATCACCGAGTGTTCTTAAGTTGCAAGTGAGACTCTGTGCCGAAGATTCCTGGTAAGAGATCTACCTAAAACCAAGAAGGAACGTGAAGTAGCTAATCTTGTATGGGAAGTTTGAACCGTAAAATAAAGGGCAGTTAGAGATCAACTTAAAGACCGATTCTACCGTTGGACCTTCATAAGTAAGACAAGTTCGTGCGGAAACAGATTTTTCAAGGAAAACCTACCGTTAATCAAGACAAGAAAAGACCAAGTGGTTGTAACCGACTACCTTATGAAGATTGCAAAGCTATCAACGGTGAACCAGACTCGACCTACTAAGCTTCTAGTAAGGACATGAGCAAATCTTTGGGTAAGGAACCATGTAAGGCCTCCAGATGTTGACTTCGGTAAAGGCGTCAGTTTGCGAAAAAGTTCCACAATTTGCGTTTGGCTTAAGGTTGCAGTTGAGCTCTACGTTTCGACCGACTTTAGATGGTTATTGAGAAAGAATCATACAGATCAAGAAGGCAAGTTGGAAACTTGCGCAATGAATTCACGAAGGCCGTGGAGTGTGCTCTAATAGTGGGTCAAGTTTCCCTATCAGCGGTGGTTGTTGTGCAAGGAATACGTGGGTGCTTAGACCTCGACGATCTTCAGGTGCATTAAAGAAGAAAGTTGGTTTGTAAATCACCGACGTCTTGAGATGGCAAGAACAGACAACTGGATGCGCTTAAGGAAAGAGGAAAGCGGTGGTCAGTGTTTCGATCGATCTTCAGTTAGCTAGAACGGACAACACGTCTTATCTCTAAGAAGATTAAGAGAGTGTGCTAAGAGTTTCGTTACCGACGCAATGATGAAGATCGATAAGGGAAGCAAGCCAACTCCTAGTTACCTAGTCCGTGTGAGTTTGGCTCAGCCATAACGAAGTGAAAGAAGAAGCCAGTGTTTGAAGAAGGGTTTGTGGTGAAGATGTTTGTGATCTCAGCTTATGAAGAGGGTCCGATATAGATCTTAGCGTTAGAACGCGTCATAATCTAGGTAAGGAACCTTCAGTTCGTCAAGAGTGCAGCGATCGAAGCGTCAAGTCGAAGAAGTCGCCTGAAGTCTAGAATCCTTAACCTCTTTAAGCCGTTTTCCTTCCTTTCCCCGTCAAATCTTCTACCCTTCTCGTGAAATCCGTCTTAACTCTTCGAGCGTCATTCTTGTTTTCTTCTTAATTTGATTATGTACAGGGTGACAACCTCGTTTTCCTAAGTTGTAACCTTGAAAATCTTGACCTCCTTTCTAATCTACGCTATCTTTGAGCCTAAATCTAGTACCTTTCGTCCTTTCAATTCTTTCAAACCTCGTTCTTGATCCCTCACTTCAAACAATTCTGTGCAAGGTGGCAACCTTATTTCCTAAGTTGCAACTTTGATGACTTTGATCCTAATCCTATTTAACGTTGTCCTCAAGTTTGGAACCAAAACTCTCATCCTCTTTACCTTTCCAACCATCGTGTCCTTGAGTTTAATATCTAAACCTTTCATCCTTTCCAACCTTTCGAACCGACTCTTTTCCAAAACCTAGTGTATATATATGTATATATAATCCCGTAAAATATTTTCTCTAAATAGTATCGTATTTTTGTGACACTCTTATCCCCAAAATGATTTTTCTAGCTTCGGGGACGAAGCTTCTTTTATGGGGGTAAGGATGTGACACCCCGTATTTTCCTAAAAATAAATTATAGTCCCGATATTAAATATTTTAATAAAAATATTTATATAGCTATTTATTTTAAAACGGGCTTGGGTCTATCTAGTATTGTGAACCAGTATTTTATACCTAAATATCCTGAGCCCAAATTAATTTTAAAATCCTAAGGAGCCTATTATTTATTCTTGAACCCAAAGGTATTCTATAATAGCCTTGAACCCAATTAGTCAAGCTCATGAGTGTATATGTAAATATATGAGTGATATGTTGTGAGTCCATAATGTCTTGTCCAACCCAATTCCCTAATCCAATCAAGCCTAGCCCACATTCTATATATAGTAACCCCACTATCTAATGTGTGCATGTATGTATTGTATCATCTTGAAGCCAGCCGTGTACCCCTCTTCTCCCTCCCTCGGCGTAGCTACAATGGTTGTAGCGCCATGTCTTCCCAAACCAACGACCGCCTACTTCACCCTTGATGTAGACCAAACGAACCCCATCTCTGTATCTCCTCTCCTCTCATGGCTTTGTCCCCCCCTCAAGCTCCATAGAAAACCAGCTGCATCGTCTCCCCTCTCTCGTTTCTAGCAGCCGGCATCGACAACTAGAGAAACAAGGTCGGACAACCGAAGCAGTGTGCGGCTGTGTCGATGAGCGAGCTGCGATCTCTGTTTTCTTCCCCTGATCGACGTCGACGTCGGAGCAGTTCAAGCATGCGGCGTTGGGAGCGGAACTCGGCGTTTCAGCTGAGGCACGGCGGCGAACAGTCCGAGAGGAGCTCCGGCGGAGTGGCAAAGGCAGTAGCTTTTCCGACGGAAGCGACGGAACAGGGCAGGGCCATGGCGAAGGACAACTTGGATGAAGCAACGGCAGTAGACGGAAGGTCGTGACAGTGGTGGTTCATGACAACGGTGGTGTCGACGGAGCTCGGTAGTGGCGTCTCTCCTCCGTTCCCGGCGTGGTAGCTCTCCGGCGGTGTGTTGTTCGAGGAGTACCCCGCGGGTAGAAGTAGGGTGGTGATCTCCCTCATGTTCCACCCGCGGGTGAAGCTGCATGAAGAAGACGTAGAAGATCTGTGGTAAGCAGCTTAGCTTTGGTTGTTGTTGTTTATATTAGATTAAGTAGCTTTAGTTTAGTATGGTCCTTAATTGAGTTACTAGCTTAGATAGTAAGGTGGGTAGTTAAGTTATGGTTTGGGAAAGGGTTTGAATCCCTTATTTGCTTAAGCTTTTAATATATAGTTTATCTTAGGCTTGGTTACTAGTTATCTATTAGTACTATAATGTTGTGATTAATTCTTAATAGGATGTTTAACTTAGTTGGTTGAGCTTATGGGCAATTAAGGAAGGATCTAGGGTTCAATTCCCTTTATGAGCATAATTAGTTTTGTTTAGTACTCTTGTTAATTAGTTGGAGATCCGGTTTGATTCAAAGGTTCCCGTTTGGCTTATGAGTTGAGCCTAGCCTATGTTGGCGTTGTTTTTGGTTGGATAAGCGATTGAGGTAACCCATGCTCTACAAAATCTATTTTGCTTACCTATATGATGATTTCTTGGATTCTACAAGTCTTTTGCTATGAAATGTGAGTGTTTATGCACTGTCTTGTGAAAATGCATATCTAGAGCTTGTGTTTAGGGTTCTTGTATGCCATTCCTTGGCTATTCCTTTGATTCAAGTCATTTTGTTGTATTTGGTGAGATTTGGCATGTTTTGGACTTGAATTTGAGCTTGGTGTTGAAAATCCCCGAAGGGAATATTTTGGTGTACAGGTACGTACCCGCGGGCGGAACGACGGGTAGGCGTCCACCCGCCGCCCACCCGCGGGGTACAAGCCTGGACGTGGGTATGTACCCGCGGGCGGAACCACGGGTAGGGGCCTACCCGCGGGGTACACTTTGGTGATTGGCGGGGATTTGTTCCCCGTGATTCTTTTGACTCGGTATTTGGTCTTTTGACTTCCCGATGTTCTTTTGTAGAACTATTTGAGCGTCTTCTTGATGTTTCGTATGTCTAGAACTATATAGTAGGAATCCATGTAGGTTTTGGTGTCTTGAATCGTGCTAAGTATTCAACATTGTGATTCGTTGAACCGTGATGAGTCTTGTGTGTTCTTCGGAACTACGTTTGGTTTACTCGTTTGATGAGCATGCTAGTTCGATGTTTAAATGCCAGCGTGTGTGTTGTTTGTACCTTCCTATTGTTGATGATGACTTGTGTTAATCATCGTTGTTGTTGGACTGTGATCCATTCCTTGATTGAGTATGGTTTCATATCTTCGTTGTGATCCGTTGATTGATTCCTGTTGAGGTATGATGTGTGTGTGGCTTTACCTGGATTGCACGATTAGTGGTATGGGACACTAGTCACCAAGGTATTGTAGTGGTCCTCATGGTGGCCATGACGTGATTATGGAGTTGTGACCTTGTGTAAGGATCACGTATTTCTTGGGAGGCATGTGTTGCCAAGTGTGTGATCGGTACCCTCGTGTACTATGAATTGGTGGTTTTGTTGGCGGTCGTTGGCGGATGGGGACGACGGTCCTCGGAGGGAAAATGTTGGACTTGGTGTACAGGGGTGCTGGAGGTAATGGTTGGAACTAGACATAAGGTTGGGGGTCGCCATAAGGTTGGAACCGGGCATAAGGAAGGCATATCAATTCGTGATGGGTGATGTCACGAATGCTTGTGTAGCCGTTGTTGTGAGTTCTCTTCTTGTGACATGTGTTGTCGCAAAGGCATGTGTTGCCTTGGCATGTGTTTCCATTGGTTGTGTCCTTATTTCTCTTGAGTTGTGCATGCCGGGTGTTAATCTATTGTGTGATGATAGATTATACCTTGAGCCGTCCTTGTGAGTTGTTGTTGTCCTTTTTGGTCTTGGGATGTGTTCCCTTATCTTGTTGTGAGTACTTTGAGTCTTGTGTTGACCTTTGCTCTTGGTTTTGAACTTATATATATACATATTCCGTTTCGCAAATGATTTTATATATATATCCTATCTATGTATGATACTTAACAGGTGTTGGTGGGTTACCAGCATTATTCGCTGAACGGGCGTCGTCCCATTTCTATTTGTTGCTTTACAGGTTGGGTAGCTTGGGAGAGCGCGCTAGTGGCATGTAGATAGCTTAATCTCTTCCTTTAATAGTTGTTGAGGCTTGTGAGCCTAAGTAGTTGAATTGTTAGACTGTTGTAGTTGTAGTATCTGCCTGTGCACCTATGTTTGTTATAGGTGTGGCATATCACCTCCGTGTTTAGACGTTGCTTCCGTTGCTAAATGATTAATGTTTAGCTTTATGCCTCTTGTTTAAGCTTTTAAAAGTTGTTGAAATTCGGGGGTGTTACAGTCATTCTAATGGGAAATGCATATACCTTGTAGTATATGCGGATGGCATTGTTATTACAGGGAGTGATCAAGAGGGCATATCTCAGTTGAAAGAGTATCTCTTCACTCGATTTCAGACTAAGGATTTGGGTAAGCTGAAATACTTTCTTGGAATTGAAGTGGCCCAAGTCTAGTAGTGGTATTGTCATTTCTCAAAGAAAGTACGCATTGGATATTTTAGAAGAAACTGACCTTTTGGATTGTAGACCGGTGGATAATCCAATGGATACGAATGTTAAACTCTTACCAGGGTAGGGGGAGCCATTACTTGACCGAGAACGATATAGGAGATTAATTGGAAAATTGAATTACCTCACAATCACACGACCAGATATCTTTTTTTTATTATTATTTTTTATTTTTATTTTTTTTGCAGTTAGTGTGTTTAGTCAGTTTCTTGAGAATCCTTGTGATACTCATTGGGATACTGTTGTTCGGGTTCTAAGGTATATCAAGAGAGCACCAGGACAAGGTTTACTATATGAAGATAGAGGACATGCTCAGGTTGTTGGGTATTCTAAAGCAGATTGGGTTGGTTGTCCGTTTGACCGGCGCTCTACTTCGGGTTATTGTGTACTCATTGGTGGTAATCTCATATCTTGAAAAAGTAAGAAGCAAGATGTTGTTGCCAGGTCCAGTGCTGAAGCTGAATACCGAGCCATGGCCTTTGCCACGTGTGAGCTTATGTGGTTGAAGCACTTACTACAAGAGTTGCAATGTGGCAAGGTTGCTCAAATTGCATTGATATGTGACAACCAAGCTGCTCTACACATCGCCTCAAATCCAGTTTATCATGAGAGAACCAAACACATTGAGGTTGATTGTCACTTTATTAGAGAGAAGATTGTGTCAGGGTGTATCAAAACAAGCTTTGTCAACTCTGCAGATCAATTGGCTGATATTTTGACAAAACCCCATAGTAGGTACGGATTCAAAAAATTATATGAGTAGGGCAAATTTTAAATTACGTTAGAAATGTCAATGACAAAATATCAAACAAACATAATAAGGTTAAAATACAAAATATATTGTAATTTTGCAATTTCTCATTTTAAGTAAATTGACAAAATTAGTCGACTGATCGAGATTACTGATTTATTCAGTTAAGAGGCCAATCAGTAATGATAAATCATGGCGAGAATATAAGAGAAAGATAACCGCACAAAAGCCAAAAAACACAGAATGTTTACCCAGTTCGATACGGTGTGTATCTACGTCTGGGGGACGATCACATAGGCGTCCAATCCACTAAATCATAATCCAATGTACAAAGGTAGATATACAATAATCTTACCCAAGTGCCCCACACAAGGTACAAACCCAGTCTACACAGGTTTAATGGATTGTTGAAGATGGAGAGCCATGCATACAGAAGTCCAATGAAATCCCTTCACTTGGAGAGCCCACTCTGATGCAGTCCACTTTAATGACGCTCTATAAAGTTGTTCCCACAACAATGTGATCACAGTGTCCTTTCGTTTAAGCAGCAGTAACTCTTCTCAAGTTCATCATCTTAATCACCGTGAACATATTGTATTGAGAAGATGCATGACAATCAAAGATCTAATCTCATATAGCAGATATGGAGTGTTTCTTCTTACTTTCGGCGTAACCCTAATTCTCTTCGAATAAGGGTACTTATAGATCCTTCAATAAACACTCGCCATAGATGTCTTTGATTGTAGAAGGTAGGACTATAAAAGAGTAATGTAATCTCAGAAGATTAGGTCCATACCTTTCTTGAAAATATACGCTGGTCATCTTTCCATATGAGTCTGATAATATCGCGTAAGCCTTTTAAGAAATCAGCTTCCTAAATCAGATCTTCAGTGTCAGTCCTTCTGTTGTTGCTTCTGATTGATCAGTTATCTGTAGAGCTAAACGGACAGACTCTAAACCTATCTTAGTATGCCATAATAATATTGCCAATTATAATATGTGGTTTTTGAACATTTAAAAACACTAACAAACTCCCCCTTTGGCTATTATTTGGCAAAACAACTCGACTATAAACACAAAGAACTAAGATAGATTATTATAAAGAAGCAACCCAAGTGTCCAGCCAGGGCCAGAAGGTACTCAATCCAAGACAGTTTAAGATAAAAAACAAAACGCCCAGCCAGGGCCAGAAGGTACTCAAACAAAAAACTCCCCCTGAGTTCATACTCCCCCTTTTTGCCAATGGTAGCCAAAGATCAAGCATTGGAGGGAGAGTCACTGTCAGACTTCACAGGATAAGAAGCAGCAGCAGCTTCAGTCAGGCTTAAACGAAGAAGAACGGTAGGCAGCTCAGTAGGGGCCCCTGTCAGTTGCTTTGCAATAATGCTGTGTACCGTCTCAAGATCAGCAACCCTTGCCTTCAACTGTATGGAAAGTTGAACATCCTTAGCATGAGGAGAGTCATTGGGCACAACATCAGGTTCAAAATTGGATGGGGCAGTCACAGGAACAACATCCCGAATGTGATCTCCAGACAGCAGACATTTATCAACAGTATAGAGCAACGTTGGACTGATCACTTCACTGGGCATAGGCTCAAGGCCCTGAGTGGTAAGGATGCCATAAATCAGATTTGGAAAGGGTAGTCTTACCTTCTGTTCCCGTGGATGAATCAAGGTAAGGATGTGATAGTAAATCCATTTGCCCAGATCAAGTTGCATCTTTGTTCCAATTTGAAATAAGGACCCTGCCAGAAGCTTGCCAACGGTGTGGAAATGGGCTGATGGGAACCAGTTGTAAAGGGCTAGGCGATGTAGAATCACATATCTGGATGTGAGTTGAGAGCTCTGCAGATAGTCCTTGTCACCTGTAGGCCAAGTTTCTGTCTGCCCACCGGTCAGAGTTCTGGCAACCAAGTCCCAGTCAGTAACAGCTTCTTCTTGCACAGCAGGCAAGCCATAGTATTCATTTATCATATCCGGCCCAAAAACATACCACCTTCCTCTGATGAAGATCTGCATCGGTCGTGGCCCTGTGAGAATGTCAATCTCATCATTGAGATTGCAATAGAATTCATACGTGAGAAGCTTAGAGTATGGGCAGATGTCCGTGACAGTTTTCAACAATCCGACTTCATTCAGCAAGGGCAGAATGTCACAAACGGAGTTCAGCTGGTTCTCGTCCACCAATCTTTGAACAATAAGATCTCTTCTAACCATAGTGGCCCATTTGGTCTGTGCAGCAGGAGATACAAACTGAGGCCGGTAAACAGATGGGTCAGTTTCTTCAACAGGTGGGGACCTTAGGAGTGATACTTCGACCTCTTGATCGTGTGGATGGCTTCCCTTTTCTGACAGAAGGGGCTGGTACAAAGGTAGCTTGAACAGCTGTAGATCCTTTTTGCTTAACAGATGACCGCAGAGTCTTGAACACTTGTTGAATAGGCAGGTTTCCTTCAGGCTTAACAATCTCACTCGATTTTCTCTTCTTCTCAGGTTGATCCACATCAGCGTTATCATCACCGGTCTCAACCGCAACCTTTACTGGGAAATTCTTCCTTTTTGACCGTCTTGTTTCTTTGGTTGGGGATTGAACCGGAGTCACAGAGTGGCTAGAATCAGAAACATTAGCAGACGAGCTTCCAATAATATTCGAAATCTCTCGAATTTTGAAATTCGTGGAGTCAGGATGAGCAGTTGCCTCAACAGTTGGAACATCAGATGGAAGTGCTTGAGATCCATACACTTCAGCCAGTATTTTATCATCTTCGCTGGAAGATTCGGAAGGGTGAATCACTTGATATGGTTGAGGGATTGAAGCATAAGGTAGACCAGCAAAATGTCGCACATGTTCCAAACTTTCGCCTAATGATGTGGCAGTGTAGACTGGGATTCCACCTGTTTTCTCAGACTTGTGGGGGCTTGATAGATCAATGGATTCAACATTAGCAGGTAAGACAGGAGTGTCAACGACAGTACAGACTTCCTTAGGGACATCAGCAATTTCAGCCGGAGGCAGAGCAACATTATCAGAAGCATAAACAACTAAACTCAATTTATTTGGCTCATCAGAGGACTTTTCTTTCTCATCAGACACATGCAAGACATCAGTTTTCACACAAACAGACTCACTCACAGGCAGAGATGTAGAATCAACATTCACAGGGGAATTCTCGGAATCCAAAGCAGTTAAATTTTTAGAAATAACAGGCACACAAGATGGGGTAGCAGAAACATCAGGTTTATCTGGTGAAATTTCAATAGGAGTTTCTGTTAGGAATAAATTGTAATAGATTTTGATAAGCCATATTGTAATTCGTAGATCCCCAATTTTATTAGACTAGTCGAGTCTTAGACCAAGAAAGGGAAAAATAAATTCATTAGTTGAGGAAATGGATGAAGAAGATATCAAGCTAAAAATCAAGAATTTGTCAAGAGAAAATGGCAAACAGAAGAGGAAGATGTATGCGTATGAAATTTGAGAAAATCCCTCAAGAAATCCCGAAGAAGAAAGAACGTGACTTGAAGTTTGCATGAAGCTATCTTGAAGATCAAGCATCTATGGAAAGAAAGGAGTACACCAAGTGGAACAAGAAGATAACTAATAGGCTGTACGGACGAGATGGTAGAAGCTTGAAATATTATGTGCAACAAGGTCATAGGTTCGAATCTCACATCTCACATATTTTAAAGAAGCCAAGTTAAAATTCCATCTGATCAAGTAAGAGGCGATGGTTTGGCCGAAGGGATACAATTTGCAAGTCAATGGGATGAGATTTCCAATTTGACTATGGGATGAGATTTCAAGGGATGCAATTTGCAAAGTCAAAGAGAATGAGATTTCCAAATTGACTAAGGGATGAAGTTTACAAGTGAAGGGATGCATTTTCTCAAATTGGTATCCCAAACAAATTGGAACCCCGAAATTGAAATAGGGATGCAATTTCATCAGAAGAATTGAAGTTCAAATTGGTACAGGGAAATCAATTTGAAGGGATGAGATTTACAAGGCTTCAATTCAATTGGAGATATAGATTGCAAGGGATTCCAAATCAAGTAAGGGATTCAATTGACAAATCTAGCAAGGGATAGAGATTTCATTTCCCAAAATAGAAAGGGATGAAGTTTCACAAGGGAAGAGATTTCCAAGTCAATTGAAGAGATGAAGTCTGGAAGCAGTATACAGACCCAGATACACGAAAAACAGAGGAAGATATTAGAAGAAGTTGCAGGAGCAAAAATACTAGTCTAACTAGTAAGGGATTATATTGGAGAATATATTTTGAAGATAAAAATCCCAAGAGGCGTGATCTACACCAGATGGAGATTCATGGGACGCCATTTTTGCTGAAACCTCAAGCTCAATTTGAAATATCTGACAAGATTTGCAACGTTATCTTATCTTCTGACAAAAGGCTATACAGCTAAGCAAAATTCGAAAATGAGACCGTTTCTTTTCAACGGACGGATTCTCATTACCAGCTATAAAAGGATGAAGATTGAAGCTTTGGAAAGCAGGGGTGAAAAAGAAGCAAATAACAAGAAGCAAGAATACAGAGCTAAACAGAGCATACAAAATTCAAAGAAAGCTTTCCATCTCAGGAGCTTAAATTGATATATCTTTTGTGAGATAAACACTCAGAGTGATACAGAGCTTAGAAAAGAAATATCCAAGAGTGTTGAAATCTTCATCAACTTCAAGAGATTAAGCGCATCAACGAAGATCATCTACAGAATCTCAAAGTTGGAAGCAAGGCAAAACTTGTTTTGGAGCAAAACAAGGGAAAGGAGGAAAGTAACACGGAGTTGTGAAATCCTGGATTGTCACACGGAGCTGTGAGATCCGAAGCAGCAGTGTCGGAAGAGATTGGGCGTGATTGGTGTGGGCTTGGTGATCAAAGCACCAGATCACGGAAGATACGTTTCTACCGGATCGTAGAAGACGGGGGGAAAGTAGCACGGAGTTGTGAAATCCTGGGAAAGTAACGCGGCGACGTGAAACCCGAAGCAGCAGTGTTGGAGGCACTGGGCGTGATTAGTGTGGGCTTGGTGATCAAAACACTAGATCACGGAATTCATTGTATCTTGGAACCACGAAGTGGTGGATATAGTGAATTGGCTCTTTGAGAAGAGCAAGTGGAGTAGGAGGATTACATCACCTCGCGAACCACTATAAATTGCCTTGTGTTCTTTACTGCTTTCTTTACTTACTGCTCTTGCTTGCTTCTCACGTCAATAATCTTGACACGATCTACACACACACCGTATCGTTTATTTAATTCCGCTGTGCACCTGACTCTAACAATCTAGTTAAGAGTCTTGGTTTATCTCTGGCTTACCTTTTGTTATATTGTGCGAAAAAGTTTGAAAGTCTATTCACCCCCCCCCCCCTCTAGACTTTCACCTTACCTCTTTTGGGACCAACAATTGGTATCAGAGCTGGTGCCTATCCGAGTCAGAATTTGTCTCTAATCGATACTAACAATTGGTATCAAGGCCTGTAGCCTATTTGAGTCAATTAGTATCAAGATCAGGTTGTCTATTTGGGTCAACCTTGTTTCTGACTGCTAGGCAGATCCATCTTACCCAGTGTGTGTAAATTGGATTATTTGTCTCTCGTATCCATCGAGAAGATGAATAAAGATTTAGCTCAAAATCTATTATTCTCGCTTGATAAATTTGATGATTGGAAAGTTCGTATGCAGGTTCATCTATCTGCTTTACATGATGAAACGTGGGAAGTTATCTCCAACTGACCGATCGAAATATTGAAAGTGAATACGGCTTTTCTTCTATCACCGGATGCTCAACAATTCGTACCAAAGCCAAAACCGGAATGGACGCCGGATGATAGAAAAAGGAACAATCTTGACAACATTGCCAAAGATATTCTGTTCAAAGCCATTGATGATACAATATTCCCTAAGGTTCGAAAATGTACAAGTGCAAAAGAAATTTGGGATACTCTCATCAAGATCGGAGAAGGAGATGAACAAGAAAAAGATAACAAGCTCACAATTGCTATGAAGAAGTTCGAGGACTTCAAAATGCTCTCAAACGAATCCATTGTTGATATGGAAGCTCGAATGATCAAAATCCTTGGAGAAATTAATGACCTTGGCAAAAATATTAGCCAAAAGGAAATTAATCTCAAAGTTCTACGAGGCTTACCATCTACTTGGGATATGAAGGTTACGGCTATGCGAGATCACCGAGATCTAAGAATATTGTCAACCGACAAATTATTTAGTGATCTTAAAGCATATGAGTTCGAAATGAAGGCCAAAGATGATGAAGTTCATGAAATTCGAAATCCAGCTCTAATGGCCGAACAACCGTCAACCTCCAGGTCAGTAGATAATATTGATTTTATAACTGACGAACAATTTGCTCTTTTTGTCAAAAAGTTCAAAAGGTTTATGCGAAAAGGAGACAACAAAAATTCTGCTCGTGGAAAATTCGTCTCTCGCACGACACAAGAAGAGAAAGTCGAAGAAAACAACAATTTATGCTACAATTACCGCAAACCCGGACATTTCAAAATAAATTGTCCGTATCCGATCGTTAGCAAGTATCAAGGCATAAATGTTGAATCTACACCGAATAAATCCGAAAGCAAAGATCGAAGGTTCAAGCGCGACAAAAGAAAAGCTCTCGTTAGCAATGAACCTAATGAAAATGATGAGTCGAATGGATTGTCATCAAGTGATGAAAGCTCAAGTTCGGAAGATGACACGGCTCTAATATGCAAATCAATTGAGTTGAGTTCAAGTGAAGAGTGCTTTATGGCTCTTGGAGCAGAGGAAGAAGAGGTAACATCTAATTCTTTCAATTCTGTTAATTCCTCTTTTTCTCGTGAATCTATTGGCAGTCTAATGCGAGATTGTCAAGAGATTATGCTCACTCATCCTCAACTCAAGGAGCGCAATAATATTCTAATTCTTGAAAAAGAAGAGATGAATAAAAAATTGCAAGATGCTTTACTTGAAGTGAGTAACTTGAAGAGTGAAAATATTCAACTTCAAGAAGAGTGTAAATCAAGAGAGGTCAGAGAACATAACCTTCGGGCTACCATTGCTACGTTTACTAATTCGTCCAAAATTATGGATAAAATGGTAGACATGCAAAAGCCACCAGGAGATAGAACCGGAATCGGTTATGACTCCACATGTTCTCAAACCCCTCCGAAACTGACTAATCTTACTACTCCTTTAACCAATAAAGTGCAAGTGGTAAAATTTGTTAAAAGTCAGTATAGCACAATGAGACAAGGAATTGGCTACCAAACAAAAGCAAAGTTGAATGTTGAAAGGCCGAAACAGTTCAATACTACGGCAAAGCAACAAAAATTCTTCAAGCAAAGATATGCCAAAGAGTCAAGTGCAAAAAGAATTTTTAGAAAAGAGGGAAGCTTTTCTAGAAATAGAGATGGAAGATTTTATTCCACTCAAAAGGATTGGTTGTGTAAATCTTGTTTAAATGCTTCTTATAGACCAAAGCAACAATCCTCTTCCCAGGTGCCTAGATATAAAAATGTTTTTCAAAACCCGGCGCCAAAAATGTTTTCAAAAGTTAATTATGATTATCGTGTTTCAAATGGTTACAAACCGCCTTATCTTAATTCAATAGGACCAAGGTGGGTTTGGTTACCAAAAATTACTAACAGCAAAGGACCCAAGCAAGTATGGGTACCTAAAACCAACTAATCTTTTTTGTAGGATGTTTGGTACATCGACAGTGGTTGCTCACGCCACATGACTAGAAATAAATCTTGTCTAGTGAATTTCAAGAAAATCGATGGACCAAAAGTTATATTTGGAGGAAATCAAAATTATGGAACTACAAAAGGAGTTGGTACAATTGAAAGAAATGGTTTGAAGATCGAAGATGTTTCATTTGTTGAAGGCCTAAAATTCAATTTGTTGAGCACTAGTCAATTTTGTGATAAAGGCTATCTTGTGGAATTTTCCAAAGATAATTGCCTAATAAAAAATGAGCTCTAAAATGAAGTTGTGCTCACTGGAAAAAGGCGAAAGAATACGTATGTTGTTGATTGGAGCACAAGCAAAGATTCAGTATGCTTAATGGCCAGAAATTCAAATGAAGCAAATTGGGAATGGCACAAAAAGCTCAACCATTTAAACTTCAAGACCATCAATCAGCTTGCAAAGAAAAATCTAGTTGAAGGATTACCAAGTATCATCTTCAAGAAGGACAAAGTGTGTGATGCATGCCAACGCGGAAAGCAAATCAAATCATCATTCAAGTCTAAGACGCACGAATCAACATCAAGACCGCTAAGCTTGTTACACATGGACTTATTTGGACCGGTTGATCCAATAAGTGTAAGTGGTAAGAAATATACTCTTGTTGTTGTTGATGATTTTTCCAGGTACACTTGGACCGGGTTTCTCAAGAAGAAAAATGAAGTTGAACAAGTGTTGCCGAAGCTGTTGAAGCAACTACAAAATGAGAAAGAATTGCAAATATCAAAAATCCGAACCGATCCTGGAACCGAGTTCGTGAATGGAGTTATACAAGCTTTTTGCAATTCACATGGAATTTCTCATCAATTATCTGCCGCAAGAACACCACAACAAAACGGTGTTGCCGAAAGAAGAAACCGGACGCTTAAAGAAGCCGCACGAGTGATGATTAGTGCAGCTGGTCTCCCGAAAAGATATTGGGCGGAAGCTATCAACACTGCTTGCTATACGCAAAATCGAAGCATGATCCATAAGCAGTACAAGAAGACGCCATATGAGCTATATAAAGGGAGAAAACCAAATATTGGTTATTTTCATATTTTTGGATGCAAGTGCTTTATTCATATTAATGATAAATTGCATCTAAAAGCTTTTGATGAGCGTGCAGATGAAAGAATTTTTCTAGGATATTCGACTACCAGCAAAGCATTCAGAGTTTTGAACAAAAGAACAATGGTGGTTGAAGAATCCATACACGTGGTATTTGATGAAAAATCACATGTCAATATTGATGCTCTGGACGAAAATGGCGAAAATATTGAGCAAAATGGTAACAAGTGTCATATTGATCTTTGTGATACTGATGATACGTGTGAAGAAAATATTTTGCAGGGAATGGATGAGTTGGAAATTAATTCTCTAGAAAATCCCATCTCTCATCCAGTAAGAAATGAAGTGCGGGATGCAATTGGTATTAAAATTGCAAATCAACCCAGGGATGCAATTGGTATTGAAATTGCAAATCAACCCAGGGATGCAATTGGTATTGAAATTGCAAATCAGCCCTTGGATGCAATTACTGGAGAAGTTGGAAATATACAAAATGAAGCAGAAATTCGAACCAGTGCTACCTCTTCTCAACCAGTAAATCCACCTAGTACCATGCACCCATTTGAACCAGACTTAAGATGGCTCAAAAATCACCCACCAGGATTAGTGATCGGAAATGTTCGAGATGGCGTGAAAACAAGATCATCTACCATGGAAGCATTGTTCACATGTTATCTATCTCAGATTGAACCAAAAGAAGTGAACGAAGCTCTAAATGATCCAAGTTGGATTGACGCCATGCAAGAGGAACTCGATCAATTCAAAAGAAATGACGTTTGGGAACTTGTTCCAAGACCAATGAACCACAATGTTGTAGGAACTAAATGGGTCTTCCGGAACAAAGCAAACGAAGAAGGCGTGATTGTTAGGAATAAAGCAAGGCTCATTGCAAAAAGATACTCTCAAGAAGAAGGAATAGATTTTGATGAAACCTTTGCACCGGTAGCCAGACTTGAAGCAATCAGAATTTTTCTAGCCTACGTCGCACACAAAGATTTCACTGTTTATCAAATGGACGTGAAAAGCGCATTCTTGAATGGTCTACTCGAAGAAGAAGTTTATGTCGAACAACCCCCAGGTTTTGAGGTAAAAGGCGAAAGTGATAAAGTCTACAAACTTAAAAAGGAATTGTATGGGTTGAAACAAGCAAGCTTGGTATGATACCTTGTCAACGTTCTTGATAAGCTGTGGATTCACCAAAGGTCTTGTTGACAAAACTCTATTTAGAATTCAAGATGGTGATCATATTTTATTAGTGCAAATATATGTTGATGATATTATTTTTGGAAGCACTAACAATTCTTTGTGTGAGAAATTTTCGAAGCTTATGCAGAATAAATTCGAAATGAGCATGATGGGTGAATTGAATTATTTCTTGGGCTTACAAGTCAAACAATTGAAGGAAGGAATATTCATCAATCAAGCAAAGTACACCCGCGACTTGATAAAGAAGTTTGGCCTTGATGGAAAATCATCGATCAAAATTCCTATGAGTACATCAATAAGGCTAGACAAAGACGAAGATGGAAAAGATGTCGAACAAACGAAGTATAGAGGAATGATTGGTTCACTACTATACCTCACTGCAAGCAGGCCGGACATTTCTTATGCTGTGGGAGTGTGTGCAAGATTCCAAGCAAATCCAAAAGAAAGCCACCTCACCGCAACAAAGAAAATCATAAAATACTTGAAGGGCACAATCAATGTTGGATTGTGGTATCCTAAAGGTACAGATTTTACGCTAACTGGTTTTTCAGATGCGGATTTTGCAGGTTGTAAAATAGACAGAAAAAGCACCTCCGGAACGTGTCAATTCTTGGGAGGAAGGCTTGTTTCTTGGTTTAGCAAAAAGCAAAATTCCATCGCAACTAGTACCGCCGAGGCCGAATACATTGCTGCAGGAAGTTGTTGTGCTCAAATTTTGTGGATGAAGTAACAATTGAAGGATTATGGAGTGAATTGCGACGATGTTAGCATATTTTGTGACAATACAAGTGCAATCGCTATCACCCACAATCCGGTGCATCATTCAAGAACCAAACATATCGACATACGACATCATTTCATAAGGGATCATGTTGAAAAGAAAGATCTAAAAATCGAGTATATCCCTACGGAGAACCAAGTTGCAGATATTCTCACGAAGCCTTTATGCGAAACGAGATTTTCTACCTTAAGGCATGAGTTGGGAATGCTTGAAATGAGCTAAGTATCACTGGACTTAATCTCATGATTTAAATTGATACTTGTGCTCATATATTTATTTTATTTTTATATACGTTTATATATTTATTCGAAAGTTGCATGAATAATTTAGTTCAATGTGTTTAGTATCTACTTATAAAATTGCATGTAAAATTTAACGTGAAAATATGTGCCATGCAATTCTTTTTTTTGTGTTTATTTGTTTTAATCGCATATCTATGTGTTTTTAATTGTAGTCATGGCATAATACGTGTTTTATGACTTATTTGTTTATGTTAAAAATGCCGTGCCTGTTTGTGATGTTATGATTTAATTACTAAATGTTTTTAATTAGTTTATGTTAATTGGTATCTAAAATAATTTGTTAGTTTCTAAATATTTTTGACTAAAAATGTGTTTTAGAATCTACCGTATATATGTATGTTTAATTTTGGTGTTTAATTGAAATTTGTCTAATTTCCTAAATTTATGTCTATTGTGATTAGGAGTTTACCGTATGTATGCATGTTTATATATGGATGTGTTTTAATTGCTTTATTTTTTTAATATTCATATATGTTTCAAAATTTTGTGTGAGTTACCCGAAATATTTGTGTATGATTATATGTAATTTATGTGTGATTATATTTATGTGATTATATTTTTATAAATGATACATCTAACGTGTATTTTTGAGATGAAAAAGGAAGAGATCAGATTGGATTGAAACCTCCACCCCTTAAACCTCTATCCCACAAACCCAATCCCATTAAAACTCTTTACCTCTTAAAATCTATACCTCTTAAACTTCCACCCATGAATTAAATCCCACAAAAATCTCACCCTCTCACAAAATCAGATCCCTTCATTAATCCTAATCGACACCCTCTCTCCCTCGAAGAACCCGATCGTCACCCATGCCTCAAATCTGATAAAATCCTCTCTTAAACACTAGTAGTTACTTGTCTAATCTCCTCCTAGCACCGTCCTCCTCAACCAATAGAGATTCATCCAAATTTAATGGATGTCAATCATACCTGTTCAGAACCCAACTGTCGACCATAATCCCTGAAGATCTCAGACGATTCTCCGCCTATATATATCGGCAATCTAAAAACCGTGCAAGCAGTGCATTTTATTTTTTTTTTTGCAGGAAGAACAATGGTTTCGAAGGAGAAGAACAATGAAGAAAGAAGAACATCAAAGAGAATCTGGAATCAAGTGCGACTCCAGAAATTGCGAGCCAGAAGGGCTGAGGCTGGAGGACATCTGGTTGGAGATACTACAAACGACCCTCTTGTCGTATCTGAGGAAAAAAGCCCTGAATAATATACACCTGTTTCACCACCAAGAGAACCAGGGTTTATCTATGCTGAAGATGGAGATGCTGAGAAAAGCCTGCCACCACCGTGTCAAGGCTTAGCCGAACCACAGAAGTCAAAAGAATCTGAAGGACCTTTTATGAAATTTTCACCTGTTGTGCAACCGGACATCTACCAGGAAATCATGAACATGAGCAACACCGAGTACATCCACTATCTGAAGCAGCTGACATTCGGACCAGTGTTGCCACCACCGGGCTTTGAAGGAATTTCTCATGAACCTCTTGCACCACCAGTTCAGTTTGATGCACCACCGGCCGCAGAACCTGACCTACCACCAGTACCACCAGAACTCGTTCTGCCATCTGCTCCTCCACCGGTGAATCCCCGCATCCGTCCACCTGTTGACTACACGAGGTTCTTAAATGCAACGTACTCGTCCTCAAGCTCGAACATGCACAGTGAAGATTCCGGACCAGGGTACTGCCCATCTCCTCCACATACTGACGAAGACAACAGTGAAGATGAATGTTGTTCTACTAATCGCAGTTGATGTGGTTGTATTGTCAAAAAGGAATGTCTCTTGTGATCCTCTCTCTTGTACTCCTGATTAAAGGAGTAATAAATAAAAATGTTTGGTTGGCTGTGTTTGGAACAAATCGTATTTCCTACCCCATTTAAAAGGACCAAAAATGAACAAAACTTCCTCATCACGTTATATGGTCAAAAGTCAAAAAAAAAATTGGACCCTACAAGGGATGAATTTAGAGACCAAATTGATGGTGAAATCAGACCATCAATTGGGGGGGAATATTCACATGAAGTGCCAGTACACGATAACACCCCTATATTGTCACTTCAAAATACCTCTCTGGAAGCTACTTTAAATGCAGAGCTTATTTCAAGAACAGAGGTAATTGAAGAAGAAGTGGAAAATCATCTTGAAGAAGCCGAATCACCAGAAGAGAATTTGCAACTCACCGAAAATCCGGTTCTTGGAGATTCAAGAAGGAATTTATTCAAGAGTTTACACTCTTTGAATATGCAAGGAGGTCAAACCCGAGAAGAAGATGAAGATGATTTATTGGTTTCTTTGTTTGCAAAAGTCACTGAATCAAGTGATATGGTGTGTCAGAAAATCGGAAGTACTCTTACCGAGCAAGGACATCTCTCTCTACAACATTTTGAGAACACACGAACAAATTTGAAGGAGCTATTGGAGTATCAAAACACTTTGCAGACAAAAATTGAAAAAGCCGAACGACATTTCAAAGGAGATCTCACTGAAGGTTTATTGGAGATCATCCAGCTGATGAAGAAGGAACGAGAAGCCACAGAGAAAATCAACAGTGAAAGACACCTGAGACAAATCAAAGCCATACAAGATCAAGAAACAAGGATAAATCACCTTGAGGTGGAATTATCCTCCATGGCTAATAAATTGTCTGTTTTGCAGGATGTTTCTCTCAAAACACATGATGGAGTTAAGATTGTTAAAGCCAATCAAGAGCAAGATTCCAAATCCCTTGGCTTTTTGATTGATAATGCCATAAGGGGGGAAGAAATTCTCAATCATCTGGCTTTACAACAACATGAATTCATCATTGGAAATCAGTCACAACAACCAGCTAAGACCGCCGCACCTACGAAAGGCCGTGGACGAGGACGTGGTCAACAATCCCAAGTTGGTTTCGCTCAATTTGCAAATCCGAGTCTTGGATCAAGTTCATCAAAAGTGGCCGAAACTCGAGATTGGTTCGAATGCTCAAAAGGAACCTTAACACCGCAAAAAGTCTGGACATCCGAAAATGTGCCGAGTATGGTGAAAAGATGGCCAAAAGCTGATCAAGCTCAATGGATTTCGGACAAGAATAAAGAAGAAGAAGCGAAACGAAAGCAAACCGAAATGTGGTATGAGCTCAGAGACTATACCAAGAATAATGGTGAAAGTCTGGGATTCCAAAGAAGCTTTGAAGAATGCATAATTTGGTGGGAAGCCGGAGCTCTTCCGGGCACCAACATTAAAGAGGCCTTTGGACACTACATGGCTGGGAATGTGACTAAGAAATTTGAATGTGAGAAGTTCAAGAATGATATCTGCAAGATGAGAGAACATATCAAGGATATATTGAAAGCTGACATGGGAGTCAAGAAACCCAGAAGGTAATCAAGCATAAATTCCTCAAGAATATGATGTTTTGAATTTCTATGATTTTGGCTACAATAATATTTCCTCAAATCGACTAATATGAATAAAAATTTCCCATGGTCTGATCTAAGTGTGTTTTGATTTATTTTTTGGCTATCATGTAATTAGTTGGTGAATCAAAAGACAAGAGTTGTTAAACGCATGCAAAATTTTGATAAAGATAAAAAAACAATTGATTAAAAATTTAAATCAAGGATGCGTATAGGACTTGTCTAAATTAATTCACAAAGTTTTATTTTCCCTAGAATTATTTTTGTCAAACTCATCTTGGCTTTGTCGAAATAAAATTGAGTAAAAATAAAAATATTTTTCAAAGACTTAAAGCCAATGTTTGAGTATAGGTTATGGCATTATCAAAAGGGGGGAAATTGTTAGGAATAAATTGTAATAGATTTTGATAAGCCATATTGTAATTCGTAGATCCCCAATTTTATTAGACTAGTCGAGTCTTAGACCAAGAAAGGGAAAAATAAATTCATTAGTTGAGGAAATGGATGAAGAAGATATCAAGCCAAAAATCAAGAATTTGTCAAGAGAAAATGGCAAACAGAAGAGGAAGATGTATGCGTATGAAATTTGAGAAAATCCCTCAAGAAATCCCGAAGAAGAAAGAACGTGACTTGAAGTTTGCATGAAGCTATCTTGAAGATCAAGCATCTATGGAAAGAAAGGAGTACACCAAGTGGAACAAGAAGATAACCAATAGGGTGTATGGACGAGATGCTGGAAGTTTGAAATATTATGTGTAAGGTTATAGGTTCGAATCTCACATCTCACATATTTTAAAGAAGCCAAGTTAAAATTCCATCTGATCAAGTAAGAGGCGATGGTTTGGCCGAAGGGATACAATTTGCAAGTCAATGGGATGAGATTTCCAATTTGACTATGGGATGAGATTTCAAGGGATGCAATTTGCAAAGTCAAAGGGAATGAGATTTTCAAATTGACTAAGGGATGAAGTTTACAAGTGAAGGGATGCATTTTCTCAAATTGGTATCCCAAACAAATTGGAACCCCGAAATTGAAATAGGGTTTCAAATTGACTAAGGGATGAAGTTTACAAGTGAAGGGATGCATTTTCTCAAATTGGTATCCCAAACAAATTGGAACCCCGAAATTGAAATAGGGATGCAATTTCATCAGAAGAATTGAAGTTCAAATTGGTACAGGGAAATCAATTTGAAGGGATGAGATTTACAAGGCTTCAATTCAATTGGAGATATAGATTGCAAGGGATTCCAAATCAAGTAAGGGATGAGATTTACAAGGCTTCAATTCAATTGGAGATATAGATTGCAAGGGATTCCAAATCAAGTAAGGGATGAGAATTCAATTGACAAATCTAGCAAGGGATAGAGATTTCATTTCCCAAAATAGAAAGGGATGAAGTTTCACAAGGGAAGAGATTTCCAAGTCAATTGAAGAGATGAAGTCTGGAAGCAGTATACAGACCCAGATACACGAAAAACAGAGGAAGATATTAGAAGAAGTTGCAGGAGCAAAAATACTAGTCTAACTAGTAAGGGATTATATTGGAGAATATATTTTGTAGATAAAAATCCCAAGAGGCGTGATCTACACCAGATGGAGATTCATGGGACGCCATTTTTGCTGAAACCTCAAGCTCAATTTGAAATATCTGACAAGATCTGCAACGTTATCTTATCTTCTGACAAAAGGCTATACAGCTAAGCAAAATTCGAAAATGAGACCGTTTCTTTCCAACGGACGGATTCTCATTACCAGCTATAAAAGGATGAAGATTGAAGCTTTGGAAAGCAGGGGTGAAAAAGAAACAAATAGCAAGAAGCAAGAATACAGAGCTAAACAGAGCATACAAAATTCAAAGAAAGTTTTCCATCTCAAGAGCTTAAATTGATATATCTTTTGTGAGATAAACACTCAGAGTGATACAGAGCTTAGAAAAGAAATATCCAAGAGTGTTGAAATCTTCATCAACTTCAAGAGATTAAGCGCATCAACGAAGATCATCTACAGAATCTCAAAGTTGGAAGCAAGGCAAAACTTGTTTTGGAGCAAAACAAGGGAAAGGAGGAAAGTAACACGGAGTTGTGAAATCCTGGATTGTCACACGGAGCTGTGAGATCCGAAGCAGCAGTGTCGGAAGACATTGGGCGTGATTGGTGTGGGCTTGGTGATCAAAGCACCAGATCACGGAAGATACGTTTCTACCGGATCGTAGAAGACGGGGGGAAAGTAGCACGGAGTTGTGAAATCCTGGGAAAGTAACACGGCGACGTGAAACCCGAAGCAGCAGTGTTGGAGGCACTGGGCGTGATTAGTGTGGGCTTGGTGATCAAAACACTAGATCACGGAATTCATTGTATCTTGGAACCAAGAAGTGGTGGATATAGTGAATTGGCTCTTTGAGAAGAGCAAGTGGAGTAGGAGGATTACATCACCTCGCGAACCACTATAAATTGCCTTGTGTTCTTTACTGCTTTCTTTACTTACTGCTCTTGCTTGCTTCTCACGTCAATAATCTTGACACGATCTACACACACACCGTATCGTTTATTTAATTCCGCTGTGCACCTAACTCTAACAATCTAGTTAAGAGTCTTGGTTTATCTCTGGCTTACCTTTTGTTATATTGTGCGAAAAAGTTTGAAAGTCTATTCACCCCCCCCTCTAGACTTTCACCTTACCTCTTTTGGGACCAACAGTTTCAGAATTGTTTGACCTGTTTCGGAGGATCTCCTGTCTGTGTTTGCCTCTTTCTGAGCAGCTTCGAGATACAGAGGGTGCACGCCTCCGCTTGCCGTCGAGAGACCTCAACCAATTCTAGGGCTCGATGTGCAAAGTATTGAAGGAATGCCCCGGCCCGATTTCCATCTGAGGATTTTGGAATATATACTGGAGAAACTTCATCACTGGCTTCAGAAACCATCATAAGCAGTTCAGTCGCATCATCTTCAGACCATTGTGCATAAAACTCTGGGTAATAGGTCATCACAGTTACTAAAATCTCGTCGCGAAGCAGAGGATCAAGTTTGAGCTTCTTCTTCATAGCAAACTCCAAAAGCGTCTGAATGTGCTTAAGGGCCACCTTCGGAGAATGTGTCTTGCTTCCGAGCTTGATGATGATATTTCTTAAGGGCCATCAAACTCTTCCTCCATCACTTTTACCAACTCATCAGTGTATTTTTGCAAGGTTGATCCAAACAAAATGTCATCAACATAGATTTGGGCTATGGTTACATGACTTCCAGTAGTTTTTACAAACAGAGTTTTGTCAACACTTCCCCGTTTATACCCATGCTGAAGCAAATACTGTGTCAGTCGTTCATACCATGCCCGTGGGGCCTGTTTAAGACCATTGAGAGCTTTTCGAAGCTTATAGACATAAGAAGGATGTTCTGGATCTTCAAAACCTTTAGGATGAGCCACATAAATATCTTCGTGGAGATATCCATTCAGAAATGCTGTCTTGACATCCATCTGAAATAATGTGAATCCCAAAATGCATGCGACAGCCAACAAGATTCTGATTGACTCGAGTCTAGCTACAGGAGCAAAAGTCTCATCATAGTCAATCCCTTCAATCTGAGTATAACCTTGAGCCACTAATCGAGCTTTGTTTCTGGCTATATTCCCAGCTTCATCAGTTTTACTTTTAAAGATCCACTTCGTTCCAATTATGTTGACACCATTAGGTTTTGGAACTAGATTCCAGACATGATTCCGCTCAAACTGATGTAGCTCCTCCTGCATTGCCTTGATCCACAGATCATCCTGTAAGGCTTCTTTGACATTTCTGGGTTCTATCTTTGAGGTATAGCAAGCAGACCCAGATATTTCTGTCAGATTATTTCTTATTCTGCTCCTGGTCTTCATCCCACCTGATGGATCTCCAATAATGTTATCTGATGGATGGTTTTTCTGAGTTCTGGTGGGTTTGTCTTTACCAACATCATTTATGAGGTCTATCTCCTGTTCCGAACTTTCTTGATCTTCATCTGACGATTCTTGTGGTTTGAGCTGACTGTTGTTATTACTCGCAGCTGGATCACTTAGAGGAGGCTCTATCACTGTTGAGTCTACTGATTCTTCTGGATTGTCATCGATAACCACATTTACTGACTCCATCACAGATTGAGTCCTCTTGTTGTAGACTCTGTAGGCACGACTGTTTGGAGAGTATCGAAGGAAGACGCTCTCATCACTCTTGGGTTCAAACTTCCCTCTTTGTTCTCTGTCAGCCAGCACATAACACTTTGTCCCGAACACATGAAAATATTTCAGATTTGGCTTCTTTCCCTTCCAGATCTCATATGGAGTTTTCGTTGTTCCTGGTCTAAGATAGACCCTATTTATAGTATGACACACTGTGTGAACTGCTTCAGCCCAGAAGCGCTGCGGCAGATGTGAGGCGTGTAACATAACTCTAGCCATTTCCTGTAAAGTTCGTTCTTTCTTTCCACTACTCCATTCTGTTTAGCAGTTCTAGGAGCTGAGAACTCATGTGATATTCCATGCTCGGAGCAAAAATCTGAATATAGTGAGTTCTCAAATTCCTTTCCATGATCACTCCTCAATCTCTGAACTTTTATAATAGACTCATCCTTTTCCTTCTGAACTCTTATGCACAGAGTTTTAAAGGCCTTGAAAGCTTCTGTCTTTTCTCTCAGGAAGTATACCCAACTGTATCGAGAGAAGTCATCTACACACACAAATATGTATTTCTTTCCCCCAATGCTTTTAGTCTGTGTTGGCCCCATGAGGTCTATATGAACAAGATCTAGGCATTTCTCAGTGGTGATGCCTCTTACTGCTTTGTGTGGAGTTCTGATTTGTTTCCCAATCGCACATGCGCCACAGATTTTTTCTGGGTCAATTCTGATCTTAGGTACACCTTTCACTGCTTCCAGTTTTATCAGCTTATCCATATCTCTGAAGTTTATGTGACCCAGTCGTCTATGCCAGATTTTTGATTCATCAGATTTGGATAGGTGACAAGCAGTTTCATTTAACAAAACATAACAATTGTCTGAGGACCGAGTTCCTTCCATGACAAGTTGATTTGCTTTGTCGCTAACTCTGCAGCAGTTACGATCGAAACACACATTCCAATTTTGATCACACAACTGACTGATGCTAATTAGATTCGCTTTCAACCCACTGACTAGCAGAACTTCTTCTAATTGAGGTAAACCTGGTACATTTAGGATACCTTTCCCAACAATTTTACCTTTTTGTCCATCTCCATATGTTACAGCTCCACTGCTAGGTTGAACAGCCATCAGACACTTAACATTTCCAGTCATATGTCTGGAACATCCGCTGTCGAAATACCATCTAGCATCAGTTGTAGATGCAGTCAGAACAATGGTGGGGTAGCAGATAACTTCTGACTTCCTGACCCAAACCTGTCTAGTGAATGGTGTAATAGTCTTATTCTGATATTTTTCCTTCCTTTGATCTCTGTAGAAAAAATAACACTCAGGTCGAGTATGACCTTTTGTTTGACAGTAGTGACAAATGGGAGTGTAATATTTAACTTTGACAATCTTATTTTTGAACCTTGAATAATGAGATTGATGAGTTGATCTGCCCAGGCCAGTATCAGTAGTATGATCATACCTCCTTCCCTTGTTTTGTACTGACTGAGATGACTGTCCTTGTTCATACCTGTGATCAGCTGTGGTCTTAGACATTCCCTCTTTGATGAACTTTGGTGCGTTATTCAAAGATTCTCCTTGTTCAAATCCCAGACCCTTTTTATCATTAGGATTTCTGCCAAAGTCTAGAATCTTATCTAAGGTAGATGTGGTGTCCATCATCTGGATATTTTTCTTCAAGCTCTCCAATTCCTTGATTAATTTTCCTTCTCTGGACCGTATCTGAGTGATGAGATCTTCTTTTATGACCAGTTCAACATTCAATTTCTTTAGTAGATCATCTCTTTGTTTCAGCTCGTCATTCAGATTCTTATTCACTTTCACAAGTTGTTCCCAGCTAGCAACAAGTTTTGCAAATTCTGTCTCAAGTTGAGTATGTCTCTCTTCAAAATCATCAGTTGATATGTATGATTCTCCATCTGATTGATCTCCGTCTGACTGAAGGTCTGTAGCAGTAAAGAAAGCTACAAAGTTTCCTACATTATCATCTGATTGATTATTTGAAGTTTCCTCCTCATCATCACTAAGAGTAGCTACAGACATAGCCTTTTTCCTTTTAAGATATGTTGCACATTCAGCCTGTATGTGACCATATCCTTCACATTCCCTACACTGCACTGACCGATTGAGGGATTTTCCTGTGTCTGTGGAACTGTTTCTGTTTTGTCTTGATCGCCCAGTCTGAGATTGATTCTTCTGTGAGAAAGGTGTTGTTTCAACTTTTTGATATGAGGAGTTGTTGCCTTTGTATTGTGTCCTGGTGGGCTGACCTTGACCCTTTCTGTTGAAACCTTTTAAGATTTTCTTGAAGTTCGCGGTTAGAAGAGCTATGGTTTCATCATCTATGTCGTCAGTGTCAGATTCTCGATCAGCCTCAGCCACAGAGGCTACCGACTTTCCTTTTCTGTTGCTTCCAATATCATCATTGTAACACCCCGTGTTACGCCCCCTAAAACCAATTAATCATTTAACCAATTATCCAAAGAAAGAATTAAATTACAATAATTAATTAGGAAAAGGCCCACCATAGTCCGTGGGCCTCACCTCTAAAAACCCAACCCCTAGTCCTAAAAGGAATAGAGTTAGAAAGCCTATAGTATTTGGGCCCTAATTAGGACTCTTAGACATATAAATAGGGGACATAGGAGGCACCTAGAACCTCACCACAATAATCTCTCACCATACAAGGAATTCCAAGAATTCCCCTAGGAGAAATCAAGAAAGAAGAAAGGCTTAGAGAAAGACCCTTCATAGCCAAGGAAATCAATTAAGGCTAAGAGGTAACCCATGTCTCAACAAAATCTATTTTCCTAGCTATGATCTCCCTCTTAGGCATCCTCCTATATTCTTGTGTTTTGATGAATTGTTATGATATTGATGATGTGATCTTGATAATTGGTGATATGGTTTTATCTTGATATTCTTGATGATGATAAGGGTTTCTTGATGATTGTGTGATGTTCTTGATGAATCTTGATATTAAAAGATGGGTTACGTTCTTGATGATTTAATTGTGATTAGAGCCTTAGGATATAACGTGAAACCCGTATGATGTTATTCTTAATGTATTGGGTGGGAATTCGCATGTTTGGGGTGTTAATTATGTTTAGAAAGCATGATAGGATATGTGCCGTATGTTTCTCGCTTTTGATCCGTTAATTGTCTACGTGTTGCCATCAATTGCGTTTTAAAGTGTCTAAGCATGGTTTCGGGTTCCACAAAGGTTCCCGAGGCGTTATTGGTGAAAAAGAGTCAGTGGGGGGTAGGTGGGGGTAGGGGACCCGCCACCTACCCGCGACCAGGATGGACGTCGCCGACAGTGGGCAGCCGGCGGGCAGGCGACTGCCCGCCGGGCACCCACTGCCTGGAAGTTTGCCACCGGCGGGCAGCCGGCGGGTGACCCCTCACCCACCGGCTACCCGCTGGAAATTGTCCCACTTCGGGATCCCGGCTTCCCCGTTTGATGTCCCCCGACCCCCGTGGTGTCCCAACAGACTCCGTCTATTGTGCCTATGTCTAGTTTTGATGTTCGGGTACCATTCGTAGGTTGAATGAGTCTTGTATATTGCATGCTAGTTGAATTGGCATCCCGTTGGCATAGGTGTAAGAAGTATGAACCCCTTAGGATTATTCTTAGTATGTGGATGATCACGCATAGGTTTCGTTATACGATTTCTCCCCCTTCCCAATGTGTCAATGTGGGTTGCATGTGTTTGCTATGTGTTATATGTGCATGATATCCCAATTTGGTTGCGATCAAATTGGTTATTCCTGAGCTGCGGTTCAGAAGCTGGCTGCGGTCAGATTTACACTCTCGGGCTGCGGTCCACCGTTTGGTTGCGATCAAACGATTTACATGAGCTGCGGTTCATATTCCTGGCTGCGGTCAGATGACTACTCTTGGGCTGCGGTTCATCGGTCGGTTGCGATCGACCCCTCCGTGTTGCGATACGGGGCAGGGTGCTACGGGGCCGTGTCAGAGCTATATGCGCTGACCCTCATGTATGGGCATGCGATTGGTCCTGTGGCGCCATCAAAGTGTGTTATGTGATGAGATATGGATGGTTTGATGTTATGAGTATTATGAAAGCGTGACCATAGGATACATGCTAGTAAACTGTATATGCCTGGTTATGACTATTGACTGTGCTTATTTCTGTCTGTCGAGACTGTTTCCCTACACTTGCGAATTGTATATGCTTGATTATGACTGTTGGCTGTGATTATCCCTATCTGTCGAGTCTAATCCATGTTTTGAAAGCTAGAGTCTCTTAGGATATATCTTCATGCTTCGAAATGGCTTTTCGTTTATCTATGTATATATCTATATGTATTGTATTTCAACACATTGGAGTGGGTTACCAGCATCTCTCACTGAACAGATATATTTGGCTTTCAGGCACAGAGGAGTAGACACTGGAGCGCGCTAGAGCCTTGGAGCATAGAAGTAGATAGTTTCCCTTTCGGCCTGCGTGCCATGCTTATGCATTTACATTATTGAGGATATTAGTTAGTTAGCCTGTGCACCTGAGTTCTCTAGCTCAGGTGTGGCATAACACCCCGTAATCTTTATATTATGTTTTGGGATCTAATGAGAATTTACCTTTATTATATAAGTTTCAAAAGTTTAAAAATTTCGGGTTGGTACAGTTGGTATCAGAGCCTAAGTTTGACCCTAGGATAAGACTCTTAAGACTAGACCTTGAGACAATAGGCTTGAAGTTTAAGTATTTAGGAACATAGGACTCAGGAACCTTAGGACGCGCGGTGAAACTGTGAACCCTACACGTAACTCTCCCTCACTTTACCCTTCACTTATCTGAAGGGGACTTTTTCCCTCCACTTATCACACCAAAGTAAGGGTACCAAAACTCTCACCTAACATCACGTATAAACATTGACCCAGAAGGACGACAACATGGCACCAAACAGAAGACAATTAAGGACACTGGAACCCGACATGCACGACCCGCTAACCCAAACTCTGCAGCAACTAACACAAGTCGCCCAAGCACTAAGCGACGTAGCTCTTCGCAATAACAGGCCCCCACCACCTCCATCAAACATGAACTCGGACGTTGCCCGATAAGTTTCGAATCATCGACCCCCCACGTTTTCAGGGGAAGAAGACCCCGTGATCCTTGAGGAATGGATTCGGACCCTCGACAAGATCCTTGGGCTAGTAGAATGCCCAGAAGAACGTCGCGTGGAAATAGCCTCGTTCTACTTCGGACACGAGGCAGACCTTTGGTGGGTTCACGAGGGACCCGCTTACCGACAAGAACCAGGGTTCAACTGGGAAAACCTCAAAACACGTCTACGAGAGCGATTCTATCCAACACACGTAAAAGCATCTATGCACGAAGAGTTCCTCCATCTAAAACAAGGGGTGACCACCGTCATGGAATACCATAAACGATTCCTGGAACTAGCACGCTTCGCACCGGAACTAGTCCCCACTGAGGTGACCAAAATACAGAGGTTCGTAGCGGGCTTCAACTTCGAAGCCCGAAAGGCACTAGTGGTAAGCAGACCCCGGACCCTCAACGAGGCTTACTCCAGTGCCGCAAATCTCTATCGAATCCAACTGCTACAACGCGGGGTTCAAGAACAGATACGAAAAAGAAGCACCGGGGGTAGGACACCACCCATAAAAAGGACAAGAAACGACACCAACACAAGACCAAGCAACCTGGCCGGCCAAAGGCCACCCCTAGGGAACAATGGAGCTAACACAGGAAGCTTCCCTTGCCCGAAATGCAACAAAAGTCATAGGGGCAAGGATTGCATGGAAATCCCTGGCGATGTTTCAACTGCGGAGAGGAAGGACACAAGGCCTTCCAGTGCACTCAACCCCAAAGGCTACGCCCCACCACCACGGGTCAACACGGGGGCACCACTCACCAAGGAAACTACGGCGCTCCCGGAAAGATATTCGTCATGAGCCGCACCCAGGCCGAACTCGGGAGCGAGAACAACCTCGAGGGGGGAACCTAACCCCAGAAGACGAGGACCACGCAAACCCCGCGGAAGAAAACCAAGAAGACGAGTTCTGTCTAGGATAAACTGGCAAATTTCCTTGTAACCACCTTTGTAGTAGGACTACTTACTTAGCTTAATTACTTCGGAATTATTATAAATAAAAGATTAGATCGAAATCCGATCCTGCTTACGGGGGGTGGAACTAAAATTATACAACAAGCCAAGCCTCCCACCACTAGAAGACAAAAGAAGGAAAAAGACAAGGACCACACCATCAAAAAACATAGTGTTACCAATGGGAATTGAACCTTTGACCTCCCACATACAAGACCAAGGTCTTGACCACTAGACTAAGGGTGCTTCTTGAAACCTCAAGGGAACACTCCCTTTATAAAACCCCTACAAATCCCCAAAACCCACAAAATCTCCAAATCAAAAACCTTTCTTCTTCTTCTTCTTCTTCTTCTTCTTCTTCCTCACTCCTCTCCCTCTCTCCTCCCCTCTCCCACACACCTCACCGCCCCCCAACACCGGACCCACGAAACCACCGCCCAGGCCGCACCCCGCCACACGCCGCCGTCACCGCCGGAGAGGACCCGCGACATCAGCACCGCCCGCCACTCGCCTGGACGCCACCCGCTGCCACGCACTGCCCGACTCCACACCAAAGCCGCCACCTCCCCTCGCCGAGCCATCGCCGGAGCCAAGCTCGCCGCCGCCTTCCTTGCCAACGGAGAAAACGCGCCGCCGAAGACCCGCCGGAAAACGCGCCGGAGTCCCGCCGAAAAGTTCACCGGAAAACTTCATCACCGAGAGAAGTTTCACAATGCCAAAGAAACCCCTCGGAACCCGTACCCCGGAATGGAGCAACGCCGGCTACACCGTAATCGGAGGTAAAGCCCTTGAACGCGACCAATTTTCTCTGGAATTGGTCGATATGCTTAATCACAAAGGGCTTTTGGATACGTACCTCACCATCAAGGGGGATACGTACCCCGAATTGGTGAAAGAATTCTATCAACATCTAGTAGCCACCAAACGGGGTGATAAACTAGAAATCACCACCAAGGTCCGCGGCAAGGAAATCATACTCTCCGAAGGCCGCTTGGCCAAGCCCTTGAAATTGACCACCACGGGTGTGTCAAATTACGACCGAAAAGGGTGGATCGATACCCAGAATACGGGGTACAAAGACTACCTCAGGTACCTACTCGGGAAAGAGGAAGGGTTCACCTCGGCCACGAGACCAAATAGGAAGTGGCTGACGGCGGAGCAAAAGATATTGGTTATGATTGTAACCGACAGCCTCTTGCCCACAAACAATAAGAGCAAAGACGTGGGGAGTTTAGAGTGCACTTTTGCCTATCTCTTGAAACACAAAATCAAATTCAACCTACTGGCCCTCATGCTAAAACACATGGAGTTTTGCAAGACGAGCAACCGACTTAGCCTGCCCTACGGGATGATCCTAAGTTGGATCATGGAGAAAAAGGGGGTGGACCTAAGCCACAATGAGGTCAAGACTGTAAACGGCATGATCTTTAACGCCCAGAACCTCCGCCGCAATGATATCTACTACACTGAAGGGGGACAATACCTCACCCTCGAAGAAATTTCCCTAAAACCCGAGGAGGGTGAAGGGAATTGGTCGACCGATTGAACATTTCCAACAAAAAACTCAAACGAGCAATGCAAGATTGTGGGGGTTTAGAGGAAGATGAGGATCCGGAGGAGGATGACGAGCCTAACCCATCGGCACACCCACGATCAGGAGGGAACCCAAGGGAACAAGACGAGGGCTCGGTCAATGAGCGCATCCTAGCGCAACTCAACCGGCAAAACCAAATCATGGAGGAAGGGTTCTCGTCCTTAATGCGCACGACATGCGCATTAGATTAGAGGGTAGCAGCAATCGAGGCCACCTTGGGCACTCGCAGGGCATCCAGCTCCGGAGCAAGAGACCCAGGTAGACCCAAACTTCCCTATCACCACAACACCAGAAGTCCAGTCCACCCCAGCTAAGACAAAACGTGGGGCCACGTTCCTAACCAGGAGGCCAAAATGCGGGATGTCCAGGGGGGAAAGAATGGATTAACGCACCGGGCTTCGGGGACGAAGCCCCTTGTAAGGGGGGGGGGGGAGTGTAACACCCCGTGTTACGCCCCCTAAAACCAATTAATCATTTAACCAATTATCCAAAGAAAGAATTAAATTACAATAATTAATTAGGAAAATGCCCACCATAGTCCGTGGGCCTCACCTCTAAAAACCCAACCCCTAGTCCTAAAAGGAATAGAGTTAGCAAGCCTATAGTATTTGGGCCCTAATTAGGACTCTTAGACATATAAATAGGGGACATAGGAGGCACCTAGAACCCCCACCACAATAATCTCTCACCACACAAGGAATTCCAAGAATTCCCCTAGGAGAAATCAAGAAAGAAGAAAGGCTTAGAGAAAGACCCTTCATAGCCAAGGAAATCAATTAAGGCTAAGAGGTAACCCATGTCTCAACAAAACCTATTTTCCTAGCTATGATATCCCTCTTAGGCATCCTCCTATATTCTTGTGTCTTGATGAATTGTTATGATATTGATGATGTGATCTTGATAATTGGTGATATGGTTTTATCTTGATATTCTTGATGATGATAAGGGTTTCTTGATGATTGTGTGATGTTCTTGATGAATCTTGATATTTCTTGATATTAAAAGATGGGTTACATTCTTGATGATTTAATTGTGATTAGAGCCATTGGATATAACGTGAAACCCGTATGATGTTATTCTTAATGTATTGGGTGGGAATTCGCATGTTTGGGGTGTTAATTATGTTTAGAAAGCATGATAGGATATGTGCCGTATGTTTCTCGCTTTTGATCCGTTAATTGTCTACGTGTTGCCATCAATTGCGTTTTAAAGTGTCTAAGCATGGTTTCGGGTTCCACAAAGGTTCCCGGGGCGTTATTGGTGAAAAAGAGTCAGTGGGGGGTAGGTGGGGGTAGGGGACCTGCCACCTACCCGCGGCCAGGATGGACGTCGCCGGCAGCGGGCAGGCGACTGCCCGCCGGGCACCCGCTGCCTGGAAGTTTGCCACCGGCGGGCAGCCGGCGGGTGAGCACTCACCCACCGGCTACCCGCTGGAAATTGTCCCACTTCGGGTTCCCAGCTTCCCCGTTTGATGTCCCCCGACCCCCGTGGTGTCCCAACGGACTCCGTCTATCGTGCCTATGTCTAGTTTTTATGTTCGGGTACCATTCGTAGGTTGAATGAGTCTTGTATATTGCATGCTAGTTGAATTGGTATCCCGTTGGCCTAGGTGTAAGAAGTATGAACCCCTTAGGATTATTCTTAGTATGTGGATGATCACGCATAGGTTTCGTTATACGATTTCTCCCCCTTCCCAATGTGTCAATGTGGGTTGCATGTGTTTGTTATGTGTTATGTGTGCATGATATCCCAATTTGGTTGCGATCAAATTGGTTATTCCTGAGCTGCGGTTCAGAAGTTGGCTGCGGTCAGCTTTACACTCTCGGGCTGCGGTCCACCGTTTGGTTGCGATCAAACGTTTTACATGAGCTGCGGTTCATATTCCTGGCTGCGGTCAGATGACTACTCTTAGGCTGCGGTCCACTGTTTGGTTGCGATCAAACATTATGATGAGTTGCGGTTCATCGGTCGGTTGCGATCGACCCCTCCGTGTTGCGATACGGGGCAGGGTGCTGCGGGGCCGTGTCAGAGCTATATGCGCTGACCCTCATGTATGGGCATGCGATTGGTCCTGTGGCGCCATCAAAGTGTGTTATGTGATGAGATATGGATGGTTTGATGTTATGAGTATTATGAAAGCGTGACCATAGGATACATGCTAGTAAACTGTATATGCCTGGTTATGACTATTGACTGTGCTTATTTCTGTCTGTCGAGTCTGGTTCCCTACACTTGCGAGTTGTATATGTTTGATTATGACTGTTGGCTGTGCTTATCCCTATCTGTCGAGTCTATTCCCTGTTTTGAAAGCTAGAGTCTCTTAGGATATATCTTCATGCTTCGAAATGGCTTTTCGTTTAACTATGTATATATCTATATATATTGTATTTCAACACGTTGGAGTGGGTTACCAGCATCTCTCGCTGAACAGATATATTTGGCTTTCAGGCACAGAGGAGTAGACACTGGAGCGCGCTAGAGCCTTGGAGCATAGAAGTAGATAGTTTCCCTTTCGGTCTGCGTGCCATTCTTATGCATTTACATTATTGAGGATATTAGTTAGTTAGCCTGTGCACCTGAGTTGTCTAGCTCAGGTGTGGCATAGCACCCCGTACTCTTTATAGTATGTTTTGGGATCTAATGAGAATTTACCTTTATCATATAAGCTTCAAAAGTTTAAAAATTTGGGGGTGTTACAATCATCAGCAAGAACTTCATGTTCGTATGTGTGTAAGCTTCCCATGAGTTCTCCGACAGTCTTCTTTTCCCAACCTGTGTGTTCCTGAATAGCAGTTACTTTCATTCGAAATCGTTTAGGTAAAGATCGAAGGATTTTTTGACCACTCTCTCATCAGTGAACGGTTCCCCAAGAATTGAAGCTCGGTTCATCAAATTCTGAACCCTATTGTGGAAGGTCGAAATGGTTTCGTCTTCAATCATTCTGAGTGCTTCGAATTCTGACAGAACCGTTTGCAGCTTTGACTGTTTGACGTCACTAGTTCCTTCAAATCTGGTTTCAAGAATTTCCCATACCCGTTTAGCCTCTTTTACTCCTGTAACAAGCGTAAAAACAGATTCATGTAGTGATCCTACAATTGAGTTCAATGCTTTGTTGTTTAGTTCAGAGGCATTCATTTCATCGTCTGTCCAAGTCTCCATGGGCTTATCTTCAGTAACTCCTTGCGCATTCTGAGTAGTAGGACGACTCCACCCAGTTAGGACGGTGTGATAAACCCTGGTACCTTGTGCTTGAAGATATATCTCCATACGAGCCTTCCAGAAAGAGTAGTTGTGACCATCTAGTTCGGGTGGTGTCATACTTGCGTCCATCCTGAATACAACAACCAGCCAACGAACACACAGAAACACTTGCGCAAAAAGAGAGAATGCAAAACTAAAACAACCCGTCGGATCAAGTCACTATGTAGACTTAAAAGCTCTGATACCACATGTAATTTTGCAATTTCTCATTTTAAGTAAATTGACAGAATTAGTCGACTGATCGAGATTACTGATTTATTTAGTTAAGAGGCCAATCAGTAATGATAAATCATGGCGAGAATATAAGAGAAAGATAACTGCACAAAAGCCAAAAGACACAGAATGTTTACCCAGTTCGATACGGTGTGTATCCACGTCTGGGGGACGATCACATAGGCGTCCAATCCACTAAATCATAATCCAATGTACAAAGGCAGATATACAATAATCTTACCCAAGTGCCCCACACAAGGTACAAACCCAGTCTACACAGGTTTAGTGGATTGTTGAAGATGGAGAGCCATGCATACAGAAGTCCAATGAAATCCCTTCACTTGGAGAGCCCACTCTGATGCAGTCCACTTCAATGACGCTCTATAAGGTTGTTCCCACAACAGTGTGATCACAGTGTCCTTTCGTTTAAGCAGCAGTAACTCTTCTCAAGTTCATCATCTTAATCACCGTGAACATATTGTATTGAGAACATGCATGACAATCAAAGATCTAATCTCATATAGCATATATGGAGTGTTTCTTCTTACTTTCGGCGTAACCCTAATTCTCTTCGAATAAGGGTACTTATAGATCCTTCAATAAACACTCGCCATAGATGTCTTTGATTGTAGAAGGTAGGACTATAAAAGAGTAATGTAATCTCAGAAGATTAGGTCCATACCTTTCTTGAAAATATACGCTGATCATCTTTCCATATGAGTCTGATAATACCGCGTAAGCCTTTTAAGAAATCAGCTTCCTAAATCAGATCTTCAGTGTCAGTCCTTCTGTTGTTGCTTTTGATTGATCAGTTATCTGTAGAGCTAAACGGACAGACTCTAAACTATCTTAGTATGCCATAATAATATTGCCAATTATAATATGGGGTTTTTGAACATTTAAAAACACTAACATATATTATAAATTATAATAAAATATTTTTGATTAGTTTACATGAAAGTTAAGGTTGGAGTAAAAAATATACTTTAGTGTGGTGAAAATGTAAAAATATTTGTGATAAAATATGAAACATAATCAATTAGATATAATAATTTGAATAACACTATATTCATAAATACTTTTTAATTTTAATTTCTTTTTGTTAGATCAACTTTAAGTTTTTCTAAATTAATTCGAATACAATGAATTATATTATAAACTTCTATACTACATTAATTAAATTATTCATAAAAAGTAGATTAAAGGTCAAAGTACATGCAAGGTCCTTGTACTCTAGTGTTTTGTTCAATTTAATCCATGTACCTTGTTCAATTCAATCCCTATACTTTAAGATTTAGAATAACTAAGGGCAATACTTAACACTGTTTATTTTATCCGTTAAATATGTCCACATGGCGTTAGAATTGTCATGTCAAATTTTGTGACGTGGTAAAACAATGATTTTTGGACCAAAAATCAAAGAGAAATGACTCAAACTCACAACCACTTACCTAAAGAATGAGACCGGTCTCCACCACTAAGCTACACATTAAACTTGTTTTAGGATAGTTAAAAATATAAAATATGTAATAATACTTAGTCAAAAGCCATCAGAGTGCATGTTTATTATATATTCAAACTAACTTAACAATCTAGCTGCAAGAAACTATATATTATAAATTATTAATAATTAGTTGATTTCTATGGTTCAGTGAGACTATGGGCTAAGATAACAGACACTGTGAAGGGCAAGCTGATCCTTGGGGCAAGACTTCTCCAAGCAGGTGGCGTTGAAAAGGTGTTCAAGACGAATAAGTACTATTAGATATTTTTAACTACCCTAAAATAAATTTGACGTGTAACTTAGTGGTGAAGCTCTCATACTTTAGGTACTAGGTTGTGGGTTCAGGTCCAAAACATTAGTATTTTTATATCACATCACAAAATCTGATATGGTAATTCCAACAACACGTAGGCAGACTTAATGAAAAAAATAAATTAAACGTTGTTAAGTATAGTCTTTAATTGTTCTAAATTCTAAAATACAATGACTAAAATGAAAAAAATTAATATACAAATTAAAGGTTAAATTGAACAAAACACAACAGTACAGGAACCTAGCAGGTACTTTGATCGTAGATTAAAAGAGAATTTAATTTGTTAATTAAATGATTCATAAAAAAGTAGACTAAAAAAATTTAATTTATATTGTGAAGGAATGAAAAAAAAAAAAAAAAAAAAACCAAAGAAGATAAGGACAAGTGACATAGGTTTTTTGACATCAAGTTTGGAGTTCAACCAACTAAGCTAATCAAACTATTAACAATTTAAACATAAATATGAGTTATATATATATATATATATATATATATATATATATATATATATATATATATACTAGTTTTTTACGCGCATTGCGCGATTGGGATAATGCCCAATGTTTTTTTGTTAAATAGGTACTTTAAAGTATATTAAGGCAGGATTATATTGAAATTGTTCATGCATAGATAATTGAAGGTTGAATTTGCGTATTTAAATAGGTAATTCTTCTCCCAAAGGTTGAGTCCCAACCCCAAGCGCCCCCCACACTCCGACCCGACAGAGCATTGTGGGAAGTTGTAAATCACGGTGACTTATTGGTTTAGCAGACAGGGCCAAATGCTGATACGCACAAGGAATATGCCCACTTTGGACATAATGCCCACTTAATAATTTGGCGGTCATTTTTTCTACCCAATGTTAATAATTGAATAAATTCGCTGGTCAAATCTGCTAGTATAATCCGCTAATGCTAACCGCTGATTGTCAAACAAGGACATTGCGAGGTAGTTCTCACTTCAATTTTTTGTGTGATTTGAATACTCTCTTTGTCACAAAATCTCTCAAGTAGTTAATATGGTTGGCTTTATTAATTATATTTTTTTAATTTTTTCATGGTATTAATAAAATACTTGGTAAATAAATATATAGCATTATTTTGTATTATAACTTTGATATTTAATTAGAAAAATAGTGCACAAAAAAGATAATAGATAATGTAGTGAATATAATCAATTGATGAATTTGAATGTAAAAATTTTTACATTTGAGAAAAATAAAGACAATATAACTAATGAAAATATTTCTTTTAATTAATTTATTGATAATTAATAATTTTTTTTCACTGAATAAAGACATTGTAAGGACAATGTAGCAAATATAATCAATTAATAAATTTGAATATAAAGAATTTTTATATTGAAGAAAAATAAAGACAATATAACTAATAAAATTATTTCTCTTATTTAATTTATTGATAATGAATATTTTTTTTTGAATAAAGGCATTGTGGACACATAATTCTAAATTAAAGAAATGCATATGTATTATTTTTTGTTGTAACTACTAAATTATTATTTATATAATTTAATAAGAGTAAAATAGAGTAATAATTATGCCAACTTTGATTGGGATGAGGTTCGAACCTAAGACTTTTTTTTATTGAAATCAATGAGTAAGTTAACGGTGAACTAACGGCAATTCTTAAAATTTTAACGGAATTAGTAACGGTGTGTGGGTATTTTAGGAAATTTTAGTGTAAAATTTAAATCTGATCAATCTTTTAATCAATCTGAGCCATTCATTTGATTAAAATCTGTGACCGCCATTTTTTCTACCCATTATAGGCCTAACTCTCTTGGGCTCTTATTAGTATAGTAGATATAGGGTTGCATTCACATGCAAACACCCTTAAAATACAAACGTGAGGACAAAATCTAGCCATAGGATGTGTGTAGATGGATGGATTAGATGTAGGGAATTTAATTAAATAAAAAATCCGTTTAAGTGGGAATAAGGGTAATTACGCCAAATCATTAACAAAGCAATATTAGATCAGATTTTATCTGGATATTTCGCTAGAAATTAGGAAGACAAATTACAGAAGGAGTTGTCTACGCCCGTTCCATCACGATGCACTAGCAGAAGCGGAAGTCGCACCCCCCAGCAGCCGGCGAAGAGATGGATGCAAATTGACTGCAAATTGTTGGTTAATTAAACGATTCATGAATTAGATTAAATTTTAGACTATAGTTGCTGCTTTGCATTTACAGTATATAGTGGGTAGTTTAATAATGGTTGACAGTGCACACTGCTACGTGTGACTGTGCACACAAGCCTACAAAATAATGAGAGCATGTGTCGTAATTCCCAAAACACTAGTGTACGGTAACTAAAATGTGACACACCATGAGTGGACATATGCACAGGGTTTTTACCAGGAGCATAGTAGTGTGCATTGCCAAGGTGAATCTGGTGCACCCATCTCGGGTTCGATCTAAATAAACTCAAAATTGGTCCCCGGATAAACAGCATAATGAGTAGAAGCTAATGTATTAAAGTGCACAATAGTACTGACCACATGTTGGTTTAGGTTGTGGTTAATGTTTACGTTGTTTTGTTTGTGTGTTTATCCGTGGTATTCTCTAGTTTTTGTATCGTTTTTGGATTAGTTTTGTTGCAATATGTCATTTGTGGTTTTTGTGGCAGGTGATGTAGGTTCGGAAGGTGTCTCTAGTGGTTGTCTGATGGATATTTCTCCAGGATCTACGAAGTATTGGTCTCGGAATATGGTGTTTTTGTTTTGTTTTTTTTTTTTAATTTTTTTTTCTCAAGGAGTTTGCGGTTGAAAAATTTACGAAGGCAAAATGCATGTGTAGAGCTTGTAACCAGTTAGCTCACTATGGTAGTCATAATTGTCTTCTTGCGAAGCATTAGTTTTTACCCGTTGGGTGTTGTGTTCTGTTCTTTGTTTCATTGTTTCTAATACATCACTTTTCTTGTGTATGTATTTAAGTACGTTAACATATGAAGGTTTAGCTCTTTCGAGTACTGTAAGGGATTATGTTTTCTGTTTTTTAAAACTCATAGAAGTTTACTTTGTTTGTCTTTTCAATCAAATGGTGTGCCATTCATTTACATTTTGTGTGCATATTAGCTTAGTCCAGCATTTTGGGCCATTACCAGTATGTGTGCATCTATTAGCACTGGTGCGTGCATAGCACCACGGTGTATTTCATGCTGTTAAAATTAAGAAGATTTTGTTGTGTGTACTTTCGTACAACGTTATGTGCACATCTAGATGTCAACATATTGAGCCCTCCCATGGGTGAATCCAGAGTACCCTATGTGCGTTACACGTAAATAAAAGCCCACAAACATATCTTGTATGTACAAGAGTCATCATACAAACCCAATCTACACCTTAGCTCGTAAGTGTGTCATTTTTAAAGTTACTTTGTATGCACTCTCGGAGTACTCACGTGTGCAATCTCGGAGTACTCACGTGTGCACTCTCAGCATTTTTGTGTGTGCAATGTTAGCTGCGTACACAAGTTTAAAACATGTGCACCAATGTGAATTCATTTGTGCACTGTATTAGGAAGATGAAACCAATCAAAATTGGAGCTACAAATAAAAATTACTGAATATAGGTTTTCCAGAATTAAACATCCAAGTAATCCAAAAACTAATTCCTAAAAAAATAACATAGTTTTCAAACTCAGAATGCATAAGCTATATTGTTTGTCTATACGTCACATAATGATCATCAAAACCAAAAAGATTCCCCCATTATCAGTTCCCTTGTGTCACGTAACTTCAGAATAATGCATCTTGAAATCTAGTTCCGTTGTTTCTTACCTGCACTCAAGGGAAAAAAATGGTAGTCTAGAGTGGTTCTACATTCACGAAAAAAAAAAGAAAAAAAAAAGACAAGAATTTGCTACAACACCAATCAATAATAAAAAAAAAAAAATTAACACCAGCTATCACCATAAACTCACAATTATATGATAATCTCCACTGGATTAAGATGCACAAAAATTCACATGACACTCACCCCGCACCCCCCCCCCCCAGCCACGGTCTAACTGGTATGTCAATAGTAGTCAATTACTAGCTAAATCACCAACAATTTAAAACACACGAATGCACAATAGATATCATTTGCCTATGGTGCACAAATTAAAACGCACGAATGCACAAATTAAAACATAGGCATGCACAATAGCCTAACACCCCCAATCTGCTTATTACCTAATTGTTATGTTAGGCTAAATGCAGTTAAACTCATTAGAAAAAACAACATCAATGTTTCTATAGCCAACTCGTATTCCAAACCATTTAACAAAACAAACCCATACAATTTCAGACATGCACACACTGAAACACATAAATGCATACTGACCCGTACAGCTCCCAGCTAAGCCCATTCCGCCGGAAATCCGAACCACATCGCCATCAAATAACACCACAGTGTGTTTTTCTGAATTCCGTTATGGAACCCAGACTCCCTTTGCTGCCAAACTCCTTCTACACTGTTGCCTAATCTACTGTATGAACCCTACTTTTGGTGTATGCAATGGCTCGATTTCGGTCTCTTTTGACTACAACGAAGCACATTATCCTCCGATTAAGAACAAAATTGAACACTTTTAGGAGTAAATTACAACATACCTCTATTTTTTGACTTATTCTGAGAGCCTCTGCGCAGTTTCTCCATTTGTCGCTCTCTCCATACATAAAAGAGACAGAACAAACCCCTAACCCATGAACCACACTAAACTCATATTTCTCCATACTTAAAACACCCCGAACCAACAAACCAAACTACCTCGACCAAAACCCCGAGACGACGGCCACCCACAAAAAAAAAAAAAAAAAAAAAAAAACCACAAGAATTAAACTATATTCTACCCACAAATGGAACTAAAGTAAAAAAGAAAACCCTAAATCTACAAAACCCAGGTGTGCAATCCCGGCGTCTGAACCAAGAACCACCCCCCCTCCCACATAACACACATGCATAACCACCCCCACACCCCCTGACAAACGGCAACCGCAACACAAAAGATAAGAACAATAATGTTAAAAATTTCAAAAACGGCAAAAGGGAGAAAAAAATACCTCGACCTACACCCTGAGCGAGTGGTCTGCGGCACTTGGCTCCACTACGATCCCCAGACGACTATCGTCCGCTGTTGTTGAATGAGAATCGAACTACGTAGAAGAAGCTCCGCCAATGTGCGATAAACAGAGAGAAAGAAATTCGGAAAAGAGAAAGAAATTCGGGCTAAAGTAATTACCCAGGCATGTGATCTGGATTTGATAAGATTAGAGCAGGAGTAAAATCCCACAATTACCCCAGCGTAATAATAAAAACTTATTCAAGGAATTTAAATGGCCATAAATATTTAAATTAATCATACCCATCCAACCTCAAAATCTAACGATCCTAAGTAATTCGCACGTTTGTATTTTAAGAGTTGTTTGTATTTGAATATAATCCTCTCTCTCTCTCTCTCTCTCTCTATATATATATATATATATATATATATATATATATATATATATATATATATATATATATATATATATATATATAAAGGGGTGTGGTAGGGGGACCGGGGAAAGCTGCTCCACTGCTTCCACACTGGCTCCGTCCTTGGATATTAGTATTAACTTGTGAAATTAAATTTTCACATTTGTAATAAATATTAGAATATAAATTAAGTTAATATATTTTATGTGCCATTGATGTAGTGAATTAAGTTATATGTTTGCATGGGCAGCTCAGTTGGTCATAGGGTTAAAGTTTGAGAAGAATGATCAAGGATCGAGTCTCATCAGAAGGGGCTCCTTGTGTGCAGTAAGCAAAGGTCTCTGTGGTTCAATAATGGCTCACTACTGCCTTTGTTGAACATGAAAGTGAAAATGTAGGTACATGTGGATAGGAAATTAGGAATTAGTAATGAAGAAAATAGACATCTTGAAAAAGAACTAAAGAATGTTATTTGTTGTAAGTGTACAAATATATTGAGTGCAACTGAAAATACATTACTCAAATTATTATAAAAAGTATACAGTTCTTAAAAGTAATCATATTGAATAATTTTTTACTCTTGTTCTTTAAAATTGGATTGGATTTGTCAATACGCATAATACAATATGTATTTTAATTTTTGTAATATACTTGATGATTAATGTTTTTTTAAGAGATTGCGAAGTTGGATAAACCTAACACTTTTGTAATAATGGTCTAATTCGAAGCATATTTTGAAAACCCTATTCAACTAACTGGACTAAAATAGTTTTGACAAAAATTAAATTCGTGTCTTCTACAAAAATAATGCTTTTTTCTACTCGAGCACACTTTTAGGTCCTAGTTTGGTTTGCTTAATCAAATAATAAGAACTCCTTTTTGTATCTAAATGTTAAGATTTCTTCAATTCATCAATTTTATATTGTAAAAATCTAGACTCAAAAATAAGAGATATCATATAATAATGAATTCACGTAATAATTAAATACTCTATAGAATAAAAGTGTTTAATAAAACAATCACACACACACAAAAAAAAAAATAGTAATATAACTATGCTATCATTGATTCAAAAAAAAATATCATCATTGGCTTTCTTCAATTTCACCTTCTATATCACTGATTCGCATGATGAACCCGTTGGAGCCCAGCCGGCCAAGCAGCTTGTTTATGCGTTGGATAAATCTGTTTCTATAAACAAAAATACTTCATGTATTCCCAAAAATAATAAAAATTAAAATAATTTTTTTAAAAATATTATGTTTTAATTTTTAAATAAAAATAAATAATAAATATTTTTTTAAAAAAATATAATGTTTGACTATATTTAATGAAGGTGGTGCAAATAATAATTTTTTATTTACACCATTTATAAAGTTATCACACCTATCAAAGGGTAGTATATGTAAGTGTACAAAATAGTACACATTAGATTGGCTAATTTATTAGTTTATTTTATTAATATGTAATGTTAATTAGTATGACTTGTAATTAGTATTTTGGACCAAGCTAAAATGTGTGGTGGAGATTTATTGTTAATAAGTTGGACAAAGAGCAAGTCTGAAGATCTCAAGTTAAAGAAGATGCGGTTGAGAAGAATTCAAGCCACATATGAAAGCTACAATCAAGGCTTGGTGAAATGGAAATTACGTACAGTATATAAGGAAGGGAAAACGAAAGAGGAAGTTGCCAATTATGATATTCTGATCACATACGCAAGCTTTCTATATTACTGCTTTAATATTGATTATGTTATATTTGTGATTTAATTCTGTACTTCAAGTCAGTACCTGTGACAGCTGAAGCGATACACTAAAGATGGTTATGGCATGCACGATTCAGTCCTGAATAGGTGTTTTAGAAGAGTTGTAGTGGTAAAGGCTGTGAGCCGTTTGTAGTTACCTCTTGTAATACTCTGTGGTGAACATCTAGTGGATTGGACAGCCGTGGGTTGCCCCGCAGACGTAGGAGAAGGAGCTCCGAACTGCGTAACAATTCTACTGTGTCTTTACTTTATTTACGCTTTCAATTTCGTTATTTATACGTTGATTAAATTGATTTAATTAAACAGCGAAATTGTCTCGTAATATAAAATCAAGTAGAATCCTTAGTGTTAAATTGATTTCAAGATACACGGGCTTTTTCAATTGGTATCAGAGCCACCAGACTTAAGTTATTAGTCTGTCGATCTGGCTACTCCGTGCCCCTTGATCTCAATTCTTCAACGGATATTATTATTATTTCTGATTTTGTTAAATTGTTCGATCTCACGGGTTATTGAGTGTTACAGAATGGAGCACACTAAAGCTCTTCCCCAGCTAGTCGGTGACAACTATGCATATTGGAATGTGCGCACGCGTACTCATCTCAAAGCACAAGGTGAAGCAGTATGGTGTATCATTGTAACAGGCTGGGAACATCCAACCAAAGCCAATACCAATGAGGATGAAACTCGAGTGATGAAACCTGAAAATGAATGGACCCAAGCTGAGAAAATAAGTGCTAGACACAACGATAAGGCACTAGATATTATTTATGGGCTAATTCATGAAAGTCAATTTCCTATTATTGTAGGCCATGATTCAGCTAAAGGCGCATGGGAAGCACTAGAGGCTACCTATGAAGGCACAACGTCGGTAAAACAATCGAAACTGCAACTGGTACAATCAGACTTCGAGGAGCTCCGGATGAATGAAGATGAAACCATCGTGACCTTTCACACTCGTGTGCAAGAGCTAGCAAATCGAGCTATGGTCCTCGGAGAACCGTTCACTCAAGAAAAGTTGGTGAAAAAAATTCTACGATCGCTACCACCTCGGTTCCAGATGAAAGTTACAGCGATCCAGGAACATGACAACTAGGAGAAAAAGACCGTAACACAACTAATGGGGAATCTAAGAACTTATGAGATGGAAATCTTAACAGATCACACGAAAAAACAAAAAACAGTAGCATTTACCGCTGAAGAAAATAATTGTATACCTGACTTAGATGAAATAGGTGATGATCCAGTTGTATTTCTTACTAAACAGTTTTCTAAAATTTTGAAACAGGTATCAAAAGGTTCACGAAACAAGAATATGCAAAAAGGGAGCGTCATCATCTAAAATGAGTTCTAAATCAGGATCATCAACCTTCAAGCCTTCTGGTTCACGTCCAGGACAGTCCAAAGAGAAACCCAACAGTAAAGGGATCAGATGCTATGAATGTGAGGGCTTCAGACATGTACAAGCAGAGTGCCCCACCTATCTTCGACGCAAGAAATCCATGTCAGCAGTTACTTGGAGTGATGATGACTCGGACGGTGAAACAGGAGGATCTAATCCAGACGAAATTTCTGGTAATTTTGTTGCCTTTACTGCACATATGGCTGCTGGACCGTGTCATGAAGATGTTGCTGACTCAGAGGGAGGCGAGTATATCTCTGCAGAAGATTTAGAGTCAAGTGAATCATCTTTTGAAATTGAGTTTAATAAGTTGTATCCCAAATGGGCAGGACTAAGGAAAGAAAATCGTAGATTAACTAGTGAAATAGGGATTGTAACAACTGCAAAGAAAGTGTATCAAACTCAAATAGCCGATAGGGATCTGCTTCTTAAAGAAGCATTGGCCCGAGAAGAAAAACTGAAACAAGAGGTACAGACTCTGAAGCAGGAGCTGAACACCTACAAACGCCAAATCCAAATGATGGATACCACGTCTACACTTGACGAAATCCTTGAGTCTGGAAGAAAGACTTCTGCAAAATTTGGTATAGGTTTCACAGGAAACAGCTCAAAGGATAAAACGGTGTTTGTCAAAGCGTCAGGCCCTGGTCAAGGAGATATTCCAGAATCTAGCACAGCGACACATCGCATTGGTACAGTAAGATCACTCAAGCCATATTATAAATCCTATAACCCGGTATGTCATTATTGCAGGTTACGGGGTCATACCAGACCTGAAAGGATCAAAGAATCGAGAAGTTCAAACACAAGAACATCCAACCCTTTACAAGACAAATCTGGGTTAAAAAGACAGATTATATCTCATTCGTATCTTTCCACTCTAAAAGTACAGGTCGAGAAGAAAAATGGTACTTCGATAGCGGGTGTTCACGTCACATGACAGGAAATGCTAAATTTCTGAGTAACGTAAATACAAGCAAAGGTGAAGTTACCTTTGGCGACGGTATAAAAGGACAAGTCACTGGTATAGGCACGCTAAACGTAGTTGGTCTGCCAAAACTAGAGAAAGTTCTACTAGTCAAAGGACTTCATGCAAATCTTATAAGTATAAGTCAACTATGTGACCAGAATTGGAACGTGAGCTTCACCAAAAATAACTGCAGTGTCCTAGACAAAACAAATCAATGTGTTATGGAAGGTACAAGGTCAACTGATAATTGCTATATTCTCACTAACAATGTTTTGTGTTGCAGGATCAATGTAGATAAAACTGAGCTTTGGCACCAAAAGCTAGGACATCTAAGTTACAGACTTCTTGACAAGCTTGTGAAGATTGAAGGTGTTCGTGGATTACCCAAGCTAAAAGTCAAACCAACCATATGTGGTGCATGTCAAGCAGGAAAGCAAACCAAATCCTCTCATCCAGCTCAGCACACTATAAACACAAGTCACAGCTTGGAACTGATCCACATGGATCTCATTGGTCCAACTCAAACAGAAAGTGTTGGAGGTAAGAAATACATACTAGTTTGCGTAGATGATTATTCTCGTTTTTCTTGGGTTACCTTTCTCAGGGACATGTCTGAGACCCTCGAAGCCTTCAAAACTCTGGCATTGAAACTTCAAAAAGAAAGAAATGAACCCATCATTCGAATCCAAAGTGATCACGGACGAGAATTCGACCAACAATATGTTCGATACCTTCTGCAACCAAACAGGAATCACACATGAATACTCAGCACCGAAAACACCTCAACAAAACGGAGTTGTTGAACGGAAGAACCGCACAATTCAAGAAATGGGACGAGTTCTGCTTAATGCCAAAGGACTACTTCAAAAATTTTGGTCAGAAGCTGTGAACACTGCATGTCACATCATCAATCGGGTCTATCTACGTCCAGGCACGAATCAGACTCCGTATACATTATGGAAAGGTAAGAAACCAAACATTAAATATTTTCATGTTTTCGGATCACGCTGTTTTATCTTGAAGGATCGAAACCCTGTCGCAAAGTTTGAACCAAAAAGCGATGAAGGCATCTTCCTCGGCTATTCAACGAACAGCAGAGCATATCGTGTATACAACAAAGTTACCAAAACCATCATGGAGTCCACAAATGTTGCAATCGATGATCAACCGAGTGATATTATCACAATGTCTCAGCCTGGACCAGTGACAGAACCTGACACAAGTTGTTCTGAAACTTCTGATTCCAGAACCCCTGAACCTAATCCAGAGTTCTCTATGCCATCTCCCACATCAACTCAACTTGAGCAAGAAACTGAGTCTGAATCTGAATCTGACACAAATTCACTGTAACATTGATATCCCTACTCGCATCCAGAAAGCTCATCCAATACAAAACGTAATTGGAGACCCTAGTTCCGGCGTAAAAACCAGAGGTAAACCGAAACGTGATTATCTTCAATTAGCAGGACATTCTTGTTATACTTCGCAGATCGAACCAAAGAATATCAAAGAAGCTCTAACAGATGAACACTGGATCAAGGCCATGCAAGAAGAACTAGGTCAGTTCGAACGAAATAAGGTATGGTCTCTAATCCCTAAACCTGACAATGTTAATGTTGTAGGTACCAAATGGATCTTTCGCAACAAAACCGATGCAGCTGGCAACATCGCTAGAAATAAAGCGCGGCTGGTAGCCCAAGGCTACTCCCAAATTGAAAGAATCGACTACGACGAAACATTTGCCCCTGTTGCACGGCTAGAGTCAATCCGACTCCTTCTACCGATTGCTTGTGCCCTAAAATTCAAGCTGTTTCAGATAGACGTTAAAACAGCCTTCTTAAACGGTTATCTCTCGGAAGATATATACGTTGCTCAGCCTAAAGGGTTTGAAGATCCACATCATCCAGACTATGTCTACAAATTACAAAAAGCTCTCTATGGCTTAAAACAGGCCCCAAGAGCCTGGTATGAGAGACTTACTCAATATCTTCTTCAGAACAACTACAAAAGAGGAGGATCAGACAAAACGTTATTTATAAAACGATCAGGTAAACACATAACAATTGCTCAAGTGTATGTAGATGATATCGTTTTTGGATCCACACAACCAGGAGAGACAGACCAGCTAGTCAAGGTAATGCAACAGGAGTCTGAAATGAGCATGATAGGTGAACTAACCTATTTTCTTGGATTACAAGTAAGTCAAACTAAAGAAGGGATTTTTATATCACAAGAAAAATATGCGAAAAATCTTCTATCCAAATTTGGGCTTGAATCTGCAAAAGATGCTCGTACTCCTATCTCTACGACTTCAAAATTGTTCAAAGATGAAAAGGGAACATCTGTAGACTCTACTATGTATAGAAGTATGATAGGCAGTCTACTATACTTAACAGCCAGTCGACCAGATATTATGGTAAGTGTTGGGATGTGTGCACGCTATCAAGCCGATCCAAAAGAGTCACACTTAAAGGCGGTAAAGTGTATCATAAAATATGTTAAAGGAACGATAAATTATGGTATTTGGTACTCGAACGATACTAATATGAAACTTGCAGGATACAGTGATGCTAACTGGGCAGGAAACACTGACGATAGAAAAAGTACATCAGGCGGATGTTTCTTTATTGGAAAAAATCTAGTCGCCTGGCTAAGTAAGAAGCAGAACTCGATTTCACTCAGCACAGCTGAAGCTGAGTATATAGCGGCGGGTAGTTGTTGTACACAATTACTCTGGATGCGTCAGATGTTAACTGACTATGGTATAGAACAACAGAGTATGACATTGTTCTGTGACAACACCAGCGCAATCAACATCTCTAAAAATCCAGTCCAACACTCCAGGACGAAACACATAGACATTCGACACCACTTTATTCGTGAACTAGTCGAAGATAAAGAAATTATCTTGGAATATACTTCAACAGATAAAAATCTTGCAGATCTATTCACCAAGCCGTTAGACAAATCGAGATTTGAACTGCTTAGAGCTGCCCTTGGGGTTTGCAATCCCACAGCTTAATCTTCCACATCATGTACAACAAATAATCTCTAATTAATTTTCTTTAACGTGGTTGTTGTTTATTTGTTGCAGGAAAATAAATTTCTAAATACGAAAATAAAACTCTAAACCTCTCCTACTTACTTTTAATTTTCTCGCCCCTATACCTGCATATTTCCTTAACCGGCTCAGCTACCTTATATATCTATATATCAAAACCACCACTACAAAATTAAAATGTGTATTGAAAGATTAATTTCAAACATCTTCCACCACTCTCTCCTAGTATGACTCTACTAGTACCCTTACAAACACGTCCCATCACTCATCACATCCATCACAACTTTTGAGAAGCCCATTAATTAAATGTCTCCTTGACTTTCTTACTCTTACACGCCAAACCCATACTGTTCATCTTCATCCTCATCTTTACCACGCTCAATCACCAAACCTTCAACAATGGAAGAAAACAACCTTTTCGCCATTTTCACAACTAAATCCGAAAGATTGGAGCTATTCCGCCACATCATCAACGCTGAATCTCCTCTTACATCTGATGATACGGATCGAGTTCTCGCCACAATCAAGCACCATGCAAACCTTCTTGAAGGACTCTCGGACAAGGAAATCAGACAAATTCAAGCTCTAGCTCGGTTCATATCAGTGGAGCCGTGGACTTTTCCGGCCGAATCAACCGAGCCACCTCCGCCACAATCCGAGTTCGTGCATGCCTCATCTCCGGAAACTATGGTAGTATCCTCACCTTTAGATGAAACTGTTTCTGCTTCTAGAAAGTTAGATTTCAACATCTCTATGGCAAATCAGTTTGTGTCTACCTCAAGTGATTTGTGTGCCCCTTCCGTTCCTTTACAAGGTGATCCGTATGATTCTTCTTCACATAAATTACCTAAAAATCTTGTGCCATTATCTGATTTAATGCATGCTGTGTCATCTCCCTTCACCATTCGAAATATTAACCAATATGTGTCTCCCATGGCTTGTGCTGCATTCTCTATTCCCATAACCATTCCAGTCTCGAAATCCACAGAGGTTCCCATCCCTGTGCCCACCTCACATGATTCTGTTCCCATTATCTCTGTGCCCGTGGGCAAATCTTCCCGAAAAGGGAAAGAAAAAATTACTGTTTTAGGTACAGCCGAGAAAAGAAAAATTGGAGCATTGGAGGATGTTGTCTGCTTGTCTGATTCCAAGCAATCAAAAAGAGGGTCCACATTGCCACCCAGGGTGACAAGGTCCAGATCAGTTTCAGGCCCAGTACCAAGTCCAGCCCCTGCACCAGCAGCTGCCACTGTCTCATCTGGCTCAAAGATGAAGAAATCTAAGAAGACATACCATCTGATTTTATTGTCTCCAGCTTTGATGTCTGATTGGAATGTTCATGCCACTAGAGATTTTATTCTGGAGAAATTCATCAATGTGGAAGAGTTGACAGAAAAATGCAACATTGTGCCTATCTTGCGAGATCAATGCCTTCTTGCCTCACTTGTTCATACTAGACCATATTCCACATGGCTCACTGCCGAGTTCTACACGAATTTAACTTTGGATACTTTTTCAGAGGGGTCACCTCGGTTTCCACAAGTTTTCATACGGGATAAATGGTATCCCTTAAGTCCGACCGTGATCAATTCCTATTTGGGTACTCCAAATCATCAAGCTGCCCCTGACCCGAGTCCTAATCTCCTAGCTGCTGCTTTAACTCACAACAAAGTCGTCACTTGGCCAAACACCGGACTCGAAAGCCTAAAGCTCACCACGGTCTACTCTGTTCTTTTACGGCTTGCCTCAACAAATTGGATGCCGGCTGTGCGTCATCATCTTGTGTCTGACCAGCTTGCTGCCCTCCTTTACAAGATCAGGAACCGACTTCCTTTCAATCTTGGAGAAATCATTTTTGGTCATCTCGCTCAATTCGTGCGACATAGGAAACCTAAGGTACATCTTCCGTTTCCTAGTCTAATTTTCGGGATTCTACAGGAACATGGGTTCAAGCCCTACAAAGATGAGGTGGTGATTGCTAATGACTCAGTCTATAAATATGATGATCGTTTAACCCATAAGGATCACTATGATGATAGAGCTACGCTCATGATCACTCCTGACGCACCAACTGCCACGCCCCCTGTGTCTGCCCCTACATCATCCACTGACACTACTTCAGCTCCAAATCCCCGTCTTACGGCAGTGTTCAAGGAACCTCAAACGCTCATGGATCGCCGTCAAATTGTTCTCACTCTTCAAGCGTCAATTGCTCAAATTCGCACATCGGTTGCTTCTCAAAAAATAACCATTGATGGCTTAGAAAAGTTGTTGGGTGCTCAGTTGGAAGAAATAGCCAGAATGGAGGCCATCTATGCTCGAATCCGAACTAATACTGGCGCTGGCACTGGTTCTATATCTGAGAGCGATGAATCTGAGTCGGGCACCCGGTCTACAAGTTAATCCAATCCACTAGTATGATGTTCACCGGTTTGTTTGTCATTTATTTGGCATAAATAAAGGGGGAGTATTGGAGAAAGGGGGAGTATGGGAATGTTTGGATGTTTGGTAAGTTTTTAGTTTTTGGTATATTTTGGTATGGATGTTAATCCTTGGTTCGGATGCTATTAATAATTTGGTATGACTATAAATATTTTTGGTATGACTATGAATGACTTAAGTATGAATGTCTTGGTATATTTGGTATGTTGACTGCATGGTATGAATTGGTTTTAATTGGAATGCATATGAAGAAAGGAAAGCTCCAAGTTAGGTGGGGGGGGGGGGGGGGTAATTCAAATTACAGTATGGAAAGTGTGACATTTATGGTATGTTTGATACAACACTTTTTCGTGCATGAGTCACTATTTATTGATTGGATGAAGTATGTGAGTCAACATCAACTAAGGTCCAAAATAAAATCCCACACACAAATAAGCTTTGGTCTGGTTCTAAAAGATTTAAAATTGCATATTTAATTTTCTTTATATGTTCAGTACGTATACTATGGGATGTTAATAAAATATTCATTTCTTTTTCCCAAAGTATAATGATACTATTGTTTTACCAAATAAATTGCCAAAGGGGGAGATTGTAAGTGTACAAAATAGTACATAGATTGGATAATTGATTAGTTTATATTATTAATATGTAATGTTAATTAGTATGAGTTGTAATTAGTATTTTGGACCAAGCTAAAATGTGTGGTGGAGATTTATTGTTAATAAGTTGGACAAAGAGCAAGTCTGAAGATCTCAAGTTAAAGAAGATGTGGTTGAGAAGAATTCAAGCCACATATGAAAGCTACAATCAAGGCTTAGTGAAATGGAAATTACGTACAGTATATAAGGAAGGGAAAACGAAAGAGGAAGTTGTCAATTCTGATATTCTGATCACATACGCAAGCTTTCTATATTACTGCTTTAATATTGATTATGTTATATTTGTGATTTAATTCTGTACTTCAAGTCAGTACCTGTGACAGCTGAAGCGATACACCAAAGATGGTTATGGCATGCACGGTTCAGTCCTGAATAGTTGTTTTAGAAGAGTTGTAGTGGTAAAGGCTGTGAGCCGTTTGTAGTTACCTCTTGTAATACTCTGTGGTGAACATCTAGTGGATTGGGCAGACGTGGGTTGCCCCACAGACGTAGGAGAAGGAGCTCCGAACTGCGTAACAATTCTACTGTGTCTTTACTTTATTTACGCTTTCAATTTCGTTATTTATACGTTGATTAAATTGATTTAATTAAACAGCGAAATTGTCTCGTAATATAAAATCAAGTAGAATCCTTAGTATTAAATTGATTTCAAGATACACGGGCTTTTTCAGTGTAAATAGCAATTAGGATGGTGCAAATAGAATTCTCCGACCACCATCTAGTGAAAAATGGGTGTAAATAACTTTGAAATTATAAAAAGGTGTAAAATTTCAACAATTTTATATGTGGTGTAAATAGTAATAAGGGTGTAAATATGACTATTTACACCAACCTGGTTAAATATAATTTATGAGATTCTATTAATAATTTTTTAATTAAAAAATGAAAAATTGAAACATTTAAAAAATAAAAAACTACGAGCATTTTCATTTATAAAACTACGAGCTTTTCATGGAATTGGGTACTTTGTTTGCCACTAAATAGTCATTTCAATGCCTTCCATGATATTAGTTATTCATACCCCATAAATAACTAAATTTAATTTATTTAATACAAAAGATACCCTCATAATTGTACTCTTCTTTGTGGAAGAGCCTTACGAGTTACGAGTTTACGACTTCGTATTTTTGAAACAAATACATTAGTAGACCTTTTCGTATCGTCGATAATAATAAGCAAAAGAATTAAGAAGATTATATCAATTCCAATACTATCTCTTTTATTTTCAAGCACTTATGCTATCCATTATAAATTATTTCTTCAAATAAGTAAAATAAGAGAGCTTATAAAAAATAAATGATCTAAAGGCCGGTAAAATAATGCATAAAAAAATTTGAGGTGTAAAATAACATGAAAAATGTAAACATAGGTACATATGTGGATAGGAAATTAGGAATTAGTAAAAAGAGAAAATAGACATCTTCATTAAACTCAAAAAAAACAAAAAACAAAAAACAAAAAAAGACATCTTCATTAATGGAAAGGAATTATTGAGGTTTGTTTAATTAAAATAAATTGGCAATAAATGTTCTTTGTCTATAACTCATTGTTAGGCTTTGTGTGAATTTTACTTGCATTTCCACCCCTTTCTCTACCTTCAATTCATTATTACATGCATTGGTCTATTGGTGTAGAATAGTTAATTGGTTTGTAATTCTAATCACACATAAATATGTTGAGTGCAATTGAAAAATACTTTATTCTAACAATAATTGAATAATTAATGTTAACCCATTCATCAAACATTCGCTAAAAGTGCGTACATATTAAATATTTAATAAAAAAAATATTCATAAATTTAAATATGTTCAATCAATAGTATCGACATAAAATACCATACATTTTTGCCGGGCTTCATTGCTTTAGCTAATAGATCCTCGATTGTGGTTTTTTAAAATTGGCGCACTTCTATTTGTTACGTTAATTACCTATATGTATATGGGCACCTTCTTATAAGAATTGTTGACAAGGAGAGAATTAAGAACCAATCAAAGGCGTCCATCTAAAAAGATCTAACACATAAAGCAATTATAGCAAAAAAAAAAAAAAAAAAAAAAAAAGCAAGGTGACATTTTTCTAAGTAAATCAATATTATAAGAGTGCAACTTTTAACATAACAGAGTTCAAGTAAGTAAAATTACAATGTGCATCTATTTGTAAATTCAGAAAGCTAAATCCAACTCTGAAGTATAAAATTTAAATTTCTAAATAATAAAAACTGAACCTTTAAACCAAATGTAAAAACTAGACCATAGATCATATGTACTTATATTTATAATGTAACTCTGTACATCATGTATATATTAGACTAAAGGATAAATGATAAAAAGGTTGATGATTTTCTCTAATTTTTGTCTTTTCTCTGTACTTTATCAATAGAGTTTTTTCCCAAAATGGTCCCTCGACTATCGCTTATTCTCAATTTTGCATTTCGACTTTTAATTGCACCTAATGTGGTCCCTTGACTTTTAAAAACTCCCCCAAATTGGTCCTCCGTTAGAAATTCCGTCTATTGAGTGTTAAAATGAAGGGCATTTTTGTCCGTTTACCTATTATATGCCTAATATACTCTGAAAAATAGTCGAGGGACCATTTTGGGAATAGTCGAGGGACCATTTTGGGAAAAATTCATTTATTTATTTTCATTTTTTTAAGACTATCATATTAGAATTTCTATAGATTTTTTTTCTTACAAATATAAATAGATTTTAAACTTTCTCTACAATTTTTTCCTTCTGTCTAAACATACAAACTTTTCCTCTATCCCTATCAAGTTTTACAATAAGTTTCGTACTTTGGTAAACAAGTTTAACTTTCAAATTTAAGTTTATTAATATTCATATATAAAATACAAACAAACTTCAAAATGACAAGAACTTGTAATATTGAAAAATGAAAATGACAAGAACTTGTAATATTGAAAAATGATGAGGCTTTAGGTTTAGAATTGCTTATTTTCTGCTAATTATTTTTGCATTTGGTTTATTTTACTTGTCCTTTAACACATAAAATTAATAGCCATAGTTGTAGACTCTCTTTAGCATGATGTACTTCTTGGTAGATAGGCATTTGGAAATGGTAGTTATGATTTGTACTAACTTTGGAATGAAACTAATGGCCTTGCAAGTTAAGGTAAGCCAACTTTTCAAAAATATTTTCTAAGATTTTGTCATTGACCGAGAAGTGACGCGTACTTCTCAGTTCCAAGAAGTGCTAGAAGCATAGCGATTGATTGTAAAAATAATAATTTTATTTACAAAGGCATACTGACCGAGAAATGAAGCGTACATTTTGGGTGTCTAAACTGATAAAAATAGTAATGTTATTTTTATTGGTAAAAATAATATTTAATGTGATACATAGTGATTGATTGTCTATTGAAGTGTGTGTGTGTGTGTGTGTGTATATATATATATCTAAAAACATAATAAGTGTTAATACAAGTTATGTCCTTGATTTTTGTCCCCTTTTTATATGCTAATAAATATATACATTTTGCTTTAATTGTTGTACATTCATTTGCATTGGACAAAATCACCCTTACACCGTTATAACACCGTTAGTTTTTAATATATCTACCAATCTTACCATACACCTACATCTATCATATCTTTTTCCTATTTTTAATTATCATTTTATTAAAATTATCATATAACAATTAATTTAATTATAAATTATATATATATATATATATATATATATATATATATATATATATATATATATATAATATGTATGTATATTATTTGTGTATACATATCAATATATCATATATGTGGGTGTTAGCTTAGTATTATTTGTAAATTATTATTATATAAAAATATAATTTTTTTGTTTTGTTTTGATCACTATATTATTCAAATATATGATAATTCAAAAGTATCATCACTTTAAGAAATTGCGAAACATAATTTTAATTAATTTTTTAAATTTTGTTACTTACAAATATTATAATATTGGGCATAAATTTTCGCGCATCGCGCGTACAAAATGCTAGTGTATATATATATATATATATATATATATATATATATATATATATATATCTGTGTGTGTGTGTGTGTGTGTGTGTGTGTGTGTGAACATAAAAAGTATATGAGTATTATATTTTTGAAACTTACGGAACTTATTGTAAAACTTGATAGGAATAGAGGGAAGTTGGTATGTTTAGATAGAAGGAAAAAAATTGTAGAGAAAGTTTAAAATTTTGACTTTTGATTGTGAATTTTAACTATTTATATTTGTAAGAAAAAAAAATGTATAGAAATTCTAATTTGATAGTCTTAAAAAAATGGAAATAAACAAAAATGAAATAAATAAATGAGTTTTTCCCAAAATGATCCCTCGACTATTCCCAAAATGGTCCCTCGACTATTTTTCAGAGTATATTAGGCATATAATAGGTAAACGGACGAAAATGCCCTTCATTTTAACACTCAATAGACGGAATTTCTAACGGAGGACCGATTTGGGGGAGTTTTTAAAAGTCAGGGGACCACATTGGGTGCAATTAAAAGTCGAAATGCAAAATTGAGAATGAGCAATAGTCAAGGGACCATTTTGGGAAAAAACTCTGTATCAATATTATAATGTCTATTGTTTTCATGCAATCAAAACGAGACAATGATTCACGTCCAATTTTACAGCACTATTAAGCAAAAAAAAAAAAATAGATTTTATTATTTGATTAATTAAACAAAACAAGGCTTGCCAAGCACCTTGTGCTTAGATGGCATCTGGGTTGGACTCCCATATGGGAGGTTGTGAGTTTGAGCCTCAGTGGAGGTGTTATTGGATCTATGTGCTTCAGTCGGTTAGTACAGGAACGAAAGAGACTTTCCAAATTTTCACACCATAGTCGATGAGGAGACGCAGGAGGGATGCCGATTTCGAGTAATGGACCGTTTCCAAATTATCACACCATAGTCGAGGAGGAGACGCAGGAGGGATGCTGATTTCGAGTAATGGACCGTTTGGAAAGCAGGAAAATGACTTCTGGAAAATGAGTCATTTTCCTTTCCTGTGTTTGGCTGAACAATGGAAAACTGTCTTTTGGTATTTGGTTCATTTTCCAGAAAATGAACAAAATGGTATACTTAAACATTTTAATTGTTATATACAGAAACAAGCTATGTAACCTCTGTAGATACATAAGCTAGTCCCTTGTATTCTGCTTCAGTTAAGGAACATGCCACAGTCCGTTGCTTCCGACAAACCCAAGATATACGATTACTGCCCAAGAACACAGCAAAGCCACTTGTAGACTTGCGATCATTCGGATCGCCAGCCCAATCTGAGTCAGAATAGGCGTGAATATCTATAGATGTAGACCAAGAAATTCGCAGACCAAGATTCAGGGTGCCCTTGACATATCGCATGACTCTTTTTAGAGAGGCCCAATCCGTAGTAGTGGGAGCATGCAGCATGTGTTGACACAAGAGATTAACAACATAAGATAAATCATGACGAGTTACCGTAAGATACTGGAGAGCACCTGCAAGACTCCTGTACTGTGTAGGATCAGCATAGGGAACGGCAACTTCGTCAGTGATTTTCGCAGAAGAGACGGGCGTGACTTCTGGCTTGCAGTCCACCATGCCAGCACGTTTGAGAATATCCTTCATGTACTGTTGTTGTGATAAAAGCATACCGCCAGATAATGAGACAGTTTCAATACCCAAAAAGAAAGAAGGCACACCCATATGACGAACTTTAAACTCAATGGCTAATTTATCAATAAGAGCAGTAACACGATATGAGTTAGAACTCATAATCAAAATGTCATCAACATACACCAAGAAATAAAGACGAATATTGTCACGAGAATAGATAAAGAGAGACACATCCGTCTTTGAGGGCGAGAAGCCCACAGAGACAAGAAAATCATGTAACCTTGTGAACCAAGCACGCGGAGCCTGTTTGAGCCCGTATAGAGATTTTTTAAGCAAACACACATGATCAGTTAACGACTTGTCCTCATAACCAGGTGGCTGTCGCATGTAAACAGTCTCAGCTAGCTCACCATTTAAAAAGCATTGTGAATATCCAACTGGCGAATAGTCCACCCACGAGATATAGCTAAAGATAAGAGAAGGCGTGCCGTAGTGGGCTTAACCACAGGACTAAAGGTCTCAAAAAAGTCCTCTACAGCAACCTGATTAAAACCCTTGGCCACCAACCTAGCTTTGTGACGTTCTATTGAACCATCGGCCTTCCGTTTGGTTCTGAAAACCCACTTTCAACCAACAACATTCATACCTGGTTGAAACGGAACAAGACGCCACGTATGATTATGGACCAAGGCATTGAACTCCGCGTCCATCGCATCACGCCACTCAGGAAACTTGTTCGCCTGAGACAAACAAGTAGGCTCAGGTGCTATGGTAGAAATAGTGGTTAAGGCGACATGTTGATGCGGACCCGAGCTACGAGTGTTCATAGAATGCGACCGAGGAGGAGGAGTGGCTCGCCGATGACGTCCGCGCGGCCTGCCGCGCTGCTCAACCTGCTTGTCCGAGACAGTCCACTCACTCGATGCGGATTGCTCGGGACCATTATTGTCACCATCACCAGAAGCCAACACGGGCTCATCCGAGCGCCGAGCGCCATCAATAGCCGTGGCCGAGACACCACTACCTCGGCACGTCACAACCGGTGTAGCACCCCAAGGTTCGGAACATGGTCTAGCAACCTACGAGGCAATAGGAGAAACAAAGGGAAACACAGTCTCATCGAATCGCACGTGGCGATAGATAAAAACCTTGTTAGTGTTAGTATCCAAACAGCGGTAGCCACGGTAAGACGGAGGATAACCTAGAAAAACACAAGGAGACGAACGGAACTGGAGTTTGTTGCGATTATATGGACGAAGGATAGGAAAGCACAAACAACCAAATACTCGCAAATAAGAGTAGGACGAGGGAGATCGATGCAAACGAAAATGAGGAGACTCATCAGACAGAACACGAGTAGGCATTTAATTAATTAGATACACAGCAGTTTCAAAAGCATAGTTTCAAAAACGAGACGGGACAGATGCTTGAGCCATTAAAGATAGCCCTGTCTCAACAACATGACGATGTCTGCGTTCCACTCGACCATTCTGCTCGTGAGTAGACGCAAATGATTGCTTGTGATGAATACCCAGCGAAGCAAGAGTGGAACCAAAGATTTTATATTCTGCCCCTAAATCAGACTGAAAAGAAATAATCTTATGAGAAAAATAACGTTCAACAAGTGACCGAAACTTATCAAATATAGCATACAAATTAGACTTTGCACGCATTGGATAATACAACATATAACGAGCGTAATCATCCACAAACAGCAAAGACTCGAGATAAAGGAAAACAAGAAGATTTTCCCAATTGACAAGAGGAACATACATTGGGAAGATCACTAGAATTAAATGTATTAATAGACGAAGACACTAGAATTTGATGCAAGACTCGAGAATGAGGATGCCCCAACCGCATGTGCCAAACGTAAGAGGATCGCGCAGCAACAAACGAAGAAGGGGAGGCAGATGGCGTATGTAACACCCCGTGTTACGGCCTTCAATCCCGGATTGATTATTTAATTAATTCCGTTAATAATAATTAAAAAGGATTTAATTTGGTTAGGATTCCCTTTAATTAATTAATTTGGTCCACCATGGATCGTGGACCCTTGCCTTAACTAGAGTCTTAAGCCTATTAGGAATAAAAAGAGTAAACCTTTTACTAGTTAGAATCTAATAAAGAAAGTAGGCATTTACTATTCAGATTATGATTAGGATTCCTGATTCTATAAATAGGGGATTAGAAAGCAAATAGAACCCGTACAACTCATAGTTATATTACACGAAAATATTCTCGGGAGATTCCCCACCACCAAGCCTAGGGAGATCAATCAGATGGAAATCTTAGAGAAGAACCTTAATAGCCAAGGGAGGATTAATTAAGGCTAAGAGGTAACCCATGTCTCAACAAAACCTATTTTCCTCGCTATATCTTATTCATTGGCTCCTTTGATATACGATTATGTGCTTGAGTCTTGATAGAGCTTTGCCTAGGGTTTATATGGTGTTTATATGATAATCTTCATGTTTATGTGTTAATCTTGATGCTTATGTGATGATCTTGATGTTCTTGATACGTTGATAAGTTATATGAATGATCTTGTATTTTGATTATGTCTAGAGCCCTATGGAAATAACGTAGATTTCGTATTATGTTATTCTTGGTATGTTTGGGTGGGATTTTGCATGATCAGGTGTTGAGTCTTGGCATGTTTAGGAATCGTGTTAAGAAGTATTTGGTGTAATTCTTGGTTTAATTCCGTTACTTGAATACGTGGTATGGTAATTATGTGCTTAAATGTGTTTGGACATGGTTTCGGGTTCCACAAGGGATCCCGGGACCATAAAGTTGCCTGTATACCAGTGGGGGGTAGGTGGGGGACTGAGCTCCCGCCACCTATCTGCTGCCCGCCGCTATTGTTCAGCCGGGCAGCCGGCGGGCGGTGGACTGCCCGCCGGCCACCCGCTGGAATAGAGCCCGCCGCCGGCGGGTGGTCCTCCACCCACCACCTACCCGCTGGAATCCCGGCGTGGTTCGTGGTGTTTTTCCCTGTTTGATGTTTCCCCGTGTCCCGTTGTGCCCCGTCGTACCCCGTTTGTCGTGTGTGAGTCTAGTTTGATGTATCGGGTACCGTTCTTAGGATAAAGGAATCTTGTGTATTGCATGCTAGTTGAATTGGTATCCCGTTGGCCTATGAGGAAGGTGTATGATCCCGTAGGAAGTGTCATGGGTGGGTTAATGTGGGTTGTTACGTATGAGTTATGTTAGGATAAGTGTTCCCCGATGATTCCCCCTCGTTATGTGTTAATGTGGGTTGCATGTTGTTTGGCTTCTATGTTGATTGTGCATGATACCCCAATTGGTTGCGATCAATTGGCTATAATGACTATCTGGTGGGTTGAGAACCACCAGGTATTAACCCGACCGGTTGCGATCGGTCGCCTATACAGGCAGTTGGATTGGTTGAGAGCAATCGGCTGTTATATATATATATATATATATATATATATATATATATATATATATATATATATATATATATATATATATTTATATATATATGGCTGCGGTCCATGATCTGGTTGCAATCAGATATACATGATAATAGGGCTGCTGTCCACCGTTTGGTTGCGATCAAACGTTTATGATATAAATGAGCTGTGGTTCATTGATTGGTTGTGATCAATCTCCTTGTGCTACGGTACAAGTTAAAGTGCTGCAGGGCCATGTCAGGGCTATATGCACTGACCCCTTGGTAATGGAACTCAAGGTTCGGGTCATGTGAATGGTCCTGCGGCACCACCATATGTGTATACGTGTCTTATTGTTGATTGTTGACTGTAATAGTAACTGGATGTTGATATGATTGGTATTGGGTAGTGTTGTGACCTTAGGATGCATGCTAGAATCTTTATATTTATGTTAAATTGTATTGATTGCATCTACCATTGCTTGATTGAGTCTTTCCTCGTATTTAAATTAGAGTTTCATAAGTATATATGTATTCCAGTTCCAAAATGAGTTTCTTATATCTACCTATATTTTACTTAACGCGTTGGAGTGGGTTACCATCATTATTCGCTGAACAGATGTGAGCTCGGGTGTGTTATGTCGTCCTCAGGAGACTGGGGGATATGGCACGCAGTACGCAATCACAAGAAACTAGGCACTAGCACTAGGCAATCAACAAGAAGCTAAGCAAACTACAAGTTTAAGAAAATGATAAGTCTAACACCTATACACAAAGATAAACACAAAATAAAGGAATAGGACTCAAGCTAGGGAGCATTATCATCTAGATGCTTTAACAACCTAAGGGATTAGGAGAACAAGTAACCAAGGAATCAAGCGGGAATACACATAGGTATCCTAGTCTACGAACCATTCTCGTGATTAATGAACAAGGATTAGAACAAGGAATTGCCCCACTTTCGTGGTGAATCAATTCCAAGTCCATCAAGCACACAAAGCATCTAAAGTCCCCAATTTCCCCTATTTTCGTAGGAAGAAATCGGGTCTATGCAAGGGGTGGCTTGGATTCATCACCCAACTCTCGTTGAGGCAAGGAATCCTCCAAAAAACAAGCTAATGAATGTGTACATCAAACATTAACAAGATATAAATACAAAACCTTCGCAAACACATGAACCCTAGGTTGGAGTTCTTCCCCTTTTTTGCAATAATCACAAATCAAGCATCAAGATAGATAATACAATCCTAACTCAAGTCCATAAACTAACTACTCATGATTAAATAGCATAAAGATCATAAAAGCATAAGTAATAAACATAAATCTTGCAAAAGAAAGAGATAAAAGGAAGGAAAGCTTCTCTATTGAAAATGGATGGTGGAATCTTGAAATGTTGGAATCCAAGATTCAAATCCAAGATTACAAGCTTCAAAAGTGTTAAGAAACATAAATCTAAGCTTAATCTAACCTAAAAATATGAAGGAAATGAGTAGAGAGTGTCTAGGGTTCTAACAAGAGTCAAAACCAAGTAAAAATGACAAAAAATGGAGTTTATAACAAGTTGCAACAGAGGTGACACGGCCAGGGACATGGCCATGTCCAAAAATCTGGAATCTGGGCAGGTTTCTGGAAACTGCACAAAAAATACAAGGCCATAGACACGGCCGTGTACTTGGCCGTATCTTTTGGCCTTCAAAATTTCAGAATTTGGAACTATGGTCTTCATAAAAGTTGTAGACCCTCGATTCCTTTTTCCAATGGAGCAAGAATCACTTCCTTTGGACATTTCTAGGCCGAGATATGGTTCAAAAACCAAACAGTGGTCAGTTTTGGATTGTAAGTTTGGAACTTCAACCTCAAGGACAATTTTGACCCCTGTGGATTCCTTTTTAGGCTTTGATATATTTATAAGAATTGTAGTCCTTTGAGTCTTCTTTCCAATGGAACAAGAATCACTTAATTTGGATACTTCTAGACCAAGATATGGCCCAAAAACAGAACAGTGGCCAATCCATGCGAGAATTTCAGCTTGTTGACACTTGTTCCACTTTTGCCTTGGTTTAATTTGTCCATATGATAAACACCATTGAAAACATCACTCTTTGGCTCCTTTGGACGTGTTGCATCCATCTCCTTAGCTTCGCATTGGCTCCCCTTGACTCCAAATGCATCCAACATGATCTAAAATCCTTCATTTCTACTCAAAGATAATGAATTGTGCATAATGGATCAAATGAGCAAAATAAAGATCATTTTGAACAACATTGTGACACTTCATAAGCAAAACAAGGCTAAATATGGAATAGACACGGGGTATAAATATGAACAATTATGCACTTATCACGTGCCTTGATTTGTAATTTGGTATTAGCTATGGTTTATACTTTGTTAGTTAGTTTAGCCTGTGCATCTGAGTTCTCCAGCTCAGATGTGGCATAGCACCCCGACTATCATGTCTAGTTTATGCTCTGTTTGGGAATTAATAAGAGATTAGCCTTTATTTTATAAGTTTTAAATATCTTGAAATTTAGGAATGTTACAGTTGGTATCAGAGCCTAAGTTCGACCCTAGGACAATGCCTTTAGGATAAGATTTTAAAGATGTTAGGCTTGAATTCTAAGTGTTTGAGGTCTTTTAGGAAAAGGACTTTAGGACATTAGGCTTGAACTCTAGGTGCTTAAGTACTTAGGGTATAGGAGTCTTAGGACACGCGGTGAGTTTGTGAGTTTATCTATCATTGTCTGCTTCACTTCTCCTTATTCTATTCGGTGCTTAGCTTAAGAGTCCCCCATAATTATAGCATCAAGGTAAGGATGCGAACCCCTAACTTACCACTACGATCGGTGCTGATCCTGTAAACACCGGAATTACGCCAACAAGGAACCAGTCGAGAACCCCCGAGCCTCCTACCCAAAATTCGTAAACCTAAAACCTACAACAGTTGACTCAGGGTGCCCAGACGTTAAGCAACGCCATCCTTAATAACAACAACCGACCACCCTCGAACGGGAACCCAGACGTGGCTTGCCAAGTCTCGAGCCATCGCCCACCTATCTTCATATGGGAAGAAGATCCCACGACCCTCGAGGAATGGATCCGAACGTTCGACAAGATCTTTGAAGTAGTCGAATGCCCGGAAGGACGCCGTGTGGAACTAGTCTCATCCTACTTCGGACATAAGGCTGATCTTTGATGGGTTCACGAGGGACCTACCTGTAGGCAAGAACCGGGATTCAACTGGGAAACCCTGAAGGCTCGGTTACGGGGACGTTTCTACCCCGCGCATGTAAGGACAACCATGTACGCGGAATTCCTCCACCTGAAACATGGATAACTACAGTGGTGGAATACCACAAATGATTCTTCGAGCTAGCTCGTTTTGCGCCTGAATTGATGCCCATAGAGGCGACTAAAGTAGAGGAGTTTGTGGCAGGTCTCAACTTCGAAACTCGAAAGGCTTTAACTGTAAGTAAAACCAGAACCCTCAAACGAGACTTATGCTAGCACCGCTGACCTTCACCGAATCCAACTTCTACAACGGGAAATTCATGAACAGACCCGGAAAAAGGAGTAACGGAAGCGGGAGACCACCTGTAAAGAGAACTAGAACGCCAATTAAATGCAAGGAAGTGAAGTAGTGCATGAACAACGTCTTTTCTTAATCTTTAGTGCAAGGTAAGTATATCATGTTGACTTGTGAACCCTTTGCCCCAGCTTAAAGTATCATTCTCCCTTGAGTCCCAGCCTCGCGATATTTCTAATTGTTGAAACCCTTGCCTCGAATCCTTGATTATCCTTGAAAGCAATTAAACACCCGTTATGCCTTTACTCACCCTTTGTTGTACCTAATTTATCCTTGGAAACCTTAAATCGTTATGAGCTTAGAATCATTGCCATTGCTCTAAACCTGTATCCCTCTCTTTCAAACGCTTGCTAAAACCCTACAAGTGCTGTAAACCCCTTGCTTCGTCTAAGTGGCATGTGGGTTGATGCTTATTAGGATAGTGTTAGGATAGTTGTTGAAAAGGACTCGGCGTGTCAAGTAGAGGCGACGGACGCATGGAAAGTGTCGTGCACTAAGCTTCCCTGCAATGAAGATCTTACTTTGGAATGAGGACCTTATGGTTTTAAGGCACCGTAAGAAGTACATGTGACACACAAAATCGCCAAACGCCATGCGACGTCGAGAGCAGTCAACCAAATACATTCCAAGGAAGAGAAAGGCATCACTAAGCATTTGGTCACTAAAGGATTAAACACGGACCGGGCGACAAGCCGAACTTCAAGAAAAACCAAGAGGGCTTGCCATTAATTAAGGCAAGGAAAAGACAAAGTTGGTTTATAACCGACTACCCTGTGAAGGTTACGAGGTTGCTAATTGGAAACCAGACCCAACCTACTAAGCAACAATGAAGGACATGCGAGAGTCTTGACTCATATAGAACTCGTGTTTAGGGTTCAATAAACATTGTTCGATGAGTCATTCTATGTATTCAAGTCCCTTTTGTTGTTCACGTGAACATGGGATTGTTGGGACTCGAACCTGTGTGTTCTTGGGATTTTTCCGAAGTGAATTTCCCCTTCGTAAGAATGTACCAGCAGGACCTTGACGGGACCTTGGCAGGACCCCAACGGGACCTTGGCAGGCGGATCACCTCCCACCTTGCGCCCACTGGTAGGGTGTGTTGATTTCTTAACTTCTCATTTTATTGATTCATTGCGCACTTGTGTGCCTCGAGTGATGAACGCAAGTCTTGGGTAAGGAATCATGGGTTATCTAAAAGTGGTGACCTCGGTAAAAGGCCTTGACCTGCGAGACGCCTTCGAAAAGACACAACCAATTACATTACACATGGAGTTGTAGTTAAACTCTACGAAGCCATCGACTAGGGATGGTTGGAGAGAAGAATTGTGCAAACCAAGGAATCAAGTTGGGAGCTCGTACTAAGGACTTACAAAGGCCTTAAATTCAAGCGCGAAGGATGGACCAGGCCTCCTTCAACCATGGACATCGTTCGAGTAATCAGAGGGCTCCTTACAAGTTGTATAAAATCAAGAGTGTCGTTGTTCGTGGTGCTAAGGAAAGAGTAAAGAGCACATTGGTGCCAAGGCCTCAAGGGTTTTTAAGGACCAACAAGGAAATAAGATGACTCGTAAAGTCACCGAGTCATTCCGCAACGAGATTAGGTAACCAACTGCACTTCAAGAAGAAGAGGAGCATGCAAAGGCGCCTTCACCATTAAAAGTAACACAAAAGGTACATCAAGCCGAACTCCAGGGAGGACATGAAGTCTTGCTAAGAATTTCATACACTAAAGAAGAGATAAAATTCAATAAGGAGGGAAAGTTAACCAGAAGTTTATTGACTCCCAAGAGACTTTGGGAAGAATTTGGAAGTGCGCCCTAGAAGATTGGCTTTGTTGACCGAACTTGGTCAAGACCTTGGGTGCATTAGAGAAGTAAGTGTTGAATCATCGCGGGAGATTCCCTCAAGATAGAAAAGAAGGATAAGACTTTAGCTTGGGAAGCAAGGTCTGACAAGGACTTTAAAGTCAAGCAGTGCCAACACCAAAGAAAAATGGATCATCAGTTCGTCGATACGTCGTGATCAAAGCATCGAACCAGAATAGTCACATGAGATCGAGAACCCTTAACCCATCCTAGCCGAATTCCTTTCCTTCCCTTTGACAATCAAACCCCGTCTTATCGCAAAACCCTTTCTACCCTTCAAACCTCATTCTTGATTCCCCATTTTTTAACGATTCCATACAAGGTAGCAACCTCACTTCCTAAGTTTCAACTTTGAAAACTTTGATCCTAATTCCTAAATTCACTCTGTCCTCAAGTTTGAAACCCAAACCGTCCACTCTCTTTATCCTTTTAACCCAATTGTTCCCAAAAACCCAATATACATAGATATATAATTATATATTTTTCCCGTAGAATACTTTCTCTAAATAACCACCGTACCAGTTTTGACTCGTTATCCCCGTAAAGATTTCTAAGCTTCGGGGACGAAGCTTCTTGTAAAGGGGCGGAGGGTGTAACACCCCGTGTTACGGCCTTCAATCCCAGATTGATTATTTAATTAATTCCGTTAATAATAATTAAAAAGGATTTAATTTGGTTAGGATTCCCTTTAATTAATTAATATGGTCCACCATGGATCACCCTTGCCTAAACTAGAGTCTTAAGCCTTTTAGGAATAAAGAGAGTAAACCTTTTACTAGTCAGAATCGAATTAGGAATCCTAGACCTATATATTTATTAGGAATAAAGAAAGTAGGCATTTACTATTCAGATTATGATTAGGATTCCTGATATTATAAATAGGGGATTAGAAAGCAATTAGAACCCGTACCACCCATAGTCATATTACACGAAAATATTCCCGGGAGATTCCCCACCACCAAGCCTAGGGAGATCAATCGGATGGAAATCTTAGAGAAGAACCTTAATAGCCAAGGGAGGATTAATTAAGGCTAAGAGGTAACCCATGTCTCAACAAAACCTATTTTCCTCGCTATATCTTATTCATTGGCTCCTTTGATATATGATTATGTGCTTGAGTCTTGATAGAGTTTTGCCTAGGGTTTATATGGTGTTTATATGATAGTCTTGATGTTTATGTGTTAATCTTGATGCTTATGTGATGATCTTGATGTTCTTGATACGATGATAAGTTATATGAATGATCTTGTATTTTGATTATGTCTAGAGCCCTAGGGAAATAACGTGGATTTCGTATTATGTTATTCTTGGTATGTTTGGGTGGGATTTTGCATGATCGGGTGTTGAGTCTTGGCATGTTTAGGAATCGTGTTAGGAAGTATTTGGTTTGATTCTTGGTTTAATTCCGTTACTTGAATACGTGGTGTGGTCATTATGTGCTTGAATGTGTTAGGACATGATTTCGGGTTCCACAAGGGATCCCGGGACCATAAAGTTGCCTGTGTACCAGTAGGGGGTAGGTGGGGGATTGACCTCCCGCTGCCCGTCGCTAATGTTCCAGCGGGCAGCCGGCGGGCGGTGGACTGCCCGCCGGCCACCCGCTGGAATAGAGCCCACCGCCGGCGGGTGGTTGGCGGATGGTCCTCCACCCGCCACCTACCTGCTGGAATCCCGCCGTGGTTCGTGGTGTTTTTCCCCGTTTGATATTTCCCCGTGTCCCGTTGTGCCCCATTGTACCCCGTTGTACCCCTTTTGTCGTGTGTGAGTCTAGTTTGATGTATCAGGTACCGTTCTTAGGATAAAGGAGTCTTGTGTATTGCGTGCTAGTTGAATTGGTATCCCGTTGGCCTAGGAGAACGGTGTATGATCCCGTAGGAAGTGTCATGGGTGGGTTAATGTGGTTTGTTACGTATGAGTTATATTAGGATAAGTGTACCCCAATGATTCCCCCTCGTTATGTGTTAATGTGGTTTGCATGTTGTTTGGCGTCTATGTTGATTGTGCATGATACCCAATTTGTTGCGATCAATTGGCTATAATGAGTATCTGGTGGGTTGAGAACCACCAGGTATTAACCCGACTGGTTGCGATCGGTCGACTATACAGGCAGTTGGATTGGTTGAGAACAATCAGCTTTTATATATATATATATATATATATATATATATATATATATATATATATATATATATATATATAGGGCTGCGGTCCACCGTTTGGATGCGATCAAACGTTTATGATATAAATGAGCTGCGGTTCATTGATTGGTTGCGATCAATCTCCTTGTGCTGCGGTACAAGTTAAAGTGCTGCAGGGCCATGTCGGGGCTATATGCACTGACCCCTTGGCAATGGAACTCAAGATTCGGGTCATGTGAATGTTCCTGCGGCACCACCATATGTGTATACGTGTCTTATTGGTTATTGTTGATTGTAATAGTAACTGGATTTTGATATGATTGGTATCGGGTAGTCTTGTGACCTTAAGATGCATGTTAGAATCTTTATATTTATGTTTAATTGTATTGATTACATCTGTCATTGGTTGATTGAGTCTGTCCTCGAATTTAAATTAGAGTTTCATAAGTATATATGTATTCCAATTCCAAAATGAGTTTCTTATATCTACCTATATTGTACTTAACGTGTTGGAGTGGGTTACCAGCATTATTCGCTGAACAGATATTATTTGGCTTTCAGGTGCATATGAGTAGCTTCAGAGCGCGCTAGTGGATATGTGGACTTAGTTTAGATAGTTCTAGCCTGGATGAGATGGCCTGCGTGCCTTGATTTGTATTTGGGTATTAGCTATGGTTTATACTTTGTTAGTTAGTTTAGCCTGTGCATCTGAGTTCTCCAGCTCAGATGTGGCGTAGCACCCCGACTACCATGTCTAGTTTATGCTCAGTTTGGGAATTAATAAGAGATTAGCCTTTATTTTATAGGTTTTAAATATCTTGAAATTTAGGGGTGTTACAACGTAGGCCATGTGTAGAGACCTCCAGATGCATGTCCCTTAAAAAGAACATTTTTGGTCAAAATGTCCCTCACATAGAAACAAAGAGGGTGAAACTCAAAGAAAACATTATTGTCTTTCGCAAAACGTTGAACATATAATCAAGAAGAAGAGAGACCAGGGACATGCAAAACATCATGCAACTTAAACGACCTAGAATCAGTGGCTAACGAAGCGGGACCAACATTAACAATAGGCAAACCTGTACCACTGCCGACTCGCAGAGTTTCCCGGCCATCATAACTTCTCGCTGAAGTCATCAAGGATGAATCAGGGGTAGCATGATTCGTAGCACCAGTGTACGTGAACCACTCATGAGGACCGTTGTGGTCACTATTCTCACCAAAGACAGCCACATTCGCCTGAGGAGCCGAGGGGGTTGAGAAACGATGCCAACACAAGAGAGCCCTGTGTCCTTGTTTGTTGCAGATTTGGCACCGAGGACCCGTGCCCGAGCCATACCCGTGACCGCGACCACGTCTGTCGCCGCCCGAGCCTCGACCGCGACCTTGCTGCTGTGTCACGGTGGCCTAGGGGCCGCATCGCCTCAGCCATCGACCATCGCAATCGGCGGTACACCGCCGACTCCATTGTCAGCACAAATCCACTCCTGTGACACCAAGAAATCCGCCACCTTTGCAAGCGGGACCGCAGCACTCCAAGCCAGGGTTGCCACAAGTGGACAAAACGCAGACTGCAAGCCACGAAAGACGTATAAGTTCTGATCGTCTAACGTAACATCGCGACCGACAAGAGCTAAATCATCAATTAACAGCTGTGCACGGCTAATATAATCTGCGATGGAGGAATCACCCTACCGAACAACTCACCGAATAACCGCAACGCCCGAGAACGCGAGGAAGATGCGAGAGATTGTTTGATGGTGAGCCAAAGTTGTCGTGAAGTAGAACGACCAACGGCGAACCGCATCGTCTCCTCCGAAAAAGACGGAATTAAGAGGGATAAGATAGACTTGTCTTGCCTCCTCCAAGCCACCTGCCGACCCACGAGGTCGCCTGCCGCCGCTAGACTGTCGGTAGTCGAAGCAACGGCGTCGGCGGCAGCGACCGGCGCTGTGACCGGGTACGGTATACTTCCATCGATGAAGCCGAGAAGACCTTGACCTTCTAGAAACGGAAGCATCTGCGTCGGCAAAAAAAGTTAATTACGGGAGGTCAGTTTCAAGTAAACAAAGTGATGAGTCGATGAGAGGCTATTCCCGTTGGGCATAGGGGAAATCTCGGCAACGGTCCGTTTAGAAGATCGAACAGAGCCATCATCAGGGAGACCGAGACCTTCCATTAGAGGAAACCTGGAAGCTGATACCAGATGAGAATGTATGTAAAAGTATTGTATTCAATCGTGATGTCTGAGAGTACAGAGAGCGAATATATAGATACTAGATAGAGTCTTAGTCAAACACGAATAATATAGTCCTAGTCTAATATGAATAATATAGTCCTAATAGGCATAGTAGGTGAAACATAATTTTTGTATATGGGTCTCAATCTGTGAGATATGACGGATATTTGATTAATGAGGTCAAAGATCCAACCCATTAATTAAAGATTTGACCCATTAATCAATGATTCAACTCATTTCACAAATTGAGAGCCATTTTATTCCTCAAACAAGTGTTACCCAAAAATAAAATAACAAAAAAGTAAGGAAGCCATTTTATTCCTCAAATTCAAGAATTTTATTTCTTTATTTGAACAAATTTTCTATTAACTAAACAATATAAATATTCTTTGTTTCATTTTTTTTTTAAATCTCATTGAATTTTTTTTTTATCCAAACAGGTCAATTAATTTAGAATATATATATATATATATATATATATATATATATATATATATATATATATATATATATGGGTATACTCAGGGTTTCATCGCCGGTCACAATATATGACTAATCTCCTCACTGAATTTTAGCCAGGAGATTTAAGATTGCTCCATATCCAAAACCAAATATCGAATCCTTAACCAAAGGTTAAGGATTAATTGAGATTATATTGAATATGAATGAAAATTACTCAACATAAATTAAAGAAATAGCTATTAAATATTGTCAGCTAATGGACTATGAATGATATTGAAATATAGCACACACTTTCTCTTCCTACCATTACTTTCTAATTCCAAGTCCTAAGCTAGTTAATACATGCATACATACGTCTTGTTCCAGCATGCTGCATTAGTACCTGGAAATTGACTATCATTAACTTTGTCATAGGTTAAGTCATTTTTTATGGTTTATTTAATGTGAAATTCTAATTTTTGGTTTTTTTTCCCCTTTCTATTAGCAAAGAAAATGCGAAATTTACATTATGTGAAATAAATTCAGCTTCATATTTCTAATTATTGTTTGTGTGATTTCATGGTTACAAGACCTTTTCAAAAAATATCTAATCTAAAAATATAATAAGTGTGGATGAAGGTTATAGCCTTCATTTATGTCCGTTTTTTCCGTTAAGTTTTATGATGCATTATGCTATAAATGTTGTATTATACAATATTTTGGACAAACATACACATACCGTTATAACTTCCGTTATCTTTTCCACTATTGCTACCATACACATGCCTCCATTATATATTTTCTTTTTTTTTTCAATAATAATAATAATAATAATAATAATAATAATAATAATAATAATAATAATAATATACACATTATATATTGGGGTTATATGTTAGTTATTTTTTAAAATATAAATATTAAATTTATAGAAATTAATAATAATAATATACACATTATATATTGGGGTTATATGTTAGTTATTTTTTAAAATATAAATATTAAATTTATCGAAATGTTTTACATTATTATTATTATTATTATTATTATTATTATTTACAATAATTTAAATATCTAAAATCTAAATAAATTAAAAATTTTAATATAAAATATTAATATTGGGCACCTATTTTTTGCGTATCGCACATAAGAAATACTAATATATTATAATATGGGGCAATAAAAAAGATGTAAATTAAATGGTAATAAAGATCCAAAAGGAAAAAAAGACATAGGAGGCAAGACATGTTATGCAAAGTTCCATATGGGTTGAAAGCACAAAGTGTTAAAAGATAACATATAAATATACATACAAGTAATGTTTTATTTATGATGAGCCATGACTAAACACATAAATATATAAAACTATAAGAGTATATTTATAATTCTTTTTTTAGGGCGAGACCCGTTTGACAGGTTCTCTTCTGTGAAATGAGTCGGGCACTTCATAACTACGTATTTTATATATATATATATATATATATATATATATATATATATATATATATATATATATATATATAAAAGTATTACCATTTCTAAGTAACTATTCAAACCTTAAACCGCAAGTTATTTGTTTGATTCACATAATGTCATATCCAAATCGATTATGTGAGTATGTATTACATCGCTTGTCATATACGAGAACAATGAAACTTGTTGCATAAATAAAAAAATAAAAAAATATGTACGTTAAACAGTATTTGAAAAATGTGGGCTTTAAGGGGTAGTAAATAGAAGGTTAAGAATGGGGCAATTGAAAAATACTTTATTCTAACAATAATTGAATAATTACTCTTAATCCATTCATAAACATTCGCTAAAAGTGCGTACATATTAAATATTTAAAGACAAAATATTCATAAATTTAAATATGTTCAATACAAAATACTATACATTTTTGCCGGCCTTCATTGCTTTAGCTAATAGATCCTCCATTGTGGTTTTTTAAAATTGGTGCACTTCTATGTGTTACGTTAATTACCTATATGTATATGGGCACATTCTTGTAAGAATTGTTGACCAGGAGAGAATTAAGAACCAATCAAAGGTGTCCATCTAAAAAGATCTAACACATAAGAAGCAATTATACCAAAAAAAAAAAAAAAATGGTGATATTTTTCTAAGTAAATCAACAACATTATAGAGTGCAACTTTTAGCATAATAGAATTCAAGTAAGTAAAATTACAATATGCATCTATTAGTAAATTCAGAAATCTAAATTCAACTCTGAAGTATAAAATTTAAATTCCTAAATAATAAAAACTGAACCATTAAACCAAATATAAAAACTTGACCATAAATCATATGTACTTATATTTGTAGTGTAACTCTGTACATCATGTATATATTAGACTAAAGGATAAATGATAAAAAGGTTGATGATTTTCTCTAATTCTTGTCTTTTCTCTTTACTTTATCAATATTATTATGTCTATTATTTTCATGCAATCAAAACACACAATTACATGAGTCTCAATATGCTAGACGGGTCGGATATTTGATTAATAAGTTAAAGATCCGACCCATTAATTAAAGATTTGACCCATTAGTCAATGATTTAACTCATCTCACAAATTGAGATCCGCGAGACGGTCTCACACAAGTGTTACCCAAAAATAAAATACCAAAAAAGTAAGGAAGTCATTTTATTCCTCAAATTCAAGAATTTTATTTCTTTATTTGAACAAATTTTCTATTAACTAAACAATATAAATATTTTTTGTTTCATTTGTTTAAAATCTCATTGAAAATTATTTTTTTGAACCAAACAGGTCAATTAATTGAGAATATATATATATATATATATATATATATATATATATATATATATATATATATATATATATATAGGGTATAATCAGGGTTTCGATCGTCGGTCACAATGACTAATCTTCTTGCTGAATTTTAGCCACCAGTTTTAAGTGAGACAACTGACTTGGAGATTTAAGATTGCTCCATATCCAAAACCAAAGATCAAATCATTAACCTTTGGTTAAGGATTAATTGAGTCTACATTGAATATGGATGCAAATTACTAAACATAAATTAAAGAAATAGCTATTAAATATTGATAGCTAATGGACTGTGAATGATATTGAAATATAGCACACACGTCCTAAGGTAGTGAATACATAAATACGTCTTGTTTCGAAATTGACTATTATTAACATTTTCATAGGTTAAGTCATTTTTTATGGTTTATTTAATTTGTAATTATAATTTTTTGTTTTTTCCCCTTCCTATTAGCAAAGAGATTACGAAATTTACATTATGTGAAATAAATTCAGCTTCATATTTCTAATTATTATTTGTGTGCTTTCATGGTTACAAGACCTTTTCAAATAATATATATTATAATATGGGACAAGCAAAAATATGTAACTTAAATGGTAAAGATCAGAGATCGGAGAGGAAAAAAAGGCATAAGAGGCAAGGCATGTTATGCAAAATTCCATATGGACCATATGGGTTGAAAGCACAAAGTGTTAAAAGATAGCATATAAATAGACTTACAAGTAATGTTTTACTTATGATGAGCCATGACTAAACATATCTACAATTTTAATAAGAGCCAATAATGTTAGGCCCTTAACTGGAATAAAAAAAATGCCGGTCCTAATTGTTTCTTAAAATGAATGGTTCATATTATTTTGATTTTAGTATTTCTTAATGATTTTCCTTATTTACCCTTTATTATATTATTTTCTTCCCTTAAATAGCCTTCAATTCCGTTAGTATAAACTTTCTTAACGGAATATTTCGTTAACTATTTATTATTCTTAACTTACTCATTAAATTCTATAAGAAAGGTCTTAGGGTTGAACCACATCCCAATTAGAGTTGACATAATTGTTAAACATATATTACGAATATGTTACAAAGTATTAAAAAATAGAATATAAAATTTAATATAAACTTTGATCAAATAATTAGCTCATCTAAATATATAGCATTCAATGATTATAAACCAGAAACTTTGAAAATCATTTGATTTTCTTTCATTCAAAAAAAAAATTTTAAGTTAAGTTTTTTTTTTTCGTTTATTTAATCTTATTTTTTTTGGCCACCCCGTCGTTTTTTTTATATTTTTTATTTATTTTTTTTAATTTTTTAAAAATTTATTATTAAAAATTATTAAAAATGCCAACTTAGCTGCCACGTAAGCAGGTAACCTGCTAAAATTGATGGTGACCTGCTATCAGGTGAAATTGCATACATTTGGAGTGTTCAGTGGCCTAATTGCACTTTATTTTTCGTTCAGTGATTTAATTGCATTTTCAGGTTACGTTTAGGGGCCAATTTAAACCTTATTCCATTTATTGTTGTGACAGTTATATATAATTAATCTCTCATATATTATCTTGCATTTATATACTTTAAATTACTGATTTAAATAAACAAATTCAACATTTATTTACCTATGCATGAACATCTTGTATATAATATTTGCATTGATATACTTTGAAATACTTATTTAAAAAGAATCATTGGGCATTATCTCATTCCTGCAAAGCGCGTAAAAAAACTAGTAAATATATAAAACTATAAAAGTATATTTATAATTCTTTTCTTAGGGCTATAGATTCTCTTTCGTGAAACGAGTCGGGTACTTCATAACTACACTATATATATATATATATATATATATATATATATATATATATATATATATATATATAGTTTTAGTTTAGTATAAAAAAATTAGTAATATTAACAATTAAGGAGTTAAATTAGTTGGTAAAGCTTGTGTTTGTTAATAGGAAAGGTCTTGGGTTCAAATCCTTGCATTAATACAATTTTACATATTTTTGAGTCCTCCTACGGCTTCAACACAATCACTTTTTTAATATTTATAATGTGTTTTCAATTCAAATTATTTTATCAAATTAATTATGTTTCATATTATTCTTAGGTAATTTATTTATTTTTTTTAAATGATCTCTTTTGTTTTAATGTTTCGCTTTTAGTGAAAAAAATTTCTGAATCCGTCCTACTTCTTCGCCCCCCCCCCCCCCCCCCCCCCCCCTCAATCCAATTTCATATATATATATATATATAGATGCACTCAGGTGCGAATAAGTGCTCAGGAGGGAAATGCGAACGAATCAGCGCGCGACACGTGTCCAGATCTAATAACTTAAAAAAAAACGCGGTGGCATTTTCATAAATAATTGAATATCGAAGTGCAAGTAAAATCACTTAAAAGTGCACCTACTTTCACCTATAAGTGCATGTAATTTTGCCTTGTTAGCATTCATTTTCCGCAAACATTCATGCACCTGGGTGTGCTTATAACTATATGTGCAACTATTTATAACTATAGGTGCAACTACTTATAACTATAGGTGCACCTACTTTCACCTATAAGTGCATGTAATTTTGCCTTGTTAGCATTCACTTTCCGCAAACATTCATGCACCTAGGTGTGCTTATAACTATGTGTGCAACTATTTATAACTATAGGTGCAAATACTTATAACTATACGTGCACCTACTTTCATCTATAAGTGCATGTAATTTTGCCTTGTTAATATTCATTGATCTGAGTTCAGCGGGTAGTAATATCCCTGAAAATCACTCGCAAACATTCATACACCTAGGTGCAACTACTTATAACTATGTGTGCAACTACTTAGAACTATAGGTGCAACTAAGTATTGATGCTCAGTGTAAATTTTTACTTGCACCTATAATACATTTTACATGCACTTGTAATACATTTTACTTGCACTTCGATGTTCAATTATTTACGAAAATGCCACCGCGTTTTTTAAAAAAATCAGTGTTTCTCGTCCATTAGATCTGGACACGTGGACGAACAGAATTCATTCCTATTTCGCGCCTGAGCGAAGCATTCGCACCTAAGTGCGATTCTATATATATATATATATATATATATATATATATATATATATATATATATATATATATATATATACATACGAAATCATCTTCAATAACAAGAAGCTTGGGCGTTAATATGCGTGAGTTTTCTGTTCTGCTCCCTTCTGAGCTCGTAATTCTGAATTAGTCATGCACATTAAACATAAATCTCATGCATATTAAGCACAATACTCAGACACATTAAGTACAAAAACACATATTAACATTACGCACATTAAGTACAAATCTCAGGCACATTAAGCACAACTCTCACACACATTAAGTATAAACCTCACGCACATTAATCCACTGCACATCCGCACGGGGAGCCACAAATGCACATGATCTCTTCCCTATATATATATATATATATATATATATATATATATATATATATATATATATGAAATCATCTTCAATAACAAAAATTCAAATGCACTTTAAGTCGACTTAAGTTGAGAGTAAAACCACTCAAAACACACTTATGCTCTTTTATGCCAATTTTCTAACTGGATAATAGCATCCTAGATGGAAGTAAGTCTCAATCTCCATTTCTAAAAATTACTCAATGATTTTCAACTAAACTTTCTTACGGTTTGTTAACATATATGCCCATTTATTATTTAAAAATACACTGCACTCAAAAAAAAAAAAAAAAAAAAAAAAAAAAAAAAAAAAAAAAGGTGTGGGCAACTTCTCCCACGGCCCCACCCCCTCTCTCCTTCCCTCCCGCTGCCTACACTCCATCAACCTTTCTTACGCACCCATATATTCATTACTATGCATGCCAACTTCCTTTCCTAAGTAATGGTGGGCAATCAATAGCTTACAACTGCCCTTGTAGAACATGAAAATGTAAACATAGGTACATATGTGATTAGGAAATTAGGAATTAGGAATTAGTAAAAAGAGAAAATAAACATCTTCATTAATGGAAAAGAATTATTGAGGTTTGTTCAATTAAAATAAATTTGCAATAAATGTTCTTTATCTTCTACCAAATTCTATTTTCTATTGCAAAGGACAAACACGCAATATTATATAATCTACAATTAAAGAAAATAATCAACGACACAAAAAATTTCTACACCTTCAAATATGCCATTAACTAATTGTTAGGCTTTGTGTGAATTTTACTTGCATTTCCACCCCTTTCTCTACCTTCAATTCATTATTACATGCATTGGTCTATTGGTGTAGAATAGTTGGATTTGTAATTCTAATCACACATGAATATGTTGAAAGATACTTTATTCTAACAATAATTATATTGGATGTATATAGTTCTCGAGGAAAGTCTATTGGTGTAGAAGGGTTGGTTTGTAATTTTAATCACACATGAATATGTTGAGTGCAATTGAAAGATACTTTATTCTAACAATAATTGAATAATTACTCTTAATCCATTCATAAACATTCGCTAAAAGTGCGTACATATTAAATATTTAATAACAAAATGTTCATAAATTTAAATATGTTCAATCAATAGTATCAATACAAATACCATACATTTTTGCCGGACTTCATTGCTTTAGCTAATAGATCCTCCATTGTGATTTTTTAAAATTGGCGCACTTCTATGTGTTACGTTAATTACCTATATGTATATGGGCACATTCTTGTAAGAATTGTTGACCAGGGGAGAATTAAGAACCAATCAAAGGTGTCAATCTAAAAAGATCTAACATATAAGACGCAATTATAGCAAAAAAAAAAAAAAAAAAAAAAAAAAAAAAAAAAAAAACATGGTGATATTTTTCTAAGTAAATCAACAACATTATAGAGTGCAACTTGTAACATAATAGAATTCAAGTAAGTAAAATTACAATATGCATCTATTAATAAATTCAGAAAACTAAATTCAACTCTGAAGTATAAAATTTAAATTCCTAAATAATAAAAACTGAACCTTTAAACCAAATATAAAAACTAGACCATAAATCATATGTACTTATATTTGTAGTGCAACTCTGTACATCATGTATATATTAATTTTTGTATTAACGTTTATGCACATTTAGTGTTATCATTTTGCATATTTAGTATTAAAAATTTGATCTTCTTTTGTTGATAATAAAAACAAATTTTACAGATGTAAAGCTAAGATTGGTTCTTATTTCACAAACACCAACCATAATAGCATCCTAGATGGAAGTTAGTCTCAATCTCCACTTTCTTACGATTTGTTAACATATATGCCTATTTATTATTATTTAAAAATACACTTCACCCCAAAAAAAAAAAAAAAAAAAAAAAGGTGTAGGCAACTGTTCCTACCGCCCCACCCCTTCGGCCCTTCCCTCCTTCCCTCCCTTTGCCTACACCTCTATATAAGCACGTATCATAATTCACTGCAGATACACTCCATCAACCTTTCTTACGCACCTACCTCAATTAATTTCTTTCAATTCCTTTGCATCCATATATTCATTTCCTTACTTTCTCTGTCTCTATCTTCTTCAATTATATTCCGATCCACTATACCGGCCATGGCATCAAAATCACTTACGTTGCTATACTACGTAGTGATTTTCTGTATTATGGTTCCAATGACTCCAGCACTTGCTACTTCTCCGGATCCAAATAATACTGACATCATCTCTGGGTATCCACTCCCGGAGCCGACGATTGTTGAGGATGCTGCTTCTAAGGGAGCAGTTTGTCTTGATGGGAGTCCTCCCGCTTATCACATCAGAGAAGGCTTTGGAGTCGGAAGAGACAAGTGGATGGTTTACATCATCGGAGGAGCATGGTGCCCTATTATCTCAGAATGCTCAGAACAGTTAAAAAAACATCGTGGGTCTTCCATATATTGGAATGACACTGGGAATATTCAAAGATTTGGGGGCATACTCCACAATGTCTCCAAATCCAACCCAGACTTTCACAGTTTGACTAAAGTGTTGGTTAGATATTGTGATGGATCATCCTTCACCGGGAACTACCAAAGTGAGTTGTCTCTCCGATGGTGGTTTTTTCTTTCATTCCAACAATCCCTTGCAAGCCCAAGGTTTGGAATCCATGTTTCGGGACGTAGTTGCTTTACATAATTCAACTGGAGCCCTACCGAAGGCTTGCATTGAGAGAATGAAACGCAGCGGCAAAGATGAATACTTATGCATGTTCCCACAATATATTGTGGAAGATATTAAGACGCCGCTGCTAGTCATGGCCACTACCTATGACGCTTACCAAATAAATAAGACATTCTCAAACGATTTTTACCAAGCCATTAAAAAAAAAGAAAATCTCCCCATCTCAATATCGTGTCTTAGAAACTTTTAGATTGCAATTTTTGGATGTTGTGAATAAAACAACAGATAAGCTATTAGGAGGAGTTTTCATTAGTAATTGTTTTACGCACACCCAACTTACCTTTCAAGGTTGGGACAATCCAAATTTTGGAATAAATAATAAGACCGATAGGGAGGTGATTGGGGAGTGGTACTTCAAAGGGAGATCTCACCTACGAGAGATTGACACTAATAGCTTGGTCAAAGATTGTAACAACAATACCTACATCAATAATTAAGGATGTTAATGTTCTGTTACCTTAGTTATATAATAATAATATCGAGTTGTATCTTTTTACACTTTAATTTGCTTATTTTAGATCAATTAAAATGCTTTTCGATATCCTACTACCAAAATCTAAATGAAGTGCTTTAATCAATATATCTATATTGATTAATTAGAATGCCATCATAATTTGAACATAAGATACGAATTGTACTGTATAGGCATATATACAAAAACACATCTTAGCTAGTTGGGACTAAAGCACTTCAACACGTACCATAACTACATATATATGTCCGGCCAAATTAATTAATTTATATTAAGCCATAAAACAAAGCTAAGTAATTAATTGATAAATTAATTAATTAATTGTCAGTTCAAGTTACGTTATAGCTGCATGCATGTGATGTCTATAAACTAAACTGTTATAAAATAGACAATTAACTTTACAAGCGAGCTTTTACCAAAAAAAATAAAATAAAATAAAATTGAAAAGCGAGCTCATTAATTATTATATATATTATAATTTGATATTTTCTTTGCAGTACCTTGACGATGCAAATCCAATTCGATCTTATTAATTTAATGGACTCACAATATTAAATTGTACTGTTGATGGAGAGACTGATATTTTGACATTTAATAAATAAACGTTTGTCAATGCGTTTGGAGTTCATCAAATAAGTTGCTCACTGCCATTGCAAAATATAGAATGTAAATGTGTGGACAGGGAACTAGCTATAGCTAATAAAAACAGACAACTTTAGTAATTAGTCTAATATCTTTAATTAAAATATGATCAGTTCATATGTGTTCCACATAATACCCAAAATAATCTTACAATTGTATAGTGTTACATAATACATCTTACAATCTTACAACAACAACAACAACAACAACAACAACAACAACAACAACAACAACAATAATAATAATAATAATAATAATAATAATAATAATAATAATAATAATAATAATAATAATAATAATAATAATATTATTATTATTATTATTATTATTATTTAAAACACTCTAAGGACAGTAGGTTAATTTTTTATTAAATGTACATAAACCAATAAAACAAACACTACAAGAAAATAGTGAAAAAAATATATGGATTAAATAAATATTGAAATTGACATATAGTGGTTGATTGAATATTGGATTAAATGAATTGAGAAGATATTACTATTTTTTTTTTAGTACTATTGTCTCTATTACAAGATAGTATTTGCTCTGTAAACCCGTCTAAAGAGTCAATAGACTACCACCAAAATTCAATCATGTGACCTTCTTTCAAGAAGAACCACAGAGGTGTCAACTGACCACAAAATGCTTGGAAATTGAATTGTGAAATCAAACGTTCACCTTTGTAATTATTATTAAAATATAAATTAGGTTGATATATATTATATTACGTACAATATATGTAGTGAATTAAATTATAAAAATTATTAGTATGCCAACTTCCATGCTTATGTGATGGTGGGCAATCAATAGCTCACTACTGCCATTGTAGAATATAAAAATGTAATGGAGGTACAGATGTGGATAGGAAATTAGGAATTAGTAAAAAAGAAAATATACATATTCATTTATGGAAAATAATGGATTGAAGTTTGTTCAATTAAAACAAATTGGCATGAAATGTTCTTTGTCATATACCTATTCCTATCTTTCATTGCAAAACAAGAGCAAACATGCAATATAATATAATATGATATTAAAGAAAATTATCAACGATTCAAAGAATTTTTACCAAATAAATTTGCAATAAATGTTCTTTATCTTCTACCAAATTCTATTTTCTATTGCAAAGGACAAACACGCAATGTTATATAATCTACAATTAAAGAAAATAATCAACGATACAAAAAATTTCTACACCTTCAAATATGTCATTAACTCATTGTTAGGCTTTGTGTAAATTTTACTTGCATTTCCACCCCTTTCTCTACCTTCAATTCAATTCATTATTACATGCATTGGTCTATTGGTGTAGAATAGTTGGGTTTGTAATTCTAATCACACATGAATATGTTGAGTGCAATTGAAAAATACTTTATTTTAACAATAATTGAATAATTAATATTAATCCATTCATCAAACAATCGCTAAAAGTGCGTACATATTAAATATTTAATAAAAAAATATTCATAAATTTAAATATGTTCAATCAATAGTATCAACACAAAATACCATACATTTTTGCCGGGCTTCATTGCTTTAGCTAATAGATCCTCCATTGTGGTTTTTTAAAATTGGCGCACTTCTTGTATTACGTTAATTACCTATATGTATATGGGCACATTCTTGTAAGAATTGTTGACAAGGAGAGAATTAAGAACCAATCAAAGGCGTCCCTCTAAAAAGATCTAGCACATAAAAAGCAATTATAACAAAAAAAAAAAAAAACAAGGTGACATTTTTCTAAGTAAATCAACAATATTATAGAGTGCAACTTTTAACATAATAGAGTTCAAGTAAGTAAAATTACAATGTGCATCTATCTGTAAATTCAGAAAACTAAATCCAACTCTGAAGTATAAAATTTAAATTTTTAAATAATAAAAACTGAACCTTTAAATCAAATGCAAAAAATAGACCATAAATCATATGCACTTATATTTGTAATGTAACTCTGTACATCATGTATATATTAGACTAAAGGAATGAGAGAGTAATTGTAGAGAGAGAGCATGTGCTATATGTGTTGCATATATTTAGAACCAAAGCTATTAAATTCAGTAATCTTCAATTCATACCCTATCTTTTTAAGGTTCATATATAAAATTGAGCGTAAAGGTTACCATCCATTTCATTAGGTTGCCTGTTTACGTGGATGTTGAGTTGACATTTTAAAAAAAATTTTAATAATTAACTTTAAAAATTCAAAATAAAAATAAAAAACAGTGGGGTGAAATGGATAATTTTTAATAATTAACTTTAAAAATAAAAAAATAAAAAAAATGCTAGGGTGAAATGGATAATTTTTAATAATTAAATTTAAAAAAAAAATGTTGGGGTGAAATGGATAATTTTTAATAATTAACTTGATTATATTTTATTTTTTATTATTAAAAATTATTTAAAAGTGCCAACTCACTATTGTTGTAAGCAGGCAACCTGATGAAATGAATGATAATCTGTTATCAGGTGAAATTGCATACATTTGGAGTTTTCAGTGGTCTAATTGCAACTTTTTTCGTTTAGTGGTCTAATTGCACTTTCAGATTATGTTCGGTGACCAATTGACAAAGTACAAACCAAAGCCCCTTTTCCTGAGATGTAAAAAAAAAAAAAAAAAAAAAAAAAAAAAAAAAAAAAAAAAAAAACTGCACTATATGGTGTGATGTACTAAAATTGAAGATGATGTTTTAGACTATGATATGAGATTCTTTACCCATTTACTAGTAGTTATTACACATTTAATCCACATCGAGAAAATAACTTATTTCAAATAAATTCCAATAATATTAATTTAAATATTATTTCTTTGTTATTTGTAATATATAATTCTCTTAGTTATTATTCTTATTGTTAAATATATACATACATATATATATATATATATATATATGTATATATATATATATATATATATATATATAATTAGAAATAAATTAATTTAATTATCTAATTTTTCTCTATAAAATTTTAATTTTAATTTTGTAGTCTATGAAAATATATATTTGACTAAAATAAATGGAAGTTCAACTATATATTTTTATTATATTATTATATTGTATATTTTTATTTATTTATTTGTTTATTTGTTTATTTTATTTAAATTCATACTAACATAATTTTATTGTGCATGAGTAAAACACTAGTAATACTAATATATTATAGAGTTAATTCTATCAAAGGTTCATTGCCTTTGGTGTAATTTTAAATTTAGCCACAAACTATCATTTTTGTCATATAACATCCCAAACTATTAGTTTTTGGACATTTTTCATTCTAATTACTTTTCCTACTTTTAGTAAGGGAATTTTTGTCTCTTCATATTTTTCTTTTGTTATTTTCAGGTTTCAATCGCATTAATTGGTTTAGGACTTTACTAAAAATCGATTGCAAATATGGTTACTAAAAATAAGATGTTACCTAAAATTATAAACCTATTAAACCGGTTGAAATCGAAAAAAATAACAAAAGAAGGGAAAAGGGTCAAATAGGCCCATAAACTTTAACCAAAAGGGTAATTAAGCCCCTGAACTTTAAAAAAGAGCAATTAAACACTTAAACTTGTCAAAATGAGTCAAATAAGTCCGATTTACCGGTAACCAACAGGTTACCAGTAATAATATCACGTTGACCACCTTTGACCACCATTAAAACCAACTTTCGGTGACTTTTCTACCGGAGAAGACAACCAGTTCAGTGGAAAAGCGACCAGTCCGGTCGCCTTGTGGAGAAGGCGACCAGATCTGGTCGCCTTCTTCACTCGAGAGGTGACCTTTCTGGTCGCCTTCCCCCGAGAAGTCGGCCAAGGCCTTCTCTACTGGAGAGGCGACCAGAAAGGTCGCCTTCTCCATGGGAAGACGGCCAGTTGGTCGCCTTCCGCCGTAGATGGCGACCAGCAACAACTCGGTCGCCGGATTTTTTAGCCGGAATAAAAATGACCTGTTATAACAGGTCATTTACCGGTTTATGCGCTCTATTGACATATTTTGACAAGTTTAAGTGTTAATTGCTCCTTTTAAAAGTTCAGGGGCTTAATTGCCCTTTTGGCTAAAGTTTAGGGGCCTATTTGACCATTTTCCTACAAAAGAAAAATATGAAAATACAAAAATTTCCTTACTACAAATAGAAAAAGTCATTAGATTGATTAAAAATGTCTAAAAGATAATAGACTAGGATGTTGAATAACAGAAATAATAATCTAGAACTAAATTTGAAATTATCACCAAAGACAATGAACCTCGGGTGGAATTAACTCTATATTATATTTCATGTTAGCTTGTTTTGAAATGAAAAATATAAATGGGTAGACGACAACGAATATTTCTTTCCAATATATTTAATTCAATAAACTTTCTTTATATTTAAATGTCTATTTTTTTTTTTTTTATCTTTGAAAACGAAATATCTATTTTCTTTTTACCTAATTCCTAATCTCCTATCCATATATGTACCTACATTTACATTTATTCCATTACCAATCAATTCAAAAAAGAAATTCAACCATTTCGTGGGTCACATTACTTCATTACTATTTCTAATGGCAACAAATTATAATCACTATTTGAATAGGCTTATTCTAATTTATCTAACCTACAGCTAGCAAGCAGTGGTTTATATATATATCAAAGGAAATATTATTTTTAATTTTAAATTCTACGCTAAACTTTTACCTAATCTTTTAAAATTTTGTTATTAACATTTTCTTAGGGACCGTAAAATAAAGATAATTTATCAATTTTTTTCCATGTTAATAAATAAAAGTGAGCCCTTCAAAAAAATAAAAATAAAAAACACTGCTGAAAATTATGAAATTTTCGACAACATGAAAGTGATCTAAAATCAAGTCGAAAGTAAAAAGGGGTCAGAAATAGCAACAAAGGTTTTTCCGGATGTCAAAAGTGGTCGGAACAAGACTTCGACTTGATTTAAGATCACTTTCAGGTGATCGGAAATTTCATAATTTCTAGCAGTGAAAAATAAAAGTGAGAGAGTAAAAATATAGAATACATCTAGCATAACTCATTTATATATTGGTTGTTCTAGCTACCACATAAAGGTGTCAAACATGCAAGCTGAGCTTGGACTGGTATGGTTTCACCTGCTATTGGTATGTTTATTTGTTTTTGGACCAATTCAATCAGATTAGATTTTGGTCTAGGCTTGACCCAGTATAAAAAATAAAAAATATAGTTTAGCATGGTCTATAGTTCGAAAAATAAAAAATAAAAGTATTAAATTTTATATATCAACTAATTGAAGTTATGTTTTCTTTCTAGATGAGATTTGTAAGTTTACATATTTATTTTCAACTATTTAACCTAAGGAATTATTACCAGAAAAATGAAGAATCAATAATCAATAATGTCATAACAATAATAAGGATAAGTTTACATATTGTAACAATGTAACTACTAACTATTATGGATCGGAGTACGTAATTTTTAAATTTGAAACAAATAAAATTACAACATTAAAATATTTTAATTTTCACTTCAATCATTATCGTGTACTTTACTACAACTAGTTTGTTTGTAATACGGAGTATAAAATATATGGGTTATCCTTAGTTTACAAAAAGAAAAAAAAAAATCTATTGTGGCAAATGGGCCGTGCCTGCCCAAACGGGTTGAACTTGGACTGTAGTTCAGATTAATCCGTGCATTTGACACCTCTAAAATGAAGTAACAAATGTTAGAAATATTCTTTTATGTGACAAGATAGAGAAAGACACAGTGATCACTATTCAAATATGTACCAAGTAAATCACACTATTCTGTTATAGACCTCAAAACCATAGAAGTAAATGTTATAAATATTTAACAATATATGAGGGTGAATAGAATGTATGGGTAAGAAATGTGTTGCATTAACCGCCCCGTTGGTTCGCATAAATGAATATAAAAAAATTGAATTTAAATTTTATTAATAAGAAATAAAGAAAACGTTCTACTCATTTGTTTGGTCAGTTTTAAGTATTTTTTTAGGTGAAATAATTAGCGCATTCCTACGTGGGAGGTGATAGGTTCGAGCCTTAGTGGAGGCGATTATTAATTTTGATATCCTCTTCCCTTGTAATAAAAAAAAAATAGCGCATCCCTGAATAATGATAACAACAACAACAACAACAACAACAACAACAACAATAATAATATAACAAAAGTAATAATAAAATATACTTTATAATAAATTGCAACAAATTTATTTCTGAGTAGTATTACATTTTTATTAAATAAATAATTTTTTTAAAAAATAAAAAATATTTAAAAAAGACACATGTAAATTTTTAAAGAAGTAACTGTTAAATAGTTCAATTTGGATGTAATTAAATAATTTTATTTTTTTTGAAGGTATATAATTTTATTTATTTATTTACTTTGGGACCAAATTGTACTATCCACTTGACTTAGGGCAATTTCACCTTTTTTTTTTTTTTTCAATATAATTATGTCATTACAAGCAAAATGAGGTTCAGAAGTTAGAAGCATTGAATGCACCAACTTGATATGGTAATTACTTGATTTGCTAATTTAATTACAAGTTTGTTTCGGTTTTCTAAATTTTTTTAAATAATAATAAACATATAATGTATTAAATGTCCAAGGTAAGGTTTGAACCCGTACCTATTGAATTATAAAATAAGAACTTTACCCATTAAACTATAACCACATTTGTATCAATATTTACATTTATATATTAATAAAGGTATACATTTTTCATTAAATGTTGTACACTTAAATTCTAATGGACAAAATTGTCTCTACTACATTCTTATTAGACAAAAGTACTCTTACACCGTTATAACAGCGTTACTATTTCATTCTAACTCTCATAACTCTATCATTATTATCATACACATATATCTTTTTCCTATTCTTTAATTATCATTTTATTAAAATCATTATATAATTACTTTAATTGCTGATTATATTTTAATTAAATTTCTATAAATGCAAAATCATATGTGTGTATATATATAGCCACGCACACACACCAATATATATGACCAGGTACTAGATTAGTATTATAGATATTTTATTTATTTATTGTAAAAACAAATTATAAATTATATCAAAATTGTTTACATTATTAATAAAAAAAATATACATTTTGTTCATCTCTATGGTTGTCAAATACGATAATTAAAATTTACTACTTCAAGAAATTCTGAAATATAATTTGAAATATAATTTGTAATTATTTGCATTTATCAATTTTTTAATGTTGGGCATAAATTTTCACGCACCGCGCGTACAAAATACTAGTATTATATATAAATATTTTAATAATTAATAATTTCAACTCCTCAAGTCCTTAGACCTCAACACTAACATCACGTTTGGTTCACGGAATGAATTTTGAAGTAATAGGAATGATATTCCATAAGGAATGGAATAGGCAATGAATAGAATATGAATTGTATTCTATTGTTTGGTTGCGGAAGGAATAGACTTTAGGAATTATATTACAGTGTTTGGTTGATTTAAGGAATAGAAATGAAATATGTTTTAAAAGACATAAATACCCTTATAAAAATATGTGATGGTAGCGATGGTGGTGGTGGTGGTGGCGGTGGTGGTGGTGGTAGCGATGGTGGTGGCGGTGGTGGTGATGGTGGTGGTGGCGGTGGTGGTGCTGGGGTGGTAGTGGTGGCGGTGGCGGTGGCGACGGTAGTGGTGGTGACGGTGATGATTGACGGTGACGGTTGTGGCAGTGGTGGTGGGGGCGACGACGGTTGTGGCGGTGGTGGTGGTGGTGGCGGCGACGGTGGTGCTGCTGGGTGGTGGTTCTGGTGGCGGTGGTGGCGGTGGCGGTGGCGATGGCGGTGGCAGTGGTGGTGATGGTGGCGGTGGTGGTGCTGGGGTGGTAGTGGTGGTGGTGCTGGGGTGGTAGTGGTGGTGGTGGGGGCGGCGACGGTTGTGGCGATGGTGGTGGTGGTGGCGGCGACGGCGATGATGGTGGTGGTGGTGGCGGCGGCGGCGATGATGGTGGTGGTGGTGGCAGTGGCGGCGATGATGGTGGTGGTGGCGATGACGGTGGTGAAATAGGATAAATTTATATATAGGATAAAAAAAATTAGGTTAAAGAAAGGGGTAAAAAAGAAAATTGATTCTAAAATCTATTCCTGAGCATTCATAAATAGGCTAATACCAGGGGGGCCCTAGTAATAGCTATTACCTTATTTGAGGTAATAAGCTATTACCAGGAATATTATTCCTATTACCAGGAATATTATTCCTGGTAATAGAAATGGTTATCAAACAAAGGAATAGGCCTATATATTATTAGGAATGCTATGACATTCCCGGCCTATTCCGTGAACCAAACGGGCCATAAGAGTCTAAGTCGTAAGTCCCAACATTTGGTGATTTAATAATTCTTATTTTTCAAATATTAACTATGTAGATAGATGATTTTTCATATTGTTATTAACAAAACACTTCAAGTGGCATTCCAAGTGTGCCAACTGAACAATCGATTAGAAAAAAAAAAAAACCGTTCATAGAGTGGACTTCCACCAAATCCGAACCGAAACCGAAACCGAACCGAACTTTTTCAAATCAAACTGATGAAACCGAACCGAACTCTATTGTTAAACCGAATAGTTTATTTTTTTTTAAAACCGAAACCGAAACCGAAAAAAAAAAAAAAACAAACCGAAACCCGAAATGCCCAACCCTTTATTTCACTATTACATTGTAATCGAGTAAGTTGTATTAAAAAAAAAAAAAAAAGAGCTGAGTAATTATTTTGTTCCTGGCGAAGGGCTGGGTAAAAAAAGTTAAGTAAAATAAAAATCTCCGACTATGGCCAACTAAGCCCCTATACCCAGAGCCTCTATTCTATATATACTCTTGGGGAAATCAACATTTTGGTTCTTCAATTGTTTTTCAAGTGTCAATATGTATTTGATTTCAACCAATTTAATCATTGAATTATTTAAAATTTCATCAATTAAACCCTTTCATGGACTAAATTGGTGAAACTTTAAAAATGGGGAAATAACCTTTTTGGTCCCAGAAAAGATTTAATTGACAAAATTGTAAACAATTCGAGAGAATCAAGTTGGTTGAAATTAAAAATAGGGACTACATTGACAGTTAAAATACAATTGAGTGACCAAAATAGTGATTAATTATATACTCTCGGAGTCTCGGTTCTTATCTCATTGAAACCCAAAGCCAATATTCTATATATACTCTCAGTTCGTTCCTTTACCTTCTGAGCTAACTCATATCTTTGTACTACCAAATACTTTGTACTGCGGTGAGATGCTGTGACAATTCGTCATTTATCGGAGATAATGTTAAAAGCTAGTGTTGATTCAACTACGATACTAGCCTCCAACTACGATCCAAAAATTATACCTAATAATAAATGTGTAATTAAATTTTCTTATACTTGTTTAGCGACTCGCTAGTGATACTCATTATTGAATATATATTGGTAACACGATGCTAGGAATGCTCCTATAGGTCTTCGCCCAACCTTATATTTTATTAAATCAAGCCTTTTTAACTTAAATATTCTGTGGGCTTGTGCTATTGTAATTGTCGACATTAAAACTTGTAGTTTTCTTCTATTGTAACGTGAATCTGGGGGCGGCCTGGGACTTAAATTAAATATAACTTGTTTATTTAAGTCTCATGGCCGGCCCATCCCCCCCTTATATTGGGCTCACCCGGAACCTCTACTTGAGGCTCAATTGTTATGCTATGGACCGGTGTCCAGCATTCATGCTGGACACGGGGAACAGTGCCGTTAAGCACTATTATCTCCTTTTTTTTTTTTTAAAAAAAAAATGAAATTCCAGATCACTTCGTTATAAGAGTATATGTTTATAATTTTATTACTATATATTAATAACTGTACATTCATAACGGCATAATTGTACATTCATAACGGCATAATTCATAATCCAAAAAAAAATAACGCCGTTAACTGTAAAACACGCGCGATTTGGTTTTTTTTTTTTAACTGTAAGCGATCGCTTCATGAGCCATTATGCGGCCAACATCAAACCACAGAAGGATTTGACCCATCTGGGAGACGTCCAACAAGAAGAAGGTGAGTCCTTGAAAACCTATTTGGTTCGATGGCAAAAGAAGATCCAGTCTATCGAGGAGGTCGAAGACCAGACCGCACTCACTTTCTTCATCGAGTCCTTGCGATCCAGGCAGTTATATCAGAATTTGCGGGATAATCGCCCGGCCACCTACGCGGAAGCCATACATATGGCTATTAAGAGGGCTAACACGGAGCAAACCATGAAGCATAAACGGAAGCGTGAAGTCGGAGGATCCGAGGACCTGTGCGGAAACCAAGGAAAGACGCCCGGAAGGGGCGCGACGACTCGAAGCTAAGCGTCCCTATGACAAGCCTATTGTCCATCGACTGATGACCGCGTGACTAACGAAGAGACAGGTAAGAACTCTAAGTACTGCCGCTATCACAAATCTTACACTCACAGTACGGAAGAGTGCTTCTACTTGAAAAAGATCATGGAAGGAATCATCCAACAAGGGACCCCGCCTCCTAATCAGTGGAGGCGGAGGTCGGCGGCACGGGAGGACAGTGACCCCACAGTCGCCGCCGAGAGTAGTCGCGGCAAGCAGCCCGTGACTGAGGAAGATGAGGCCCAATGGCGTCAGAAGCCGGTTATTAACATGATAGTCGGCGGGCAAGAGGGGGGCGACTCGGCGAACACCAGAAAGGCCTGGGCTCGACAGCTGTATGTCGGTACAGTATACGGGCGCGAAGAAGGTTCGAAGAAAGTGTGCCGGGAGCCCATCATGTTCACTGACAAAGACTTACCCACGGGGGAGACACCGCATCGAGATGCCCTGGTCATAGCGATGGACGTAAATGGGGTAGTCATTCGACGAGTCCTGGTCGACACCGGGAGCAGTGTCAACGTGCTATACCTCGATACTTTCACAAAAATGGGATTAACCCGAGAACAGCTGAATCCAGTCAAGACATCACTCGCCAGTATCACCGGAGACTCGGTGGAGGCAGAGGGATCCATTACCTTACCGGTGGAAGTCGGCAGCTATCCCGACGTACAGAAGCTCAACATGAAGTTCATCGTGGTGGACTTAGTCTGCTCACACAATGCTATACTCGGCCGACCAGGCCTGGAGGATCTAGGAGCACTGATCTCCACCGAGCACCTCTGCCTGAAATTCCGCACACCGAGCGGGATAGGCACGATACGTTGCGACAGAAGAGTCGCCCGCGACTGCTATCTATATGCCTGCAGGGGGATGGGCAAGCGTGAAATGCAAGTCCACGAAATCATGGAAAAGCTGTAACACCCCAGATTTTCAAGACATTTAAAACTTATAATAAAGGTAGAATCTTATTAAATCCCAAGATATAAATACAAGCGTTCGGGGTGCTATGCCACACCTGGGCTAGAGAACCCAAGTGCACAGGCTAACTAACTAATATCCTCAAAGTGTAAATACGTAAACGTGGCACGCAGGCCAAAAGGGAAACTATCTACTTCTAAGTTCTAGCGCACTCCAGTGACTTAATCTTCTGTGCCTGAAAGCCAAATATATCTGTTCAGCGAGAGATGCTGGTAACCCACTCCAACGCGTTGAAATACAATACATATAGAGATATATATAGATATACGAAAACCATTTTGAGCATGAAGATATGTCCTACGAACTCTAGCTTTAAAAACCGGGAATGACTCGACAGATAAGGCCAGACACAAGCAACAGTTATAACGAGCATATGCAGTTCACAACAGATAAGGCAGATAAGGCAAAGCATAAACAATGATCATAACCCAACATGAACAATCCCCAATATGAATCCCATAGTCACATCCCCCAATATACTCATAAACACAACTCCTCCATATCTCATCACATAACACACGTTGTTGGCGTCACAGGACCAATCGCATGCCCATACATGAGGGTCAGCGCATATAGCTCTGACACGGCCCCGCAGCACCCTGCCCCGTCTCACATTACGGAGGAGTCGATCGCAACCGACTGATGGACCTTTGTCCTACATAATATTTATATACCTGACCGGTCTTTACCAGCCTGGTTAACAGTTGAGATGGTTCTCAGCCCATTCAACTGCTCGTATAGTGGACCTTTGTCCTATATAATATTTATATACCTGACCAGTCTCTACCAGCCTGGTTAACAGCCGGTATGGTTCTCAGCCCATCCGACTGCCCGTATAGTGGAACTTAGTCCTATATAATATTTATATACCTGACCGGTCTCTACCAGCCTGGTTAACAGCCGGTATGGTTCTCAGCCCACCCGACTGCCCGTATAGCCCGATTGATCTTAACCAACTCGGGGTTACATGCACACATAACACATAGCAAGTACATGCGGTCCACATTGACACATTGGGAAGGGGAGAAAACGTATAACAAAACCTACGCGTGATTCATCACATACTAAGAATGGTCCTAAGGGGTTCATACTTCTTCCACCTAGGTCAACGGGATACCAATTCGACTAGCATGCAATACAATAGACTTATAAACCTACGAACGGTACCCGTAATATCAAACTAGACACAGGCACGATACACGGAGTCCGTTGGGACACCTCGGGGGTCGGGGAAACATCAAACGGGGAAGCCGAAATCCCCAATTGGGGTGCAAACCAGCGGGTAGCCGGTGGGTGAGGGATCACCCGCCGGCGGTAACAAGACCGGGCAGCGGGTGCCCGGCGGGCAGCTACTCGCCCGCCGGCTGCCCGCTGCCGGCGTTGCCCAAGGAGGCCGCTGGTAGGTGGCGGGTCCCCTACCCCCACCTACCCCCCACTGACTCTTTTCATCAAGAAACGCCCCGGGAACCTTTGTGGAACCCGAAACCATGCTTGGACACTTTCAAACGCAATTGATAACACACGTAGACAATTAACGGATCAGAATCAGGAAACGATCGGCACATAACCTATCATGCTTTTCTAAACATAATAAACACCCAATCATGCGAATTCCCACCCAATATACCAAGAATAATTACATACGATACAACCTTGAGTTCTAATCACTTTTATGCCAACAAGAATATGATTCGTCTTCTAATTACAAGATTCGGTACAAATAACACATACGTATCAGGAACGTCATATAATTATCAAGAACAACATATAATTATCAAGAACTCCATGTAATTGTTAAGAACACCATAATTATCAAGAATCTCCCGATATCAAGATCACCCATGGAATTATCCCATCAGTCATCAATAATAACATCACTAATCATCAATACACAATAATATGGGGAAATCCTACGGGGGAAATCATAGCTATGAAAATAGGTTTTGTTGAGACATGGGTTACCTCTTAGCCTTAATTAATTCCTTGGCTATGAAGGATCTTTCTTTAAGCTTTCTTGATTTCTTGATTTCTCCTAAGGGGATTCTTGGAACTCTTTGGGTGGTGAGAGATTATTGTGGTGGGGATTCTAGGTGCCTCATAAGTTCCCTATTTATATACTTAAGACTCCTAGTTAGGGCCTGAATGGTATGGGTTTACTAATTCTATTCCTTATAGGGCTAGGGCTTGTTTTAGGGATAAGGGTCCATGGTCCATAGTGGACCATATTAATTAAAGAGGATCCTAATCATAATCTGAATAGTAAAAGGCCTACTTCCTTTATTCCTAACAGGCTTAAGATTCTTATTCGGGTAAGGGTCCATAGTTCATGGTGGACCTTACTAATTAATTAAAGGTAGACCTAACATAATTAAATCATATTTAATTATTATTAACGGGATTAATTAAATAATTATTCCGGGATTGAAGGCCCTAACACGGCGTGTTACACTCTCCCCCCCTTACGAGAAGTTTCGTCCCCGAAGCTTGGAAATCATTGCAGGGTTAACGAGTCAAGAGAAGAACCGTGGTCCTATAAAGAAGGTATTCCACGGGGAAATTGTATACTTGCACGCCTATGTGTGTTGGGTTTTTGGGAACGTTTAGGTTTATAGGGCTAAGAGAGTGGGTTTCAAACTTGAGGACACGGTGCAATCAGGAATTAGGATCAAGTTTTCGAGGTTGCAACTTAGGTTGTGAGGTTGCCACTTGTATGGAATCGTTAAAACATGGGATTGAGAATGGGGTCTGAAGGGTAGAAAGGGTTTTGAAATAAGGAAGGGGCCGATTTTCCGAGGGAGGGAAAGGAATTCGGCTAGGATGGGTTAAGGTTTCTCGATCCCGAGTGAATAATCTGGTTAGATGCTTTGATCACGATGCGCCGACGAGCTGATGATCCTCCTTCCTTGGTGTTAGTGCTTGCTTGACTTTAAGATCCTTGTTAGACCTTGCTTCCCAGGCTAAGGTTTCATCCTTCTCTTCTTTCTTGAGGGAATTTCCCGTGGTGATTCAACACTTACTTCTTTAATGCGCCCAAGGTCTTGACCGAGTTGGGTCAACCAAGCCAATCTCTTAGGGCGCACTTCCCAAATTCTTCCCAAAGTCTCTTGGGAGTCGATGGACTTTGGGTTGAATTTCTCTTCTTATTGAATTTCATCTCCTCTTTAGTGTATGAAATTCTTAGTAAGACTTCATGTCTTACCCGAGGTTCGGCATTGTTGTGCCCTGTTTGTGTTATTTTTAATGATGGAGGTGTCCTTGCGTGCCCTTTTTCTTTTAAAGCGCAGTCGGTTACCAAATCTCGTTGTGGGATGACTCGGCGACTTTACGAGTCACCTCATTTCCTTGTGGGCCCTTAATGACCCTTGAAGTCTTGGCGCGAATGTGTTCTTCACCCTTTTGCTTAGCACCATGGGCTACGTAGTTCTTGATTCCATACAACTTGTAAGGAGTCCTCTGATTTGCTCGAACGATGTCCATGGTTTGGAGGAGTCCCGGTCCCTCCTTAGCATTTTGACTTCTAAGGTTTTCGTGGGTTCTTAGTACGAGTTCCCAACTTGCCTCCTTGGTTTGCGCAATCCTTTACGCCAAACATCCCTAGTCGGTTGTATCGTAGGATCCGATTTCAATTACTCGTGCAATGTAATTGATTGTGATTTCCCGATGGTGTCTCGTGCGTCAAGGTCTTTTACGTAGGACACTATGTTTGGGTGGTCCATGGTTCCTTACCCAAGACTCACATTCCTCAATCGAGGCACACAAGTGCGCCACAAATCAATAAAATGAGGGGTTAAGAAATCAGCACATTGTACCAGTGGGCGCGAGGTGGGCGGTCGTCCGCCTGCCAAGCTCCTGCCAAGGACCCGCCAAGGTCCCGTCAAGGACCTGTTGGGGACTCGCAGGAAAGTGACTAGGAATAGTCAATTCCTTCGGGAAAGACCCCAAAAATGCACAGATTCATGTCCTGACAAGTCCCATGCCCTTGTGCACAATAAAAGGGACTTGGATACATAGGATGACCCATCGTACAATGTTCATTGATCCTTAAGCACGAGTTCTAGAGGTAGATATACATACATATATATATCTATGTTTTCTTGGTCTGGGTTTAAAGGGGTGTAAGAAGTGCAAGGGCTAGGTTTCAAAGTCGAGGGGCAGATAGGGTCGATGTCTCAAGGTCGTAATACAGGAAGGAAGGTTGCCACCTTGTACGGGTTTGTCTGTAATGAGGGATCAAGAGCGAGGTTTGGAGTGATAGGACGGATTCTTTAACGAAATGGTACTTGATTGGCAAGGGGAGGGAAAGGGGCTAAGGACTCTTGGCTTCGAGTGATTATGCCTGTTTGGGGCTTGGTTGTGGCGTGCAGTCGAACTGGTGATCCCTTTTCCTTGGCTTTGTTTGATTCTAAGATTTTCGTTTGATCTTCTCTTCCCGTGTCGAAGTCCCCTTCGTCTCTATGGCTTCCAGGGGAATTCTCGTGATGGTTTCCGTGCACGTTTCCCCTCGGATGTCCAGAAGTCTGGACCCAGTCGGTTTAGTGGGTCAAACCCCTAGGTCTTGACTCCTAATCCTTGCCGAGGGTTCTTAAGGGTAAGGGGGGTTTCGGGTTACTCTTTCTTGTTCTATTGGGTTTCATCCCTTCCTTGGTGGATGAAATTCTTAGCAAGGCTTTATGTCCTCCTTGAGGTTCGGCCTGTTGCACCTATTTGACGATGTTTTCTGTAGCGAGGGCCCCTGACACATTGAACGTATTTGTTTTCCCGCTCTTGTCAACGCATGGCGTTCTTCGGTGGCGTACGTACAGGCTATGGTTTCTCGTGAAGCCTTCACGATTTTCGTGTAAGGGTGGGGTGATACGTATTCGTAACCTCCACCTACTTCGCCGATTCCTATCTAACAACTTATTTTAATATTGAATCAATGAATGTCGGTTCTTCACGCCCCTGGGCAGGGTAAGGGCCTTATGCTGCTCTACGGTTTTTAACAGGGTTTCCAAACAGAGTGGGGATATGAACTTAGAGTAAGGGCAATAACAATTTAGGGTTTCCGAGGGTTTGGGTTAAGCGCAACAAAGGGTGAGCAAGGTCATGACGGTTGCGAATTTGCTCTTAAGGTAATTAAGGATTCGGGGTGGGAGTTTTCAACAAATAGGGGTATCAAGATGCTGGGGTTTCAGGGCGGATGATATTTTAAATTGGGGTGGTGGGGTCGCAAGGTGTCGCGATATACTTACCTTGCACCCAAGAATTCGACTAATGGTGTCGTTCCTTCGCTACTTTAATAGGTGTCCTAGTTCTCCTTCCTGTTTGTTGTAGCCGCAACCCGGGTTTGCCGAGATAAGGCAACTTGTCGGAAGGTGCATGTCATTTGTCTGACTCGGGGGTTATCGTGGTTACCCTGGGTTGGTGCGTATTGCAGTCCGTCCCTTTTAGCAGTCCTGACTGTAACGCCTCTTCTTAGTAGTCATCCAAATCTTCCTTTTCTTTGGTCAGGGTCCTTGTCAAGTCTTTTGACGGGAGTTAGGACGAGGCAATTTATCGGGTAAGTGTACGTTACCCAGTTGTGGAAGTAAACTTATCTATTCGCACCCTTACCTGGTGTGGTAAGCGTAGGGGGAGGTTCCTTTAAGTTAGAGAGGGATGAAGTGAGGGGAGGTTATGTGTAGGTTTCACAATCTCACTGCGCGTCCTAAGATTCCTGGATCCTATGTTCCTAAGTACCTACAGTTCAAGCCTAGTGTCCTAAAGTCCGGTCTTAAGAGTCTTATCCAAGGGTCAAACTTAAGCTCTGATACCAACTGTAACACCCCAGATTTTCAAGACATTTAAAACTTATAATAAAGGTAGAATCTTATTAAATCCCAAGATATAAATACAAGCGTTCGGGGTGCTATGCCACACCTGGGCTAGAGAACCCAAGTGCACAGGCTAACTAACTAATATCCTCAAAGTGTAAATACGTAAACGTGGCACGCAGGCCAAAAGGGAAACTATCTACTTCTAAGTTCTAGCGCACTCCAGTGACTTAATCTTCTGTGCCTGAAAGCCAAATATATCTGTTCAGCGAGAGATGCTGGTAACCCACTCCAACGCGTTGAAATACAATACATATAGAGATATATATAGATATACGAAAACCATTTTGAGCATGAAGATATGTCCTACGAACTCTAGCTTTAAAAACCGGGAATGACTCGACAGATAAGGCCAGACACAAGCAACAGTTATAACGAGCATATGCAGTTCACAACAGATAAGGCAGATAAGGCAAAGCATAAACAATGATCATAACCCAACATGAACAATCCCCAATATGAATCCCATAGTCACATCCCCCAATATACTCATAAACACAACTCCTCCATATCTCATCACATAACACACGTTGTTGGCGCCACAGGACCAATCGCATGCCCATACATGAGGGTCAGCGCATATAGCTCTGACACGGCCCCGCAGCACCCTGCCCCGTCTCACATTACGGAGGAGTCGATCGCAACCGACTGATGGACCTTTGTCCTACATAATATTTATATACCTGACCGGTCTTTACCAGCCTGGTTAACAGTTGAGATGGTTCTCAGCTCATTCAACTGCCCGTATAGTGGACCTTTGTCCTATATAATATTTATATACCTGACCGGTCTCTACCAGCCTGGTTAACAGCCGGTATGGTTCTCAGCCCATCCGACTGCCCGTATAGTGGAACTTAGTCCTATATAATATTTATATACCTGACCGGTCTCTACCAGCCTGGTTAACAGCCGGTATGGTTCTCAGCCCACCCGACTGCCCGTATAGCCCGATTGATCTTAACCAACTCGGGGTTACATGCACACATAACACATAGCAAGTACATGCGGTCCACATTGACACATTGGGAAGGGGAGAAAATGTATAACAAAACCTACGCGTGATTCATCACATACTAAGAATGGTCCTAAGGGGTTCATACTTCTTCCACCTAGGTCAACGGGATACCAATTCGACTAGCATGCAATACAATAGACTTATAAACCTACGAACGGTACCCGAAATATCAAACTAGACACATGCACGATACACGGAGTTCGTTGGGACACCTCGGGGGTCGGGGAAACATCAAACGGGGAAGCCGAAATCCCCAATTGGGGTGCAAACCAGCGGGTAGCCGGTGGGTGAGGGATCACCCGCCGGCGGTAACAAGACCGGGCAGCGGGTGCCCGGCGGGCAGCTGCCCTCCCGCCGGCTGCCTGCTGCCGGCGTTGCCCAAGGAGGCCGCGGGTAGGTGGCGGGTCCCCTACCCCCACCTACCCCCCACTGACTCTTTTCATCAAGAAACGCCGCGGGAACCTTTGTGGAACCCGAAACCATGCTTGGACACTTTCAAACGCAATTGATAACACACGTAGACAATTAACGGATCAGAATCAGGAAACGATCGGCACATAACCTATCATGCTTTTCTAAACATAATAAACACCCAATCATGCGAATTCCCACCCAATATACCAAGAATAATTCCATACGATACAACCTCGAGTTCTAATCACTTTTATGCCAACAAGAATACGATTCGTCTTCTAATTACAAGATTCGGTACAAATAACACATACGTATCAGGAACGCCATATAATTATCAAGAACAACATATAATTATCAAGAACTCCATGTAATTGTTAAGAACACCATAATTATCAAGAATCTCCCGATATCAAGATCACCCATGGAATTATCCCATCAGTCATCAATAATAACATCACAAATCATCAATACACAATAATATGGGGAAATCCTACGGGGGAAATCATAGCTATGAAAATAGGTTTTGTTGAGACATGGGTTACCTCTTAGCCTTAATTAATTCCTTGGCTATGAAGGATCTTTCTTTAAGCTTTCTTGATTTCTTGATTTCTCCTAAGGGGATTCTTGGAACTCTTTGGGTGGTGAGAGATTATTGTGGTGGGGATTCTAGGTGCCTCCTAAGTTCCCTATTTATATACTTAAGACTCCTAGTTAGGGTCTGAATGGTATGGGTTTACTAATTCTATTCCTTATAGGGCTAGGGCTTGTTTTAGGGATAAGGGTCCATGGTCCATAGTGGATCATATTAATTAAAGAGGATCCTAATCATAATCTGAATAGTAAAAGGCCTACTTCCTTTATTCCTAACAGGCTTAAGATTCTTATTCGGGTAAGGGTCCATGGTTCATGGTGGACCTTACTAATTAATTAAAGGTAGACCTAACATAATTAAATCATATTTAATTATTATTAACGGGATTAATTAAATAATTAATCCGGGATTGAAGGTCGTAACACGGGGTGTTACAAAAGCCCCCAAAGAAAGCAATGATACCCTGCCCGGAGCCGGCCGTGGAATTGGAAGAGGTTGAGATCGACCCTGGACGGCCGGACAAGCGGGTCAGAATTGGGGTCGGTCTCCCTGAGGAGATACGAGAGGAAATTATCAAAGTACTCCGAGAGCACCGACTAGTCTTTTCCTGGGGTCCAGAGGATATGTCAGGCGTCGACCAGTCCATCATCGCCTATCGACTCGTCGTGGATCCGGACCATCGGCCGGTGGTACAGAAATAGCGGTATCTCGCCAACGATCGAAGGGAATTCGTAAAGAAAGAGGTGAGCACGCTGCTAGCCGCGGGCCACATCCGAGAGGTTAAATACCCGGAGTGGTTAGCAAACGTATTCCTCGTACCGAAACCCCTAGCCTGGCGGATGTGCGTGGATTATACTGATCTTAACAAAGTCTGCCCAAAGGATCCGTTCCCCTTTCCGCGGATCGATCAGCTGGTCGACGAGACAGCAGGGTTGGCTCTGCTGAGCTTCATGGACGCCTTTAGGGGGTATCATCAGATCTTCATGCACCCGGCCGACGAGGAGAAAACCGCGTTCATAACACCAGACGGGGTATATTGTTACCGAGTTATGCCCTTCGGACTCAAGAATGCTGGGGCTACTTACACTCGGATGGTAGCCCGGCTATTCCAAGACCTGCTGGGGAAGTCCATGGCGGCCTACGTAGACGACATTTTAGTCAAAAGCCGAGAAGTGGCCAAGCACGCGGAAGATTTGGCTGACTGCTTCCAAGTGATGATAAGGTATAATCTCCAACTAAACCCGAAGAAATGTGCCTTCGCGGTGCAAGGCGGGAAGTTCTTAGGATACATGGTGACAAAACGAGGCATCGAGCCCAACCCTGAGAAGGTTCAGGCCATCCTTGACATGCAGCCTCCCAGTACCGTCAAAGATTTACAACGGTTAACTAGTCGACTGGCTGCCCTCAGTCGCTTCTTAAACAAGGCGGCAGACAAAACCATACCCTTCTTTGAGGCCATGAAGAAGAAGGAAGACTTTGCATGGACGACCGAGTGCCAGCAATCGTTCAAAGAGCTAAAGCAGTATCTTTCTACACCCCCGGTGTTGTCCACCCCTCAGGTGGGTGAGCCCTTGTTCTTATACTTAGCCGCCTCCCCCAAGGCGGTGAGCTCAGTACTGGTTCGGGAAGAGGAGTGTACCCAGCACCCGGTGTATTACGTAAGCCGCTCCCTAAAGGCCGCCGAGACGCGGTACACGGCCTTGGAAAAAGTTGTTTACGCACTAGTAATCACCGTGCGCAAGTTGGCGCCCTATTTCCAGGCCCATACCATCCGAGTCCTAACCGACCAGCCCCTGGGGAGCGTATTGCGGAACCCTACATCGTCAGGCTGACTGGTAAAATGGGCCATGGAATTAACCCAGTACGGGATCGAGTATCAACCACGACCGTCCATAAAAGGGCAAGCCTTGGCTGACTTTTTGGTCAAATGCACAGTAGGGGAAGGCGAGAAAGAGGGCACCATGGAGGATAGCTCTGGCGAATGGTGGGAGCCGCACGCGGATGGAGCGGTGAGCCGACAACACTGTGGAGGTGGAGTCATGCTAATTACTCCGGAGGGCTTCCAGCTTTACTACGCCCTGAGCTATTTGTTTCCAACATCCAATAACGAAGCCGAGTATGAGGCTGTGTTGAGCGGTCTTCGACTCGCCAAAACGCTGGGAGTAGAACGATTGCGAATCAAAACTGACTCCCGGTTAGTGGCCGAACAAATCACCGGCACCTGCGAAGCTAAGAACGCCCGGATGACCAGTATAAGGAGAAAGCGATAGAAATGCTGAAGGAATTCGGAACATATGAAATAGAGCATATCTCCCGGGCGGACAACATCGAAGCCGACATATTATCAAAAATTGCCTTAGAGGGAATACCAGATCACCTCGCCAAGATTTGCCAAAAGGAAGAATTAAGTCGTCCAAGTATAGAGGAGACGCCGTTGGAGGTCCAACAGGTAACTATCGAGGAATGGGATCGAGAGAAAAACCCCGAGATGTTAAGGATAGAAGACATCCGGCGATTTAAGGAAATAGGCGAGTTGCCAGATGACCAAGGAGTCGCCGCAAGGATTCGACGAAAAGCCCCTTCATTCCAGATCATTAACGGGTAAATGTACAAGCGGTCATTCGGAGGCCCCCTGTTGAAGTGCCTACTCAGGCCCGAAGCCGAGAGGATAATGGATGAAGCTCATCGAGGGATCTGCGCCGCCCACCAGGGAGCCCACACTCTCGCCCGAAAACTAGTGGTCCAGGGGTACTACTGGCCGACCATGATACGAGATTGCATTGAGTGGATAGCTAAGTGCGGCATTTGCCAAGCCTTCGCCCGGAAGGATACTCGGCATGCCACCTTCTACACGCCGGTCACCACAGCCATCCCTTTTGCTAAGTGGGGAATCGACTTGTTGGGACCCTTACCAGTCGCCCCGGGAAGCCTGAAATTCTGCTTGGTGGCCATCGATTACTTCACTAAATGGGTTGAGGCCGAGCCACTGGCCACCATCACCGAGTACCAGTGTCAATGCTTCCTGTGGAAGAAGGTGATTTGCCGTTTCGGCCTGCCCGAGCACGTAGTTAGCGATAACGGCAAACAGTTTGACTGCTAAGCCTTCGCCGACTTCTGTCGCCGGCATAATATACGACACACCAAGGTATCCGTCGCGTACCCCTAGGCCAACAGACAAGTCTAAAATGTAAATCGGACCATAGTGGACGGGATTCGGAAGAAGTTGAAAAACATCGGGGGAAATTGGGCAGATGAGCTCGACCGGGTCCTATGGGCTTATCGAACTATGCAAAGACGGGCGAAGGGAGAAAGCCCATTTTCCCTAGCATACGGCTTTGAAGCCAAGGTTCCGATAGAAGTCGTGGAACCCACCCACCGAGTCCGCAACTATTCTGATGAGGAGAATGAGGAGAGCCTTAAAATTGAGAAGAACTTCCTGCAGGAAAGAAGGGAGGCCGCACACGCCCGGATGGTGGAATATCAGCAAGCCGTGAAGAGGTATCGTGATCGAAGGATTCGCCCACTAACCTTTCAGGTCGGCGATCTCATGTTACGGGACCGACAGGCGAGTCAGCCTACGGAAGGGGGTAAATTCGCGATCAAATGGGAAGGACCGTATCGCATTGCAACCGTGGTCCAAGCCGATACCTACAAGCTGGAGACCCTAGAGGGAAAGCCCGTGGACTGAATCTGGAATGTCATCCACTTGAAAAATTTTTACCAATAAAAGGTTAGCCGTGTACGAGTATCCGAATTTCAAAAATTAAATAAAAGAACGCCAGTTACCACCGATTAACGCCTTCCATTCGGCGAGAAGAGATGGGAAACAAGGGCCCAGACCCTTAGTCGTTTCCGTGAAAAAGCCAAAAGGAGTCGCCTCGACTGAGGGACTCGGCGAGAAATTAAAGAAACAACGGGGCACTGACCCTAAACTGTTTCTAAGAAAAGAAAAAGCCTAAGGAGTCGCCTCGACTAAGGGACTCGGCGAGAAGAGATAGGAAACAAGGGCCCAGACCCTTAGTCGTTTCCGTGAAAAAGCCAAAAGGAGTCGCCTCGACTGAGGGACTCGGCGAGAAATTAAAGAAACAACGGGGGACTGACCCTAAACCGTTTCTAAGAAAAGAAAAATCCTAAAGAGTCGCCTCGACTGAGGGACTCGGTGAGAAGAGATGGGAAACAAGGGCCCAGACCCTTATTCGTTTCCGTGAAAAAACCAAAAGGAGTCGCCTCGACTAAGGGACTCGGCGATAAATTAAAGAAACAACGGGGCACTGACCCTAAACCGTTTCTAAGAAAAGAAAAAGCCTAAGGAGTCGCCTCGACTGAGGGACTCGGCGAGAAGAGATAGGAAACAAGGGCCCAGACCCTTAGTCGTTTCCGTGAAAAAGCCAAAAGGAGTCGCCTCGACTGAGGGACTCAGCGAGAAATTAAAGAAACAACGGGGAACTGACCCTAAACCGTTTCTAAGAAATGAAAAAGCCTAAAGAGTCGCCTCGACTGAGGGACTCGGCGAGAAGAGATGGGAAACAAGGGCCTAGACCCTTAGTCGTTTCCGTGAAAAAGCCAAAAGGAGTCGCCTCGACTGAGGGACTCGGCGAGAAATTAAAGAAACAACGGGGCACTGACCCTAAACCGTTTCTAAGAAAAGAAAAAGCCTAAAGAGTTGCCTCGACTGAGGGGCTCAGCGAGAGGAGATGGGAAACAAGGGCCCAAACCCTTAGTCGTTTCCATGAAAAAGTCAAAAGGAGTCGCCTCGACTGAGGGACTCGGCGAGAAATTAAAGAAACAATGGGGCACTGACCCTAAACCGTTTCTAAGAAAAGAAAAAGCCTAAAGAGTCGCCTCGACTGAGGGACTCGGCGAGAAGAGATGGGAAACAAGGGCCCAGACCCTTAGTCGTTTCGGGAAAAAGCCAAAAGGAGTCGCTTCGACTGAGGGACTCGACGAGAAATTAAAGAAACAACGGGGCACTGACCCTAAACCGTTTCTAAGAAAAGAAAAATCCTAGGATGTCGCCTCGACTAAGGGACTCGGCGAGAAGAGATAGGAAACAAGGGCCCAGACCCTTAGTCGTTTCTGTGAAAAATCCAAAAGGAGTCGCCTCGACTAAGGGACTCCGCAAGAAATTAAAGAAACTACGAGGCATTGACCCTAAACCGTTTCTAAGAAAAGGAAAAGCCTAAGGAGTCGCCTCGACTGAGGGACTCGGCGAGAAGAGATGGGAAACAAGGGCCCAAACCCTTAGCCGTTTCCGTGAAAAAGCCAAAAGGAGTTGCCTCAACTGTGGGACTCGGCGAGAAATTAAAGAAACAACGGGGCACTGACCCTAAACCGTTTCTAAGAAAAGAAAAAGCCTAAGGAGCCGCCTCGACTGAGGGACTCGGCGAGAAGAGATGGGAAACAAAGGCCCAGACCCTTAGTCGTTTCCATGAAAAATCCAAAAGGAGTCGCCTCGACTGAGGGACTCGGCGAGAAATTATAGAAACAACGGGGCACTGACCCTAAACCGTTTCTAAGAAAAGAAAAAGCCTAAGGAGTCGCCTCGACTGAGGGACTCGGCGAGAAGAGATGGGAAACACGGGCCCAAACCCTTAGTCGTTTCCGTGAAAAAGCCAAAAGGAGTCGCCTCAACTGTGGGACTCGGCGAGAAATTAAAGAAACAACGGGGCACTGACCCTAAACCGTTTCTAAGAAAAGAAAAAGCCTAAGGAGTCGCCTCGACTAAGGGATTTGGCGAGAAGAGATGGGAAACAAGGGCCCAGACCCTTAGTCGTTTCCGTGAAAAATCCAAAAGGAGTCGCCTCGACTGAGGGACTCGGCGAGAAATTAAAGAAACAACGGGGCACTGACCCTAAACCGTTTCTAAGAAAAGAAAAAGCCTAAGGAGTCGCCTCGACTGAGGGACTCGGCGAGAAGAGATGGGAAACAATGGCCCAGACCCTTAGTCGTTTCCGTGAAAAGGCCAAGAGGAGTCACCTCAACTAAGGGACTCGGCAGGGTATTAGACCGCTCCAAGTATCGAAAGAGAAGAGCCCGGATCACAGGAATTCAACAAAATGGAAGAATCCAAGGCCTTAAGTTATTTTTTTGGGGCTAAGATCAAAAAGAGATAAAAGTAGTCGGAAGAAGCAGAAAAGGAATTTCATTAATGAAGGACCCAAGAGGGGGGCCACCCCTTTCAAAAGAGGGCTACCAAAAGGAAAACCCTAAACTACGGGGGAGGGGGTGTCGACCTCAACTCCATCGACCCGAGTTTCCGCCGTTGGTCCAGCTGGAAGAGCAGGTGAGGGGTCTTCTGCTTGGGAAGACGGCTCCTTATGCTCAGAAGGTCCCGCCACAAGAAGAGCTGCCGGATCCGCAGTCGACACGGGCTCATCAATCGCCGGCAGAGGATCCAGTACTGGCTTGAGGCCCCAGCCCTTGGGGGTAAAGGCGGAGTCGCGGGCCACTAGGACAACATGAATTTTCATTTGGGCCTCGCGAAAACCCAGACGATAGTCGCGCTCGCCGAAGTCCAGGAGATAATCATCTCCTTCCGGCGTCGCCAGCCACTCCTTGGCGATCTCCTTTTGTCGAGCCACCACCGCCGCCTTCACATCCGCTTCAAAGGCCGCCAACTTCTTGTAATGCTCCACTGAAGTTGTGGCAATCGTCGCGACCTTGTCCCGCTCCTCCTCCCATTGACGAGTGACCCTCAAAAGCTCAGAGGTGTGCACCTCCACCGATCTGGCATGCACAGCCTGCTCTTCCTGACGGGCCTCCTCTGTTTGGCGCAGGCGAGTGGTAAGAGATTGCAGTGCAGCCTTGTACCTCCTCAGTCGTTTACGCAGCTCCATCTGGAAGGTGAGATTCTGCAAGACAGGAAAAGTTAGATGAAGAAAAGGAAAAAGAAGAAGCAAGGATTCGGAACACTTACGCGGTACGACTGGCGGAGTGAAGCCTCTAGGATGTACTCATCCTGCAGCGAGCTGGTCATCTCCACGTCCTTAGGCAGAAGGACGTGGTCGGCCCAAGTCCGGACAGAAGAGCTGCCCTGCCAGATCTGGGCATTCTCATCCAACTCGATGCCTAACCGGATCCTCTTCGTAGCCAGCGCGTCCGACTGCTCTACCGACCGTTAGAGCTCGGGCTCTCAGAAGAAGGCGGAGGCGGCTGCCTGGAAGGCGAAGCGACCGGAGACGGCGTCAAGTCCACCACAGTTCGTGGTGGTGGTGGAGTCGACCTCGAGGTCAGAGAGGGAAGCGATGAAGAGGCGGCGGCGGCGCCCGAGGTGTGTTGAGATAACCGCCGCCTCATTTTTTTAGCACGATCGGCCATTTCCGGAGTCGGAGCCTTGGCTTCGTCCGAGCTGGTAGAATCGGAGTCGTAAGGACCTGCGAAAAGAAAAAAAAGACAAGTGTTAGCAGTCGGATTGTACGGGGACAAAAAAGGAAAAAGTCAAGGGAGAACTACCTAAGGTGGCTGCACCGGCTGGCAGTAGGCCCAATTTTGCCATAGCTCGAACCCGAGACTAGTACTTAACGGAGTAAGGTCCCCAACTCTTCAAGAACTCGCCATCCTGGACCGCATCCTGGGTAAAGACAGCGCGTCGAGGGCAGGGCTTGAACAAAGCAGCCAGCCACAGAGTAGGAAAGGTGAAAGGAGTGGAGGCAGGACGAACAAAAAAGAAATAGGGCTTCCAGTCCTTAATGGAATCTGGAAGACCCTCAAAAAGTTGACGCCCCGGGCGGGCGGCAACCTGGACAATGCCCGGCGAGTGCGAACCGATTTTGTTCACAGTGAACAAATACCGGAAGAGGTCTAGATCTGGTTCGCAAAGCCACCAGTGGCATAGGTTGATAAAGTAAGAGAGGAGACGATGAGAGTTGGGCACTAACTGACCCGGAATGAGGTTATAATGGCGGTAGAAAAGGGAGAGAAATAGACACGGAGGCACTCGGAAACCAAAGGCGACCGAATGCAAGTGAATACCCACACAACCCTCCGGTGGGTCAAAAATGTGCCGGCCTTCTGGAGCAAAAACAAGGGTCGAAGGCCCTAGAACGAAGCGGGCCATGTCTAGGTCCGCCGCAGAAATCTGCGTCGGAAGCCCCGCCGGCCCGACGATAGGGTCAAACTTGCCTCACGGCCGTCCGGGGCCATCAGGAAGAGCCGCCACCGTCGTAAGAGGGGCTGGGCTCAGAGGAGTAGCGCCCTCGAAGAAGAGGGGGTCGGTTGAGATGGAGACGCCGATGGGAAACCTGACGGAATCTCCATACGGTGAGGACTAGAAGAAGAAGAGGAAGACGAGGACGTCGACGCGAGGGTTCCCGCCGAGCGACGGGAAGAAGAAGAGTTAGAGGAGGAAGACATTATACCGACCTGAGGATTCGAACGGAGAGAAAACGCAGGGAGAGTCTGAAAGCCTTGAGAATTTTTTTGAAGATTTGAAGAAAGTAGGAGGAAGAAGGAAGAAGAAGGGTATTTAAAAGGGGGAGAATCCCAAAGGGCGGCCACGTGTCACCCTCTCATTGCGGAAGAGAGGGGTGACAAGAGGTGAAGGGACACCGCATTTAATGCCTGGGAAACCGTGGTAACGGTTCAGTCCTAGGGCTAGCCTGCAAACGACGCGTCTACCCTTGGCTAGAACCGGGTAGCAGTGACCCGGCCTGGTAACCGGGGGCCAAGTATAGGCTCTGGCCTCTGGGCCCCCCGAATCTGGGTCAGAAGCTTCCAGAAGAATCCGGCAAAACTCGGCCCGTCAGTTGGCGTAACGTTTGTAAAAAGATCCAGGGCCAGGAGTCGAACAATTGGGTTTTGGCGACTCCTAAACGAGAACGACCCCGGTCGGGAAAACCAGGAGTCGACTAACGAATTCGACTAACGAATATACAAAGATGAGGAAAAACATTACAAGCAGACAAAAGGACAAACAGTTTATTTGAAAAACAGCAAAGGCCTAAGACTCGGTCAAATACAAAGTACAAAGGAAAAAAAGGATCATGGCTTGGCTTCCTCCTCCTCTGCCGGACGAGCAGGGGGGACCCTCCAAGAAGTGCTGAGGGCGGAAAGGTGGAGGACTCGGCTCAGGATCCAGCACCTCGTCCAGATCCACGGCTGACTTCCCATCATCAATCATCTACAAAGGCCTCTCCAAGGCACTCAGAGACATGGCTACGCCAAAAAGAGGAGGAACCTCCCACACCTCCTCCTCCTCCGGGCCCGGGTCGTCCACCACTGGTTCCACCTTGTTATCAGCCGGCTCCACGGGGACCAGATCCAACATATTTGGGGACACCACGATGGGATCAGAGCTTGAGTCGCCCACCAGATGTCCACCGCTGGCCAGCCTCTTCTGCCTTAGCTCTTCCAGGCGAGCATGCTCCTTGTTGCGAATGGAGAAGCGACGATCGCTGACTCTGTAGCTCATGATCAAAGGTCTATAAACGGAAGTGGTATGGGTCACCAGCATAAGAGGCCTTTATATAGCTTCAGAAGGGCGAATACCTAGGAGAAAATCACGGAGCTGATAAGAACTGCCATAATCAGGCCAGATTAGACGGGAGGCAAGAATCTTTGTCAGGGGGTAGTTCCATCAAATCCGCTCGAGAAGAGTGAGATTCGCACGTTGAACTGAAAAAGATAGATTCACCAAAGATATGGGGAATATTGCAGGCATCAGACTGAAAAGGGCCTGACAACGTGGCCGACTCCCAGACCAATCGGCCGGAAGAGTAGGATGGGTGCCAAAAAGAATTAAGAAACAAAGCCCTCCAAGATAAGAGCGTAATTTTATTTATAAAAGAGGGAAAATACACAAAATAAGGAGCTTATTACATCACAAATAAATAAGAAATGCTCTTATGTAGCCCCCCCACCCCCCGGAAATACGGAAACAAATCTTGGCCGAGGCCGTCACTCGCCGGCAGAAGAAGAATCGCTCCCAAAGAACGTCTCCCCCGATGGTCTAGTGGGAGATGGACAGAAGGTATCCCAAAATGCCGGCATGATTGGTGGCACCACCGGCTCCTCATCATCCGGGTACATTTCCAAATACCGAGCAAAATCGACATCAGTCATCAGGTCCATAGCCGGCCCATCCAGGTCGTCAAGAGGAATGGAAAAGGTCATGCGAAAAGTCAACTGCTCTAGGACGGCCACCTCCACGAAGGACCCGTCCTGAGCAGTAACCCTAGCAGTGGCCGGGGGCGGCGGATTGATTGAAGTCGGAACATTCTCCGTACGAGTAAGGGTCGGCGGCTGTTGAACAGAGGAAGTAGCGCCGGTGGGAGACCTCTGAGAAACCGGTCGAGGAGCCTTCTTCTTGTTTTCTCTCTCGGGTCGGGTTCGCTTGGAAGGTAGAGAGCGTCGAGGCGAGCCGAAGTCGATCCGCTTTCCCTTCAAAGGCGAGCGACCCATAGCTGATCAGTGAGGTGCAGATAAGAGAACAAGAGGCTATTTATAGGAGCCATCCGGAGCTAGGAGAATCCGAACAGCTTCATTAAATCCGGGAAGATGGCGGAGGATCAGGGCTTTACCAGGTTCATTCAATACAGAGATTCGAGGATTAAGAAGGCAATCGGTTACTACTTTCCCACACCCGGATTAGTGGACCGAGTATGGAAAAGTGAGGGACTAGTTGATGGGGTGAAGACCCCGGCCCAAGAAGATGGGCCCAAGAGAGGAGTCTAAGATAGGAGATTGGGGCCAATAGCAAAAGAAGCCCAGTGAAAGCTTGGGCCGAGTCCAGGAGTCGGCCCAGGCCCGAGCATAAAGAGGACCCGGTCCAGAAAGCCGTTGAAGGATGTCCAACGTAGCATTTAAGTCGGTCCAGGAGCCGTTGGGGTATTCAAAGCAGGCATCCCGTAAGACTCGGCCAAGCAGGATGTTTAAAAGACCAAAGAGTCGTTGGACGACCCGGTAAACGGCGCCCAACGGCCTTATAATTGTAATTAGCCTTGAAAGCAGCAGTTAATGTCCTTCAATTCGGATGGAAGGGGGCCTACTATATAAAGGCCCCTCCACTCTTGTAAAGGGTAGGCGAGTCCATGCCCAGTGAATAAGAAACACACACTCTAGCTATTATTTCGACTACTCTTCCTTTGTTGAAAAACTTTGTGAAAGGTGAATCCACCAACCAAGGTTGTGTTGGACCTCCCTGAGCCCGAAAACCAAAAACCAACATATATAACATATATATATATATATATATATATATATATATATATATATATATATATATATATATATATATATATATATATATATATATTGTTTGTCCAGGTAGGGTCGAAAGAGAGTCTAGAGGGGGGGTGGGGTGGGTGAATAGACTCTAATCAATTTTTCAAAGATGCTCCTTTCGGAGTAATGCTCAGCGGAATGGAGTTTTCATCTTAGACCTTGCTTTGCACACTTTCGTTAGAAACTTTTTTCGTTTGGTCGATATGATATGCAATGCACGAAAGCAATAAAGCAGTAATTAAAGAGATATGGAGAGAGAGATTTTTTAGTGGTTCGGCTGTTAACGAAGCCTACTCCACTCTTCTTTCACAACTCGTGAAAGCGTTTGCACTATCACTCTTAGTACAAACTACTTCAAGCTGGCTTCCTTGATCACTAAGCTGGACAGCCACTTGATGTGTTTTTCAACTCCTCGAGTTTACTCCGCCTCTATCAACTTCTTCCTAATAGTTGAGATGTTGGAAAGATAATCTTGTGTTTCTCTAACAGATTGAAGTCTTGTCTTGATATCTGGATGAATCTTCACTTGAAAGTATGCAATACTTTTTTCAAATTGTGAAGAGTGGAAAATGAATGATCCTTTGAAAACTTCACAAAACACTGGTTATGAAAAGCTTTAAGAGATGCAACTGTTTGAAGAGCTTTTCTTTGGATAGTAAGAGTTGAACAACTAGCACCTTCTTCAATGGTGAAGAAAGGTATTTATAGGTGGAAAAATTTATCCGTTAGAGGGAGATGAAGATTTCAAACCTAATATCCAGTGTGTACTAACCAGTGGACATCAAGCATTTAATGCACTTGTACTGTGTAGCCATTGGAGCCAAAAATATTATGGCTTTTGTCTCTGTTTTCTGACAAGATGGTATAAGTCTTTTAATGCTCATTGTCTTTTGTGAAAATCATTATATTCCTAGGACACCTTTTGTCCGAATGATTTCCCATTCGAGAGACAACATTCTTCTTGCTTCACTTAATGAAGGTTGTCTTTACAAGTCTGTCTTGACTTGTTTGCTCAGAGATGTTCGTCGAAAGATTGACCTTATCTTTCGACCTTTCTCTTTGACGAGAGATCCTCTTTGTCAAATGATGGTTCATCCGAAAGATCGTCCTTATATCTTTCGTCTTCAGTGATCTTTCGTCCTTCTTTCTATCTTCATGTCTTCAGGTAGACCTAGCTATTTTGCTAACCTCAACAAGATTCATTCGTTGAGTTACAACAACTTTCAATTGTAATAGAAATCCTATCTATAGAAAAGAAAAATAGGGGTCTACAATCTTAGTGAGTTTGGTATCATCAAAATCTAATTACACTTGTTTCTAAAAACTTAAAACAGACAAAAAAAAATGAGTATGAAATTTGTCTTTATTTCTTACGCAAGAAATGTAAATTCAATTTTTTTTTTTATATTCATTTACGAGTACCAAATGTGTCGTTACGTTAATGCATCACATTTCTTACCCATACTTTCCTCTTCATTCTCACATATTTTTAAATATTTATAAAATTTATTTTTCTTGTGTGGTTTGCAAACTATAACACAATAGTGAAGTTTACCTAGTATACACACACTCGAATAATGAATGTAGAATTCTCGTCACAGAACAAAAGTATTTCTTACATTTGTACCTTCATTTTAGAAGTGTGTTAAATGGATGCGCGGGTTAGCTCAAAATCCAGTCTAGGCCCAACCAATTTGGGTCGGCTCAATTCATTTGCAATAATTGGCGGACTAAGGTCTAATTATTGTTTTGCGTATAGTTTGATGATTTATTTGATCATTTTTCCACAATAGTTTGTTGCAAATAAAGAAATTGGTTAAATTAAAGAAAAATTGACAATAAATATTCTGTATCTACCCATTTCTATTTTAATTTAAATTTGTAAAAGAATCACATAGGCGCGATGTACATCATGTACTATCATAGAAACAAGAAAGTATATAATTAACCATGAAGAAAATGTTTACAAATTCAAATACATTATCACTAGGTCTAGTGATAGAAATGTTTGTGGTGAATAAGTTGATTTACTAAAATAATATATATATATATATATATATATATATATATATATATATATATATATATATATATAAACGAAAAAAATAAGGATTTCAAAATCTGAAATTTAAACCCAACGAGAGAAACGAGGAGGAGAAATGTGAGTCGTGTGTAAAACACACTTGCCTTAAAATTGATTCGCTACATTCTGAGGGTGCTAGGAGCAATATGGCGTCAATATCTTAAGATAAAATGGATAACGGACTTTAGTGTTTGCGCATTCAAACATAAAGTCCAGTAAACTAGAACAAAGATCAAGCACTCCGTACAATTTACGGAAATGTAGGCAGAACTTTTTCGTAAGAAAAAATTTGAGAAGGAAAGAGAAAAATCACATATTTTGAGAGTTCAAAACTAGCAGCCCAAACATCTGCCAACAACAAAGCTATTTGTAAGAGATGATGGAATTAATAGCATTAAACCTGACACTTACATATGAAATAAATCAGATATGTAATCCCCATAACGTACAACTTTAATATGAAATTTGTATCTCACATATATTTATACCACAAAATAGCACTTACATGCCATTTTTTAAGCTAAAAATTCAAATAAGATATTCGACTGCGTCTCCATTATTGATAAGTGTCAAATTTGTATAACTTGTTGGACTAAAGTTTCATTACAATTATAACTCTGTTATATCCCTTATTACTACTACTATCTACAATATGTTTTTTCTATTACTCAATTATCATGTTATGAAAATAATTATATTTTAATTAATTAAATTTTGCAGATTATATTTTAATTAAATAATTATGGCCGTTAAATCATATATGTGTGTATAATTTGGGGAATGTGGTTGAGTGGAATGAACCCATTCATCTTTTATCCAAATGCCAAAGGATCAATCATTGGTTTTGAGAATGGAGGCAAATTATATCGTGCACCACGATGCATAATCAATTATGCACCACGCATCAAAACGACGTCGTTTTATTTAATGAAAATAAACGGAATCCGTTTCGCGCCGTTCCGCACCGTTTCGCACGCAAAAAATAACTCTGTTCTTCAGTTTCATTTTGTATACGCTGCAGTTTCAATTCAACACAACTACAGTTTCAGTTCGATGTAACTACAGTTTCATTCAATATTTATACACTCAAATATGTGAAAATGTTATTTAATTTTATTTTCTATACACTATAGTTTCATTAAAACACAACTACATAATCATTTCAATATAATTACAGCTTCATTGTACAATATACATTCAAATATGTGAAATGTTATTCAGTTTCATTTTATATATACTACAGTTTCATTTCACCACAATTACAGTATCATTTTGATATAACTGCAGTTTCATTTGATAATATAAAAATAATACGTGAGATAGTGTCGGTTTAGATACACTGTAGTGTCACTCCGTTAACACTAACTGCAGTTTCTTTACTTAAAGAAACTGTACTGTTCTGATGCGCGGTGCATAATCGATTATGCACCGCGGTCCACGATATAACGACTGGAGAATGGAGGCATGGAGCAGCTTTAAAATTCCAGGGCTACGTCACACTCTTATGGCCCGTTTGGTTCACGGAATAGGCCGGTATTGGCATAGCATTCCCAGTAATAGGCCTATTCCTTTGTTTGGTAACCGTTTTTATTACCAGGAATAATATTCTTAGTAATAGCACATTCCCCCAAACATGGTAATAGCTATTACCTGACCCCGCCCCCCTCCCCCTCCCCCGGTTTTAACCTATTCCTGAGTCCTCAGGAATAGATTTTTTATTTTATTTTCAATTTTACCCTTTTTGCTTAACCTATCTTTCTCTCGTTCTCTCTCTACGGTTCCTTTGGCATCTGCGATTCCTTTTACCATTTGTGATTCCTTCCGCATCTGCATCAGTCTTTACGATTCCTTTCATCATCTGCATCAATCTTTGCAATTCCTTCCGCCATCTGCATCAATCTCTGCAATTCCTTCTACCAACTGCATCAAATTAAAGCTTTAAACAAAACAATTTTTCTGAATTTTATTTTCTACAAATTAATTATACATTTAATTGTACAAATAATATATATATATATATATATATATATATATATATATATATATATATATATATATATATATATATATATATCCCTCGTGTTTAATTGTCATCGTTGAGTTTGGAACCCAGAACAGACTGCCGGTGATAAGCCGGAGGAAGGTGAGGATGACGTCAAGTCATCATGCCCCTTATGCCCTGGGCGACACACGTGCTACAATGGCTGGGACAAAGGGTCACCTCCCGCGAGGGTGAGCTAACCCCAAAAACCCGTCCTCAATTCGGATTGCAGGCTTCATGCAGGCGAGTTGCACCGTAAGACACTAAGGCGAATTCAGGTGCGGCAGTGTCTTACGGTGCGGCGGTGCGACAACACCAATAGTTCAACAAATATGCACCATCAACGTTAGGAAAATACACCACAAAAAGCAGAGTAAACAGAGCCCCGCATCACCAAACACACACCATTAGGTGTTAGTAAAAACACCATACACTGTTCGGAAATACACCATTGGGGTGGTGAGTTATATGGTGTCTTTTTTTGGGTCTGTTGTGTATTTTGTGGTGTTTTATTGCATTTCATTGTGGTGTGTTTTACTTACACTGTTGGTGCATATTGTTAACACTGTTGGTGTATTCTGAAATTCCGCTGCACAGGAAGACCCCGCCGCATTTGAACTTTATTCTATATATATATATATATATATATATATATATATATATATATATATATATATATATATATATAGGGTTGAGTTCAAATGAGGACAACAATATATAGAGGATCGTGAGGACAAATAATGGTCACACAACAAATTAATACTAGGCACACAACTTAATACATAATGACACACAAAAATAAATGTAAACATCAGGTTTCGAACCCAGGCTCTATATATTAACAAATCTAGCACGCGACATACAAACTGTGGCACACGACAACATTCGGCCATGCACACGATATACCGGCTAATGGCACACACTACATCTGTCCTCACAGTCCTCTATAATATACATGTCTAACCAAACCACTTAATTAAAACCAAAATAATATATATATATATATATATATATATATATATATATATATATATATATATATATATATATATATATATATATATATATATATATATATATATATATATATATATATATATATATATATATATATATAGTGAAAGGTTCCCGTGCGGATGTGCGGTGGATTAATGTCCGTGAGATTTTTACTCAATGTACGTGAGTGTTGTGTTTAATATGTCTGAGATTTGTACTTAATGTGCGTGAATGTGTAAAATGCAGCAGAAAATATTGATGTCAGTTTCTTCCCCATCCCTAGTAGCCATTTGCGCCCTCCCTGATGATGATGATGTGAAGGCGAGCTATGGTGGTTAAGAATTATGGGAATAAAACAACAGAAATTCACACTTTGATGCTATGCAAATTTTACTATGTGTGCGTCATTTATATAAACATTCAACTGTATTGAAGGTAGTTGATAATCCAGAATCCATGGCCAAATTGAAGGAAGAAGTAACAAGAAGCTTAGGCATTAATTTGCGTGAGTTTCTGTTCTGCTTCCTTCTGAGCTCGTAATTCTGAAATACTCACGCACATTAAACACAATACTCAGACACATTAAGTACAAAACTCACGCATATTAACATGACGCACATTAAGTACAAATCTCAGGCACATTGAGTACAAATCTCACGCACATTAAGTATAAACTTCACGCACATTAATCCACCGCACATCCGCACGGGAAGCAACAAATGCACCTGATCCCTTCCACATATATATATATATATATATACTAGTTTTTTACGCGCATTGCGCAATTGGGATAATGCCCAATGTTTTTTTTAAATAAGTACTTTAAAGTATATTAAGGCAGAATTATATTGAAATTGTTCATGCATAGATAATTGAAGGTTGAATTTGCGTATTTAAATAGGTAATTCTTCTCCCAAAGGTTGAGTCTCCAACCCCAAGGACCCCCCCACACTCCGACCCGACAGAGCATTGTGGGAGGTTGTAAATGCTGATACGCACAAGGAATCTGCCCACTTTAGACATAATTCCCGCACTGCCGCCGCCGAGGTTCAAAACCATTGAGCTAAGCCGGTGCGGGTTAAATAGGTAATTCTAAGTTTACAAATGCAATATAATATAGTCAAGATTGATTATAATTGTCAATAAAATAATTGTATAGGAATGGTTGAAACAAATACGGGACATAAGGGAGAACAAATAAAAATTAGGGCATAAAATATTAAATATATACTAATATTGTTTGAGGAGATTCCGACATTAGGATTTGTGGTTAAGTTCTATTAAGACTTTAATATTAGAATTAGATTAATGGTGTAGTTATAATTATATATTAGACTTTAATATTAGAATTAGACTAACGATGAATTAACGGAAAAATTAAATGGATAATCATATAATTAAGGATAAATTAAAAAATCTTAAAAGAAAAAAGTTAAAACCTAAACAATATGAACCATTCATTTGATTTAATAATTTCGCGGTCATTTTTTCTACCCAATGTTAATAATTAAATAAATTCGCTGGTCAAATCCGCTAGTATAATCCGCTAACGCTAACGCCTAACTGCTGATTGTCAAACAAGGACATTGCGAGGTAGTTCTCACTTCAATTTGTTGTGTGATTTGAATACTCTCTTTGTCACAAAATCTCTCAAGTAGTTAATATGATTGGTTTTATTAATTATATTTTTTTAATTTTTTCATGGTATTAATAAAATACTTGGTAAATAAATATATAGCATTATTTTGTATTATAACTTTGATATTTAATTAGAAAAATAGTGCACAAAAAAGATAATAGATAATATAGTGAATATAATCAATTGATGAATTTGAATGTAAAAATTTTTACATTTGAGAAAAATAAAGACAATATAACTAATGAAAATATTTCTTTTAATTAATTTATTGATAATTAATATTTTTTTTTCACTGAATAAAGACATTGTAAGGATAATGTAGCGAATATAATCAATTAATAAATTTGAATATAAAAAATTTTTATATTGAAGAAAAATAAAGACAATATAACTAATAAAATTATTTCTCTTAGTTAATTTATTGATAATGAATAATTTTTTTTTTTTTGAATAAAGGCATTGTGGACACATAATTATAAATTAAAGAAATGCATATGTATTATTTTTTGTTGTAACTACTAAATTATTATTTATATAATTTAATAAGAGTAAAATAGAGTACTAATTATGCCAACTTTGATTGGGATGAGATTCGAACCTAAGACCTTTTTCTATTGAAATCAATGAGTAAGTTAACGGTGAACTAACGGCAATTCTTAAAATTTTAACAGAATTAGTAATGGTGTGTGGGTATTTTAGGAAATTTTAGTGTAAAATTTAAATCTGATCAATCTTTCAATCAATCTGAGCCATTCATTTGATTAAAATCTGTGACCGCAATTTTTTCTACCCATTATAGGCCTAACTCTCTTGGGCTCTTATTAGTATACTAGTTTTTTTACACGCATTGCGCGATTGAGTTAATGCCTAATGTTTTTTTTTTAAAATAAGTACTTTAAAGTATATCCAGGCAAGATTATATTAGAATTATTCATACATAAATAATTGAATGTTAAATTCGCATATTTAAATAGGCAATTCCAAATTTACAAATGCAAGATAATATAGTCAAGATTGATTATAATTGTCAATAAAATAATTGTATAGGTATGATTGAAACCAAATACGGGACATAAGAGAAAGCAAATAAAAAATTAGGGCATAAAATATTAAATATATACTAATATTGAATAGCTAACTGCTGATTGCCAAACAAGGACATTGCGAGATAGTATTCCACTTCAATTGTTGTGTGATTTGAATACTCTTTTTGTTAATAAATCCCCCAAGTAGTTAATATGATTTGCTTAATTATATTTTTTTATTTTTTTAAGCTATTATTATTATTATTATTATTATTATTATTATTATTATTATTATTATTATTATTATTATTATTATTATTATTATTATTATTATTATTATTAGGTCATTTTACATGTTAATCTAAACAGCTAATATTTTCAAATTTCTTTTTACCAACCGTTGATATAATTCGCTAACGCTAACCGCTAACTGCTGATTGTCAAACAAGAACATTGCGAGGTAGTTCTCACTTCAATTTATTGTGTGATTTGAATACTCTTTTTGTCAACAAATCCTTCAAGTAGTTAATATGATTGACTTTATTAATTATATTTTTTTAAATTTTTTATGGTATTAATAAAATACTTGGTAAATAAATATATAGCATTATTTTGTATTATAACTTTGATATTTAATTAAAAAATAGTGCACAAAAAAAAGATAATAGACAATATAGTGAATATAATCAATTGATGAATTTGAATGTAAAAATTTTTACATTGGAGGAATATAAAGACAATATAACTAATAAAATTATTTCTCTTAATTAATTTATTGATAATGAATAATTTTTTTTTTTAATAAAGACATTGTAGGGACAATGTAGCGAATATAATCAATTGATGAATTTGAATGTAAAGTATTTTTATATTAGAGAAAAATAAATACAATATAACTAATGAAATTATTTCTCTTATTTAATTTATTGATAATGAATATTTTTTTTGAATAAAGACATTGTAGACACATAATCCTAAATTAAAGAAATGCATATGTATTATTTTTTGGTGTAGCTACTAAATTATTATTTAATTTAATAAGAGTAAAATAGAGTACTAATTATGCCAACTTTGATTGGGATGAGGTTCGAACCTAGGACCTTTCTTATTGAAATCAAGTAAGTTAACGGTGAACTAACCGACATTAACGGAAAAGATAATATTTAACGGAAAAGTTTACGGATAATCATATTCATTAAGGATAAATTAGGAAATTTTAAGGAAAAATTAAAATCTGATCAATCCGAGCCATTCATTTGATTAAAAAATTTGACCGCCATTTTTTCTACCCATTATAGGCCTAACTCTCTTGGGCTCTTATTAGTATAGTAGATAGTAGATATATATATATATATATATATATATATATATATATATATATATATATATATATATATATACACACACACACAAACACACACACACACTGCTACGGTTGTGGCACCCTCCAAACAACAAAATACAATTTCTATTCTATTCCTTATCTATTTCGTTCCCTATTGAATAGCATTCCTATTCCCTCCAAAATTATTTCGTGAACTAAACGGGCCATTATAGATACCTACCATTCAACGAGGGAATATATATTGTAATATCTTTTTCTTTTATTCTTTGTTTCTTTTTTATTTTGTGAATAATATTAAATTTTATGAAATGTGTTTACATTTCAAATATGATAATTAAAATTATCAAATTATAATGAATTGAAAATACAAATTTTAATTGATCAGCATATATGTTAAGATTGCATATGAGTTTTGATGTATCGCATCACATATTCGCATGGCATCGCGAGATGGTGTCAATTTATATCGTGCTCCACGGCACACATAGCAATGTGCATTCAGGCACAAAACGCGCACGTTTCAGACATCATTCTGTCCACCGGAACAGACCAAACCTCATTATGTGTATTCAGTTAAAATTTTATGTGTATTGTGTTATGAGTTTATGTGTATTCAGTTAAGAGTTTATGTGTATTATGTTAACCAAACCCCATTATGTATATTCAGTTAAAAGTTTATGTGTATTGTGTTATGAGTTTTCAGTTAAGAGTTTATATGTATTATGTTAACCAAACCCCATTATGTGTATTCAGTTAAAAGTTTATGTGTATTATGTATTATGTATTATGTTAGATTAGATTATGTGTATTTTGTTATGAGTTTATGTGCATTCAAAACAGAGGTTTTTTTTTTCAACAACTTAACAAAACGATGTCGTTTTGGGAGGTGCATGATGTACAATGCTATGTGCACCGTGGTGCACGGTATAACGATTGAGAGATGGTAATAACTAATAACTAATAATATAATAATGTTTGGTGAATTGAATGCAGAGCTGAATAGTTAGGCTAATTACCTTTGAGAGTAGAACACTACTTAATGGAGGATTGGGCACTACCATAGTGCCATTGCAATTTGCAAAACAAATTAATATAATGGAAAACTAGATATTTGGTCTTTGAGTTATAATTATGTTGACAACTTCCCCAACTTATAATCGTATTTATTTTTACTCCTAACACCTAAGAAGTAGGTCGTTTGACCCCCGACGTTAGGTATCCGTTTTAACTTGACGAAAAACTCAAAAGTTCCTTTAAAATTAGAGGGCTAAAGTAGGAAATTCACATCTTATTTTTCTTCTTGTATTGAAACCACTTTCTTAGCATTATTTTACATTTCCTATCTAAAAAACTTGACACAAAGTACAAACAAAGAAACACTTAATCACTGTTTTCAGGCGTGTGAAACACACAATTCTAAATATTTTCGATTTTCCTAACTAAGCAACAAAGGGTAATCAAACAAGAACTTTTGAGATACAAGAATATGTTAAATTTCTCATGTTGTTTTTTTAAGAAATTCACAATTGGAGTAACTTGAGATTTCTAGTATGTAAAATTGTTTTCGTAATCTCTGTTGTTGCTTAGTCAAGAATCATATATTGTGACAAGTGACAACTGACAACATATGAAAATTATCCATCATAAGTCATCTTAATAATCATAGTAATGGATGAGGAACATGGATTTCATACAAGAACTTGAGACTCAGTTATGGAAGTTATATATATATATATATATATATATATATATATATATATATATATATATATATATATATATAATAGAATTTATACGATTCTAGACTAAGATACTGTAAAGTTTATAGAAGAAATTTTACATACTACAAATTTCAAGTTATTCCTTTAATGAATTTCTCATAAAAGTAATATGAGAAATTTGACATCTTCTTGTATCTCAAAAATTATTATTTGAGTACACTTGTAACTTGGTAAGGAAAATCATAATCTTTTAGGATAGTGGCTTTCAAATGCCTGAAGACGGTGATCAAGTGTTTTGTTGTATGAACTTTGTCTCAACTTCCTTATGCGAGACTCAGGTTCCTAACAAATCATACAGGGGTTATTGAAATGCTTTTAGTGTTGAATAATCTTGAAATATATGACTGAAAAATAGAATTAATGTTGCGAAAGTGATTTTAATAATTAAAAAAAAAAAGAATAAAATGTGAATTTATTACGTTACTTCTTCAATTTTAAAATGTTTTTGAAATTTTTATTAGGTTGAGGTGGATGTCTAACATCGAAGATCAAACACAACATTTCGCTTATAATAGATGAGTTAAAAATAAATACAATCATAATAGAAGGACTGAATCAAAACTTAAAAATAACTCAGTGACCTATGACAAAAGATGCTCTTTTTCTCTAAATATAATTCATAATGGAATTGGCAGGTATGCCCATTATCGTCCTAGCTTGCTTCATCACATGAAAGGTTCCTTTTTTTCTAGGCCTAATTACTATACGGGATGGGAGCTGGGAGTTGAGCATATTCGCTAAACATGTGAATGGTTAAACCATCAGCTCTCAAAATTTGGGTATGGCTAAACATACATTGAAAGGAACATTTTGAGTTAATCCTATATAGGGTGTTTTGATTATAGTGGTTTTGTCTCTATTTAGTCTTAAATTTTCAAATCGATCACCTATGATTTCTTGACTTCTAAATTGTTACTATCTGTGGTCTAAGTTAAGCATTCATGATCCTTCAACTTTTAAAATTTAACTAGCTATAGTCCTAGTGGAAGGACCATAGACCATGTGTGGTTAACTTGGACCACGAATGATAACAATTTAAAAATAAAAGAACCACATGTGATCAATTTAAAAATTCAGGACTAAACGTGGCTGAAAGTAAGTCAAACCCGTCAATTAAGCAATTCATCTTTATATACTATGTTTGATAACAAACAAAAGTTTAAAATATCTTCAAAGTAGGTTTTGAAACAAAACTTGGATATCAATGCAAAAAATTAAAATAAGAATGTTTTTCATTTAAGGAGAAAAAATGATATGATATTTATCTATATTTATATAATAAAAAAGTATTATCAACGTATCTTTTATATTCGTTTATGTAGACATATACTATATTTATTACGGGGCGTTTGGTTGAAAGGGGGAAATTATGTGGGAAAGGAATTGCAATTCCATGGGAGAAGAATAATGTGGGAATAAAGTGGTAATTAAAATTTCAGTATTTGGTTTGTAGGAATAAAATTAATGAGAATTTCAATTATAATGTTTGGTATACATGAAATTGAAAGGGAATAAATAGTAAAAACTCCAAAATGCCGATACTTATTGTTTTTTTTTTTTTTTTTGAAAACCCCTGATACATATTGTTATTGTTATTGTTATTGTTATTATTATTATCATTATCATTATCATTATTAATGTCGCATGGGGTCCTCCGAGTATAGTGACTTTGCCACGTTTAGTCCTAAACTTTTAAATTAACAATCTGTGGTCCATCGACTTTCTAATTTAACGATTCATTGTCCAAGTTAACCCATGATCCTTTAACTTATGAAATTAACAAACTGTGGTCCTCTTGAAAGGACCATGCTTGGTTAAAGTTTAATAGTTGAAGGACCATAGATGATTAACTTGGACCACGAATGTTAATAAATTGAAAGTTGAAGGACTAAAGGTGGTCAATTTGAAAGTTTAGGATTAGACGTGGTAAAATCATCATACTCGAAGGATCTCAGATTGTATTATTATTATTATTATTATTATTATTATTATTATTATTGTTATTGTTATTATTATTATTATTATTATTATTATTATTGTTGTTGTTACTGTTACTGTTACTGTTACTGTTATTATTATTATTATTATTATTATTATTATTATTATTATTATTATTATTATTATTATTATTATTATTATTATTATTACAAATTCTATGATAATTTATGTAAAATGATGTATAAATGTACAACAAAAATAAATTGCTCTCCAATTTTCCACATACCCATTTCCTTTCCTCATATGCGTAATACGTTTCCATTTCTCTACAAACGTAACAACAATTCTTTCTCTCTTCATTTAAAAATAATAAACTCTCATTTTTATTTGGGAAAATATTTTTAAAATTTTTTATATTTAAATGTTTTTATGTTTACATTTTTTTTTTTTGGAAACCTAGAAACTCATTTTATAAATATTACTTGTCATGTTTTATCCGATCGCTATACCTTCTATCACGGTATACATAGCAATGTGCATCGCATATTCGCATGACATCACAAGATGCTAATAACTAATAACTAATAATATAATAATGCTCGGTGAATTGAATGCAGAGCTGAATTGTTAGGCTAATTACCTTTGAGAGTAGAGCACTGCATAATGGAGATGCTAATAACTAATAACTAATAATATAATAATGCTTGGTGAATTGAATGCAGAGCTGAATTGTTAGGCTAATTACCTTTGAGAGTAGAGCACTGCATAATGGATGATTGGGCACTACCATAGTGCCATTGCAATTTGCAAAACAAATGAATATAATGGAAAATTAGATATTTGGCCTTTTGAATTATACTTATGTTGACAACTTACCTAAGTTATAATGGTATTTATTTTTACTCCTAACTCCTAAGAAGTAAGTTGTTTGACCCGATGTTAGGTATTTGTTTTAACTTAACGAAAAATTTAAAAGTCCCTTTAAAATTAGAGGGCTAAAGTAGAAAATTCACATCTTATTTTCCTTCTTGTATTGAAACCACTTTCTTTGCATTATTTTACATTTCCCATATAAGGAACTTGACACTAAGTACAAACAAAGGAACACTTAATCATCGTTTTCAGGCGTGTGAAACACACAATATAATTCTAAATATTTTCGATTTTCCTAACTAAGCAACAAGGGTAATCAAACAATAAATTTTGAGATACAAGAATATGTCAAATTTCACATATTGCTTTTTTAAGAAACTCACCAATGGAGTAAGTTGAGATTTCTAGTATGTAAAATTGTTTTCGTAAACTCGGTTGTTGCTTAGTAAAGAATCATATATTGTGACAAGTGACAACATATGAAAATTATCCATCATATGTCATCGTAATAATCATAGTAATGGATGAGGAACATGGATTTCATACAAGGAACATGAAACTCAGTTATGGAAGTTAGATATATATAATAGAATTTATACGATTCTTGACTAAGATACTTCAAAGTTTATGAAAAAAATTTTACATACTAAAAATCTCAAGTTATTCCTTTTTAATGAATTTCTCATAAAAGTAACATGAGAAATTCGATATCTTCTTACATCTCAAAAGTTATGGTTTGAGTACACTTGTAACTTGGTAAGGGAAATCATAATCATTTAGGATAGTGGCTTTCAAATGCCTCAAGTCAAGTGTTTTGTTGTTTGTACTTTGTCTCAAGTTCCTTATGCAAGACTCGGGTTCCTAACAAATCATACAAGGGTTATTGAAATGCTTTTAGTGTTGAATAACCTTGATATATGAGACTAAAAAATAGAATTAATGTTGAGAAAGTAATTTTAATAATAATAATAAAAAAGAATAAAATGTGAATTTATTACGTTACACCTTCAATTTTAAAAGGGTTTTTGAAATTTTTATTAGGTTGAGAAGGATGTCTACCATCGAAATCGAACCCCAATACTTATTGTTATTGTTATTGGAATTGTTGTAATAATAATAATAATAATAATAATAATAATAATAATAACAACAACAACAACAACAACAACAACAACAATAATAATAATAATAATAATAATAATAATAATTAACATAATATATTATTATATATGAGTTAATATCATCTGAGGTCCTTCAAGTATAGTGATTTTGCCACGTTTAGTCTGAAACTTTTATATTGACCATCTGTGGTCCTCCGACTTTCAAATTTAACCATTCGTGGTCCATAATGTTAACCACTCATGGTCTTTCAACTACGGATGGCAATGGGGCCGCCCCCGCCCCCGCCCCCGCAATCCCACCCCACTCCCCATACCCGCGCGGGTAATGAAATTCCTTCTCATACCCGCCCCCGTGGAGATTTTGCGGGTGCAGGGAATACCCGTGGGGATTTTACATATAACCTTAGTCTCATTAATAATATGAAACTTACACCTAATAAGATTTTTATTACTACAATTTATAATATTAATGCATCAAAGTATTCACCAAATAACTACCAACTTGAATATTACATTTACTTCCAACTTCAACATTAGTGTATAAAATCTTAGCCACTAGCACCAAAAAATAATTAGAAGCTGTAATAGTAGTGAGTTGGGACCTTCCCTTACTACCTAAAAATCTAACAGATTAAATAAATAACATAATACTTTGATATTGACTTAAATATAATAACACAATATATATATATATATATATATATATATATATATATATATATATATATATATATATATATATATATATATATATATATATATATATATGTAGCGGGTGTGGGTGCGGGGCAAGGATACCCCTCCCCGCACTCGCACTCGCCCCCATACCCGCGCGGGTTTAAAACTCTCTCCCTATACCCGCACCCATTACTCAAATTATGCGGGTATTTTATTACCTATTGGGACATGACGTTTCGCGCATAATAATTGATTGTTGGGCATGATGTTTTGCGCACCCTCGACTAGTATATATATATATATATATATATATATATATATATATATATATATATATATAGGTACACAATTTATTAATGTACATAATATAAATTTTATTTTAGACTAGGATCTTTAATGTAATATAGATCCTAATTCATGGTGTTTGTGTGTGTGTGAAGAATGAAAGTAAAAGTTGGAAGTAAGTTTTTGGAGTATAACTAATATTTTTTTTTTAATTTTAATTAACCTGACATAACACATACGGCTGGAAATTATGACATTTTTGACTACCAGAAAGTGATTTTAAATCAATTCAAAAGCAAAAAGTGGTCGGAAATAGCAACAAAAGTTTTTTCGGATACCAAAAGTGATTGGAACAAAATTTTAAAATTGATTTAAGATCACTTTCAGGTGATCAGAAATTCCATAATTTCCAACAGTGACAAATAAATTGCTCTCCAATTTTCCACATACCCATTTCCTTTCCTCATATTCGTTTCCATTTCTCTACAAACGTAACAACAATTCTTTCTCTCTTCATTTAAAAATAATAAACTCTAATTTTTATTTCGGAAAATTTTTTTAAAATTTTTTATATTTAAATGTTTTTATGTTTACATTTTTTTTTTGGAAACCCAGAAACCCATTTTATAAATATTACTTGTCATGTTTTATCCCATCGTTATACCCTCTACCACGGTGTACATAGTAATGTGCGTCCCGCGCCTCCCAAAACGACGTCGTTTTGTTAAGTTATGTGTGAAGTCGACGCAACAGAGTGTATGTGTATTCTATTATATAATTATGTACATTATGTTATACAATTATGTACATTGTTTTATGCAATTATGTACATTTTTTATACAATTATGTACATCCGAACACGTGATTTTTTTTAACAGTTAAAAGTTTATGTATATTCTGTTATACAATTATGTACATTCTATTATACAATTATGTAGATTTTCAAAACATTGGATTTGTTACGAAGTTAATAGCAAACACAGAAAAACGAAATTTTTTTTTAAAAAAAAGTACAAAATGAAGTCTTTTTGTACTAGGGCGCACAATGCAATGTGCGCCCTAATGCAGGATATAAATTGCCTATTTTATCACATCAAAAAGTAAAAGTGAAAGAATAAAAATTAGAAGTCAATCTAATAAAACTCTTTTATTTGTTCCCATATCATCTTTCTTTTCCTTCTTTTTTATCTCACATTTCATTTATTATTAACATCTCTCTTTTCCTCTTACAAGATCTTGTTTTAAAAAGTGCTCCCTTTTCATTTGAATCTCTCATCTTCTACTTCATCAATTTTTATGGGCATTGCTATTTGTAACATTCTCTAGCAAAAAGTGAATGTGTAAATAACTTTGAAATTGTAAAAAGGTATAAAAATTTCAATAATTTTATAGGTGGTATAAATAGTAATAAGGGTGTAAATATGACTATTTATATCAACCTGGTCAAATATAATTTACAAAATTTCATTAATAATTTTTAATTAAAAAATAAAAAATAAAAACATTTAAAAAATAAAAAACTATGAGTATTTTCATTTATAAAACTACGAGCTTTTCATGGAATTGGCTATTTTGTTTGCTACTAAATAGTCATTTCAATGCCTTCCATGATATTAGTTAGGAATTAATACCCCATTAGAAATAACTAAATTTAATTTAGGGAAAATTGTAATTTATGCCCTTCACAAATATGCCAATTATCAATGTTACCCCTGAATTATTAGTGATGTAAATGTTGCCCCTCAATTTTCAAAACGTGACATATATTGCCCCTCTCCTGAGTTATTAGTGATGTAAATGTGGTTACCCGTCGTCTTTCTTGTTCGAAGACCACGTTTTTTTCCTCAATTTTTCTTTCTTCGCTTGTTCTCCTTTCGTCGACAACAAATTTTCTCCTTCTTCATATTAGGAGAGGGGCAATATATGTCACGTTTTGAAAATTGAAGAGCAACATTTACATCACTAATAATTCAGGAGTAACATTGATAATTGACATATTTCTGAGGGGCATAAATTACAATTTTTCCTTTAATTTATTTAATACAAAAGATACCCTCATGTACTCTTCTTTGTGGAAGAGCCTTACGACTTCGTATTTTTGTAACAAATACATTAGTAGACTTTCTGGTATCGTCAATAATAATAAGCAAAAGAATTAAGAAGGTATGGGCAACTGCCTGCCCCCACCCTCCCTCTGCTGACAGTATATAAGCATGCATCTTCTCATAGCCAATACACTCAACATTTCTCAATCTTTAATTACCTTCAATCAGCATATCACTCGAAGCACGAGCTACCTTAATTCCTCAATCTCAATCTTTCAATTCCTCTCCATCTATACTCATTTCCTTTCTCTGTCTCCATCTGCTTCCATGGCATCCAAATCACTTTCGCTGCTACACTATGTAGTGGTTTTCTGTATTATGGTTCCAGCATTTACTCAGGGCCGTTCCAATAAAATTTGGGGCCCGGTACAATATCTTAATTTGGGCCCCCTTTTTCAAGTGATTTTTATATATAAATAATAGTTGTGTCAAAAATTCAAAACATAAATATTGTATAATAAATACATCTAAATTATCATTTAAAAAGTGACATGCGCCTTGCACACTTAGACGCAAAATCATCTAAACAACTATCAACATTCTTATTATTTTCATTGTCACAGTGATACCTATCATCGTTGCACTATCATTTAATTTTTTTCCAGTCTCACAATCATCTCGATCTTCTATATGAAGATTAGCATCTAACAGTTTTTCATTGGCATCATCTTTTTGCTCATCTATTTGAGTTTTTTTTAATAAATTTTTCAAGAGATTCCTTTTGAGATTGAGTTAGTTGCTCAATCCTTCTTTTCTTTTTTACGCTTCTCAGATGAATATTTTCTAGAAGACATAAAATTCTAAGAAAAAAATAAAAATTTATTTAGAAACTCTATCAATAAATATTTAATCAAAAAACGAATTCTGGAATATATTATTCTGAAATCAGAATTAAGTCATTTAAATAAACAATAAACAAGAATTATGAAACAATACGTAATTTTAATTACCTGTCAAGAGAATTGAAGAACTTGAGAGTTTGTATGATAAAAAAAGAATTGAAGAATTAGAAGCACACGAACTGAGTCTGTCGTTTTTGCGTCAATTCACTAAATTGTGCGGCCTAAAAGACGTCAAACAGCAAAAAATTAAGAATACAAATCAACAACAAAATTAAATATTTAAATAATTAAATTACTACAGCAAAGAATACAAAAAAAAAAAAAATCAAATAGCAAAAAATACAATTGAAATTTGATAATATCCAAATTTAATTTACCTAAATCCTAATCTAGCAATTATTAAAAAAAAAAAATCCTAATCTAGCACTACAGTAACTCAAATTAAATATTAGAATTGTTTCAATTGCCTAGGTAAATTCAAATTGTTGTAGGCAGTAGACTTGTAGTCTCTCACTCTCTCGGTCTGTATAGACTGCACTCTACCACAGTACTACTAGATTAGGGATTTAGGGTATGCTTTGTGTTTTTTGAGTTATTAGTTTTTCGCTACTTGCTTCAATGCTTTTATGCTTTGTTCGAACGCACTCTGCAGCTAGATTAGAGATTTAAGGTCTTTGCATTCAGCAGTTGCGATATATATATGGCATTTTTTAAAAAAAAAAAATTAGGGGCCCCCAAAATTTGGGGGCCCTGTGCAGCGGCCCTGGGCAGACTTGCCCAGGGCCGGCCCTGAATTTTGCTGATGAGTATGACATCAGCTCTGGGTATCCCGTCACGGAGCCGACGATCATTAAGAACGCTGCTTCCAAGGGAGCAGTTTGTCTAGATGGGAGTCCACCGGCTTACCACATCAGCGAAGGCTTTGGAGCCGGAAAAGACAAGTGGATGGTTTACCTCCTAGGCGGAGCTTGGTGTCCTACTGTCTCAGATTGTTATAGTCAATTGCGTGGACATCTTGGGTCTTCCATATATTGGAATGACACTAAACAAAAACAAAGATTTGGAGGCATACTTCACAACATCTCCAAATCGAATCCAGACTTCCACAGCTGGACAAAAGTGATGGTCAGATATTGTGATGGATCGTCTTTCACGGGAGATGTGGAAAATGTTGATCCAGCCACTGGCCAACATTATAGAGGTAAAAGGGTTTTCGATGCCATTGTTGATGACCTTTTATCTACCAAAGGAATGAAGGACGCCAAGGAAGTTTTACTGACTGGTGGTTCTGCAGGAGGATTGGCAGTTATAATCCACTGTGATCGTTTTGCCAATCACTTTCCGGGAACCACCAAAGTCAAGTGTCTATCCGATGGCGGTTTTTTCCTTCATTCCAACAATCCTTTGCAAGCCCGAGGGTTGGAGTCCATGTTTCGGGGCACATTTGTTTTACATAATTCAACCGGAGCCCTACCTAAGGCAACATTGATCGAATGAAAAGCAGCGGCAGAGAAGAATACTTATGCATGTTCCCACAATATATTGTGGAAGATGTTAAGACGCCGTTGCTAGTCATGGCCACTGTCTATGACTCCTATCAAATAAATAAGACATTGTCAACCGTTCTTTAGCAGGCGATTAAGCACAAGAAAATCTCCCCAACTCAGTATGGTGTTTTAGAAACTTTTAGATTTCAATTTTTGAATGTTGTGTATAAAACAACATATAAGTTGTCAGGAGTTTTCATTTCAAATTGTTTTACGCACACCCAACTTACCTTCCAAGGTTGGCACAATAGAAATTATGGAGTAAATAATAAGACCGATACAGAGGTAATTGGGGAGTGGTACTTCAAAGACAGATCTCACATACTAGAGATTGATACTAATCGCTTGGTCAAAGACTGTAATGACAATGTTTACATCAATAATTAAGGATGTTAATGTTTTGTTACCTTAGTTATTATTATTATTTGTATTTGTATAATAATATTAAGTTGTATCTTTTTATGCTTTAATTTGCTTCTTTTAGATCAATTAAAATGCTTTTCTAATGCTTTTCTATATCATACTACCAGAATCTAAATCAAGTGCTTTTATATATATATATATATATATATATATATATATATATATATATATATATATATATATATATATTACGGTCGTGAAATTTATATTCATATTAATATTAATATTTGAATATCTATATTGATTAATTAGAATACCATCATAATTTGAACATAAGATACGAATTGTATAGGCATATATACAAAAACACATCTTAGCTAGTTGGGACTAAAGCACTTCAACACCATAACGAACTACATGTGTCCTGCCAAATTAATTAATTTATATTTAGCCATAAAACAAAGCTAATTAATTAATTAATTAATTACCATTTCAAGTTACATTATAGCTCCATGCATGTGATGTCTATAAACTAAATTGTTATAAAATTGATCAATAGCTTTCTAAAAATGTAAACGTAGGTACATGTGGATAGGAAATTGGGAATTATTAAATAAGAAAATAGACATATATATTCATATATGGAAAACAATGAGTTGAAGTTTGTTCACTTAAATAAATTGGCATGAAATGTTCATTGTCATATACCTATTTCTATCTTTCATTGCAAAACATGAGCGAACATGCAAAGAATTTTTACTTGCATCTTATTGTAAGACTTTGTGAGATAACTAACTTTACTTACATCTCCACCACTTTCTTTATCTTGGTTATTACATTGGTCTATTGGTATAGGAAGATTGATTTGTAATTTTAATCACACATGAATATGTTGAGTGCAACACAATAATACTTTGTTCTAATAATAATTGAACATAAATAGTTTTCAAGAGTATGTAGTAATCATATTCAAAAATAATTGTTAATCCATTCGTTGAACATGCACTAAAAGTGCCAGCAAATTATATATTTAATAACAAATTGATCATAAATATAAATATTTTCAATCAATACTATCAGCACAAATTGATTATAAATATAAATATTTTCAATAAATATATAAATATGAGAGAAAGTTCTCCGTGGAGAAACTATCTTCTCTCCCATTCAATTACTATCTCTCCTTTTCTGCTTGATCTGGAGATGCGGCCCTTAAGGTATATAACATATTTAGCCAATAAATTGGATTAAAAATTGTTTATAATCACAATTTCTAGATGTCGAAAATAGCCATTTTAGTGGAAAATTATTTTTAAAAAATAACTCACACACACAATGTGGTATACAAAAACACATCTTAGCTAGTTGGGACTAAAGCACTTCAACACCACAACTGACTACATGTGTGGCCAAATTAATTAATTAAATTTATATTTAGCCATAAAACAAAGATAATTAATTAATTAATTAATTAATTAATTACGATTTCAAGTTACGTTATAGCTGGATGCATGTGATGTCTATAAACCAAATTGTTATAAAATAGACAATTAACTTTAAAAGCGAGCTCATTAATTATTATATATATTATCTTGATTTCTAAATAATTACTTTAATATATATACTTGGAAAATTATAATTTGATATTTTCTTTGCAGTATCTTGACGATGCAAATCCAATTCGATCTTATTAATTTAATGGACTCACAATATCAAACTGTACTGTTGATGGAGAGATTGATATTTTTGGAACATTTAATTAATAAACGTTTGTCAATGCATGTGGAGTTCATCAATAAGTTGTTCACTGCCATTGCAAAATATAGAATGTAAATGTGTGGATAGGGAACTAGCTATAGCTAGGAAAAACAGACAACATTAGTAATTAGTCTAATATATTTAAAATATGATCATTTCATATGTGTTCCACATAAAATACCCAAAATAATCTTAATTACAATTGTATAGTGTTAATTTCAAAATACATCTTACAATCTTACAATAAAAAAAATTATAATAATAATAATTATTATTATTATTTAAAACACTATATCGCTACTAGGTTAATTTTTTATTGAATGAACACAAACCGATAAAACAAACACTACAAGAAAATAGTGAGAATATATATGGATTAAATAAATATTGAAAATGAATAGCGGATAAAATGAATTGAGAAGATATTACTATTAATTTTTTTAAAAAAATACTATTGTCTCTATTACAAAGTAGTATTTGCTCAGTAATCACCTAAAGAGTAAATAGACCACCTCCGAGATTCGGTCATGTGATCTTCCTTCAAAAAGAGACACAAAGACAAATTATTCTGTGGACCCTAGTCCACCTTGCAAGGTGGACTTGGGTCCAAATATACATAATTTATATATTGTATGTTCACATTTTACCTATTGGATGTTCAAAAAATTTATATACTAAATGTTCACAATTTACATACTAAATATTCACAATTTGCATACTGAAATGTTCACAAATTTATATACTCAATGTTCACAATTTACATACTGAATCACAATTTAAATTATGAATATGTAAATTGTGAATCTTCATTAACCTTGAGGGCAGACGAGATAGGCACTCGCCCTGGGCCCATAGCTGGGAGGGGCTCCTAACTTATTTTTTTTTAATTTTTTGATGAACTTAAAAAAATGCTTTCATATAGGGGTGTAAACAAACCGACCAGGCTCGAGTTCGAGCTCGTTAATGGAAGCTCTGCTTGAGCTCGAGCTCGAGTTCGAGCTCGATCTTGAGCTTTTTAGTTGTTATTTTTATATATTACTACGTATAATATAATTATATTATATTATATATTATATACATTATATATTATACGGCTCGCAAGCGGCTCGACGAGCCACGAGCCTAGAATATTCAGGCCCGGCTTGAGCTCGATTATTAAACGAGCCGCTCGAGTTTGGCTCCAGCTCGATTTTGACCGAGTTAAGTCGAGTTTCGACCGAGTGGCTCAGCTCATTTACACCCCTACTTTCATATGCATAGATTTGAATTCATGACTTCAAAAGTATTTTTTAGTTTTAAATCTACTTAACAATTACAACCATATAATATACTTATCTCTGTTGAATTTATTTATAATTACACTTCATATAGGGACCCAAAGTTTGAATGGACACTACTCTAATGCTATTCTAAAATGTTTTTTTTTTAATAAAAAAAATTATATGTTTACAAAAATTCAAAACTGTCATTTAACTATTTTCAATTAACACATACAATCATTTAACTTCATATATTAAAGGGTCCTTATTTTTATTTTGCCCCGGGCTTATAAAATGATTGGACCAGTCCTGTTCGGGTCCATAGCATAACTATTGAACCATAAAAATGTCAATTGAGCACACGGTGCTTGACACTTGAATTGTGAAATCAAACATTCACCTTTGTAATATAATTATTATTAAAACATAAATTTGGTTTATATATATATATATATATATATATATATATATATATATATATATATATATATATTATATTACGTACAATGTATGTAGTGAATTGAATTATAATGATTTTTTTTTTGAAAGAAAATTATAATGATTAGGGAAAATTGTAATTTATGTCCCTGCATGATATGCCAATTATCAATGTCACCCCTGAATTATTAGTGGCGTAAATGTTGTCCCTCAATTTTCAAAATGGTACATATATTGCCCCTCCCGCACTGTATGGGAGGGAAAATATATGTAACGTTTTGAAAATTGAGGGGCAACATTTACACAATGGAGGGGCAATATATGTATTGTTTTGAAAATTGAGAGCCAACATTTACACCACTAATAATTCAGGGGTGACATTGATAATTGACATATTATACAGGGGCATAAATTACAATTTTCCCTAATGATTATTAGTATCCCAATTTCGATGCTTATGTAATGGTGGGCAATCAAGAGCTCACTACTGCCATTGTAGAATATAAAAATGTAAATGTAGTTACAGATGTGGATATGAAATTAGGTATTAGTAAATAAGAAAATAGACATATTCATTTATGGAAAATAATGAATTGAAGTTTGTTCAATTAAAACAAATTGGCACGAAATGTTCTTTGTCATATACCTATTTCTATCTTTCATTGCAAAACAAGAGCAAACATGCAATATAATATGCTATTAAAGAAAATTATCAAAGATTCAAAGAATTTTTACACCTTTTAATACGTCATTGACTCATTGTAAGACTGAGATAACTTACTTTACTTGTATTTCCACCATTTTCTTTACCTTTGTTATTACACTGGTCTGATCTATTGGTATAGAAGGATTGATTTGAAATTTTAATCAATCATGAATGTGTTGAATGCAACAGAGCGATATTTTGTTCTAACAATAATTGAACATATATATTTCTCGAGAGTAATCATATTGGAAAAATATTGTTAATCCATTCGTTGAACATTCCTACAAATTAAATATTTAATAACAAATTGTTCATAAATATAAATATTTTTAATATATATATATGTGTGTGTGTTAAGGTGCGTGGGGTTGTGCTTAATGTGAGTTGTTAAAACTTAAGGTGCGTGAATTTTGTGTTTAAGGTGCGTGGGTTTTGTGCTTAAAGTGCGTGAGTTTTGTGCTTAAGGTGCGTGAGTTTTGTGTTTAAGGTGCGTGGATTTGTGCTTAACGTGAGTAGTTGTTGAAACTTAAAGGTGCGTGTGTTTTGTGCTTAAGGTGCGTGAGTTTTGTGCTTAAGGTGCGTGGGGTTTGTGCTTAAGGTGCGTGTGTTTTGTACTTAAGGTGCGTGAGTTTGCATTCTTAAGGTGTTTTTTTTTGTGTACTTATGTGTGTGTGTGTTTTGTACTTAAAGTGCCTCAGTTTAATGCTTAATATGCATACAGCCGCACAACCGCACGGGAAGCTCTCCCCGCACCTGATCCCTTCCCTATGTGTGTGTGTGTGTGTGTGTGTTTAGGATCAGCTGCACATGCCACTTCCCGTGTGAAAATGCGGTATGTGCACTTGAAAGTTCACAATCATGCACTTGAAGGTAAAAATATGTGCACTTGAAGGCAAAAACATTGCATTCGAAGGCAAATAGATGTGCAATTGATGGAATTTATGGTACCAAAAAGGGAGGTTATTCAACTTAAGTGTTTTTAAACCAATTACCCATACAAATCGTTTGTAAATCTCATAAATTTTATTAAAAACTTAGTTATATATTATTGAAAAAATGCACAAGATATAACAAATACTACCCAAAATTGTGCACTTGAAAGCAAAGAATCATGCACTTGGAGGCATAAAAATGTGCACTTGAAGGTAAAAAAAATCTACAGTGAAGGAAAAAATTGTTCGCTTGAATGCTAAGTTTTTTTTTTTTTTTTTTACACAATACTAAAACACACATACACTTTTAGGCATTAAATTGAGCACTTGAAAGGATAAAGAGGATCACAAGAAATCAAGGGAGAAAAAAGGACACTAAAAGGAAAAATTTGAAGGAAATTAATTATGCACTCTTAGAAAGGAAAACATGCACTTGATGGCTATAAAATGTGCATTTGAAGGCCAAATATTTTCACTCAAAGGCACAAAGATGTGCACTCAAAGAAGAAACTAAGTACTAAAATAAAAATGATGCACTCGAAGAAAGGAAAAATGTGCACTCGGATACAAAAGACAAGCTGACTTATTTACTCAAAATTGCAAATATGCTACCGCACATTTTTAATTAAAATTCAATTTGGACTGTTGATTTGGATTGCATCTACGGCTGAAAATTGTCCGCATTTTTTACCTGTTGAGACTATTTTATGTGATTATATATATATATATATATATATATATATATATATATATATATATATATATATATATATATATATCACTACAAGAAATTTCACATTTAGTGAAAACAGAATTTGTCACTGAAACTATCATTTTTGATCACTATTGAATTTAGTGACCAATTTTTGAAGTCGTCACATGTCGTCACTATATCCTCCGTCACTATTGTAGTAGTGACGACTTTTGAAAAGTTGTCACAATTACTCACTACTTTTGTGACAATATTTACTTACACTAAAAGTAATATTTGAGTGATGATGATAGTTGTCACAATAAATGTATAATTTGAGACCAAATATGTTATTACAAAAAATTGATCTAGTGACAACACTTTAAGGTGGTAACTAATAAATTAGGCTGAACTCGGGGCCAACCCGGTCGACCACCACCCTGTCCCGAGACTAGACATGGCTCGACCTACGCCCAACCTATTTGGATCGATTCGAACCTGTGACCTCAACTCTAATACTAATTGATAGATTTTAGCGTTCCACTATGCATATTTCCCAGTAAGTCACCCACCTTGTAAGTCAAGCACGCTTAACCTTGAAGTTCTTTGGTTATCTGTTGTCATATCATTCTTAAAGTCAATTAGTGATAAGTATGGACTTTTTAACATTTGTATTAGAATGAATTGAAACAATTGACTTGTGGAATTATTTGTTAGATAGCTTCCGTAAATGATAATGAACTTATATGTCACAAAAAGAAAGTAAAAAAATGAGCGATTATAAAATGTTTTTAATGTATTCTCAAAAAATAAAATGTATTTAATTTTCACAATTACATGCATTTTTTTAAGAATCACTAACTAGTTGCATTTTAATTGACCATATTATTTAATATTTAGTTCACAACAAATTACTTTGGCACCAACTTGAATGCAATTTTAGTGGCAAATATTAATTACAACATAACTTCACACAAATATTATTCTATTTAATTATAGTGACAATATCATTATAACAAATAATTACTCGCACAATTATTATAACATTAGTGACAAAACTTGAATTCAACACAATTATTGTTACAATTTGGTACTTTTTGTTAGGAAATAATAGAACGTCACAAATTAAATATTTCTCACAATCGTATCTTATATCTAATTGTATTTTTATTGACAAAAAGAATTGTCACAGATATATAAAACAGAGTGACCAACAACTATTTGTCACAAAAAGTACCAAAATTTGTGTGCCACACTATATTTTGTCACAATTACTTTCGTTCCCCCTATAATAATAATGCCGCCAAAACACACATACATTTAGTGACATCAAATAGTGACAACTTAGGTTACGACACTATCATTCTAGTAATAGTGACAACTTATTGGTAACAAATACTTAGTTGTCACAATTACCATACTATCTGTGACCAAAAAAATAGTTGTCACACTTATAATAAGCAATAGTGTTGAACTATTTTTTAGTCACAAAAAGGGTATTATTTGTAACTAAATTACGAAGTGTCACAAAAAATTTGTCACTAAATGTCTTAATTCTTGTAGTGTATATATATATATATATATATATATATATATATAACATGAGAACTGTGGACAACTTTGGTCTATCGATCTTGGATACATGCATGTGATTTTTAATTTTTTTTTTCAAATTTATTCACCATTTTATTTACATACGAGTGCTTTATTAATTTTGGTTTGTGTTTTGAAGGTTGGAATAATTATACAAGGATGTTAAATCTTTTATGCTTGATTTTAAGAGTTGAATTTATTATAAATTAAGATTTTTTTACTAATATACTCTCTTTTGTGTGAGGTTCTTTTTCTATCTTATTTTGAGTTTTTCTTCTTCTACGTTTTTTTCTAGCCATGGAATCAAATTGATTTTTGTGTTTTTTTTAATTATATACCTTTTGAGTATAATATTATCTATATTTGTGATTGACATATGTATAATTTTCGCAGGCAATGTACTAGTGGGCACTGTGGCCTCCGTAAGTATGCATTTGCACGGTTGGTTTCTCTCGGCTAGGTTTTCATCATATGTATGCACCTTGTAGTGGACTAGTGTGCACTTTGTGTTCATATGATCTGTGAGTGCATTGTAAACTTAGCGTGTGTGTAGTATTATACATATGCGTACGCATTTTCTTGTGATATTATTTGCATTTAATGATGTATTTGTGCACTAATCACGTATGTCAATCAATTAGGGTTTTTGATCTGTCTTCCTTATTGGTAGTGGTGATGCATGATGTATATGTGTATTTTAATGTGAACGTGTATACAATGCAATGTATAAGTGTGACATGTGTACACTATAGTAGATATACATATGCATTTGTTTGTAGTGTTATTTGTATCTAATTATGTGTTTGTACACTAGTCAAGTATGTGAATTTACTGAATTTTTTATTCTTGCTTTCCTTGCTAATGGTGTAAATGTGCATTTCAATGTGAATGTGTGCGCATCTATTCCTCATAATTCCCTCCTTGCAACCAAACGTGAAACGCCCCATTATAAGGCTCAAATTCCATTAAAATAGCGCCCAAGATGCAAAGTTATAATTTAATTTCAAATTACAGAATATGTGAAGCTGTTTAAAAACTGAACTTCATATTCAATTTTTTTTTGGAATAAATTGTCATTGTATAGTTATTACAAATTATGTTCTATTCCTAGAAAATCCTGTAGTATTCTTACGTTAATACACTCAATATTTTTACTACAATTATCGCTTTTACTATTTTACCCCTTTAATTTATGCGAGCTTAGATGGTCTGTACAATGGTCACGCACCCATGAAAACCACCTTTAATGTGAAAACGTGATAACTAATCTAAACTATTAAATCAGAATGATGCACGAATGTGATTAACATGAATGAATCACATGGATTAAGGAAACAAATTCCTTTAAAATGTTAAAAAAATATAGAGATAAATCAGTCTTATTATAAGCTGTACATAACGTCGTGCATTCATATACCGAATGTCATGCATCGATAACTCTCTGGTTGTGCATTTAAACACTGCCAAAAAATCCTACGATCCATCACGCTAAGTGCACTAATGCACATCTCACCAACCTACGATGCACAACTTACAACACTGAGTTGCACAACCAGCACACCCGAATGCATAACTGTACTATCCAGACGTGTATATATACACCAACATCTAAATATAGTCAATATTAATATTATACTTAAAAAAAACGAGCAAAAGAATACAAAATACAGGTCGATTTTCATGAACGAACACTCAATCAATGATGAAGAAGTCACGGCTCTAAATTGCAACGGTGATATTTCAAAAAAATAAGAAACAAATTTGGCCAAAGATTACACCTGTGCTCATAAACCTTCTGTTTGGATCCTGTGGTTTCCTGGCCTGCCGCTATCCTAGCTTAGCTTGCAAGAAATTCTTTGCCTCAGGATTTCAAATGGAGAAGAAGTTGTTTGATTCCAGACCTTATTATTTCTGGCCTGCCACAAACTCCAACAAATTAAACCATCATAATTTCACAGAAAGTTTAACTCCAGCCAATGTTGAAAGGATCCAAATAAGTCTGAAATAGGAATTTTCATGATCAGATCACAATCTCTTTGATTAAACAGATCTACCAAGATTTCAGTATCCCAGTAAACCAGCCTCAAATAACCACATTAGTGTATGTTGTTCAATTTGGTGATGGAAGTATAAAACAGTGCTGCCATATCAAATTATCACTCAAAATACATAATTGTGAAATTGTAAAAAATGTCCCTCTATAATATGTCAATTATCAATGTCACCCCTGAATTATGAGTGGTGTAAATGTTGCCCCTCAATTATCAAAATGGTGCACATATAGCCCCTCCCGTAACGGACCTGTGGTTCCCCACCGTTGTCCATCGCTGGTACTTCGAATCGAGGGAGGGAAAAAACAACTAAATTACATATTTAGTTCGACTTAACAGTGTCGTACACTAACGGGGGAACCACATGTCCGTTACGGGAGGGGCTATATGTGCACCGTTTTGATAATTGAGGGGCAACATTTACACCACTCATAATTCAAGGGTGACATTGATAATTGGCATATTATAGAGGGGCACTTTTTACAATTTTCCCAATTATAAATTAACCATTAGGCACAAAATTCATACAGTACCAAAGTTCCATCCAGATTTGGAGCAGGAAATGTAGTAATGAGCTTCTAAGTCTTCTACTAACCTGGCTAATCACTACATAGCTAAAACAAACATTGAAACAGAAGCTTCCTGCATCTTTGATTCTTTTTCTTCTAGACTAGAAATGGATCAGGAAGCACAATACATTATTATGTACACAACTAAATCATATAATCTAAAGGTCAGGTATGCCTCAAACAGGTTAGAGGTCACCAAGGACTTGTAGCCATCTTGCAGAAAGCCATGTCGCATATCAGGAATTCTGTCACAAGACCTTCTTTTTCAACTCGAACATCCATCAAGGCTTCTTTTAGTTCCATAAGCTTCTTCTCAACAGATTCTATTTCTTTGTTCAACTTACTTTCTTCAGTTATGATTTCACAATGCCTACTTGCTTCATGGGAACCTTGAAATTCAATTGCACGATTTGAAAGTTTGCTTAGTCGCTCTTGCAGAAAACCAACGTCCATACCCAATTGCATAAAGCCGGATAATGTGTTGTCCCAACTCTTGAAATCAGTCAGAGGTGTGGAAAGGGTACAAGCTTTGATATTGTCAGCTATGCTAACTGTTTCCAAGATGATCCCAACAGCCAACATATAGTTAATGTTCTCAGCAAATCCATCATGTAGATATGATTTCTGAGCACAACACAGCTCATAGTATTTCACACGTGCTGAGATGGAGAATTTCGAGTCCACTGGGCACCCATTTACAGCAATGCTAAAATTTTTCAAGTCCACAAACGATCCAGTGGAACTGACAACCATAGTTTCTGCAGGGGAACCCTCCTTATCATTCTCAGAAATGAACCCTTCATCCCCTAACTCATAATTCGTTTCTGGTTGGCCATCATTTTGACAATTTTCTTCAAGATATGGTCTTTCATGCATATGATCCGAATTGTTTGCTCTCACTGTGTAAACCTGGGGAAATGCTTACATTGTAAGTTGATAAAGTTGGGAGCTTTTCTACATTACAAGAACTAGAAATATTTCCACAAACAATACACAGGGCATAAAGCATTCATGTGATGTTTTCACTGTCATTATGTTTGTCCACAAACAGATGAGTTAGATATCAGCCATATTTTAAAGTGCAAATAATAGTTTGGGAGCCCATTTCATGTGACCCACTGAAGTTTACATTTTACTTCACTAAGAACTAGGAGAATACTTGTAACTTAATCAACACTCTTACAAAGTTATGGAAATGTAATTCTAGCACAGTGCTATATTTTGTGAGGGATACACTGGAAAACAAACAGATATTCTTAAACTAGTGTTGAAATATATAGTTACCTTGAATTTATATTGCTGTACTAAGTGAAAGACAGCTGCATCACCTTCTTGCAAGTTATGGGCAAGGGAGAATCCTCTCCATCCACCACTAAGTCCTTGTCTTTCTGCTATGAATTTCGCCTCAAACTGCTTCTCATTGTCACCCTCCAATGGTATTGTATGATCATTAGGGGGTAAGTACATTCTACAGAAATCCGCTGGAAGGGCCTGTAGCATAGGTACTTTTGAGGTTGAATTCTGATAAATCTATGGTTTTTTTTTTTTTGTTTAATTAAAAAAACACTGCACTTACCAACCAAAATTCCTGTGTAACATGGGAACGGCTCAGGAATTTAATAAAGCTTGGTTGGGTTGGGTCAAGACTGGCTTGTAGGGCCTTTGCTTTCTGCATGGTAGGTGAAGAAAGGGCTGCAGATTTCATTACCCTTGCTCGTTTCCTGTGTTACATATAACAAAAGTTAGGATCAAATAGTAAAGAAATCTCTAAATTCTCACAGTTATTAGTTCAAGTATTCACTAACCTATTGGTGGCTGAGGCTTCACCGACCAGAGGAGTTCCCTGCACAAAGAAATGAAATGAAATGAAATGAAAACCGCTTCTTAATCACCATCCCTTGCTACTCAAATTCTTATTTACTAGTTCTTGGGCTTGGCATGTAATCAGATACGAAAAACAAGAGATTTCCCCCTTTTTTTCCAGGAAGAAATCCCAGTTCCATTTGAATATACACATTAAAAATTCAGAACAAATAAAGGTGGCAACTTTGTGAATATAACTTGAAATGGAAAATGTATCTCCAGGGAACTAAAAAAGATGCAGTGTAAGAATAAAATAAAAAGAAGAACACTGACCATAGAAGGAGAAACAGAGGAGCTTGATTTGTTCATGAAGCACTGGTACAGGTTCAGCTGGTCTATTCCTCCTTCTTCTTCTTCTTCTTCTTCTTCTTCTTCTTCTTTGATCACTGGTTCTTCTTCTTCTTCTTCTTCTTCTTCGATCACTCGTTGTTTGGAATTCTGCTCGATCACGGATTCACTCACCATTGTTGGGACCACGCCTACACTCGCCATGACTAAATAAGCGTATCCTCGCTTTTCGCGTAAGACGTCAAAATTTTTCTATTTTTGCATAGTGTGTACAACACTAGTAGACTATAACTGTACAATATAATGTATTGGACTGGAGAATGGAGATACTTATTAAAAAAAAAAAAAAAGGATCAAAAGTATTATTTTCTACAATATTATTACTTACTTTTTGTCATGCGATTTGAAAAAAAAAAAAAAAAAAAAAAGATTTCCTGACTAATTCATTTTTTTTAATTCCTCCAAACAGTTCATTTTTTCAAATTTAAAATAATTACAAATTTAATACATTAATGCTAAATATTTATGTCGACAAACATTAATAAAAATTACAGTAGATATATAATTTATTAACGGGATGTACATAATATATAGGGAAAATTATAAAAAAAGGTCCCTCTATAATATGCCGATTATCAATGTTACCCCTGAATTATGAATGGTGTAAATGTTGCCCCTCAATTATCAAAATGGTGCACATATAGCCCCTCCCATAACGGGCCTGTTGTTCCCCACAGCTGTCCATTGCTGGTACTTCGAATCGAGGGAGGGAAAAAACAACTAAATTACATATTTACTCTGACTTAACGGTATCGTACACTAACAGGGAACCATATGTCCGTTACGGGAGGGGCTATATGTGCACCGTTTTGATAATTGAGGGACAACATTTACACCACTCATAATTCAAGGGTGACATTAATAATTAACATATTATAGAGGGGCATTTTTTACAATTTTCCCTAATATATATAAAAGGGGAAATTGTAAAAAATGCCCCTCTATAATATGTCAATTATCAATGTCACTCATGAATTATGAGTTGTGTAAATGTTGCCCTTCAATTATCAAAATGGTGCATATATAGCCCCTCCTGTAACGAACATGTGGTTCTCCACCGCTGTCCATCGCTGGTACTTCGAATCGAGGGAGGGAAAAAATAACTAAATTACATATTTACTCCGATTTAACGATGTCGTACACTAACAGGGAACCACATGTCCGTTACGGGAGGGGCTACAATGATAATTGAGGGACAACATTTACACCACTCATAATTCATGGGTGACATTGATAATTGACATATTATAGAGGGGCATTTTTTTTACAATTTTTCCTATATAAAATAGTCCATTATACACATTATTGATCTTGGTCCATAATATAATAATTGTAATAAAATAAAGATATATAATTAAAGTTTTATTCTCCAACATTTCAAAATAAAGATATATAATTAAAGTTTTTTTTTTTTTTTTTGTGGTACGAACAACTTAATTCATTATATCATCTCCAAGACAAGTTACAAGAAAAAACGGTGGCACATCAAACCACTCCCCACAATCCGGCATAGAAACAGTCGCCCGAGCTAGAGTATGGGCAACCTGATTCGCAGATCGTTTTACAAACCGGAATTCGACATCATCAATGGTAGATGCCAATTCTTTAATATCCCCTACCAAAAACCCAAACGAAGAGAAAAAAGATTCACTAAGAATAGCATTGCAAAGCAGCTGTGAATCTGTTTCGGCATCCACATTACCCATACCCGTATCCTTCAGCCAACTTAGTGCCTCTCGCGTACACATGGCCTCGGCCTCTCTAGGTTCGAAAAACCCCATCATCCTACCATTCTTGGCAGCCAGAAATCTACCATCATCATCTCTTAGCACCCATCCGAACCCCACCCTACCATGCTGCTTATCAACTGATGCATCCGTATTCAACTTGAGCTTTCCCCTTCTCGGCCTCTCCCACCGCTCCACTATCTCCCCAGTCTGCTGACCGCCATTTACATGCTGTGCCGCACCCCAATTCTCCCAAAACACCATGGTGCGCCGCAACATCAACTCCAGGTCCCAAGGTTTCGCGTTCCAATCCGAGTCATTTCTGGCCGTCCACAAACCCCAACACAACATCAATAACTTGGACATTTGATCATGTGACAACACTGCAATGCAATTAAACAGCCACTCAACCACACTACCTCATGTGACATGGGTGATCAGAAGCCCCAGCTTCCTCCGCGCCACAACAGCCTCACGACAGGTAACAAAAAGATGATGCGCACTCTCATTCTCCTCCCTGCACATGTGGCAAATTATATTACAATCAACATGTCGTGTTAACAGTGCATCACGTGTTGGTAAATATGAAGCTGCCAGCTGCCAACCAAACATTCTAACTTTTGGTGGAACATTAAGATTCCAGATTGAAGCCCATGGCCTCGGGTCCGTAACATGGGAAGCAAGATGTCTATAACAAGATTTCACCGTAAAAACGCCTTTACTATCCCATTGCCACACCCAAGTATCCGGTGGTTTACGAATACTAATTGGTATTTGTAGAATCAGATTAGCATCTCTTGTATTAAACAAATCCCTTACACAATCCACATCCCAGTACGTACCTTGTTCATTCAACAAAGAAGCAACGGGAGCACTTGCTACTGACTCATGCAATACCGTCTGCACATACGGGAAATCATCAACCGGCAACCACGGATCGGTGCATATCATAATACTCCGACCATCCCCCACACACCGTCTCCCTCAAGACTTGTTGAACTGCCCTCATTCCCCGCCAAATATACAAAGGGTTGGACCCTTCTTCTGCTTCAAAATAGGAACCTCGGGGATAATACCGTGCCTTATACACACGGGCTACGAGCGAACTCGGATCCTTAACAAGACGCCATGCCTGTTTAGCAAGCAATGCTAAATTCATCTCCCGCAATGTGCGAAAACCCATCCCACCCTTATTCTTCGGTACACACAGTCCCTCCCATGAACGCCATCGGACTCCCCTCCCATTCACCGCTACACCCGTCCACCAAAAAGAGTTCATAATGACCTCAACCTCCTTACATAAAGTAACAGGGAAAAGAAAAACCATCATGGCGTAGGCCGGCATGGCCTGAATAACATTTTTGAGCATAACCTCACGACCTGCCCTGGAAAGAAACCTCGCATTCCAGGACCTTACCTTCGATAAAATTCTTTCTTTAATAAACCCAAGGACCTCCTTCTTTTTCCTGCCGACTAATGAAGGGAGGCCTAGATACCGACCTGTAGTATCTCCATCATGAACCCCCATTATCGTCACCACCTCATCTCTAGTATGACCATCCACATTAGAGCTAAAGCACACAACGGACTTCTCATAATTTATTTTTTGGCCGGAGGCAGCAGAATAAGTATCTAGCACCCTCATTGTATTACTTTCCTGAAGATTAGCCCTGAAAAACAGAAAACAATCATTTGCAAAGAGTAAGTGAGAGATTGGAGGTGCCCCCGCGCTACCCTCACCCCATGCAAACTCCCATGTCGCATTTGTTTTTCTATTAACACACTAAGGCCCTCTACCACAATCAGGAACAAATACGGAGATAACGGGTATCCCTGTCGCAACCCCCGCTCCGGCAGAATTAGACCAACCTGTTTTTGTTCATGGAGCACGTGGTACCGCACGGAGGTTAATGTCTCCAGCAGAATATCTATCCATCTTCTCGCACAGCCCAACTTAAGCAACATAGCCTCAACAAAACGCCACTCAACACGGTCGTAGGCCTTACTCATATCTACCTTTAACACCACGACACCCTCACGACCCTGAGTTTTCCTCTTCAGATAGTGGTGCGCCTCATATGCAAGCATAATATTATCACTTATGAGACGCCCTGGCACAAAAGCACTTTGTGCTACCGAAATCAACCTATTTAGCAAAACCTTTAAACGATTGGCACACACCTTACTAGCCCCCTTATATAGCACATTACACAGTGCTATAGGCCGCAAGTCCATCATTGTTTCTGGTCTAGGCTTCTTCGGGATTAGGACAATATACGTCTCATTTGCTTTAGCCAGGAGCTTGGCCGTTTCCACAAAAAGATCTGCAAAACTCAGTCACCGCGCCCCCAACAATATCCCAATAGTGTTGGAAGAGACCCGGCCCCATCCCATCCGGCCCCCGCGACTTATCCGGATGCATCTGAGTCACCGCCTTGCGTACCTCTTCTGAACTAAGCGGTCTTAGGAGCAACTCATTATCCTGATCAGTAACCTTCGGAACAATGCAGTCAAGAACCTCATTCATATCCCCCTGTTCCGACCCATACAAGCTAGCAAAATAATCCACCATAATCCCCTCTACCGTACCCAAACTCCTCCATCCATACTCCCTCAAAGTTCCTGAGCTCATGCAGCCTATTCCTCCGCTTCCTTGCCTTAAAAGAATTATGAAAAAACTTAGTATTAAGGTCACCTTCTCTGTACCAATGCTCTTTAGCCCGCTGCTTCCAGAAAATGTGTTGTTGCTCAAGTAAAAACAATAACTCTTTCTCAACACGAGCATATTCTACTAGCCCAGCCTCATCCCGTCTCGGCCTCAACATATTCAACCGATGTTTGCATCTTTCTATCTTAATATGAAAATCTTTATTATATGTGCGTCCCCACCTCCAAATATCCCTACTGCACGCCTCAATCCTTGATAACACATCAAGACCTGCAGAGGTATCCCAGCTATGCGTGACTATCTCCCGACATCGGTCCTCCCTTAGCCACATATTATCAAAACAGAATCGCCTCGGGACCACTCTACGCGTCTCCACTGCCGGTAATAACAACAACGGAAGATGATCACTGTACGGGGTGATCAACGAAGTTGCCGTTGCAGCATCATACATCGTCAGCCAAGTCTCAGACGTTAATATCCTGTCCAGCTTCTCCTCCACCATATGTGGTGTACCCCTGGACGGTACCCAGGTAAACTGATGACCACCAAAAGGAAAATCCAATAATCCACAATCTGCAATCGCATCCCTAAACCCCGCAATTAGCCACTCTGGATGGGGAGTTCGACCTCTCTTCTCAGACTGGTGTAGCAATTCGTTAAAATCACCCATTACTACCCCTGGCACATTACTCTGTTGTGCTAATGTTCGAAGTAATTGCCATGAGTGTCGGCATTCCCGTCGATCAGAAAACCCATTAAAACCCGTAAACCGCCAAACTGGCTTACCAACATCCAGTGCAATAGTTGTGTCAACATGATTAGCCGAATACCCAGTGATTTCAAGCAAAGCCATACTAGTCCAAAGGAGTGCCAATCCGCCACTATGCCCATCAGCATCTACCACAAACATATTATCATACCCCAACGTAACCCTCACATGCTCCATCTTATTCTTGTCAACAAAGGTTTCCATAAGAAAAAGTACCCTTGGCCTCTTTGAGCGAACCAAGTCCGCCAGAACACGAACTGTCGTCGAGTTGCCAAGCCCCCGACAATTCCATGATAATAAACTCATAAGTCTGGGTGGGCTTGCTCCGCAAGTCCCGCCGCTTCCCCGTTTTTGATACCCCAGCTTCAACCTCCATCAGCTCACTCTCAATATCAGTCGTCCTTCTCCTCTTCTGTTCCGAAATTCTTGCGCTCGGAACACCATCATCCTCAGACCCCTTCCCATTCCCCTCAGGTTCGGCAGTGGCCAATATAGCATCAGCCTCCATCGTCGGGGACCTCCAGTTCCTTCGCTCAATTGTTGTTTCCGAGGGAATCCATTGCTGTCTCGAGTTTGGAACACCCTTTCGCGAACCCGCCCTCATCCACACACCATAGGGCTTTTCTGCTTTCAAATCTGCCCCATGAACAATCTTTGAGCAGAACTTCTCCCCGTGACCAATTACCCCACAAAGGAAACAGAATGTCGGCAGGCGCTCATACCGGAAATCTACATACACCCAAGAACCATTATCCTTCTTCAATTTCATCTGCTTCTTCAACGGCTTGGCAACATCTATCGCAACTCGCACCCTATAGAATAGGCGCATCGAGCCATCAAAATTGCGATCATCCACATGTATCAAGGTTCCCAAGAAGGAACCAATGGCCTTTACCACAATCTCAGAACGGAAACCCGCGGGTAATGAATGAACCTGCACCCAGAACTCAGCCTGATCCAACGCCATTGCATATGGGTCCTCCCCTAGATCGAGTCGCTTCATGATCAACAAACTCTGCTCATATGTCCAGGGCCCTACGTTAATTACGCGTTCAACATCAGCTTCATGGTAGAACCGAAAGAGGTATCTACGGGACTCCAATTGTCGGGTGTTCACCCCCATTGCCGGCCGCCATACCGCAGCCATGGTATCCTGGAAAAATGGAAACCTAATCGGCTTCTGAGTAACCAATCTTCCTACGACATAGTACCCCTCCTCAGAATCAGGTTGATTCTTTGGCACATTGGGCACTTGCATGGCCACATCGTCATCCTCCACATCTGCTAGCGTTAAGTTGGCACACTGGTTTGTAATCTCAGCCGCCATGTCTAGCGGATCATGGTGTTTTCCAATTAATAAAACCACAACAAAACTCGAAAACCCTAATGAAAATGATTGATTACGTTATGAGTAACATCAAATTGAAAAGGACACTAATGTCGGCTTCTTAGAGAGTAATGTTAGTTTGAGCATCACCAATAGAAATTTTTATATGATTTTTTCAAATTCAAAAACTAACATGTACAGTGAAGTTTTTCTAAATATTTTTATTCTTGCGAATACAATTTTTATGTGGTCCATTAAATATGAATAAAAGCAAAACCTACGTTGCAAGTGTAAAAATTATTTTTTCGATCGGTCCACACATGTTTACTCTCTCTCGAATTGTCGACTTCGCACAACTCAGATAGTGGGGGCTGATGATGGAGCTATTGGAAAGCGTCCAAGAATAGGGACCCGCGGTCCAGGAGCCCAGAGGCTGGGGCCCAAGATAGAAGACCCATGCCTAGCAAAAAGGGCCCAGAGGCCTAAGACAAAGGACCTAAATGAGGCTACTCAAGTCGGGTGGTTGGGCTCGAGAGAAGGGACCTGGGTCGGGTCATCGTTCTGCCTCAGAACCTGTCTCCTGGATCGGAGTGGCCAGATTTGACCTAACCCGCGGCCCACCATGTGGGTTGATTTTGGATGAATCACTAATTACTAATTTTAGTTGAATATTGTGATCGTTTATGAATTGTGGTGAAGATCACATACGTATTAAATTTAGTCATTTAATTTCAATAATTGTTGCATATTTTTGTGTCTTACCGTGTACATTTCTACCTTCCAGTGCATATTGTTATGCCTTCCAGAGCACATTGTTGTATGAACCTTCCGGTGGACATTATTGTAGATCGTAAATGGTGAATTTTTTGTTTTTAAATATGATTTGATTTAAGGCTGAGATTCCTCTGACCACCATTTTGGAATAGTAACAGAGATGCCATTATAGTAAAATTGATCTATATAACCATTAACCAAACAAGATAATATTACATATTCACAATCTAAACCAAACATACAAGGTAATCTTACATTTCAAATTCTCATGTTACGTTTCATGAGGTAATTCTATTACCTAAAGTAATGTTTCATTTCAAAATCTCGCATTATATTACTTTTTCATGAGGTGTATTGCCTAAGTTAATCTCACATTATGTGAACCAATTGTCCTTAGTTTGATGTTTGTATTCATCCACAACATGACAAGAATCCATTCTAATGCTGGCCTTCATTTTGAAAAACTCCTAAATATGACTTGACAAATTTTATTGAACTTCTGCGCTTGTGATTATCTTTCCATGCAAGATCAATAATATTACAGAGATCAACAATCAAACCATGAGAACATACAAAAGAAATAAATAAATAAAACGAAGAAGTAATATAAGATGACTAATCAGGATTTGAGGTTTTCTCATAATCATTTAAGTTGATAAGATATTTAGCTACACCTACAACATCTCGACCATTTACCCTTACAATGTTAACCTAAAAAAAGTTATCCTAATTAATAACCAGTAATATATATTACTTTCTCTAAGAATTAACAACTATATATTCCTTTTAAACACAGTAATAGAAGTTGACTACAGAACAGTCCTAGTGAAATTGGTATTCAAAAATCAAAGTAAACATGTTACCAACTTATCACAATTTTCCACTCAGTACGTGGCATCTTTAATTTCATGCACATAATGTGCATATTGTGTGCCTGATATAGGCTTCACATGTGAACTAAAAGAACTTTAAAAAAGATAATAAGGTACCTTTAATTTGTAGGGTTCAGTTAAACGAAAGATCAAAAGATTCCCTTTAAGTAGTCGGTGAGCGATTGAGAATGCTCTCCAGCCAGCACTCAATCCATGCCTCCACAAAAGATAATTAGTTTTGTATTCATTCCCCCATTCATCTACCAACTAAGATGAATTAACGCACAACCATATCACAACAATGCACACCCCACCGTGAGATTACATTTTAAAATAAACAAGTAAAACACACATGAAGTATATAACCGGCACTTAGAATAATTTTTTTTTTTTTTTAAAGAATCCCAATGAAAGAGTTAGTTCCAAAAAAAAAAAAAAAAAAAAAAACACACACACACACACACACACACACACAAAAGAACTATTTTTTTTAAAAAAAAAATGATGCAAAATCTCCCACAACGTAAAGCGCACACGCCATAACACTGCAATGCACACAACACTGTTACTCTGTTAGATTACATCATCAAATACAGCAGTAAAACCCCCTTAAAAAATAATTAAAAAAAAAAAAACAACATGAATTGGATGAGAATCCGTGCGTATATAGTAGTGTCAATGCTGCTAAAATATTATATTTATTCATTAATTCCTTTTTCATATAATTTATCACAACTTACCCACCACATAAAACACATGCACACAACTAAGTCATTCAGACTTCTACCTTTAATTAAATTCATACACTCCTCCCTAATTTTCACAATATTCTTTCATACTCCGTTCAAGCTCTGTATACCAATAATACAAGTTTAGAACACCACGCACAAACAATTTGAAATAAATGCACATGACATACCACACCGATACAACGACCAAAGTTCACAAAACGCACATGCCATCCCGAACCTACGCACACACCAAGATCAAATACCCCACTCAAACAAAGATTACTTCCTAATGATTTCCATTTGCTTTACGGATTCAAGAGCTCTACCCCACTCAAACAAAAATAATGAACTCAAAAATCCCAATTAGTATTGCAGTCAAGTTTCTTCAAGACGAAAACAAATACCCAAAAACAATAAACAAAACGAAGACATACCCACGCCCGGAAACTTGATGCAATTGGGGTAAGATAAATGATCGTGAAGCCTTCCAAACCTGAAGCTCCCTCGATCACTAAAAATTCACCTGAAAGTTAGTGAGATAAATGAAATTGGGTGAGCTCTATTCCTATATACTGATAGTTAATTATCTGGTTCTAAATGGGCAAATAAGAACCCCCCCCCCCCCACCCGTCAAACACCTCTACACTCACGGCACCCCCACCACTGAAACATATAAAAAAACCTTTAAAAAAAAAAAAAAAAAAAAAGCAAACCCTAAAACAGCTACCAAAAAGCCCAACATGTCAACTCTACCGCCCACCACCGATGAACACCCCGTCCACAAACCCCCCGAGTAAAGACCCAACCCCCCCCCCCCCCCGCCACCCCAGAGAAAAACCAACCCAATTTCTTCCCTGCGTACAGCAGCAATAGACCGACGACCATGACCGGCGAAGCAGCGGCATCAGCGAGCCCTATTTCTTCCCTGCGATTGGACTTCTCCGGCAGTAATGCGGCCAAAATCGAAGGAGGCCGGCTACCTTGCGTGATGCGTGGTGAAATGAGAGGTGAAGAGACGTCCAATAAAAGAGAGATAAATATTGATTAAGGAGAGTTGAAATAACGCTACAAATCTTTATAAACATGGAAATAAATTAAATAGAAAGTAATAAATACAGTGCTTAAGGACAAAAAGACCTCTGCTTCATCTAAAATCAGTATAACATGGGATCCAAGTGAAATCAATCTAAATCGTTGAAAAATAAAAATAAACGCACAGAATGTGGGCTTACGAACTCACCTGGCTAGGGGGTTGCACCGGATTCAAAAGGAGTGCTATATATATCATGAGAACTGTGGACAACTTTGGTCTATCGATCTTGGATACATGCATGTGATTTTTAATTTGTTTTTTCAAATTTATTCACCATTTTATTTACATAGGAGTGCTTTATTAATTTTGGTTTCTATTTTGAAGGTTGGAATAATTATACACGGATGTTAAATCTTTTATGCTTGATTTTGAGTTGAATTTATTATAAATTAAGATTTTTTTACTAATGTACTCTCCTTTGTGTGAGGTTTTTTTCTATCTTATTTTGAATTTTTCTTCTTCTACGTTTTTTTTTTCAGCAATGGAATCAAATTGATTTTTGGGTTTTTTTTTTTTAATTATATACCTTTTGAGTATAATATTATCTATATTTGTGATTGACATATGTATAATTTTCGCAGGCAATGTACTAGTGTGCACTATGGCCTCCGTAGGTATGCATTTGCACGGTTGGTTTCTCTCGGCTATGTTTTCATCATATGTATGCACCTTGTAGTGGACTAGTGTGCACTTTGTGTTCATGTGATCTGTGAGTGCATTGTAAACTTGGCATGTGTGTAGTATTATACATATGCGTCCGCATTTACTTGTGATATTATTTGCATTTAATGATGTATTTTTGCACTAATCACGTATGTCAATCAATTAGGGATTTTGATCTGTCTTCCTTATTGGTAGTGGTGATGCATGATGTATATGTGTATTTTAATGTGAGCGTGTATACAATGCAATGTATAAGTGTGACATGTGTACACTATAGTACATATACATATGCATTTGTTTGTAGTGTTGTTTGTATCTAATTATGTGTTTGTACACTAGTCAAGTATGTGAATTTACTGAATTTTTTATTCTTGCTTTCCTTGCTAATGGTGTATATGTGCATTTCAATGTGAATGTGTGCGCAATTCTATTCCTCCTAATTCCCTCCTTGCAACCAAACGTGAAACACCCCATTATAAGGCTCAAATTCCATTAAAATAGCGCCCAAGATGCAAAGTTATAATTTAATTTCAAATTACAGAATATGTGAAGTTGTTTAAAAACTGAACTTCATATTCAATTGTTTTTTTTAATGTTAGACCAATACTTTCCAAGACCTTGCATTTTAGCTCTTTGTGTTCAATCACTACATCTTTTACTCTTATCATTCAAAATCCCAAAACTGTTTTGTATAGCAGGCCTTTTTACTGCTACTCAACACCATGGACTTAAGATCTAAAGCACTATGTAATAAGTGGAAAGTTTAAAGTCGAAGCCATGAATATTACACTCATAGAATTGCAACAAGGAAACACTATACTTAACAACTTCACATCTTCTTTACACAGTTGGCCTATGCTGCTCAGTCACATTTCAAGAAACAGCAAATCAGTCCAGAACAAAAAGGTAGGTCTGGTCACAGGTCACACAAATCTGCTCAGGTAATAAAGAAAAACAAAATTAAAATAATAATAATATTATTAATAATAGTTGCTAGTGCTAAATAGATTTAAGCATCAAGTTAAGTTTGTCTGTGCTTACATGTATTTGTGAACTATGCATAAACTAAATATCAGAGTGGCATAGTAGAGAAACAACCATTATATGGCCACATCAAATAACATATTATATGTGGTCTGGTGGGTGTGGATATTTCCCAGAAAAATTAAAGAAAATTTGGGAAGAAGAGGAACTATTGTTCTCACTGCATAAGTGGCTTTAAGTGCGTTCAAGAAAATGTAATGGTCATTCATGTATTTCTTGAAACAATTAAAGTGCCCAAAACTCCCTGATAAAAGTTGTAGTTCTAGCAGCAAAGTCACAAGATGCATAAAAACTAGAAGGTCAAGCTATAAAAGAGAGTCGTCTTGTGGCCATCAATATTCTTGAAACTACACAACAATATGAGTCCTGAAGGGAGTGAAATTTCAGAGGCCAAGTTTTTCCTGGACAATGATAAATTCCTCTATTCTTTACATTCTATTTTAGAAAAAATATAATCAAACAAAACCCTAAATTAGCATTACTTGAGCCAACTATTAGGAGTCAGAAAGACAAGAATCAGAGAAAATTTGTTTGTCCTGAACATAATTTCCATGTGGTTTACATGTAGTGCAAGCAGTGCCAAAGTGTTAAGTATATGTCCTACTATCAATCATCCAGACTAAAATATTTCAAGTTGGCTAAAACTTACGGCATCAGCTGATCTCTTCATTATTCAGCATGTTTAGAACAGCATAAGCAGCTTTCTGAAAATGCTCCCTCTGTTCTTCTAAACTTCTCTTCCTCTCAAGAGCAGTATCTTTGCACTTTTCTATATCTTCCACTATGTCAGTTGAGTTCTGGTCGATTTCCCTGTAGTAGACACACAAGAAGATAAGTGATAAGCCAAAGAAGAAATAGTGTTGACTAAATCAGGACAAGTGAGGAATAAGTAATTTAGAGTTAAGAAAAGTGAAATACATAATCAAGAGTAGAATAGCACTCAATCACAAAAACTAAAAAGAAAGCCAGCATAAGTATTTAATGTCTAGAGAATGCCAATGATAGAACATGATGCTGGAGAACTATGGAGATACAGTGCAGCACATGTAAGAGGGACACCGGTGAACTTTCAAACCCATCACTTTCATTTAAACATTTTATTTTGTTTCTGTTTCTGTGTTTCAGCAAACAGAACCAATATTAATAGTGGAGGCAGCTCACTTTATCATCTTGACCATGTTCTCCATTACAACTTGCACATGTTGTGAGAGATCTGCAGGTTTATAACATTCAAAATATCATTGTCAAAAATACAGAACACAAAAACACTACATTATTAAAAGCCTGCATAGAAGATCTGAGGCCGCAAACTATCAAACTTATAAGTAATCTCCACTATTAATTAATTTGAGCTACAAAACATAAAACTCAAGGCCTGCCAGTAACTGAAAGTTATTAATTTTACATTAATGAGAAAAGGACAGGTGAATTATGACACATACAATGCCAAGACCATGGCAAAAAGTGATAATTGCATAATATCTAGAACACTTCCCTCCATCTTACCACCTTTTTACCTGGTTATTCCATTAATGATACATAACAAGTCTTTAGAAAATTCACCACAATCGATTTCCCAGGTTTTGAATGACAAGCAAAACTAGAGGCTATCAATGACACTAGGCATCAATACTTCAATGGTGACTGATCAAAATAGTTCGGCTTCTACATGACCAAAATAGATAGTAAACAGCCTAATGAGATTTGTTTTTAATATTTGTTTTAACATAAGAAGTAAGCTCTCAGTTGAGGGAATCTGCACAATTATCAAATTGACACAGCCAATAACACACGAATTTGAGCGAACACAAAAAGGTTACTATGATATCTATTGATTTCTCATATCACAGAGGTAATTTAAAATAAAATAAATATTAAAAAAAAAACACGGAAGAAACCCTGAAAGAACACAGAATTATGAATTATGTACGCTAAAACTCAAAAATATGACCTATAACTTCGAGAGGAAACTAAATCCAATACAAATTATTCAACCGAATGCTCAAAATGTATCAATGTACAAGGCTAAAAGTTTAATACTAAAATACAAAATACAGATTATAATGCAGTAGGCATAAGTTAGGGAAAATATTCCAATCAAAAAAGAAAACCTAAATTTTAGATACCGAATTATCAATCAAATAGCAGCTAGAATAACACATTCTATAAAATCCTCCGATAAAATGTGATTAATAAAACATCACAGCTTAATTGAGCACATCTTCGCTCGAATTGAAAAGGCTACACATACACGATGGAGAAACAAAAAAAGATGAGAATTCGAAACATTTATAAAGGTGATTTTTAGCTTACTGTTAGGAATAAAGCTTGTTCGATACATGTTTACTTCAAGCAACATCGTTAATCGCTGATTGAAGCATAAATGGAGGGCTTACAAGTGCGTGTATAGATTAAGAGAGAGTGAGAGAGATTACCTGAGACGATGGAGTTGAGCTGAGAATCGATGTCCGAAGTCGGAGCCATTTGAACGTCTGGCGGAGACACCGTTAGAACTTTGGAAGCCTCCATTGAACAGAGAGGGAAGGAGTGATGTCAAACATAAAGAGGTAAGCGCGCTCTTTTAAATTGTCTGATTTGTGTTATTTGACTCGGGGCGTTCTAAATGTGTCAATAATAATAATAACAGTTAAGAGTTAATTTCATTATTTGTCTTATTCTTATTTTAGATTCATATGTGTCAATTTATTTTTAGTATTCGTTTTTTAAAATACTCACATTTGGTCTTAGTATTATTGTAGTATAATCATATTTTATCATTTGTTAACAAAATCATTTAAATGACGTTAAATACAATGACATTTTAGTCTATTTAGTTCTAAGTATTAAGTTTTTTTTTTTTTTTTTTTAATGTCCTAGATTTATATGAATCATCCCATTTTTAGTCTTTTTCTCAAAAAATCCTCGTTGGTCCTAGTATTTTCATGGCATGTCCGTTTTTTATCATCCGCCAATCAATATGTTTAAATGACATTATAATGGTGTTATTAACCACTCAAAATACTCCTCTTTTTTTCTTCGTGGCAATAAAACCGTTATCAATACATAAGTCTATTGTAAATCCAAAAAAAAAAAAACAAAAACAATTGAAAAAATCACAAACTTGTGGTTCTATTACCAAAAATAAAAAAAAAAATGAAGAATTTTGAGTGGTTAATTATGTTATTTTTCATGTCAATTAAATATATTTGTTGACAAATGACCAAATCGTGCTACAATAATGTTAGGACCAACAAAGCTGTTTTGAAAAAAAAAAAAAAATGGACTAAAAATTGGATGATACATATAAATCTAAGACCAAAAAATGAAAATGACTTAATACTAAATAGACCAAATTGTTAGTAGTATGTAGCACAAAGAGTCAATATTAACTCCACTAAAACTTGAACCCATAACTTCCCATATGATGGAGCAACTTGGTGTCATTAGATCACAAGGTCCTTAGTAAAATGTCTTTGTATTTAACATCATTTAAACGGTTTTGTTGATGGGGGACAAAAAATGGTCATGCCACAATAATACTAGAACCAAACGTGGATGTTTTGAAAAAAAATGACTAAAATTGGGCTGATACCTATAAATCTATGACTAAAAATGAAATTAACTATAAGAGTTAATTTCATTTTTTGTCGTAGATTTATATGGGACATTTCACTTTTAGTCTTCTTTTTCAGAACATTTCTTGTCAATCCTATATTTTTCTAGTATGATTATTTTTGTCATGCGCCAACAAACTTGTTTAAATGACGTTTAATATGAGAGCATATCAGTATATTAAGTTCTAAGTGTTAATTTATTTTTTGGTCCTAGTTTTATATGTGTCATTTCACTGTTGCAAAGGCTCATGTTGTAGAGGCACAAATTGCAATTGAAGAACATAGGTGACTCTAACGAGTCAACCCAATTTGTATTTAAAAAAAAAAAGAGACAAAAATACCATTGTATCTAATATCATTTAAATAGGTGTTGATAAATGCAATGAATAAGGGTCAAATATGCCAACGAACTGCACACCAAAGTGTAATTAGACCATCGAATTCAAAAAAATACAATTGGGTCCCTAAATAACACAAAATAATGCAATTAGGTCTAAAATGACTTGTTGACCTGAAATTGTGCTGACGTGGCGGTTACCAATTTTAAAAGTAAATTTTAAATATAATTTTAAATAAAATAATTAATTAATTTTTAAAAAAAAAAAAAAAAAATCGTCTCCGGCAGTTCCGTCTCCATGGCCAGGAGACCATCCCTTCGTCTCCGGCCATGGAGACGAATCGAGTCCGGCAGTTCTGTCTCCATGGCGGGGGACCACCTTCGTCTCCATGGCTGGAGACGAAGGGATGGTCTCCTGGCCATGGAGACGACCTTCGTGGCTGGAGACGAAGTTCGTCTCCGGCAGTTCTATCTAGTTTTTTTTTTTTTTTTTAATTAAAGTTGTAATTAATTATTTTATTTAAAATTATATTTAAAAATTATTTTAAAATTGATAACCGCCATTTCAAGTAAACAGATCATTTTGGACCTAATTGCATAATTTTGTGTTGTTCAGGGACTCAATTGTATTACGGAGTATTTTTTAGTTCGATGGCCTAACTGCACTATGGTATATATATATATATATATATATATATATATATATATATATATATAGAGGCGGGTTCAGGTGCGGCAGTGTCTTACGGTGCGGTTATTTCTTACGGTGCGGCAACACCAATAGTTCACCAAATATGCACCATCAACGTTAGGAAATACACCACACAAAACAGAGTAAACAGCGCCCTGCATCACCAAACACACACCATTAGGTGTGAGTAAAAACACCATACACTGTTCGGAAATACACCATTGGGGGTGGTGAGTTATATGGTGTGTTTTTTTGAGTCTGTGGTGTATTTTGTGATGTTTTATTACATTTCATTGGGGTGTGTTTTTATTACATTGTTGGTGCATATTGTTAACACTGTTGGTGTATTCTGAAATTTGACCGCACCGCCGCACCGTAAGACCCCGCCGCATATGAGCGCTCTTCTATATATATATATATATATATATATATATATATATATATAGAGAAAAACGCTCATATGTGGTCATGTCATTAGGTGTGATCGTGTGGTCGTATCTGTGTCGTTGAATCAGTTTAATCTAAAGACTGTGGTAATTATGAGGATTTTCGCGCGTTTTAGTAAGTGGGGGTGTTATGGTAATTACAGTGACCATTTATAGCGGGCGGGTTCCAGAATACACCAACAGTGTTGACAACATACACCAATAGTGTAATAAAACACACCACAGTGAAATACACCAATGGTGTATTCCCGTGTTATGGTAATTACAGTGGCCATTTATAGCGGTCGAGTTCCAGAATACACCAACAGTGTTGACAACATGCACCAATAGTGTAATAAAACACACAACAATGTGATTTTCCTTATTCCGGTGTTTTATGACAAGTTTACCCTTACAGTTCGCTGGGTAGGAGAATGTGCGCGAAAATACTGGAAAAATCTTGATTAATATGATTCATTAGATCTATCTAATCTAATGGTCTATAATTGACCATATGACCACACCTAACAACATGGCCACATGTGATCACTCCTCTATATATATATATATATATATATATATATATATATATATATATATATATATATATATATATATATATATATATATATATATATATATATATATATATATATATATATATATATATTTATTTATTTATTTATTTATTTATTTTTATTTATTTATTTATTTATATATTCGCGCACACACTTATATATATAGGGTAGGGTTCCAGTGAGAACATGAGAACACATCATGTGCATCCATCTAATTTTTTTAATGGTATGGATTAGATTAAATGTGTGCGAACGCGCATTAAATATGTGCAAACACACTTAATCGCGTTTGCACACATTTAATGTGCGTTCGCACACGCTTAATCTAATCTAGACCATTAAAAAAATTAGATGGATGTACACGATTTGTTCTCACGTTCTCACCTAAGCATGTGTTCACATTGGAACCTTACTCTCTCTCTCTCTCTCTCTATATATATATATATATATATATATATATATATATATATATATATATATATATATATATATATATATATATATATATATATATATATATATATACACGATCATATGAGAACACCTACTTAGGTGAGAACGTGAGAACAAATCGTGTGCATCCATCTAATATTTTTTAATGATCTAGATTAGATTAAGTGTGTGCGAACGCGCATTAAATGTGTGCAAACGCGATTAAATGTGTTTGCACACATTTAATGCGCGTTCGCACACACTTAATCTAATCTATACCATTAAAAAATATTAGATGGATGCACATGATATGTTCTCATGTTCTCACTGGAACCCTACCCTCTCTCTCTCTCTCTCTCTCTCTCTCTATATATATATATATATATATATATATATATATATATATATATATATATATATATATATATATATATATATATATAAAGAATTGCACTCAGGTGCGAATGAAGCGCGCTACACGTGTCCAGATCTAATGGATTGAAAAAAACACGGTGACATTTTCGTAAATAATTGAACATCGAAGTGCAAGTAAAATGTACTATAGGTGCAAGTAAAATTTACACTGAGCATCAATACTAAGTGCACACATAGTTATATGTAGTTGCACCTATAGTTATAAGTAGGTGCACCTAGGTGCATGAATGTTTGCGGGAAGTGAATGTTAACGAAGCAAAATTACATGCACTTATAGGTGAAAGTAGGTGCACCTATAGTTATAAGTAGTTGCACCTATAGTTATAAGTAGCACCCAGGTGCATGAATGTTTGCGGGGAGTGAATGTTAACAAGGCAAAATTATATGCACTTATAGGTGAAAGTAGGTGCAATTGTAAGTGATTTTTTTACTTGCACTTCGATGTTTAATTATTTACGAAAATGCCACCGCATTTTTTTTAATTTATTAGATCTGGACACGTTCCGCGCGCGGATTCGTTCGCATATTCCCTTCTGGGCACTTATTCAGGTGCGGCGGACCTTTCCCGTGCGGCGGTGTGGCGTCACCAATAGTTAAGCAAATATACACCATCAACGTTAGGAAATGCACCACAAAAGCACACACAAATTAGGTACGCATCACCAAAAACACACAATTAGTTGTGAGTAAAAGCACCCTACAGTGTTCCGAAATACACCATTAGGGATTGTGAGTTATATGGTTTATTTATTTATTTATTTTTTGTATGTGCTGTGTATTTTTTTTTTTTTTGTGTATTTTTACATTTCATTGTGTGTTTCCCTTACATTGTTGGTGCCTTTCGTTAACATTGTTGGTGTATTCTGAAACTCCGCCGCACCGTCACACGGGAATGTCCCGCCGCATTTGAACTTTTTCATATATATATATATATATATATATATATATATATATATATATATATATATATATATATATATATATATTTCTTATTAAATATCTTGTATAGTAGGCACTTTTAGTGAAAGTTCAAGGCAAGGATTGACATCAATTATTCAGTGTGATTTCTATCAACACTTGCATACTTTAATTTTAATTATTGTTAGAAAAAATAAATCATAATTGCATCTTATTAGACCGAAATATAAGGTACTTTAACTATATATTTAAAACGTGTTAAGAATCTTTCATTTAAAATAATAACAACTAACAATAATATCATCAAATTAAAAGGTACTTGACATATTCATGTGTAATTAAATTACAAATCAACCCTTCTATAAATCTATAACCAATAGCAATGTAATTATGAAGGTAAAGAGGGTGGTGGGTAAACAAGTAAGATTATTTCACAAAGTCTGATGTAGACATTTAGAGGTGTAAAAATTATTGACATTCTCAATTATTTTATGTGATAGTATATTATATTGAGTGAATGTGCTTGTTTTGCAAATGAAAGATAGAAATGGGCAGACAAAGGACATTTCTTGTCTTTTATTTTAATTGAACAAATTTTCTTTCCATTAAAGAAGTTATCTATTCTAATACACACACTCTCTCTCTCTCATTAATTCAAAAGTTCCTATCCACAAATCTACCTACTTAAATTTTTATGGTTTGCAAGGGCATTAGACTAGTAGAGAGCAAATTATTGATTCCACAGCATTACTTAGGCAAGGAAGTCGGCATAGTACGTAATAGTTGTAATTCATGTAATTCATTACATACAATTACATTGTGTGATAAATAAAGAGTTAATTCCATTTTTTATCCTAAATTTATAAGTGACAGTTTACTTGTAGTCATTTTTTATCAGAATATCCATATTTGGTTCTAATATTATTGTGACATGACTATTTTTGGTTACCCGTCAACAAAATCGTTAAAATGTTGTTAAATATAAAGGCATTTAATTTTGATTATTTTTATACAAAGTGAGTTGGCCCCATCCCGCTATACTTTTATGTTTTTTTTTTTTTTGTTGAAAAAATTTATAATTGAAGATCGAAATATCTTTGTATTTAACAGCGTTAAAACTGTTCTGTTGATAGAGGATGTCCAAAAATAGTCATTCTACAATAATACTAAGACCAAATGTAGATATTCTAATAAAAAAAGACTAAAAGTGAACTACCACATATAAATCTAGGACAAAAAATGGAATTAAATCCTAACTTAATTTTTCATTAACTCTGGTAAAGAGTTTGGTCTTTATCCGCCGTGGTCGCAGTAGTAGTGTTGTTTGGTATATGTCTGTAATTGGTTATCTGTATCTGTTAATGGGTTTGTTGAATGTTGGAACTTGTATTAAGAAGAAGACCAAAGTCATGAAATCACTAAATTGCCTCTGGCAAATCGGAGCTCTCGCCGGACAATGGACGGAGGAGCTTAATTAACAAAAAACAGTTATTTTCGGGGATCAAATTGATATTTCACTAACAATTGAGGGACCAAATCGTTGATTAACCCTTTATTTAATAATTTAATAAGTGTAATAAAGTGGATACTTACTTTTCATCCACTACAATGAAGTCATTGATTTCTTTATTTCTATTCATTGTTGAGATAAATTGTTTTGGGAGCTTGTCAATGACAATTGCTACAATTGCAGTCAATAGAGGATGGTAATAAATAATTCGAAATATATGGTTACAATAGAAATTGTTATAATGATATAGTAAAAATTAACTTACAAATTTCTTTAGAAGTTTTCATGCATTGATAAAATTCTGAGAATGATGAGTAAATTTGTTCAATTGGAACCAGTTGGATGTCAACATTATCAATTGGTCCTACCGTTTTAGAATCCAGATATAGTTGTATTTCTGATCAACAATTTTGTAATTAGATTGCGCAGGTCTGATAATGATGTAAGAATAATTTTGTCATAAAAAAAATAATAGTACAATATTTGAAAATAATGTACAATTATACCATTATAGAAAATGATTTTCAAGGTTCTTGATTTATAATCTTTGATGCTCAACTTTGAATGCTATGTATTTAGTCGGGCTAATTATTTGACCAAAGTTTATGTTAAATTTTATATTGTATTTTTTAATACATTTTAACATATTCGTAGTATATGTTTAACAATTATTCCAACTGTAATTGGGATGGTGTTCGATCCTAAGATCTTTCTTATAGAAATTAATGAGTAATCTATATCTATATATATATAAAAGTAAAATCCTCCTAACAAATTTTCCCCCCAAAACTTTTGTAGTAAAACTTATTTGGTAAGTAAATGTCAAATGGAAATTAAATAAATAATAATAATAATAATAATAATAATGTTATTACCTTAAATAAATTAATTATTATACTTTCCCTTAAATAAATAAACTATTATACTTTCCTTTTGAATTAGTATTTTCTACCTATAAATACAAGAGCTTCTTCCATCAAAGAATCGCAGACTCATCTTTCTGCTTTCTTTTTGTATGAATTTTCTACATTTTTCTAACTATATTCTCACGTACTCCAATATGTTTTGCAGTTTGGACATCATGAATAGCTTCATCAACAATATCTTCTTGAAGCTCGCCCGAGAGGTGACTCGCTTGGCCCACTACAACAAGAAGCCGATAATCACTTCCCACGAGATCCAGGCTGGCATGAGATTGGTTCTTCCTGGCGAATTGGTAAAGCACGTTGTCTCTCTAAAAACACTAAAGCAGTCACCATATTTATAAGCTCTTAGATGAAATTATTTAAATCTATGTTTCGTTTTTATATAATCTCAATTAGGGATTAATAGATGTAAAGTAACTTGGATTTGAGTTTAATTTCATATTATTCTTCCAAAAGGTTTAATTTCATATTATAAGTATTGTTATCTACCTTCAACTATCAGTGAATCGATTAGCATTCTCAAAAAAAAAAAAAAAAACTAAAATAAAAAAATTGAATGTCTATATCTACGTGCATTTAAGATGCAACATGTGTATGATTCATTAGGCTTTGAGGCAGGAGAACACATCTGGGTACATTGGTGGATCTGTATCTCATTGCAAAAAAATATCCATACAATTAATTAATTAATATAATTACAATTATCATTATTCTAATTTAAAAAAAAAAACTAAAGAATTAATTGTAATAATGAAATTTGTTATTAATATTCTGTTACTAATTGACACAGAAATCAGACTAAAAGAAAAACGAAATTAATATAAAAAATGGACTCGAATTAAAAAAATGTGTTTAATAAGTAAATAACTAATTTGCTAGACAGAAAATTAGGGTAAAGGAAAAAGAAAATGATTATTAAACATTGTACCAGATTGTTTTTATGATTGAAAATGAATATTATAAACGTACCAGATTGTTTTTATGAACAGAAATATGAATGAATTTTACACACGAGAATCTATTATCAATATTCTGTTATACTAATAGGCATGGGAATCATGCCAAATGAAAAAAGGATTTAATATTAAAAATTTATTGGAAATATAACACAGTTTTCCAAACGAAAAAATTAGTAACCACCAAATGAAATATTAGGAAAAAATTATGAAGAAAAAAGAAATGGAAATAAATATTAACTCTTTCTATGAATGAAAAAAGGAAATGAATATATCCATATTTCACTTAAAATATAATTAGTAATTATATTATATTATTATAATTATATTAATTATATTAATTATTTATGGAGAAAAAAGGAAATAAATATGAAAGGAAAAAAATAAAATTTAGACACGAAAATCTATTATTAATATTCTGTTATACTTGACACCGGAATTAGGCCAAATGAAAAAAAAAAGATCTAATATTAAAAATTTATTGAAAATATAACACCGCTTTCCCTACGAAAAAATTAGTAACCACCACGTGAAATATTAGAAAAAATTATGAGGGAAAAAGAAATGGAAATAAATATTAACTCTTTCTATGAGTAAAAAAGGAAATGAATATATTCATATTTCACTTAAAATATAATAAGCAATTATATGATTATAATTATTATAATTATATTAATTATTTATGAAGGAAAAATGAAATGAATATATTAATAGTTTACTGGAAATATAATCAGTAATTATATTTTTTTATAATTATATTACTTTTTAATTATGTGGAAATGAATATTAATTATTTTTATGAATAAGAAAGGAAATGAATATTTCACAAAGAAATCTGTTATTAATATCATGTTACTAATCGACATGGAAATCAGGCCAATTATTCGACAATTATTAGAAAAATGAATACAAATCAATATTACTTCTTTTTATGAAGGGAAAAAAAAAAGAAGAAATATATATATATTCAAAAGGAAATGAAATATGAAGAAAAATGAATGAATATGTTTATATTTCACTGAAAATATAACACAGCTTTTGGCACAGAAATCAGACCAAAAGAAAAAAGAAATTAATATTAAAAATGGACTCGAATTAAAAAAAAAATGTGCTTAATAAGTAAATAACTAATTTGCTACACAGAAAATTAGGGTAAAGAAAAAAGGAAATGATTATTAAACACGTACCAAATTGTTTTTGTGATTGAAAATGAATATTACAAACATACCATATTGTTTTTATGACTAGAAATAGGAATGAATTTTACACACGAAAATCTATTATTAATATTATGTTACTAATAGGGATGGGAATCATGCCAAATGAAAAAAGAATTTAATATTAAAAATTTATTGGAAATATAACACAATTTTCCCTACAAAAAAAAAAAAATTAGTAACCACCAAATGAAATATTAGGAAAAAATTATGAAGGAAAAAGAAATGGAAACAAATATTAACTCTTTCTATGAATAAAAAGGAAATGAATATATCCATATTTCACTTAAAATATAATCAGTAATTATATTATTATAATTATATTAATTATTTATGAAGGAAAAAGGAAATGAATAAGAACAGACAAAAATGAATTTTACACACGAGAATCTATTATTAATATTTTGTTACTAATAGACACAGGAATCAGGCCAAATGAAAAAAAAAAAATTTAATATTAAAAATTTATTGAAAATATAACACCGCTTTCCCTACGAAAAAATTAGTAACCACCACATGAAATATTAGGAAAAAATTATGAAGGAAAAAGAAATGGAAATGAATATTAACTCTTTCTATGAGTGAAAAAGGAAATGAATATTACTCATAATGAATAAATATATGAATTATTATACATAGTAGCATGGAATTAATTAGTAGGACAATTATATTAGGTAATCTAATTAATAATTTACTTTTTAAATTATATTCCCTTTTTAATAATGAATATTTTCTTAAAGTATATACACAGATTATGCTTATCAATATAGAATTAAAAGTGTATAGATGTATAATATTATTAGTACAAAATCAATTATACTTGCCTTAATAATTAATTATTAATATTATTGCCTAATAATTATGTGTTGTCACCATTTTCGGGGTAATTATTATGGTAATTTATATACATATATATTTTTACACTTAATGTATAATATTATTGGGCACAAAATAAATATACTTATCTTAATATATATGGATTATTTTTAATATAATTTCCTAATTTATTAAAGGTAATTATTCTCATAATTTTTCTTTCATTCTTTTGTGTAATTATTATGGTAATGTATTTAAATATTGGAAGAGAAAAAATGTTATAATTAATGAAATTATTATTGTAATTGTCACAATATTTGGTAATTATAAATAATATACTTAAGAAATTTGAGAAATATAAGATTTCTTCCGTAGAAATATTTGTGACAATTTTATTAAATTATAATTCATAAAATATGAAATATAATTAAAGAAATGAAATTATAAAATTAACAAAACAGGAATATTTATAATTTTATTTTTAAATATACATACATACACTTTTTAAATTTCTAAATATAAATTTTTAAGTATAAATCTATCAATATAAATTAAAATTAATGAAATTATATTATAATTTTCCTATATACATATTAATAAATATTATGTGTATACAATGTATTATACAATCATATAAGGATATGCGTCCGATTCGAGTTTATATTTGTTCATACAAAATTTAGAATTTACATTTTTATTGATTGCTAAGTACAATTCTCTTAGTTATTATTATTCATATTTTTAGAATTAATAATATATATAATACAATTTGGAATAAATCAACTTAATTATATGATTTTTTTTTATAAATTTATCTAAATATGTACATGATTAGAGATTATATTAACCATACAAAATTTAAATTTAAATTTCGTATGTTATGAAAATAGATACTTGACCAAATATATAAAAGTCCAACTATATTATTATATTGTACATTTTAACATTTTTTTATTTTATATTTTAATTTTAAATTCATAAAAACAAAAAAAGCAAAAAAAAAAAAATTCCGTGCAACACACGGATAAAACACTACATTTTAAAAAAATACAATTTCATAAATATCATAAATTAATTAGTACAATATCATTTATATTTATAACAATTAAAGAAAAAAATAAATAATTTCAAATATATGAACCAATGATTTCAAAATGAAACTAATATACAGTTACAAATAAATATAGCATGATTAGATTTACTTTAATTAGTTTTAATTCCCTTAAATGATATGACTTTTCTTTATCAATTTTTTGTGAGAGACTAAGGGAGTGTTTGAGTTGCTGGGAATTATTAAAATATTTTTTTACCCCTCTCCCCTTCCCCCCCCCCCCCCCCCCCCCCCCAATAACATGTGTAAATCTTATATTTTTTAAAATTACAATTTGATAAATATTATAAATTAATTAGTAGAATATCATTTCTATTTATAAATTATAATAATTAAAAAAAATTCATATATGTGAACCAATGATTTCAAAATGAAATTTAATATACAGTTACAAATAAATATAGCATGATTTGATTTACTTTAATTAATTTTAATTTCCTTAATGAAATGGCTTTTCTTTTATCAGTTTTTTATGGGAGGCTAATGGAGTGTTTGGATTGCTATAAAATATTTTAAAATAAAAATTCATACTAATAAAAAATCATTTTAAAATATTTTTTTAACCCCTCATAATATGTGTAAATCTTATATTTTTAAAAAATATAATTTGATAAATATCATAAATTAATTAGTACAATATCGTTTCTGTTTATAATAATTAAAGAAAAAATAAATAATTGAAATATGTGAACTAATTATATCACAATAAATCTTTCAAAATTTAAAACAAAAGAATGGAAATTAAAAATAGAACGAAAATATTTCAATAATAATATTCTACATCATCAAGTAAAAGTAAATTAAAAATGAAAAGATAATATTTCAATAATAATATTCTACATCATCAATAGTAAAGGCATATTTTAAACAATAGTAAAGGTAAATTAAAAATGGAACGAAAATATTTCAATAATAATATTCTACATCACCAATTAAAAATAAAACTGAAATTAGGTAAAATACCATTGCATATGATATTCTAATTGATTAATTGACGGAAAATAAAAAGAATAATTGGTTGAAAATGAATATGATATTACTAATTGACTGATATTTAACGATGATATATTTTCACCCGAGTCACCCATTCTAATGGACTGAAGATGTTAGCTATAGACGATGGCGGACAAGATTATGTCGCTACTACTAATATCGTCTACAATATGAGGTTTTAATAATGTGTAAATACAATTGGTGATATTATGTTTTTTTTTTTAATGACAAAATTGCTATATATCTACACAAAAAAAAAAAAAAAAAAAATTTAAAGCAATTTAGACAAAAAAAAAAAATAAATTCATACAAATGAATTAGGATAGCAATTCATTCCTATAACTGAGTTGCTAAAGAATGAGCACGTTTGCCTACTTTATAAAAATACTAAACAATGATAAATAAAAGCTTCAAAGTTACAACACTGCATGCGTATATCTACACATTAGCTATTAATTTGAGCAATTATTTGTTTAAATTCAAGCAACGGTAACATCAAAACATATAAACAATCCAAACTATATCTTCAATTGCACTATATAATATTTAATGTTCTAATTTAAATAATTATATATCAATCCAGATATTCTTAATATATTACAACAAATTCACGGGCGAAACCATATCTTTAATTACACTATATAATATTTGAGTTATTACTGAAAAAATCAGTCTTTAATCACGGTTAATTGTATGTTACTTTTTTCCGAATCACCCATCCTGATAGTCTGATAGTTTTAACTTTAGATGATGATGGATAAAATTCCGTTACTACTACCAATGTCGTCTAGCTATAAAGAGATTTTCAATAATGTATAATTTAAACCATTGATATTATGTTTTTTTTTTTTACATACAAAAATGACAAAATTGCTATATAGCTGATCTACATAGAAAATATATCTTCCGTATAAATGATTTATATAACTGAGTTGCTAGACAACGAGCTAATTAGCCCAATTAATACAAATTATAAACACTGATATATAAAATCTCTAAAGTTGCAACACCGAATGCGTATATCTACACGTTAGCTATTAATTGGGCAATTATTTATTCGAATTCAAGCATTGATAACATCAGAAAACATAATCGGTGCAACTCAATTCTTCAATTATATTATATAATATTCGATTTTATAATTTATACAATTGTATATCGATATAAATATTTTTAAAATTTTATAACAAATTCATTCCGTGCAACGCACGGGCGCAAATACTAGTATATGTTAAGAATAATAAATAGTTGACGGAATATTCCGTTACTAAAGTTTATACTAACGGAATGCAGGGTTATTTAAAGGAAGAAAAATACTATAATAGAGGGTAAATAAGGAAAATCATTAAAAAAATACTAAAATTAAAATAATATGAACCATTCATTTCAACAAACAATTACACCCAACATTTTTTTGTTCTCGTTAAGAGCCTAACTTTATTGGCTCTTATTAGATGCGTAGATATTAAAGTTCAAATTCATTAAATAAAAAGAAATAAATCAAATAATCAAATTCACTATTTTTTAAAATCTTCAAATTTGAGATATATGTTTTAGTTTTATTAATTGATTAATTAATTAGTGATTTATTGTGCATTTTATTATTTATTTACACTTTGGATGTACATTTCCTAGTTTAAAAAGATTTGTGATCTTGGTTTTCATCTTCATCTTTAATCAGTGATCTTGGTTTCGTCTTCATCTCTGATCTCAAATTTTGAAATATTCTTAGTTAATGAGTAAATTAAAATGTTTATCAGTTAATTATGGAAAAAAATTGGTGACAAAATAATTGACAAAAGTTTTTATTTAATAAAAGAGTAACAATCAATATTTAAATAAATGTAATATTTTTATTATTGTTTATATTTTTGTTAATAGAAAAATTCTAAAGTAATGATTGACACCCTTATCGACCGTATTCATATATTATGTATTTCATACATTATTGCATAGAGTATAATTACAAATCATTATCAATACTAATCTACACAATAATGCATAACATATATAATGGTATGGTAAGGTTGATTTTATTGTCGACTGACATCGTAAATACTCTCTACAATTTCGGCTGCCCAACGCAATTTTTCTGGCTCTACCCCGATATAAATAACTAATATATGCATTGTATGTTGGAAACTTTGCACCAAAATGTTCTTTCACAAATCGAACCTAAGGTAGTGGAAGAAGCACTAAGTGACCCATATTGGGTACAAGCTATGCAAGAAAAGCTCCATCATTTCGAAAAAAATGATGTATGGGAGCTAGTTCGTAAACCTTCGTACCAAAATGTTATTGGGACAAAGTAAGTCTTTAGGAACAAAATGGATGAATAAGGAGTCATTGTTAGGAACAAGGCTCGACTCATTGCGAAAGGTTATTGTCAAGAAGAATGTATAGATTTTGATGAAAACTTCGCAACGGTAGCAAGATTTGAGGCAATACGGATTTTCTTAGCTTACGTCGCATTCAAGGAATTCAAGGTCTTCCGAATGGACGTCAAAAGCGCTTTTCTCAATGGTTTATTGAAAGAAGAGGTGTACGTTGAGCAACTTCCAGGCTTTATAACGGATATGGGTGGTGATAAAGTTTACAAGCTGAAAACGACATTGTATGGATTAAAATAAGCACCAAGAGCTTGGTATGAAACCCTCTCGTGTTTCCTAATCAATTGTGAATTAACAAAAGGTAAAGTGGATAAAACCCTATTCCGAATCAAGGATGGTGATCATATATATTATTTTGGTGCAAATTTATGTAGATGATATCATTTTTGGTAGCACCAACCCATCTTTATGCGAGAAGTTTTCCAAACTAATGAAGAGCAAGTTTGAAATGAGTATGATGAGAGAACTAAACTACTTCTTGGGATTGCAAGTTAAGCAAAGTGGAGAAGGCATCTTCATCAACCAAACAAAGTATACTAAGGATCTAATCAAGAAGTTTGGAGTTGATGTGAAGTCATCCGTCAAAATCTCAATGAACACTTCGTTATGAATGGACGCATATAATGAAGGAAAAGAAGTAGATCAAACAAAGAATAGATGAATAATAGGATCTCTATTATACTTAACCGCATGTAGACCGAACATCTCTTTTGTTGTAGGAGTTTGTACAAGATTCCAGTTTAATCCCAAAGAGAGTCACCTCACAGCTGCAAATAAGACCCTAAGATACCTTAAAGGTACGCAAAGTGTTGGGCTTTGGTATCCGAAAGGTGGATCATTCGAGCTTGTTGGATATTCGGATGCTCATTTTGCCGGATGCAAGATAGAGCGAAAAAGCACCTCTGGAACTTGTCAATTTCTTGGAGGAAGGCTCATTTCATGGTTTAGCAAGAAGCAAAACTCCATCACAACAAGTACTACCGAAGCAGAGTACATATAAACCATCGCCACTTACTCCAAGTTTCCATCCTTTGAGAACGACATTCCCGGGAATCTTCATTCCCAACCTACTTTCCATCCGCCACTTAACACAACTAATCATTCCTCAGCACTAGAGATTTTATGCCCTACTCCTGCTAATGTACCAGTAGATGTTGAAACTGGACCAAACTCACAAAAACCTACCTTGGCAGCTGACATGGATAGTGAGAATATTACTGAGGGGATTAGATGAGTTGTGAGAGCGGTGCTAGATGAAGAATAACCTGAAGATTCAACTGTTGCTCAGGTTGAGGCTAAAAATGCCATTATTCCTTCAATCCAAATGCAAGTTGATAAAGCCATCTCGCAAGCTGGAGATAGAGGACATACAGAAAAATTCTTTGAAGAAGAAGACCTTCATGCCGAGCACACACGAGTTACCAACTGGCAAACATTGATGGCGAGCAGGTACAAGGAGATTATGACTCGCAATGATAGAATGGAAGCCGAGGAGGATTTCACCCTCGAATGGTTGGGAACTGAGTATATTTCCTAAGACATTGCCCAAAATTCATTGAGTTTGTCTTTCATGAAAAGATGGATGCTCGAGAGGCCATAAAATGCAAGGGTAAGGCAGCTGATCAAGAAGATTCTCAAATTCCATCCGAGTAGGAGATTCAAAAGGAAAGTGCTAAGTTTTTGAGGAAAACCTTAGAAATGTTAAGGTTAGAAGTTGAGCTGGAAGGATTGGGCTCTTCATCTAGGCAAGCCAAGTAGTCAACCATGAAGAGTCCTGTGCACGAAACAGTAGATCCGAGAAGTCCACCAGCTCAAGGCAATGAGATTCCTAGTGGTTCACCTACACGAGGAGTTGGTGAATCTATCGTCAGAATGGTGGACGAATAGATAGCTCGAAGGGTTGTTGAGGATGATGAACCGAATAGTCAATCATCCAACCTAGCCAAGGATCCAATCAATGCTGAACCGAGAGGTCGAGAAGCCATTCAACAGGAAGGTCAGGTAGTAAATGCTCCGAATGGTTCGCCTAATGAAGTTATTGCTTCTAGGGACGAACAGTTTTCTACCGAGACTGTCCGGGAGCCTAATGCTGAGGGAGTGACCAAATCATTGATTGGATCAACCATTCGTATTGCAACACCCATTCGGTCACTACCCACTCGTTGAGAAGATAATCCAGTAGAGGTTGTTGATGAAATGGCAAGTTTTATCGTGGCTGATGACACTGATGATACCCATGCTGATGGTGGAAACTTGGAAGCACCTCACATGGATGAAACTTTTACTGAGTTTGTTGAGCATGTGCAGGTACATGTTCGTGATTCAAACTCGGCTCAATAGTCCGAGACGTTGGCTATAAAGAAACAATTCATCAAGGAACAAAAGATCTTTTTCAAAAGGATGAAAAAGAGCTACAAAGCACAAGCAACCAGCACCTCTCAGACACATACGCTGGTTGACAATCAAAACAAAGTTGTTGAAGAGCTAACCGCGACCCAAATCTGAAATCATGAAGATCATAACCGGACTCTCAAATGGGCAAGGAAAATGTTGGAAAGGATGTGGTAACTGTGCGAATCCTTCACCAACAAGATAGACGTGGTAGAAATTGCGCTCAACGTTATTGGAGAAAAGACCGCATATATTGAAGGGAAAATGGACACTCTTGAAGAGATCAAAGCTAAAGTTGACCTCAATGAGGAAAATGTTGACTCAATACATGAGAGTTAGCTCATTTTGGGCAAAAATGAAGTGATAATGCTTGACTCCATCCATGCCTTGGCCGACACATTGCACTTATCTGTGGCAGATGATGCCATAAAGGGGGAAATGACCAGAAATTAAAGAGGTGGTGGTGATAGGAGTTCTAGACGTGAGAAGACTACTATAAGTCTATCACACCAACCAGAGAAATAGTCTCCTACAGGCCATATAAAGGCAAAGAATATAGAATCAAGAACCTACCCAAGTATATAAAGAAGTGGGATGCGAAGCGAAAGATTGATCACATCGCCCACAAGAGCTAGCTGTTCATCAAAGAAAAGGGTAGAGTTGAAGAAGTCGAACGGGCCAAGAAGCAGCGCAGAATTGAATAAGCTGAAGGCCAAAGACATTTCAATGAGAGGTTCATTTCGACTGAAAGACGAATAGTTGAAAGGATAGTACCTACTACCCAAGGATACAAACTTGATGATAATAAGAAGTTATGGCTAATCCTCTATGACACTATTAAATGTCAGCATTTCTCTACATGATGGCATGAAATCCACTGAGTGCATAGCTTGGTGGATATGCGGTGTGCTGGAAGGAGAAACCGTGACTAAGGTTTTTCATAATTACTTGGACATGGGGATCTCAAGTATCTATCAGCCTCATGTAATCCCTGGCAACGCATACTCTACTAGAATCGCCATCAATGTTGTACAACGTGAAGGAAAGAATGAGAAGGGAAATTGAAGAGAAGAAGAAAGACTCTTCAATTAAAATTTTGGAATGTTTACTTATGTTTTTTGCACTAAGTATAATCTGTAATGATTTTGAGATTATTAATAAAATATTTTTCAGTGTGGGTTGCATAGTGTTTTAAATTTTCAGTACTTAAATTCCTTAGAAAATCTTTGTCAAACTCAATTATGGGCTGAATTATAATGGAAAAATCAATTCAAGTTTAAAAACAGCCTTATAATTTGGGTATAAGTTTTGACATCATCAAAAAAGGGGAAATTGTTAACAACATTTGTAAATTAGATTTTGATGATACCAACAATTAGAAATTTCAGTCCCCTATTTATTTTACCTGTAGACGTAGGTTATTTCTGCTCAACTTCGAATAGTCCGAATAGTAACTCAAGAAGTCAACTTTTTGGATGAACAAAAGAATCTGAATGTTAACTCTAAAGGTTACGCTTCAGACAATCTCAACAAAAGTTTGAATGGTTACCTCTCGAACAACTTGAAGATGAAGACCTCAAAGAGTTGAAGACTTAAAGAGTCCGAGATGAAGATTCGAGGGAAGAGTAGAAGATTGCAAGACCGAAAGGTTGCAAAGGCCGAATGATGGAATGACCTACTTTTTGAAGTAAAAAGTGGAACGAGTGGTAAGGTCAACCATCTGTATCCCGAGAAGTTGTATAGTATTAAGGTTTGAAATGTTAATTAGAATAATGAAAGTTAACCATTTGAAAAGAAATGCTCGATGACATTCTCTGAGCCAACAGTTTGAAACCTTAAACACACTATTGAATGTGACCAAGGCAAAGAGAGTTCTGGGTTAACATCCCAAGGAAGATTTTCCTTTAAAAGCCTAGACACTTTGTACAAAGCAAAAAAGATATGTTCAGCACAAATTAAGTGGTCTAACGATTGGAAAGTCTGACAAGTCTACCTAACCTCCGGATTACACATTGGTCTTTACTCACTGGACAATAAACGCCTATAAATACCCTCTTCCAAGACTGAAGAAGATGCTAGTTATTCTAAGAATTTTATTAAGTATTCAATGTTTCAAAAACTTTACAACTCATGACCAGTGAGAGAGATCCAAAAGCTACAAAGTTATATCCAGATTTTAGAAACTTGTTTTGCTCAAACCGAGAAGATCAAGAACATCCATAGACTTCAAGTTGGAGATTAAAAATTTGTATCTTCAACCATTGGTAACTCTACTTAGTTGAAGTAGAAAAATGCGGAGTAAACTCGGTTGAGTTGAAAAACCTGTGGAGTTCAAGGCCCGCTTTGAGTTCAAGGCTTGAACATCCCTTTTGTACTAAAGGATTAGTGCAAACCTCCTTTGGAGTTTAAAGGAGAATAGTGGAGTAGGCTGAGTTAGCCAAACCACTATAAAAATCTCTATCTCTCTCTATCTTTATTTTTGCTGCTCATTACATACTCTATCACACACAAATAATAAGTTTTAAGAAGAAAAAAATATGTGCAAACATTTAAAAAGGGTTAACATTTTCGATGTGCATTCCCAACAATTCGTTAAAGTAACTTTTGGTTTACTTAGACGAAGCATTAAAATTTTTAAATCCTAACAAGTCTATTCACCCCCCATCCCCCCGACTTGTTGTCAACCCTTCCGGGACAAACAAACATAATACCATTAAACAACTTCTCACAACGGGTGTTATCTCTGTTGACTACGTACGGTCAAAGGATAATATAACAAATCCGCTAACCAAAGGGTTGAGCAAAGAGGTTGCTAAGAAGTTGGCATGAGGAATGGGTTTAAAGCCCATGGAATGAAAGTTCTATAGTGGCCACCCAACCTAGCTGGCACCTAGGTTCAATCGGACAACTAAATTATGGAACGAAGTGTGTCACTATGGGGGTCCTGGACTCCCTACCATTTCTCATTAGAACAGTGAGTCCCGCACGAGGATAGCACATTGATGCTTTAATGATTCGAATATTTGTTGACATGTGTGAGTATGCGGGATACTCATAAAAGAATCACCTACGTGAGAGAGAAGTGGGGTCACTTCAAAGGAGAATTGATGGGCTTAATTCTTTAGAAACTCTCGCAGAATCAGGAACGGTGACCCATGATCAAAACGGGCACACCCATGAGAACAGAATAAGGGTTGGAAGATTCGTGTGTGGGATATGTCATCGTCTACACAAATGATAGTTAGTTCAAAGGCATTAAGTTCTACCGAACAGCCAGTAGAGTACACATATCTTCACAAGGAAAAGTTCAAAAGGTAACACCTAGCTATGTTATGCAGGGATCGACCATTGAGCGCATTCTTGTCGTTTTTCCACATCCCGGAAATCAATTTTCATTCATGTTAGGGATTGTTGAATTTTTAGCATAAAATGACAAAAAAAGTGACTATTTTGTGGTAGAAATATATATCGGGTCCACTTTCGATTTAGGTCGGGTCAAAGTGGATTCGGGTTCTTCGTAGTAAGACGAAGAGATTGATATATTGTATGCTCAAAATGAATAATAGGTGAATGAAAAATTGATTCTCAAAGTAGACTCATTTAAGTTGGAAATGAAGGTGGAAATGCTTTGTAAAAGCACTTGTCCCATATTGGTTTGGGAAGTGAGTTTGCACCCTATATATGCAAGAGCCTTTCAGAGGCATGTTGAATTGTATAGCATAGAGGTTCTCTCTTGCGTGCAGGGAGATGCGAATCAAATCCCAAAATGAGCCTGAAAAGGCTTGACTCGTGTATACTGACACATGCGGGCAGAAATGTCGTTCCGAAAATTGGTTGGCCTTGTAGGTTAAGTTATGCCAAATTTTCGTATATTTTTTCCAACTCAGAGCTACTGTCCGAGTGTAAACTTTGTTTTACCATTCGAAACGTTGAACGACTAGTCATCATTCAGTTTCGTCATCATTCGGACTTGACTATTCGGTCGAGTAGTTACTTTTTGGACATGACTGTTTGGTTTGACCAAACAGTTAACTAGTCATATGTAACCTTCATGCAACTATTCGTGGGTACTGCTTGAAGTACTATTCAGAGTACCTTCTGGATAGTGTTAATTCTGATCTGTAGGAATTAATTTTGAATTAATTCCAATTTAATTTCAGAGAATCAATGTTCGTAACAGCTGTGTTAAACACCAGATTAAGTTGCCAATTACGAAGGTTACAAAGCTGAATTTATTTTAGTTGTTAATGTCATGGTCTAATGCTATTAAATCCATCATTTCCTACAAATAGCCTTGTTGTTGGCAGGTGTTTAAGTTGTTGATTTTGAACTCTCAAAATCTAAAATTTTCTTCCTTCCTCTCCCAACTATTTCCTTACACGAAAAATATCTGCCAACATTTCCGTAAATTGTACGGAGTGCTTTGATCTTTATTTTAGTTCGTCGGACTTTATGTTTGAGTTCTCAAACACTAAAGTCGTAATCTGCTTTATCCTTGGAGACTGACGCTACAACGTTCCTAGCACCATCCGGAGCTAACGAATTGAATTTAAGGAGAGTGTGAGTACACACGACTCAAATTTCCCTTTCTTCTCGTTGGGTTTAAAACTCATGTTTTAAAGCCATCTTCTAGTTATTTATATATTTTATATAAATATATTTGATTTCGTACCAAACATTAGTTGGAATTAATTTTCTAAAAAAATTAAATTCCATTTTTTGTCTGTGTGTGTGTGTGTGTGGGGGGGGGGGGGTGTGTGGGTGTGTGTATGTGTGTGTGTGTGTGTATATATATATATATATATATATATATATATATATATATATATATATATATATATATATATATAGGGAAGGGATCAGGTGCATTTGTGACTTTTCGTGCGATCGTGCGATAGATTAATGTGTGTGAGTTATATACTTAATGTGCCTGAGATTTGTACTTAATGTGCGTGAGTGTGTAATGTTAATGTGCGTGAGTTTTGTACTTAATGTGCCTGAGTATTGTTCTTAATGTGCGTGAAGTTTGTGCTTAATGTGCGTGACTTGAGTTCAGAATTACGAGCCTAGAAGGAAGCAGAACAGAAAGAGAATGTGGGTGAAGCTTTTCTGATTGTGTGTGAATGGATGGATATATGTAAATGCACATATGGCTGTTCTGATTATATGTTAAAAACAAGACAAAATCCATTCCTCCACCACTTCGAAACAAAAAACAAGAAGAAAAGGCAGTAGTGGATGCGCATCATTTTCACAGCAGTGGATGAAGAACACACTCACGCACATTAAGCACACAACGCACGCATCTTAGGCACAAGACTCACACACCTTAAGTACAAAACTTATGCACATTAACATTACACACCCACGCACATTAAGTACAAATCTCAGGCACATTCATTAAGCACAATACTCACGCACATTGAGTAAAAACCTCACTCACATTAATCAACCGCACAACTACACGGGAAGCATTCAACAGCACGGGAACCTTACACTATATATATATATATATATATATATATATATATATATATATATATATATATATATATATATATATATATATATATATATATATATATACACATATATATAGGAATGTATTCAAATACAAACAGTGCTTATAATACAAACGTGTGGACTCATTAGGGTCGTTGGATTTTGAGATTGGATGTCTAGGATTTGTTTAATTTATTTATAACGTGTTTTAATGTTAATGTCGCATGTTTTATTTTAAGGGGGGCATTTTTGGGGTTTTCATTGTGTTTTGACGATTCAATTCCAGTAGGATTACATTGAGCAGTCCATTGTGCGCGACTTTCCCAATTTCTCTCTCTCTCTCTCTCTCTCTCTCGCGTTCCTGTGCAGCTGCTAGCCCCTCTCCCACGCCGTCGATCGCCTTCTTCATCAGTAGCCAGAGGATGGACGCCGGTGGGGACTGCAGTAGTGACAAGCGACGGGGAGCACCATCTAATCGTGTAGGTCGAGGTATGTTTGGCCCTTTTCTCCTTTGCGTTATATTTGGTCATTTTTAGCCTTAGGGTTTCTTGGGTTGTTTGGTTCCTGGTGGGGGGCGGTGGCTTACGGCGGGATTGGGGGCAACGGAATACAGTTAGGGTTTTTTTTTTTTTTTTTTTTTTTTTTTTTTTTGATTTTTTCTTTTTAAAAAAATTGTATTGGTGAGCCAATTGAAGTGAGGATGAAAGACAAAAATTTAAGGTCCATGGTTAACGGAGTTGTGTGTGTGTGGTGGGGTGTGCGGGTGGTGTGGGGCGATTCACAGCGGGTTTGGGAGAGGCGAAAATATAGTTGGATTGTTTGTTTGTGTTTTTTTTTTTTTTTTTTTTTTTTTTTTTTTTTTTTTTTCTGTACTGGTGTGGCTTATTTTATTTATTTTAAAAAAAATATTCTTGATCAAATGGGTGGGGAAGAGGAGTTTCTTTGTGCACTTCATAAAAGTGTAGACTGCTATCTTAAGGGAGTTAATTTAATTAATCAAGCAATTTATTAAATATTTTTTTCTGATATTATCGTACTTGTGATCTGCAACTCATTACAAATAATTGTATTAATTTTGATGTCATTCCACTGCACTATATGGTGGATGGATGGTGGTGGGTATTTCTGTTCAGGCCATTAAATTCCATTTCTACATCCCCCAACACCCATTCCAAATGTTTCTGATAACAAAGTCTGCATCTTTCTTTTTTTCTTTCTTTCTTTCGTTCATCTAATAAAATAGTTTTGTTTCTTGAAAAAAGGGAATGATATTAGATACTGCATAAAGAAAGAGCTGGATTATGTTTTTAGTTTAGAAATAACTGATTATGTTGTATTATATTATAGTAATGTAGTTGCTGTGTGCACACATGTGAATAATTTGTGGCATTTGTTTTTATTTATTTATTTATTTTTTTTATTTTTTATGTGTGCACTGTCTTGCTAAGTGTGTGCAAGGGTTCTTTCGGACTGTGCTCTATGGTGTAGTTAGTTAGCTTCAATTTGTATTCAGGTGTGTGCAGTACTATATGTGAACGTGTGCATAGTTTTTAGACTTATTTAGTCTTATTTGGAATTGCTGGTGTGCCATATACTTGTGCGCGTTGGCTCGTTCTGCAGCTAAAAAATCCAAGCGCGCCCATTCAGATGCTGGTCCCTCGGAAATATCTGATGATGATAGGGACTTTGTGTCGCCGTCTAGGGCTCTCCATTTCAATATTTAGCAACAGCCACCACAGGAGGATGCCCCCGATTATGAACTCACCGTTGAGGAGGATGCTATATATCCTAGGGAGAAGATGAGGGCACATTCTATGATATTCACATTAATAAAGTTGACTTGATATGTATGCGTTTGTGCTTTTTCGCTGCCAATCTGCCATCTATCTTATTCTGTGCACACTATGTTAGTCTTATGTGCAACTAATTAAGTAATGGGTTTCATATTCATAGCTCAGTATTAAATGACAACGACAACACGTTTTTGTAGTTTGGTACTTTGTGTTTATCATCTACTAATCAGCCATCTGTTTGTCGTACGTGCACACTATACTTGTCTCGTGTGGACACACCACTGTAGGTTTAAGTTCTGTTTAGCGTGGGATGCTTTGCTTAATCATTGTGTTTTTTTTTTTGCACTTGTTTACTGTTGCTTTCTGCAGTTTATGTTCTCAATCCTACGCCAGGGGCACTACTTTCTGTTGTGCATTGATTTTCGTAATTTCTGGTATGAGATAATTGACAATTCAACTCTTCAGTCTAACAAGCAGCTGAAGTATGGTGATTGTCTTGATGAATTGGTATGGGTTCTATTGTTCCAGGTCTTGTACTTGTACAACTTCTCCTTTTTCGTTTTTTCTTTGTATTCATTCGGCTCTATGCACATCTGTTGTAGTTGGTCATGCTTATGGAATTCTTTGCATGCATTGATCCAACAAGGTCTTCGATTTGTGCATGTTTAGAATCGAAGCGCATGGAGATGAACTAGCAGGATGGCAAGAACAAGGTTGAGTGTGGGGTGTATGTTATAAGTGTAGGAATATATCCCGGTCGTGTCAGTTCGTGTCATTTATTCCAGGGGTTCCGTAGTGTTTTTTCGTTTGCTTCTTCTATTGGATTTTAGTTCAGACTTTTTGTGTTTAGATTTTGGCCTCCTCTTATAACTACCTCAATTTTACATTATTGTCGTGTGAACTGTTTAGGTTGTATCCATATTTAATCGAGGCATGGGTGCATAGTAGCAGTACACTGTGTGCACACACCACTGGTCATGGATTAAAAGTAAATAAATTGCATAACACATACTAGTTCAAAATTAACTTATACGGTTAGTTTTTACATCGCTCTTCAAACAGTGTGCGTCCACATCGCAATAAAGTACAACCATGGATAAAATCAAAATATATTTCACATAAG